>NC_092643.1:63370700-64011103 GCF_039555335.1 Amphiura filiformis
TAATGTGTAACTTTCAATATTATGCTATTAATATATTGTGGTGCTTACTTTACATGTTAGAGCAGGTTTTAAATTTTGTTTAAAAACATGTATTTTTGGTGAATGCAAAAATATAGATTGACAAAAATATGGTTTGCAAGATTTTACCAACATTTTCCATGCAAATACACGAAGGAATGTACTATTAACGCGTTCTAGGTTCCATTCCAAGTTGGGACATTACTAAATATAGGTAAACATTACTGACGAATGTGGGTTTCCTTTTATGAACCACCCTGTACAGCATAGAAAGAAGAGAGCCACAATCTATTTCTTATTTTAATGTGACAATGTGATTTTCCTGCTTTATCTATAAGTAATTTTACATAAATATCAAAGTGCTTTGTACTTTGCAGCAACTTGCACGTACCTAGATCTCATCGATTAATGCCAATATAGAGTGCCCGTGTTTTGGATTAGCCGACATATTAAAGAGGAGACTAAAAACTTTGTTTCAGATTTCGGTGAATTCATCATCTATACTATAGACCACTTGGCATCATTGTTTATCAACAAAGGCGAGGGACTGGTCTATCGATATGCTTGAACGAAGCGCTACACTATTCAATGGCTTTCTTGTACTATATGAAATGTGATGGGCGATTTGGTGGTGGGTGACATATGTCACAGGGGTAGGTGATGCGTCTAGTGCACATAGTTGTAGTTGTAGATGTAGTTAGCTGCTGTTTCCCTGTCCTTCATTCTTAGCTTTCTACCCTACTAACATTCTCCTAGCTTCTCTTCTATCGATCTCCTCGCTTCTCTTTTTGCTTGCTTGAAACGCCTCTATACTGCGGATCAACCTAACTTGCCGCTTGCTAGCCGCAAGGCGAAAGGTGCAGCAAATTACTTAAGTCTTTTCCTGCCAGTACATAGCCTCTCCTTACTCAAGACTCCTCATGGCCTCCCAGCGGTCACTATTGGGCGACTGGCATCTTGCGATACCAGGCAGACATGAGGGGATCTGGGAGCAGCAAAGGGCCCCAAAGGTGTGGTACGCTGGCCCACGGGCGCGTGGACACGCTTTGGTTACACACCAACCTTTGCCCCAGCTATGGGTCAAATAGCTGAGGTAGTTCACTACCTCAGGCGTAAGGGAGATAGTATCCTGTAAACGGCAAGAGGGCGTAGTGATTAGAATTCACCATACCGGCCAGTGAACAAAAGCAGGGTGTCCTGGAACCTGTACTATTTCTTGTTTTCTTTGGTTGGAGACAGAGATCACAAGTGTGAAGAAAGCGCAAGAAAGATGTCTTGTATGTACATTTTTATACGGCCACTGGACAAGCGGAGAAGGCTGTGTACTCTCAGACATGCATGTAGTAAAAGTGCAATAACTTTGTAATTATTCGCGCAAGACATATAAAAGTATACATTTTTATGAAGGCAAGACATCAATAAATCTTAATATAAATACAGATTTGGGGTAAAAACAACAATTATGAAGAAAATCACAAAAAAGTGAGTTTTTGGCAATATTTGTTAGGTACATCATAACAAAAAACACTCCTTCCAAAATATTTTATTTTGTTTTTAGCTCAATCTGGAGGCTCCATTCCAAAAACTTTTTTAAATTTTTTGATATTGGCCTTATTTTTGAGATATTGACCATATAAGGCATCAAATTGAACTTTTAAAATTCACAAACGCCTATTTGCACAAAAATGATGCCTAAAATCGGAAATAGACCGATTAGACCTATAGATGCTGTATTTATTGAGTTATCGTGTACCTAAATCGTCATTTTACCGAGAAAATGAACATTGAAATAATGGCCGTTGAAGTTTAAAGTGGTCACATTTTTGCACTTTCATCGAATCTCGCAGGAGAATGCGGCAGTTTTTATTTTTCTACCTTACATTACATAAACATCGGGTAAATCCACGGCCCCTTGAGAAGTTTGAGCGAAATCCATTCATAACTTGATATTTAAATCGGGGAAAGAACTTGAAAAACCCACATTTTATCAGCTAAAACGGGCCATTTGACCACTAGGTTTTTGTGCTTCCGTGGTGTTTCCATAAGATGCGCCGCGCATGCAGATAAGCGTCGCGTATGCGTAGCGTATTTGTGCGTTAACAAATTGCGCGATACGCAACGCGATGCGTTGTACCCAAAAAAGATTTTCTTTCCTTTTCAATTTCAAACACGAGTGGAATAGTGAAATAAAATCCTTAAAATATTGCAGATTTTCATTCCTTGTATTTATAAAAAACATAACAAAGTACAAACATATCAAAAAAACTAAATTTTGCGAAAGAAACAATGTCTAGAGTACACAGCTGCCTGAAAGAAAGCTAAGAAAGCTAGCTGTAGGAGTTGCGACCACAGCTATAACAGCAATCGAAAAACTATGATGGCGAACTAAAACTACACTAGGGTTAAAGTCCCTAATTCAGTCTTAACATCTCCTGGTGCAGACATCGATTTGCAAAGATCACATGACGCCTTGCCTCGAAATCCTGATAGAAGGGACAAGTCTGATGAAGGTGCCTGCAGGAGGAAAAACCTTGTAAATTGCAAGAAAGTCATTTCAATCTCCACCATGAATGTACGGACAATAAGAGAACAGCAGTGTAGATAGGAGCTAGTTTCTAATCTCATTGAGTACAATGTGGAAGTATTGGGAATACAAGAGCATCGTATTATTCACGATGAACCAATTAAATATGAAAACATACTGGGCAGGACACTGATTACAACATCAGCAACTAAGAACGATGCGGGAGCTGCAGTTGGAGGGGTTGGAATTCTACTGAACAAAAATGCTAAAAATTCACTAGCCAGAGTAAGATCACACAACAACAGAATTCTCATTGCAAACTTCCAGGGTAACCCAGCAACAACTGTCATCGTTACATATTGCCCAACCAACGTAGCTGATGAAGACATAGTAGAGAATCACTACGATAGTATGAGGAGAGCCATTGAATCCATCCCAGCTCATAAGCTCTTGATAGTAATGGGTGATTTCAATGCTAGAGTTGGACTGGAAGACACTAAATTTACATACCATGACACTACTAACAGAAATGAAAAGTACCTTTGTGGAACTAGCAACAGAGAAGAATCTCATAATTGCAAACACACAGTTTCGCAAGAAAGCTGGAAAATTATGGACATTTACAAGCCCAGGAGGGAATAAATACCAACTAGACTACATACTCATACGAAGAAAATGGAGGAACAGTCTGCAGAACGCTGAGGCATACAACACCTTTGCTAGTGTGGGCTCAGATCACAGAATAGTGTCTGCAAGAATAAGACTAAGCCTCAGAAAGAGCAAGACTTTACCAAGGAAGAACCAGTTCGATTGGAAATCCCTGATAGAAATATCCAAAAGATGTACACCATAGAAGTGCACAACAGGTTTGAAATCCTTGAAAACATGGAGGAAACCGCTACGGATAAGTACATCCGATTTATCGCTGCCAACAAAGAAGCAGCTGAGAAGATCATCCCTGCAAAGAAGCGATCTCGAAGGGCAAACTTTTCTCGTGATCCAAGAGTCATAAAGGCAAGATACCATATCAGGGAGACGTATGAGGTGTATCAACTGGACACTACTGATTGTAAAAGAGAGGAGTACAAGAAGGCGAAGAAAAACCTTGATGATGCATACAACGAAGTTATCGAGGCAAATCTAAATGGCAAGTTGCATGAGGTTGAAAGAGCGCATGTCAACTCAAGCATGGTGAAAGTTGGAAACTGATCAACGACATCACTGGTAGAAAGGCATGCAGTACAGGTCAGTTAAAGGAAACACACAAAGTGAAAGGGTCACCAATTGGTACAACCACATTGATGATGAGGAAGAAGAAATTTCACCAATTTTAGACGAGCTTGATATTAAAGTGGGGCCATTTGATAAAGAAGAATATGAAGAAGCTAGGGCATCTTTGGTTGAGGGAAAGAGCTGTGGAGAGGACAACATACCTCCAGAAGTGCTGAAGAGATACAACCTAGATGACATTGTGTTAGGGTTCTGCAATGACGCACTTATCAAGAAACCGGATCAATGGTCCATACTTAATATTGTTCTTATCCCCAAAACAGGAGATGTCAGTTCAGGAAACAACTATCGCGGTATCAGTCTAAGCTCCATCGTAGCCAAAACCTACAACAGAATGATATTTAATAGGACTAGACCTGAAATTGACCAGCATCTGAGAACAAATCAGAATGGATTTAGAGTTGGTAGAACGACTGTTGGACACATCCTTGCACTACGTAGGCTGATTGAAGAGCTAAAGGCACATAACCTGCCAGCGATAATAACATTCATCGACTTCAAGAAAGCTTTCGACACCACCATGAGGCAAGATGTTGAAGCTATTGGCAAAATGTACCAAAACACAAAAGCGAAAGTAATATCACCAGATGCAGATGGCGAGACAGAATTGTTTGAAATCTTAGCAGGAGTACTTCAGGGGGATACCCTCGCCCCATACCTGTTTGTGATTGTCCTCGACTTTGCAGTGAGAATAGCTATTGAAGGAAACGAAGAGGAGCTAGGATTCCATCTGGAAAAGAGGCGAAGTAGGAGAGTTGGTCCAGTCGTGGTGACAGACTTTGATTTTGCTGACGACATTGCACTGTTGTCTGAGAGGAAATACACTAAGCACAAGAACTGCTTCATAGAGTGGAGACTTCAGCTGCTAAAGTGGGCCTGAAGATGAATGGAAGTAAAACAAAGTATATGTCCTACAATAACAGGAGAGAAAGCATCACAACAAATGAAGGTGTAAAACTAGAGGAGGTAGATGACTTCAAATACCTAGGCGCTTGGATGAAAAGCACAGAAAGGGATGTAAAGTTACGTAAAGCAGCAGCATGGAGGGCGTGCAGTAAACTAAAGAAAATCTGGAGGTCAACTCTTACCAGGAGTTTCAAACTTCGAATTTTTGCTGCAACAGTGGAGTCGGTGCTGCTTTATGGATGCGAAGCATGGACCATCACCCCTAAACTTGCAAAGGGTCTGGATGGCTGTTACACCTGTTTGCTAAGAACTGTACTGAATGTGCATTGGAAGGAACATACGTCAAATGCAGACCTATATGGAGATCACCCCAAATTAAGCCACAAGATCAGGGAAAGAAGAACCCGGTTTGCTGGCCACTGTTCCAGAAGTGATGAGCCCGCATCAAAAATGGTTCATTGGACACCCAAGCATGGGAGGCGGAAACCTGGAAGACCTGCTCTGACTTACATTGACATTCTGAAAATGACACTGGACTGGAGGCAGCAGACTTCAAGACAGCAATGGAGGACAGGAAGTTGTGGAAAGCCATCACAGTTCGAGGACACCACTCGAATTAAGCAAGCAAGTAAGCAAGATGGGCGATTTAAAATGCACGTGCCTTGAGCAAACTAAGATGAGTACGCACACTGCAGAGCAAAGAACAATAGAAATTGGCATAATTCCCGGGCAATGACGTCACATGTCAAGTGGTCTATACCCAGGGGTGTAGCTAGGTTTTGTGGTATCTAGAGCAAATAAAATAATGCCGGGGTGGGGGTCGAGCGCTGAAGAGTGTTTGGTCATATATGTGACCGTCCACGTCGAAACGCTCGTAAAGTCGGCCCCTGGTCAAATTTGTTTTCTTCCGTGTTGGGTTCTTTTTGTTGTATAGTTCTTGAAAGCTTTCTTTCCACCTATCCTTTACTTCCCCTGATTCAGTAAGAATCTGTCCATCTTTACTTTTGACTGTTTGCATTCTGATAAAGGCTTTTCTTGTAATTTTCTTGATGGTTGAGTACACTTCTTTTGACTTTGCAGCCTGATGTGCATTGTCAACCTTTTTGCACAGGTCTTTGAGCCATTGGGAACGGCGGCACTACTATCTGCCAAAGAAACTATGGGTATTGGAACATGGAATGTTCGAACTTTGTACCAGACTGGCAACTTTGAAATTCTATTGAATCAGATAGAGAAGTACAAATGGGAAATACTGGGAATCGCCGAAACTCACTGGATTGATTTTTCTTAAAAAGATAAGAGAAAACCCAATATCTGCCAGACTCTTATCAACTAGATAAATATATATCATAAGCTTTACAATGATATATCATTTGACTTCAAATGATATCTTGAAGCGGAGTTATGGCTTGTTAAACTTTGCTCCTTCAGTAAAAGGGTGTATTTTGGTGCTACATTCTTTTTCTTTTTCCACGTTGCTGGTATTAAATATCAAATGGTCATAATTGGCGGTCACTTCAAATCATCCCCAAGTCAACGAGGTTCAGGAATGTCCTCTCATTGTTAATTGTTTGTTAACCCACCACTTATAGGATTTAGCCAAAGTAAACAAAGACTAAAGCTATTTACTAATTCTATACATAAGTATAAGCTTATTATCCTCTTCAACAATAGGATTAAAGATGAATTCTATACATAAGTATAAGCTTATTATCCTCTTCAACAATAGGATTAAAGATTGGTGTTTGACTGGACTAAAATGAGGACAAACATTAGGTACATCTGAATACAACCTGTATGCACATTTTGCACTGTAACTCGAAATACATTTTGCCGACTTTACGAGCGGTTTGTAATGGACGGTCACATGCTACTAATTTGGCCTTAATCAAGGTTAATTTTGACCTTCAACGGTCTCTCATGTTGACTTTTTTGATGAAAATGTCAACTTGTTGCCCTTGACCTGGTCTTTTAGAATTAATGTCACGGCTTGATGGGGCTACTGATTGTGTTGTAGAATGCATCTAGTCACATTAACATCAGTGGAGGCAATTTGGTCAATGACGGGATTGTAAAATTGAGGATTTTGATTTTCCAATGAGTGTGGGTGTGTGGGAGCTTCTCCATCTCCGCATCAATAAGACTCAACTCTTTTTTGTGCCGTTTTTGCACAGTTTCGACACATGGACGGTGATTCTTCCGTTACGTTACCCATGTTTAACCTTGACAAAGGGGCAACACCCGAGGAAACACTGAGAAACTTTATGCTTTGATTAAACGTGCTAATAACGAAACACAATGTTGCATGGCGGAAATGTACAAAAGATCGGTTATTAGAACAATCTGTGACATTAGTGATAAAATAAAATGCGATGGAATCATGATGTATTCATGCAGTCAGAACTTTTGCCCCCCTGTTGCCCCCCAGAAAAAACCCAAAATTACGAAAATGTCCATTTTTTGGGCAAAATTGGTTGATTCCCCCCCCCCTGAAATTCACTTTGCCCTCCCCCATGCCCCCCTCCCCCAAAGAAATTCCGGGCGCCGCCACTGTATTCATGGCAACAAGGTGAAATCATTACCATGATGTAGGTTATTCATGGCAACATTTACCTTCGTATGTCTCTGTGTGTGTCCACGGTGTATCTCTGTCTCTATTCTTTATTTTACAAAATGAGATGAACACCTGAAAATCATTCAATAACAAGAACCGAACTAAGTTGCGAAGTATTCACAAGTCACAAGGTCTCACAATTTTAACATCAACGTATCAATCATGATACTATTAACTTTTGAACGATTATGTTTTTTATTCAAAAGATAGATGAACTGTTTTCTTTCTTTAACTTTTGGTAGGTATCATACTGACGCGTGAGCTATATAATGTTGGTGTAAAAGATCAGATGAGTATAATTTCGCTTTCTGAAGACTATTTTGGACTATTTCACCATGGAGTTAAAAACCAAAATCTGCATTGTTAGACTCACGTACCTGCCTGGATTTTCTTTCATTGCAATAGATCTAGTATCCCAATGGATACGAGATTAAGTGTGTTTCCAAGTAAGTGCAAATAGTATTCCGCCCCCTGATTTTTAAAACACCTTGCCCTCCATACTCTCCATTTAGCAACTGTAGATGCTCAGGCTCAATCAAGACACAAAACGTTGTATTTCGTAAAGAACGCTGGATTTGAGACAGAATCTAATTATAACTTGTTTAATATTTGAAATACTTCGCCGTAATATATGGAATGCTCTACCTGATCATATTGCAGCTAATCAGGATATGTAGAGTTCAAGCAGTAGGTAAATCGCTGTCTTGGCGCAAACCCGTCAGCACTTCATAGTAATAGATAACTGCTGTTGATGTCTTGATTAGCCTTGATATGTCTTTTTGTGCCTGATCGGTTACCTCTCTCGAAACACCGCAAAGGTGGTAAACCATTTGAGATTAATCAAAATAAATATACACGTGACTTAAAGGGAGAAGTGCTCAGTGACAGTAGTGGGTGTGTAGCTGCCATGTGTAGATGAGTACAATATACTGTGTGTAAATTGCTAAATGTACACAGGGCAGTTATTATACTTACCCACTTTTGGCAAATTGCCCGATTGAATATTCAATCAAAAAAATGGAATTTTCAATCTCGCCGTCCCGAATTAGGAACAAATCGTTTTTCGACTGTATATTCAGTCGGGTGATTTTCAAACTTTTTTTCAATCAAAAGGAGTGATTCGCAATCTTTTACAATCTTTTAGTGATTAAAGTTAGGGGCAAATCTTTTTCGATTGAATTTTCAGTAGAAAGGGTTGATTTTCATTGTTTTTCAATCTTTTGCCATCCCAAATTAGGGACAAGGCCTTTCCAGTTGAAAAAAAGATTGAAAATGTTCACTCTAAAAGAGTTTTAAATCTCATTCCAACATATGCAACACATGTTATTTGGCAGTACATTAGGAGTAACACTTGATTAGATAGTGAAACCAGTTAGAGTGAAAACAAACAAAAAACATCTCAATCTATTTTTCAATCTATTTAGATTGATTCCTATCATCAATCGTTAAAAGATTTACATATTTCAATCAGCCAATTTAAGAAAGTGAGCAGCAGTCAAAGTGTACCAGAATCCAGAATAATTTTTCTGTGAGTTTCCCAGGACTTTTGGAAGAATTTTGTGACTATCAACATATTAGAAAGCTTGCGATTTCCAAACGCCGTGATCATACGCCCGTGAACCTATTCAAAATCCCGTCACATGAGTGTGACTTTGAATAGATGCACGGGCGTATGATACAATCACTGTTGTGCTGACAGATACTACGGAAGAGATTTATGACCAGGCTGTTGGGTTTCTGAAATCACGTATAATCGAGAGAAATCCCAATAGCTTGGCCCTAAATCTCTTCCGTAACATGTAGTGATATCGGGATGTTTTTGAATAGGTTTGAAACACCCTGTATGACAGGCGAAATGCGTATCATCATGTAGGGTTTGATGACCTTGAGTATCTTTATAATGCCGAAACGTTTCATGAGTTTTGCTTGGAAAACATGAAATTATGTTTTCAACTTAATTGACTGTAATATTGTGTGTTTTGAAAGATTAATTTGCCAATTTTGATAGAGTCTCATCAGTGCACAGGCTGGTTTGTTTTTTCTTTGTGTTCTAATATAAAATATTCATTGCAGTTTATAACAGTATAATAAAGCAATGAAGAAATAACTAAGAACTATACATAATTACACAAACCGGCCTGTGATGTTGATCCCAAATAAAAAAATTTAAAAATGCCCAGTATCGTACATTTTGACAATCATTTTTCTAATTTACATAACAGGTTCTTTTACAAAATATAACTTTCGTTACAATTCCTTAATTTTCCTAAAATGAAATACAAATATATAACATAGCATAGGTCATATGATGCCGTTTCTGTTGCCTAAACTTAGCAATCATTAGCGCAACTGTAGTGTTGTGTTAATTTATATATTAATATTGATATATTAAACAGAGGCTAAAAAAATGTTCAGGTAGCACAAAGCGTTTTTTGTCAATTTGTGTTTGTATTTGCAAATGTGGGTTACATCCCTTTTGATTGGGAGGTCTTAAGGCGAGCTCACACTTTGACGAATAGGGGTGAACGGCAAGCTACGTAAAGGCTGGCTCATACTATGACGGCAGATAACCAACGAAAGGTGACGAACATGAAAATTACAAAATGGTGGCGGCAAAGCGACGGCAAAAGCAAGATTCGCTGACGAGTGGGAACGACCTTCAGCGACAACACGACGGCAAGGGACGAAAGGCTGCGACAGGAAACGGAGACTAGCGACCAAAATCGGACGTTGTCTGGGCGGCGAGTGACGATGTCTCAACGGAGCCCGACAACAAGCAACGAAGTCAGACGGCTGATATATTAATATCTATATCAATAAAACTAGCAGCAGATGGAGATCTATTGCCGTAAAACTTCGTAGATAAGCGGCGTCAAACATACAGGAGGGTTTTGGAAGATGAGTGAAGATGGGCTTGTACAATGAAATGATGTCAGATATGTAGCGGGGATCAAGGTCGTGAATCGCTTTATAGGTGCGCTGTACGGTGTTTGACCGGGAGCCGGGAAACTGGAGAGATGCGTTCATGACGAGATGTGCGTGCGACAATAAACCCCAACGTGCCTATCTATACTATTCGTGTGTTCCGTTGCCCACCAACGTTCCTATATTAATTCTCCGTAGAAATGACGATGTAACAGGATTGCCATAGCAGTTGATCATCACCTGTGTATGTCTGCAATCATAGGTGCGAGTGATCAGCATTTATTTGACATCTATGTTTCAATGCATAGGTACCGCGTGAACGTTGTAGTGCAGGCGATCTATTAATTGAATTCGTCAATTGTTATGGTAGATAATGCGATTATTACATCACTTCTACGGCGAATAGTATAGTAGCCAAACCCCTACACAGTGAAAACTACCAGTCTGACGCGAAATGCTATTGACCGAACAAAACGGAGAACAAATACTACAGGAAATTGAAAGTATGATAAGAATTGTACGCAATTTTCAAATGATATGTAATATAGTTATATAATAGTAAACGTGTTCATGCCTACGGGCAGTGATTTACCTATGATCTTGACTGATTACTTTTCAAATACCTCAGCAGCATTACATCTACATGTATGACGCCTTCAATGTTAATGATTACTCTTGGAAGATATGACAGTTGAATCCGTTGCAACTGGATATTCAACCGATCTTCATCACAATGTAATGGATTGCACACAACATATCATCCATTCTTACTTTTCTCTATGATTATATAATATCCCTCATCCTTACTTTTCTGTATGATTATACAATATCCGTTATCATGAGACATAAAACTGTGAAGAAGTGTGTATCAGAAGAAAATTGACATTATTTGGTATTTTGATGATATATTGTTTGACCATTTATGTAACATAATATGCTTTTCTTCTCGTCACTGCTCTACAGTGACAAGATAATAAGGATTGCTGCAAAAGAAATACGTACAAACGGAGTCGTTTAGAGCAATATGCCGGTGATATAGTAACATGTATGAGGTATGCGAGAATTTGCCGTTCGAATGGGTAGGTTTTTCGCGAGAATTCTTAGACATGGTTCTATTCAAAAAAGAATAAAAGATCCTTAGAGATGAGTCTCTTTTGCAACATTGTCCACGTTACGCGTGAAAAACACAGTAATTTGCCTTGATTACACAACCTATGTTTGGGTCACTAGTAAATGGGTATTAAAGGGTTAGACACAAAAAAACTGGGAAGAAGAGCAAAAAATTGGGAAGGGGAAAAGGGGGGAAGGAGAGAAAAAGAGGGAAGAAAAAAGGGGAAGGAGAAGAGAAAAAGGGGGAAGAAAGGGGAGAGAAGAAATAACGAGGGAAGAAAAAAGGGGAAGGGAGAAGAGAAAAGGAAAGGAAAAGGGAAAGAAAGAGGGAATTTGAAATTTGTACTCTGAAACACTGATTTTTTAGCTTCTAATATGCCAAAAACCAGGAGCTTCAGGTGGCTCCTTGACCCCGCCGGGGCTTTGCCCCGGGACCCCACCAGGGGCCCTAAGGCGGGCCCCTGGACCCCACCCGTTTAACGCTTCGCGGCAAGCCGCTCGCGACTTTTGGTCAACAATTGGGAAATTTTTCAATCTTGCCCCCCCGGAAGGTCAGGTCTGGTTACGCCCCTGATCCAGGTGTTGTGCATCGATAATTCGCTAATGACACCAGCAGATCGGTTGTAACCAATTCGTTATTGTAAAATCGATAAATGTAGTGCATCTCAAGATAACACGACCTACATTGCGAAGTTAAGACACGATAGTATACCTAGGAGCGGTCTGTCTGTCATAAATGCATTACTGGGATGGGCATTAGGTAACGCAGGTTGACAAATCAGTACATTTTGGGTAGTGCCACAATACTTTGCGTAAATAAACCACGGAAGAATGTAGTGCCAAAAAAGAAGCTATTCAGGCTGCAGCTTAACTTTCTATTAGAAACAAGTGCCCTTAGAAAAGATTATGTTTTTCCATATGCATTCGAGTAAGACATTTGATACAACGTGTCCTATACTCGACGGTTATCTAGCTGTCTTTAATACGTTCAACGTGTCCTATACGTGACAGTTGTCTACTGTCTTGAATACGTTGTGCAAGATTTTGTAATTTCCCGGGGGTAAATTCTCAGTCACTGTTTTGATGCTGTTGATGTAGGTAAATGATCACAATGATAATATGAATGGTATTAAACGTCTGTTGGACTTTTGCATTCAAACATTCAAAACGAATTCATAGTTCAATGACTAGCGACAAGCGATTGACCAGCGACCAATTACATGCTTAGTTACTGCTTGCGCTGAAACTTAACAACCCCGTTCATTGTCGCTATTGTCGTAAAGTATTCGCTTACTGCTGGCGTTTACATTGCAGATTCATTGCACTTTGACCTATTAGAGGTTGTCAGCGTCATGGTCATGTAAATGTAACACAATCACTGCACCTGTTACACCTGGACACCATTCTATCAATGCTCGTTAACGAATTGGTAATGTATTGTGAGAGAACTATTCTGATCGATGTGACCGCTACGAGGATGACAGGCTGCTTGTGTTTTCAGCAACAAAGCCGCGAGAACAACGTCCAGAACAACATGCTTATTTGAGCGGCAAATTGCAGATTTGAACTGACAACGGAGTAACTTTTGCAACGAATATAAAAAGCTAAAATCAACAAAAGCATCTACAAAACCACACGCAAAACAAACACGTCAAAAGCCGTTAGTAAAACTGCTTAAAAGGTCACGGTGATTTCAAGGTCATTCGAGTTTCAGCCACTTCTGAACGCGTGTAGAATCGACATTGCGCCAACCTGATGAACGTGCATTTTTACTGTTTAAGCTGATCTTCGAGGCTTAGTTCAGCTATTTGTTACTATATTTCATCATCTTTAAATTAATTAGATAATAATTGATGAGCTCTTTGAGGCAAAGATGTAATGTTTTATGCATCTAGTCAATAATTTGGTAACGACATTGCAGATGACTTTGATCCATTGCATTATCGATATTCCATCAGTGTCGTTGAGATTCTACAATAAGACATAATGTCACTATTGACTTCGTGTTTACATTGTTCAAATATTGACTTCTTATGAGCGAAATAGTGCAAATGTATCTTCGAGGTGAACTAAAGACCATGATCCTACTATTTTCTCGAGACGAAGTCAAGGGAAAACAGTAGGCCCTCTAGTTCAGTCACCGAGGGAATTATTAAACCGAATATAGATCAGTCAATATTTGTTTTATATAACGTATGAAAATATGCGACTGACACAGCATCAAAAGCAGACGATTTGATTACTGAGTACCGTGTTAAATTGATTCACTGATGTCGCGAGCATCAAACGGTGTGAAAAGTTCTAATCACATCAGAATAATTTTTCTGTACATTTTATAAGGAGTAAATCAACACTGAGGTTAGAGTTTTTTCAACTACTTCAATGATCGTTTCAGAAAATAAACGTGACAATTTTGATATACGTGTATATTTATGGCAACTGCTTTTATACAGCAGGTTTCATGCGTCGTTGCCGCATTTTCATCCTTGCCGAAATGGCGGAAATATACTCGTACAAAAACTATCCTCACACTTAAAACAAGAGGTTTTGAGACTTCCATGCTGCTGAATGATGTTGCAGTAGTACTATTACGAGTTCGTCCTTCATAAACGCCACATTGTGCACCATTCACAATGGACATACTACTGTCGGGCTTGTACGAAAGTACACTCCTCAATTTGTGGGCGCAATTAAGTCACATATTGTAAAGATGACATTTGTGACAAATTTCATCCAGGTAGTACAATATGGTGTTAAATATTCTGTCTTCTGCAGTAGTAATTCGGAGCCACTGGGGGACTATATTCTTGCACATGTCCAATGCATGATGAGGCAAAGTATTTTTTATTCTTCCGTGGTACGGGTACGCGATAGTGATCGGCGATCGCGTAGAAGAGGCGATGTCTCCTCCTCTTCTACGCGCCGATAACCAACGTGTCCACCGTCTTGTAGTCATGACCGTTGATCAGCCAATCAGCGTGATTGTTTATCACTTCTGCCTTCACGCGGTATAGGCCGACACACACCACGAAAGAATACAAAATTACTTTATTTTCTGTTGCGTTACAGACCAATGTATACTGCGCCAATAAAGTATCCTTACACTTGGAAAAATAATCACAATTTCCAAACTGAAGAGTATTGGGGTAAATTTGTTTTTTTAATATATGCACTATCTAATCCTGCACATTTTGACACCACATTGAATCCGATGTGACTTCAAGAAGCAAAGTTACAAGGATTTGATTAGAGTAAGGTCCAGTTTTAAAAGTGACAAACTGGCCTATTCAAAACTCCACAGACTAGACATCTGGTTTGAGAGTGGTGAATGGCTAATTTATGCGTTTGGCTTAAATTGGAAGAAAAGAAAACTGAAATAAAAGAACTGACAAATAAAATGAAAGTTATGAAAATTACAGAGAAGTAAAACTGAAATAAAACTGCTTTAAATAACGCTTCGCTGAAGAAACTGTGTTGTCTGTTTGTTTCGCTTGTTGGAATCTTTTTGCGTCTTGTATAGGCCAGTTTGTCACTTTTAAAACGGGACCTTCGTCTATTCAATTGCTTGTAACTTTACTTCTTGAGGTCACATTGGATTCAATGTGGTGTCATAATGTGCAGAATTAAATAGTGCATCTATTAAAAAACAAATTTACCTCAATATTGTTCAGTTTTGAAATTGTGATTATTTTTCCAAGTGTAAGGATACTTTATTGGCGCAGTATATATACCATAGTTAAGGCGAAACCCTACACCATGAACCATCTGTCTAAAGCGAACAAAGCTGAATCTTGAATAAATACCACAGGCAGTGCGGCAAATCTCCAAAACGGGGTGTACACCCCGTCCGGGGTATACACCCCAAAATGCATCATTTGCCGCACTGACAGGAAATTAAAAGTGTAATAAGAATTGCAAGCAATTTTCAAATACTATATTATATAGTTTTATAACAGTATACGTGTTCGTGCCTGTAGGCATGAACAAGACCAATGACTTACCTATGATCTTGACTGATTACCTTTCAAATACCTCAAGAACAGTGTTACATCTATGACGCCTTTAATATTTAATGATACTATTTTAATAATATTTAAAGATATGACAGGCACTCTGTTTTAACCGGATATTCAACCGATCTTCATCAAAATGGATTACACGCAACATTATAATCTATCCTTACTTTTCTGTACTCGTATATACATCCATATACTTCCAATCACCAGACAATGACTTTTGTTGGTATTTTCATGCTATATTGTTTGGCTATTTATGTAACATGATCCCCTTTCCGACTCAAACCATCTCAAATTCTATCTACTATGACTTTGACATGTTTAGTCTTACTTGATATAAAATCGCTTTATCACATATCACATGTCTTGAAAATGACAGGATTATATTTAGTGTATCATAATACTAACGAGCCCATATCTGTGTTTCACTACTTGGACTTTTCTTAAATATACTTTTCTGAAATGAATGGTGATTAAATGGTTTCTGTTACAATTAGTGGTGGATTGAGCCCTGATTTTCCTTAATTTGAAAGTTACACTAACAATCAATAACAGAAAAAAAGAAGACACAGCAAGGACTGGCTCAAAGATCGGGGATACTAGTGAGATTGTACATGTTGTATGTAGGTATGTAATAGGTGGTGCTTAAATTGGATTCAAAAATGTTTCACAGAAATTAATTCTATTGTTTTTGGTAAAGAATTCCAAAGAACGGGTCCATTTGTTCTGATACATTGGTCTGAAAAGGGTTTGTTATTATTTGTTAATAGCAAATCAATGGTGTGTCTTGTTTTTATAATTAGATCCTTAAAAACTACAGGTAAATCGTTTATTTCATGTCTAAACATGAAAACGCCTAGTTCCAGTGTATCATTGACGGCAAGGAGATTACTTTTAACGAATAAAGTAACTGCATGGCTTCTGTAATGAAAGTTATTAATTGTTCTTTCGCCCATTTTTTAAGTTTGACAATTTTATCTAAGTAGTATTTGTAGGTATTCCTCCAAATAAGTATACCATTGTTTAGATTAAGGTACAGTACAAAGTATGAAGTATTCGATACGGAATGTAATGTTTAAGTTTGTTTATGACACCAATATTTCTTGAAATCATTTTAATTATGCAGTCAAGTACGTCGGATGTATACGTAATATCATTAATATACACGATTAATAGAAGTGGGCCCAATATCGACCCTTGTGGAACACCGAAATCTGATGAGTAATTATTAAATGAAACATATTGTTTTCTATTACTTAAAAAGATTCTAAACCATTCGAGTACTACACCCCGTAATCCGTAGTGTTCTAGTTTATATAGTAATATATTGTGGTCAATAGTATCGAATGCTTTCGATAAATCTAAGAATATCCCAATAGTCGTTTCATTATTTTCTACAGCGTTGTTTACTTTGTCTACAAGTTGGACAATAGCCATACAGGTTGAATGATTAGGCTGGAAACTGAATTGTTTGTCATTTAAAATATTGTGATATCTATATATTCCATACATCTATCAAATACAAGAAGAATTTTAGAAAACATGGTAAAAGTGACACAGGGCGGTAATTTGAAAACACATGGGGTCAGCTTTAAACAAAAAATAGAAACAACTTTTGCTATTTTCAATTGATCTGGAACAACACCTGTTGATAATGAAAGATTAATTAATTGCACAATACAATTTAATAGCAGAAAGACAATGTTTTCTCATTTAACTTTGCGACATCTCTAATAGCCCTTTTAAAAGTATAAGTCTCTTTGAATTTTCTGGTGCTGAAAATAAAAAAAAAATGCAATAAAATATACAATGAAATAAGACAATAAACATTATGCGACGATGCATAAAGGCCATGAAAATATCGACATGTGTCTCATGAAAATATTCAAAGAAAACAACTTAATGTATGGCTTTCTAAAGCCTTTCTTACATGTATTCCTATTGTTCTGAAATCTGCTACAGTATTATATAATTATAATCATCTTCAATATCAATGAGTAGGGGGATAAGACCCGGGCACGTAAGAGATGTGTTATAATCATCTTCCAATATCAATGAGTACGGGGATAAGACCCGGGCACGTAAGAGATGTGTTATAATCATCTTCCAATATCAATGAGTACGGGGATAAGACCCGGGCACGTAAGAGATGTGTTATAATCATCTTCCAATATCAATGAGTACGGGGATAAGACCCGGGCACGTAAGAGATGTGTTATAATCATCTTCCAATATCAATGAGTACGGGGATAAGACCCGGGCACGTAAGAGATGTGCCCGGAGATGTGTTACTCCATTTACTTCTGTCTTTTGCAGTTTGGGTTTTCAGTGGCGTACCGTGGCCGCCCCAACCCCGGGGGCTGAAGAAAATTCAAGTTTGCCTCCCTTCCTCAACAGCCCGAAAAGGTTGACCCAATTTTTCATATTACGATTTTTCAAATTTTTTTATACTTTATCAAATTTTTTCCGCCCTTTTGTATTTACTCATTCTTTTTGCCGCCCCCTTCGTTTTTGCCGCCCCTGTTTTTGCCGCCCCTTCTTCTTCCGCCGCCTCTTCATTTTGGCCGCCCCTTGCTTTTACCCCAGGGGGGCTGGCGCCCAAAAGCCCCAAAAAAAAAAAAAAAAATACGCGCATGGTTTTGGTACATAGGTGGTCATTCCCGTCCAGGATCTTATGTTTGATTCCTACGATGTCCGCAGACGTCACCTCCCTCAGGTTCCTTGAGTTTTACCTGTAAGATTAGTGGTGCTAAAAAGATTTACTGCATTACCCCCTTTGAGGGCTCCTTGCAACATGAATAAAGTACTGAAGCTTGAGTTTGCTCAGTTGAGTTGTCGGCGGCCGTTTTTGTTGTTGTTCAATTCCTTGTTCAACCTTTGCAAGAAGCCATTTATTTGCGTGTTTGTCTTGTCAGGTGAGAAGTAGTTCAAAGGCTGTAATCGCTTTGGTGAATTTTGCAAAGTTAACAGAGAATACGTCATCGTCGATGCGCACATCGTCATAGCGTACGCTCGATTGTTTGAGAGTGCGCAGTGAAGATGTGCGCATATCGATATGACGTATTCTCCGTTAATATGCAAAGGCTTTTGCGATATACCAATAAGGTGAATTGGCAAAGTGTTTTAAAAATAACATTAAACTTCTACGTTGTCCTTGCCCTATAAGTGCAATGTCACGAAACTGTTCTCGCCTGTCTATTGTTTTTATTCCCTTTTTCTCGGCTCACTCAAAATGTCTTATATAATTTGTAAAAATCTTTATTAACGTTGAAACAAAAATGCAATGCAACGGAAAAGTATTTGTTATATAATTTCATAAATGGCATTCAGAAAGGTAATGCATCATAGGAGTCCTTTGATATAAACATAATGAATCGTTTTAAGCCAAGTTTCCTTCAATAAATCGGTAGAAAATGGCCGGGCCTTCCGTATCCATTTCCTACCATTTGACACACATCCATCATCAGTGTCACATTAGGAACACGTTAAAATGATTTGAGGAGAGGAGCTGATGATTGTTAAAAACTAAAACATGTATGATTTCCCATGAGTGATTTCACAAAACTATGGGATTTCTCAAACCACCCATAACATAAAAGAAGTATTTCTAATCCCAAAATTACGGGTGTACGTATGTGAGTTATACGTACGAATATATCCAAAAGCTACGAAAAGGTATAGGAATATCATGGGTCCAATCTACACAAGGTCATGATACAACTCATCAGGACTTCAGATGCGTCTATGAAATCGGCCCATTGTCATGTGTGGATTATGAAATCGGCCCCTTGTCATGTGTGGATTATGAAATCGGCCCCTTGTCATGTGTGGATTATGAAATCGGTTCCTTGTCATGTGTGGATTATGAAATTAGCCCCTTGTCATGTGTTGATTATGAAATCGGCACATTTTATTTAATATTAATTAACAAACACAAACTAAATACATATTGTTACTTTCTATACATTCTCACAACGCTACAAAATTTCTTCCATAATCCAAGTTCAGATCAGTAAGTCTCCACAATCGTATACAGAAAGCAGAACATGCAGACAGTATAGTACTTATTGATTTCGCTTTTAAAATGACCAGGTGATGCTTGTAGAACAGTGCTGACGGCATCTTTGCACGGTCTTATTTTATTGGTGTTGATGTGTGAAAGATATAATATCCTGCTTAACACCATCATATAGGTTATTCAACTGTAAGGGATGCTAAACCAGTTTCTTTATTTATCCCACAATGCCCTGTTCTATAGAGTGTACTTTTTTGATTTTTTTAAAATTTGATTTGTTTGGGTTTTTGATAACACTGGATAACCCAAGAAAGCCTCTATTGAAGCTTATTTCCATTTGGGTCCATTTGAATACCGGGACGGGTTGGGAACAGTCAGGGGTTAACACCCTACTCTTTTCGAAACTGGCTGCGATACAAGTACAGTAATGACTCTCTGCACACGGGACCGACGGCTTAACGTCCCCTCCGAAGGACAGGGTACTTTCATGATTCATTTACCCAATTCTAAATGAACCATGGGGAGAGCGGAAGTCTGAGTTTAATCTACAGATGTTGCCAATTAATTTCAGACTTTTTTTTCCAAGTCAATATCCCAGCAAATCGCCACCGCCGGGAATTGAATATATATTATCATGCCCACGTCCAAACCCAGTTGATCCATCGTGTTCAGACACCCTGCGGAGATTAGAGTCCAAGCCCCTGGTGGGAAAAGGTCTGTTCTGGGATTTCTCGAAATTCTCTGTACATTCTGGTACAAAAAACATGGTAAAGAGATAGAAGTAGATAATAAAACCATTGTTACTTTAACGATATCACAAAAGTTCCCCGAGCCATACAAAATTAGAAGTACAGGTTTCTGGTGATATAGTTATGTCTTTTTTGCTGCGCAAGAAAATGTTAGGAGAAACATACCTCACCCATACATAAACAACAATATCAACGCCAAAACTACTCCAGCAAGCCATAAAACAACAAACCGTAAGTGGTAAGAAATAGCAAATTTAGGTTTAAGTTAGTAGATCCCCAGTTAAAACGACTCACCAGACCTACTTCCTACAATATCATCATTATTAGCATCATCATCATCATCATCATCAATTATACAACAAATCTCACGTTATATCCTTCTTCTGAAAGGACGAAAACAACATGTTTTCCAGGTTCGGTAACTTCTCGAATTACAAACTCGTTTGTATGGTTGGGCGGAAATGACCTCAAGGAAGAGAGACATGCAATTTATACGTAGTAATGCATCTACGTTACTTGTAACATATTTTAGTATTTTTAATATAGGCACTATTATAGCTTATTGCATTTATAGACTAGTTTGGCTCCTTTTTTCAGATAAAGAAAGAGGAAAGAAACCTTGAATGATTATTTGCTATCCATATTAAAACCGGTAAACACGGTAAAAGAATGACGATTCTATTCGTGGCTTTAAAAAAAAAAACTTGACAAGGCTATGAAAGCTTTACGTATGCGTGTAAAACATTAATGACCTCATACTTGAACATCGAGATATTAAGACAACAAATTGTCTACGATATGTGCTTGCAGGGAAATAATTAATCGACACATACGACACTCCACGTATATGGCAAAATGACCTCATATCCAATCAATGTTCTCGGAATGTATTTGACTTAAAGTTGTAAATACATGTAATTTTATCATGAGTAAACAAGCGATTAACGAACTGTGCCCTTAAAGATGAGAATGTTTGCGATTCTCGTACGATATTTCTATATTCCCAAGAGTGTCCGAAGGTGTTAATTATATCATACAATTATATCATGGCCATTAGTCTAAATGTTCATTAAAATTGCATACAGAATTCAACTAAGGCAACAAAATCTTGTTAAAGATTCAGTATAAATTCAGTATAAATGCATGCTTGTTGCAAGGGTGACGGACTGGAAGCCTGCAGTACGAAATCCCAGACCATGTCATGTTTGGTTCTCTATATAGATGTTGATTATTGTTGGTGAGGGCTAAATGGGAAAAATGAAAGCTGTGATTACCAGGAATATTAACTTCCAAGTGTCATTTGGCATTTTGATAGGAAAAGCAAATTCTCTTCATTTTTTTTTATCAAACAAAGACTTTTTTGGCCTAATTGTCACATAGATGCGTGCAAGTAATATTGAAAATATCGAATGTTTTATTAGCTTAACTAACACGACTGTGTTTGCTAAATTGACATATATATAGGTGTCGTTTGACGATCGATTCCTTTTTCCTGCAGTCTTTATTGAAAATCGTTAATATCGCAAGCATTCATTTTGTGCAATAATATGATAATGCATAATACTTCATGGAAAACTATAGCGCTATAATTGGAGGGCGTATCTCAGTGGTAAAAAATCGTGCAAACGGTCCTGGGTTCGATTCTCGGCGGTGGAAAACTTGGTGGGATATTGATCTGGATATGGTGCATTTAGAGTTGGGGATACACTCTTATCGCCGATATTAAGAAAATGCTTGAAACAGCATATATTACTCGTATTTTTTAGGGTTAATCAGGGGCTATAATTACTTTAATTAGCACTTTTGATTAAAGAAATAACATGCGTTTAAGCAACATCTGTTTTATTTCGGCAATAAGCAACACTTATTTTAATCGAAGATTTTGTTTTGTTTTAATATTGATATCTGAGGTATATTGAGTAAGAATATAAGGGGTGCCCAATGGGCGCACCCTTGAGCATTCCGAATTCAGGGTCAACGTTTACACAGGTGTCAGAACTCAAAATTGTTTCGATTTTGTTAAACCTATTGCAAAATATTCCCCATAGGCCTATTACAAGGATTCGAAAAATATATACCGACGACGAACCCGAAGATCAAAGGTTGGAATTTGGTCTCCATAGGTGTCAAAAACAGAAGTTCCCAAATTTTGATGAAAGTGGTCTTAAAATGTTTGTACTGTCATTTTCATCTTTTTATGGTCGCGAATTCTCACTTAAAAATGTACAGCTAGAAAAATATCCAAGGAAATATCTATTATAAATAAGGCAGTTTGGCGAATTTGTCTACATTATTTCGGGAAACGGTTTTTTGCGATGCGAAGAATAGGGTGGTCCGCACCTCAATAAAACGTCGTATTTTGTTTCAAAAGCACTGAAAGCACCATGTGGACTAATTCACTAGTTTTCACCTCCAATTATGTTACCATATTTATTCACTCGCATCCTCTTTTTTGTGTGTGTCTAATATCCGGTCGCTGAATCAACTATTCATACACAGATTTATTTGTCAACCTCACAACAAATCAATTACGTAAACAGGATGTTCTTTTGGAGATCCAAACAAGGCAGACATTGAACGTCTTAATAAATAACGCGATAAATTAACCAAAATAGATTTCCCCTTAACAGTACATTGTTTCATGCTGTCTGTGGGTAAAGTGGCAGATGAAGACACTTTATTGCAACCGCCAAAAGTATGAAAATAGCTGCATGGCATAATACGAGGGTGCTTCAAAACACGTCATAATATTATGTTGTTTAAAGTGCTATACTTCCTCTTCCCCTGATGTTATGATAACTGCATTTGATATAATAATTAGTACTTCAGTATTTTGCAACGTCATATTGAGATGCGTGCCTTTGATAACATACTCTATATCAAATAAGACACGGTACATTATACTCAGTTACACCCACTCCATGTCACTAGTCAGTGTGGTTGATTTTTCGAATTAGATCGTTCCTATCAAGGCAACGTGAAACGATTCTACTGATTCTAGTCACATCGCAATTGAACAATTCTATTTGAAATACACATCCCTTCAATAACATGTCAGAATTCAGTGCGATCAACATGCACACATTTATACTACAGGCAATCGGATATTTGAGATGAAATTATATATAATATGTTGGTTATACAAATCGCTCTCAAAATCCTGGGTAATATATCCCATACATGAACAAAACATTCCCATTTGAAGGAGGCGGATGCGTAAGTAAAATTCAAACCGATTTTAAATATTTTACAATTTCTAAATGGAATTTAACAGAATAGGAAACGATTTGAGCAAATTCCAGCTGTATTGAGCAATTTGCGAATCTAACATCATAGCAGTAAATGAAGTAAATGCTCATTTATAGACACACATAATTTACTGAGCTATAACTAATTTCACACACATAATCACATAAGTTCTTTCTGATATTGATGCAGAAGGTTTACATAAAAATTCCCTCTATAAGGAAAGCCAGCCTCAATGTAGAAGAGGTCTTGTAATTAGTTTTGGTCAATGTGAAAGGCATTTTTAGGATCACGGCTTACTACATCCATGTTACATGACAGTCCACCAAACCATCAACGGTGAGAAGATGTACACTGAAACTGCAGAAAACATTAACTCCTAATCTCCTGTCAACTCTTTAATTCATTGTTCTCTAAATTGTTCTGTTCTGGTTTTATTTGTCTTTTCAGCTTTTCACCCACGATATTTCAATTTCCAATTTTTTAATACCATAACTTACGAACTCAATTTCTTCGCTTAGGAATGTCCGATTTTATTGGGGAAAACGGCGTTGTGGAGCAAAATAGCTCTTTATGTGAAAGCCTCCAAATTTATAAGCTGTCCAAAAGATGTCTGTTTTTGACATGATACACCATATTTCTTAAAGACCCATTCAGTGATCCCAGTGCAAGAGTAAAAAAATTAAAATTGTTTATAAATTGCTTAAAAGAGAAGGATAGGCCTAAGTCATTCAAATTGTCATTTGGTATTTTTGAAATGCCAAATTTGGCAAAAAATGAAGAAAACAGCAGTACTGACGAAGTTCAAGCCCCGCCATTCAAATACTTGTAGCTAATTTTAGATACTGTCAGTATCTAAAAATACAGATTCGTGTAAAATGTCTTATTTTGTCTTAAATAGGCCTACACGGCTTTTGGCTGAACCATTCGCAGACTTAGCACATCTATGTAATAACAAAGGTACGGTACCAAAATTTTGATGATTTTTACGATCGTCCGGATGAGCAAATCACTGAATGGGCCTTTAATATTAATAATAGATAAGCTGCCTTTAAAAATATTATTGACAATGTTGAGAGTAGGAATTACCTTGAAAAATGACTAAAAAATACAACATGCCAGTTATATTCCGGTCTGAAACGATCAGACAATATTTTAAACATTAATAACATCATAAACCCAAATCGTGAAAAATCACCCCGGGTAGATTTTTGGCTATTTCTCCTGCCCAAAAGTGTCTGCTTTCGATATACCACGTCACAAATACTACACTGCATTGACTGCAGGTTTTAGTTAAAAGGGCATTTCGTGATCCACAGCATCATCCCCTAACTTTTCTCAAAAAAAGTTGAGATTTTTATATCACTGGAAACCTCTGGCTACATAATGTTTATGTACAAAATATTTCTTGCAGATTAATTCGTTAGCAAAGTAATCGTGAAATTTGAATTTCGTTCTGGTATACCAGAACAAAATTGCAACACATTGTGTACACATAACCATGCATAACTCGTAAAGGCAAAATCGGAATCAACTGAAATTTTTTAGAACAAGCTTTTTTGTGGATATCTACTGAAAAATGTCATAAAAAGAGGATGCTAGGATCACGAAATACGTCTTAAATTCGCCATATAACATAATATAAACTCACCTTATACATGTACATTTTTTATTTTAAAATAATTTGATATTAATTCGCAATGTATAGTTTACTATATGATAGATGGTGGCAAGAACATTTATAAAGGACTGATTACTCACTGCAATCTTCACTCTTGTGTGTCTTGACTGTAAGTTTATGAATCAAATAAAAAAGATAGAAAGTAGCTTCACTTACGTTATGTGTCATTTTATTTATAACATAGAAGTTATTAAATTAATAAAGTAAGACAATTTATTTATATATAAGTGCATAAATTATGCCCATATTATAGCTAGGCCCTAAAAACTTTATTTTGCATCGGATTTTTCCCGTTGAAAAGGCAAAACTGATGTTCATGATAGCAACTATTTCATCAATAGCATTTTGAGTCATTTTTATCCATAAAACGACACAGGATATGATAGATAATTACTTTGACATCAATATGGTCCATATGATGAAGATTTTGATTCTTAGATCTGTTATCAACATGATATCACGCTGTTCAGTGGTCAAGGACCCCGGGTCAAAGACACTGAAATGACATACTTTTCTTCTGCTGACCATATGATGCTGTATATTAACTATTATTGTTACATTTAGGCCTATACCTAAAACTTTTAAAGTCATATTAATTCAAACATAACTTTGGTAATACTCACTCGTTTTCATTCGTTGAAACGGCAAAACATACTTACTTTTCCTTACACATCGAATTAAAATATTTTTAAAAAATTCAACCACAAAAAGTTTTAACAAAAAGTCATTCCAATACCAATAAAAATTAATCTCTTGAGCAAACTGACCCCATCCCAGAAACAGGTACCAGCCCAATGGGCTGGCGAAAAGGTTTGCCCAAAAATCTACAGTTTTCATAGTTCATTTAGACAACAACATGAGAAAACAAAATTCTGTTAAAGGCAGGCGTGAATACTTTTGATAGAATTTGTGCGTCAAAACTAGCAACGTGTGTGAGACGATAGCTGCTGAGTGTGAATAACATAATTTATACAACCTGTTAGATAACAAGAAATCGGATATGTTTAGATGGAATGGTAAATCCCAATTGTGACAACAGATTAATTGCTTATCAAGAAATAGTGTAAAATTACACATTTCTATAGATCATATCTATTTACTTCTTGCTGGGTTGTTGCTACTGTGGTGTTACACCAGACTCAAGCTGCAGGTGAGACAGTACAGCCATCAAACTCACAACGCCGTAGCCAGGCGGCGGTTTTATTTATTTATAACATTTGTCACAAAGCCAGGCAGATCTAATATTGAATAGACAATAAATTGAAGTATTGCCCTTACATTAAAATCAAACCATTACTAGAAAGTATATACGACAGCAAAACAATATCAAACAAAACAAAACATACTTCACTAACGTGGCAATGATAGTTTATTATAAGAGTACGAGATCGAATGAAGAAATCGACGTCCGATAGTGGGTCCCGCAGCCCAGGCGATGCGCCAGATTATGTTGATCGAGTTAAATATACACAAAGACCAGATGGAAAATGTCTTGTGCTTTCACCAGCGAGATCATCAGTTGATTGCCACCTGTCTTGGGGAGTTTCGGCCCTCTTATAATCAAGACTCCCTCGAGGTGGGGGGCCGGCAGTGAAAGAAACACCACCTCCCGCTGGTGAGCTACTAAATAAAACTAAAACTCTGCTTCTAGCATCTGTTGCTAAATAAACAATCTGCTTCTCAGAAAATGAAACCGGCACAGGCCAGCTAACCAAAATAGAAGATCAAGCACCAGTTAGCACCCATACTATGTCAGCATGACAAAGCAAGACGCTTTGCCCATATGGGGATACGCCATCACCGTCAAAAGGGGGATCTGTGTATATGTACCCCCAGATGACCAAACTAGTCTGTAGTATGCAGACGGGATAAGGCGCCTCTAACCCTACCATGCAGCTGGAATCACTTAACCCTAGCTAACTGGAGTTGATATGAAGGAATGAGAACAAGTAAAAGATATGGCTAGCTGGTCTGCCTGCTCTGGCTGAGGATACTGATGATGTACTTCACTTCCAGATTATCTACTCCTCTGAATGTACTTGGACCACACCCACGACGATCCTGATTCTGCAGCCTCTGACGCTGCCCTGCTAACTGACTTTAGCTCTCTCCTGTTGAAGCCCAAATCTCGCAGCCACTTCTGCAAAGAGTGTGCAACAAAACCACGGCAGCCGACTTCGAAGGGGTAGCAAGAAGCCTTCCAACCTCTATCCTTGCATTCTGCTCTCAATTCTGAATACTTGGTCAATTTTCTCTCATGAGCTTCATCAATGTTGTCTGCCCTTGGAACAGTCAGCTCTCCAATGATCACTTCTTTTCCAGTCTCTGACCATATGACAATATCTGGACGGAGTGTGGTGATCAATATCTCTCTTGGAAATCCTCCTTTGCCATCCAGATCAGCTCTAATACACCAGTCATCTGCTGAAGAAAGGATGCTCGATCTTGAACTGGAACGTAGATGATTCTACCTACAATCATGAGTACGAAAAGATCGGCATAAACCTGAGAAAATGAAGCAAGCTTGGTACTTAGAATGTACGGGGCATGAGTGCAGGCGAGCTTGAGATTGTCACAAGAGCAATACAGCAGTTATCTTGTCAGAAATATAGTGGCTAAACCAAGGTCGCTACAGACAATGGCTACACAGTTGTTGGGCAAGGACAGTGGAAAGACAGAGCATTGAGTTAGTGTAATGATAGTCAAAACAACAACCAAATCTTTCGTAGACTTCAACCCAATCAACAACAGGATCATTACCTTAAGACTACAAGGCCAGCCATCAAAACTACATTAGTACAGGTGTATACGCACTAGCATCCACGGCATCTGATGAAACCATAGAACACTTTTACGGCCAATTACATTGATGTGGATAATGTGCCAGAACAATTCACTCTGTCTGTGAAAAACAGGTTCCAGATACTACTGAGAGAGGAACAGACAGCAAACGAATGAATGAAAGAAGCTGTGTTATACAGCAAAGAAAACCATCCCAAAGAGAATGAGACGGAAACAGCCGTGGATATCCTGGAGGTTGCTGAACTTGGCAGATAAGAGTCTGCAGGCATCTAGAATGAGAGGGTTAACGATGAGTGGCGAAAATATCACAAGGAAATGGAGAAGTTCGTAATAACAGAGTCTTCCATAGGAGTGCATGGATTTCAACTGAAATAGTCCAATCGACAAATGACAAATGCAAGTAAGCCCTCACTGGAAGCCAAACTGGGGTGACTCTAAAAGCATAGTCCAGCCACTCGGTCTAAAATATCTAAAATGGCTCCATATTGAGAGTCATTTGACTTCCTTGAAGAGTCATATTTTGTTGACTACCATGCTAAACAGCAGTAAACAATAGCAAAATGACCGCCACCTCAGCAATACACGCGTCGATAATTCTAAATGTAGAGTCAATAGCTGTTAGTTGACTGTACGGGTAGAGTCAATTGACTCTGTAGTGAAAGTCAGGTCCGACTCCCGGGTCCGAGTTCTTTTGAGAGTCAGTGTCAAATAACTACCACGTCATGCACAACTCCGCAGGTAGAGTCAATTGACTCCACGGGTAGAGTCAACAGACTCTCTTGTGACACCAGTTGACTCCTTTTGAGGGTCAGTGCTAGTTTACTCTATTTTGAGAGTCACTTGGCTAAATTTCGCCTATCAGTGCCGTAAATAAACCAATATTGATTTAATGATTTTCTTAATATGATTTGAACTTCTTAGAGCAATTCAATTTCTTCTATATTTGTCCATAATTTGTTATTTATAAACTATTTATATTTATAAACTGCTTAGCTTTTTAAAGGTGCAGAATTCTCACTTAAAATATGTGCAGTTACAAAAGTATCCAAGAAAGTGTGATTATAGTATAAAAAAACCTGTCTTAATACTTTGAAGTCTTTATCAAATACTAATTACGCGTATGGATAGGTAAAATGGTGATTTCCTGAAAATTATGTCAGGAGAGAGAAGGAATGTGTGTGATGGGGTGAGAGAGAAAGTAAAATAACCAATTACAGCTTATTCAGTACACAACTACATAGTTTAGTTCTACTTTTGTGCTATTTGTTTTCAATAAATAACGCGATAAATTGACCAATATGAATGCGATTTTTTACTTCAGGTATTGGCTTATGCTGCCTTGTCAGTGCGTGTGTGAGAAGTTGCAGACGGATTGCAACTGCCAAAAGTATCCAAATAGCTGGCATATAGTTGTAGACAAAGTACTTCAAAACACGTCACAATGCCAATGTTCTTTGTAGTCCACGTCCAGTGATGTTATGATTACTGCATTTTGATATACTCGAATGTAAGTTCATACATGCTGGTGATAAACAATTTCTAAAAGTTTAAACTGACTTTCAGCACAAAAATCCAACTAACCTTGAATTTTCGATGTGTGACACATATCTTCATCAGAAGAAATCCTAGGATGTTGTGATGGACTTGCCCTTTTGTTGATCATTGTCGACTTTTGGTCGAATGACCAACCCTCTACAAAAAAGAAAGGTGTTTGCTTGTCCTCGTCCGACTGACCGTCTCGGCAGTCCCGACCGTAGAACATATTTTTTTAAGTGTTTTTTTTTACAATTGTCGAAAATGTCATGAACTTTCCGTTTTAAAAACTGAAGATTTAAATGATATGTTGTAAAAAACCACTTCCTGCATATTTCCACTGTCCAATCGTGCCTGACTGAGGGTTTCAATATTTCGTATTATCATTCTCAACGTCTACACAAGTAAAACACTATTGAACTTAAAATGCGATATTTTAAGTCTGCCAGACACGTACATGTCAAATAAAGATGGGTTTACCTTAAATTTGTCTTTGGTGGTCAGTGAGTGTTTTACATACAAACATGTACTTCACATTATACTTTGGTGCATGAAAAAAATATAAGAAAAAACAATCTTTTCCCGACCGATCGACCCAACTTCTGAAAGTGATCTATGGACAAGCAAACAAATTGTTTTTGGCCTTAACTGTGGAACGCAGCGGATAATGCCTGTATACTCATACAATGACCGTTGAATGTGTCGAGTACAAAAACTCATACTCCATAATCCGGGTCTACTTTTGAAACTCTCAAATCAGACAGGATGCATTATACTCAGTTACGCCCACTCAACATTAAATTGAATGTCACTTGTAAGAGTGGTTGATTTTTTTGAATAAAATCGTTCAAAGCAACATGAAACGATTCTACTGCTTCTAGTCACATCGCAATTGGACAAATCCACAACCATGATAACCCCAATTATCATTTCGGAATTCAGTGTGATCAACGCACACACCCCTATATGACTTGAGATGAAAGTATATAATATAATTCGCAAAATTCCTGGGTAATATTGTTCAAATATATGAATAAAATATTCCCATTTGAAAAGAGAAAAATTCCGGAAAATGCAACCAGATATATATTTTTAAATCTCTAAATGGTATAAACATAAAAAGGAAACAATTTCTAGAGGCATTAAACCATTTAAATTGAGGTACCAAAATTGCGATAGCTATGTAATCTTCGATGGGAGGGATGGAGTGCATTTCAAATGAAGTTGCTCATTTAGGCATATGTAGAGAATTTCTGAGCTATAACTAATTTCACTCTTATATAGGTTAGATCTTTGTGATATGGAGGCCGGTTAAACAAACAAATAAAAGGGTTTTTTTCAAAATCTAGAGTTTTCATGATTAATTTATGCAACAGCATGAAAGACCATAATACTGTTAAAAGAAGATGTGGGCACTTGAGAAAGAACTTGCGTTCCGAAACTGAAAACGTGTTGAGTGTAATATATAACATGAAATGGTAAATCTCTATATTGTGATATACGGTATAGCGGATTAATAATTATTGCTTATCAAGAAATAGTGTAAAATTACACATTTCTATCAAATCATCCTCAAAAACCATGGATAGTTATTACCAATGAATATTAATTACTCGATGTTGAGCATTAATGTTGAATTAATCACGCATCAGTGTACATCTTTTGGCTCACTATAAACTGATCGTTTTCATTTCATTTTAACAATGTATATATTTTTGAATTTGCCATTTTTGATAGAGAAGTTGCTTTCATGTTGTGATTGCCGGAGACTTGAGCTAAGTATAATACCTGATAAAACTGTACGACATCATCCAAAATGTAGGTTTAGGACAGGTCGGAGGGGAGTTTGATTTAATTCTATTATTTCGTTATCTTCAAAAGCTTTCAAAGCAGCCTTCGGAGCAAAAACTACTCCGAACTGCAGACTTCGAGGTCGCCTACGGAAAATAAAATACGGCGAATGATTATTTCATCAAGTTTGAATTGAGATCGTCACACACAAACTGACAAGTCGGTGATATTGAGGGAGGAAAAATATCCATACTGTGCCATGGAATCAAATCCATATTCTTTTATAGGTATCAGATTTGTTTTAACAATTCCATATACCCCCTAGCCCCTAGACATGATCTGAATTCTCCACACACACAGTGTGAATTTCAAATGGGGTAACCTGAATGGGTGGCTCCATTTGAAATCTATATCTCCTGTGTGGGAGATTAGATTTGTCTTCTATAGGGGGTGTATGGATTTCAACTGGAATAGCTCAATTGGATTTCCCCGGGGAATTCCCCTACGAATCAGATTAAGTAGACAAATGCAAGTGAACCAATGTTGATTTAATGATTTCCCAGTATGATTTGCTCGTTATTTGATTTGAAGCAACCACCATTCCTTCAATCTTTGCCACCTTTGCCTATTTGATCCGATTATTTATCAATTATATTTCAAGGAAACTGATTAGTTTTATTGCTATGGCTTTTATAAATGGTGCTATCAGGCCCCGAAACGATTCTACCCGATTCTAGTCACATCACAATTGGCCAATTTAACCCACAGCCCCTGAATAACATTTCGGAATTCCATAAACAAAATATTACAATTTGAAATGAGGCAAATTGCGTAAAATTCAATTAGATTTTTTAAATCTCTAAATGTAATTTAAAATAAGTAGGAAATCCTGCTAGATTAAACAACTTGTTTTAACTGCAATTGAGACATCTGTATAATCTGCGATGGGAGGGGCGGGTGGATTTCAAACGAAGCGGCTCATTTAGGCATATGTAGAGAATTTACTGAGCTATAACTAATATCACTCTATAGGTAAGATCTTTGTGACATTTTATGGTTAATTTAGACAACATGAGAAAACATAATTCTGTTTAGAAAGAATTTGTGTGGCAAAAATAAAAACGCGTGTGAGACGTTTAGTTGAGTGTGAATAACATTTACACACTTTAATCATGGACTTTAATATATAACAAAGAAATCGGATATGTTTACATGAAATGGTAAATCCCAATTGTGATAACGGATTAATTACTTATCAAGAAATAGTGTAAAGTTACATATTTCTACGGATAAAATCACTCTCTCAAGATACATGGATAGTATTACGAATGAATACTTATTTGTTGACGTTGAGCATTAATTTTGAATTTAATCAGACATCAGTATACATCTTTGGCTCACTATATATGATTGTTTTCATTTCATTTTAACAATAAAAAAATATAATCCAATGTATATATTTTTTGAATTTGCAATTTTGATGGCGAAGTTACTTTTCAAATTTGCATTTGTAATTGGAACCCCGTAGAATGGAAAATCAAAACTATATTTTTGGATTCCTTCGGATGTCTCGTAGCGCTATGCTCTACGAGATGTGAAAAATGTTATACATTATTCTCCATGGTAATTAGATATTAATCTCAGGCGAAGTTAATGAATTAGTTGCGCTTCAAATAGTGTGCTAGAAGGTAGGTAGTAGTTGTTCAAAACTGTTTAATAAGTAGGCCTACAGTAGATCATGACCCAGAGGTCTAGCAAGAGGAATGGTGTTGGTTCAATAAAGAAGATCTCAAGGCTTGATAAAAAAAGTGGTATCACTCCGCCCCATGCGCATGATTTTTATCGATGCATGATTTCTTATAAGAGCCTTATTCTTGTAATTGTCAAGATGAAAAATGGCCTCATGTCAATACATTAAAGGTATGTTTGCTAGCATTTTCTTATTTAAGGTCTAGAATCCAAAGTTTGCACATGATCATAATTTATTTGCTTCCATACAAAATTCCTTCACCTTTAGTTTGACATAATCACTATAATTATGGAAAGCCAAATTGGTTTTCGTTTATGATCACAAATGAAGACAATAAGAACAATTTACAAATGAAGTTCAATCAATGTTCCTATTATCTTGCTTTTCATATTTTGTTCCGTTAAAAACGTGTCATTTTGTTCTACAGTTATATTGCACGTAGATTTTCTACCCCCATAATTATATTAGTCCTTTTCATAAGAAACTGTAAACGGGGAGAGGTAACTTAGTTAGCAGCATGTAACAGTCTAGACGAAGCCATACAAGGTGGTTAATGGTTTCAAACCATTAGCTTAAAGCGACTCAAATCAATTATAAACCAACTCTATCAAACATATCAAACATATGCTACTTCTTTAGTAGATAATTGTGTTCTTTACTTCTTTTTATACAAATAATTTGGCAATTAACGCATTAACGTCACAATAATATCTAGATACTATGAAGACAATTGCATATTATATGTCACTTTCATAATCATATACATGTATCTCGTACAGAGAGCGACGAAATCCGAAGAATTCCAAAAATATGCTACTTCTTTAGATAATTGTGTCTTTTTATACAAACAATCAAGCAACTGCAATTAACGTAATAACGTCGACCTAGAGTAATATCTAGATACCATGAAGAACACTGCATAATTTATATGTCACTATCATACATCTCATACAGAGATATTCGAGCGTATATAAAAAGATATAGCGTTGATTTTCTATTCTATGGAGCTCCAATTATTACAATTGCAAGCGACGTACACAAAAAGTACATTTGAATGTGTTGTTATCAAACCATCAAAATTGTATTTTTAAAGCATATGCATGGGAATTATTTATTGTTCAAATGAGTTGAAAAGTTACCTGTTAGCAAAATTAACTAAATGTCAGAAGTGACAAAGACTATACAGGTATTGATGCGTCATTAATCTCACACAAATTAACGCTCAGCATTCAGTAATATATGGGATATATTACCCAGGATTTTGAGAGCGATTTGTATTTACCAATATATGATTTCAACTCTAACTATCTGATTTACTGTCATTATGTAAGTGTGTGTATGTTGATCACATTGGACTATAGTCGGCTACACTGACGTTGTCATTTTTGTTGCGTAGTATAGTTTAAGTATTCTAAGCTTCTGGAATACACATGCCCAAGTTTTTAAATTAATCATGCAAACTGTAGATTGGGGACAAACCATTTGTATTTTTTATAGAGCTATTCATACTGGAAACTGCATTTGTTCACGATATAGTGGCCACGTGGAAAACCAAATTGTTAACGGGTTAACGCACATATGGTGCAGATGTAAATACAAGTTTCTAGCAGCTCTAGTTACTATGCATTATTCTTTGAATATAAATATCAATATCCTAGATATATTGCCATCTTGTATTGACGAAGCACAACATTTTGTTCTTTACACGTTTACTAGAAACTCATTTTGTCGACTTATTAATTTGCTGTTTTACTTCAAAACTCAACAACCCACTCTTTATTACCATTACCTATTTGATTTTCGTGGTCATTTAAAATGCGCATCTTTTGATCTGTGGTCATGTCATGTACAAGTATGCAGTTTCATTCTGTGGCATTTCACTATTACAGGCTTATATGTTTTTCGACCATACAGTGATGGCGATTTCACCCGCCGGGTAAAACAACATGCATTTGATTTCTCTTTCCCCTCCATCATCGGCTTTAATTACCATTACGGCATCGTAGCGTTACACTTCACATAGCAATCTCATTCAAACCTCGCTAGTTCAGATGTCACCCAGTACAACTAAGTGGGAGGAGTTAAACCGATACTCTTAACCAATCAGATGTGGACATTATCCGTTATTCACCCACAGTTGGCGCGCTTATATTTATCAATGTGTAGTGGCATTGAGAGGCAGTAGGAGTATTTCCGTAGGGACAAAATTCACGAATAGACGATCAGAGTCCAACAAACTACCAAGCGACATCATCTTTTGGTACATTACCTCTCCGATAAGGACTTGATATCTGTTTTTTTGTTTCTCTTACAAGGAGATAACACGCTCTTAAAGGACAACATTGTTTGTAATCAGCCTTTACTTTCCTAATTATGCGGATGTTTTACACGGAATAAACCATAACTGTAGCAAAAGCACTACTAATAAAAGGTAAGGGTCGAGTTTTAACTCCTCTTAAAAATCCTGCTTTTTTGATGAATATTAAGACAGATGAGAATATGAACTTTCACACAAGATTTGCTTGTTGTACTTAATAGATACTATCTGAGTTTTTTGTTTAATACTCCAAAAGGATTTGGTGTGTAGAATACTACTGTCAGCGGAGCGAGAAAGTCTTTCTATTTCCAATTTGAAACTGTTAAAAAAGTACACCGTTTATCAAAAACACATGTGTTTTGTATACTGTGATTATCGCTCCATTGAAGTGTAAAGTACGTACAATTAAGACCAACACCGAATTTAGGTCAAGTAGTTGTTCGTCATTCGTTAATCGTTATATAAATATATATTTTCATAGTACCATAACCTTCTTTAATTAAGAGCAAAAAGTCACCGCTTTAATCCAAAGCAGTAATTGCATTTTTATGTGATTAAATCCTGTGTCGATTTAATATTAACGTGGGATGTCTCAATCATAGAGGAAGCATTAATGTCCTTATCTATGCTCAGGTGGGTTGGATTTAATAATGTCCATTTCATGATTAAATTTACATCGTCGATTTGAGAAAAGAAACTAAATTACACCGCTTTCAACAACAACACAATTTAGATGCGAGTTTGGTTTTGGATATCAAACAATTACCAAGAAAGAACGAATCTTGGGGATAGTAAATCGGAATATTAGATGCCAACTTTTTTACAAGGACTTCTTATAACGCTCGCTTGAGATATGATATTTCTTTATTGTAGAACTCAAGAGGGTATAATTATTCAAATTAAATAACAATAATCATGATAATAAAAATAACTTAATATCATAACACAAATTCATGTACACTCGTTTGTGTTAGAAATAGGTTCCGGCTATGTTTTGCAATATTATTTAACGTCGTTTTTTTTTAAAATGTAATATTAATAATTCTGGGGTAATATATAGTTATATGGGTTATGATGTACCCCACCATGCCCACTGGTAGCATTGCCCTGGGTAATCTTACCATGGATTGACTAGAAAACTAGGGCTTTTTTTCAGTCTAGAATTTCAGAAAATGTTCGACTTCCTCACATCACAAAATACAAGAAGTCATTTCGATGCTGCAATCTATCGTGAGTTACTTATTTTTATTCACTTCAAAGGTACTCAAGTTCAAGTTACGCTACAGCATTGTGCAGATGGAGTAAACTAACATCTGCTCGTAAACTGATGAAATTTGTTTTACTTATTTACTGCTTTCTTTATTCTTCCTTCTTTGTTCATTCTTACTTTCTTTATGCTCGGTTTGTATAATTAACTAATGCTAATCTTTTATGAATTAAATAATTGGACACATGCTAACTTATCAACTTATTTGAAGTTGTGGAATACTCTACACAGGAAAATTTCATGCGGGACTTATATTATGTCCGGCACAGTTGACAGTGACAGAAAAGGTGTGTTTTGTATTCAAAAGCAGTCTTCCAGGCAATTAGATATTTATATAAATAGGAGGACAAAGTTTCCGCATGGTTTGGCGAATAACTACTTGGCCACCTTGGCACCAAATTAATGGAGAAAACAAGTGCGTGTTCATTTTGACCTGTAAAAACAGGTATTCTCAGAGGAAGGCGAACTAAAATGGAGGGCAATGCCAATATTTAGAATTTCAGAACATTTCCACATCATAGGCACTAAAAATATACAGATTTAATGGCCGTTATATATTTGAACGTAGCCTAAGTGCGCTATTCTCACGATTATCAGTCGAAAGTATAGTAATCCTTAATTTTTCGCGTTTCTTTGTTCTTGAGAATTCTACGATTTTTGATTTAGGTTCTAATCTTTATTATTTTTTAAAAAGTAATCGGAAAGAAAATAGGGCTAGAATTCCAATAAATTTGTTCCTTGAAATGAATCAATCCATTAGGGGATGTGTACAATATTTCAATCGGAATTGATTTGAAATTGATTTTGAAAATTTTTCATTTCGATGTATTGAATTGGAATTAGATTGAAATTAATTTACTTAACCTTGAATTGAATTTGAACTGAATCAAAATAATTTTGATCGGCATGAATTGAGTTGGAATGGAATCAAATATTTCAAAGGTTATCAATAAAATTAAATCGAATTGGAATTGAGTATCGAAATAACACTGGTTAACACATTATATCTGGAATAGCCCAATATGAAATTAAACTTTTTCTATTGGAGTCAAAAAAATCACTCCAATATGTTCAAACTCATATACTTGATTCACTTTGTCTGCACAGCTATAATAGCAGTACCACTCATTTGAATATATAGCAACAGTATCATGAAAAGGGTTAATATTCAATACATAAACCAAGTGAAATGCACCAATTCGCAGAATGGTTGAAATAAGCTTATATTAACTTATATCGAAATAATGCACTTATCGCCCTAATGGTTGCCAGAGATATGTTTCAGTAATGCATTTTAAATTGAATTAGGTCAAAATGTATGTGTTGACCAGCAGGCACTGGTCACAAATTATGTGTTGACCAGCAGGCACTGGGCACAAATTATGTGTTGACCAGCAGGCACTGGGCACAAATTATGTGTTGACCAGCAGGCACTGGGCACAAATTATGTGTTGACCAGCAGGCACTGGGCACAAATTATGTGTTGACCAGCAGGCACTGGGCACAAATTATGTGTTGACCAGCAGGCACTGGGCACAAATTATGTGTTGACCAGCAGGCACTGGGCACAAATTATGTGTTGACCAGCAGGCACTGGGCACAAATTATGTGTTGACCAGCAGGCACTGGGCACAAATTATGTGTTGACCAGCAGGCACTGGGCACAAATTATGTGTTGACCAGCAGGCACTGGGCACAAATTATGTGTTGACCAGCAGGCACTGGGCACAAATTATGTGTTGACCAGCAGGCACTGGGCACAAATTACAAACTGGGTTGATCTTCAAAGGGTCGTGGTGTCATGGCCATAAAATTTGCAAACTTTGGAGAACGTTTTCCCATTTTCTGTAAAGTTATAGAATTGTTCAAAAATTCCTAAACTAAATTACTACGTTTTTCGCTTATTAAAGGAGTATTTCGTGATCCTAGCATCCTCTTTTTATGACATTTTTCAGTAGCTATCCACGAAAAAAGCTTATTCCCACAATTTCAGTTGATTCCGATTTTGCGTTTGCGAGTTATGCATGATTATGTGAATTACACTGCTCCATAGACAATGTGTTGTAATTTCGTTCTGGTATACCAGAACGAAATTCAAATTTCACGATATCTTTGCTAAACGAATTAATCTGCAAGAAATTTTTTGTACATAAACATTATGGAGCCAGAGGTTTCCAGTGATTGTTTTTGAGAAAAGTGGGGAGATGAGGCTGTGGATCACGAAATGCCCTTTTAAGCATTTTAAATGAAAATATCAGTAAAGTAAAAGTACAAATGTACGAAAACACACACACGTCCATTCATATGTATATACTTGTCATCTTCAGGACATAACCAATGTATAATTCATTGTGTTTTAGCTCAATTTAATTTCAATACTGGTAATATGGTTTTAGTTCAAGCACAATTATTAAATTATTATTCAGGTATAAGAATTGCATTTTGTTTCATTTAAAGGCTTAATGTACGATTTCCTTCAAATTTTAAATTTGTCATTATATACTCAAAATGCTGAAACAATACTAGTAATAATTATCGGGAATGGTTTCTGTTAATTTTGAGCTGAAATAACGAGGTAAAGTGAAAGAACACTGCTTGTTATTTTGGCCGTTTAACACGCAGTTCTATGGGAGGACATAAGTCATAATTCTTTGAATTATGACTTTATGTCGAACTTTGCTCTGTTTACCTACAAACACAAGAAATTTGGCTGATTCCATTTAGGTGCAAGTTGTGACATGTGTAAACATTACAAATATGCCAAAAAATCAGGTTTGAAAAAAATTAACCAAATTCATATTATAAGATCGTACATTATGACTTTAAAGTAATGTTGGCATTTACACTAGCTCGGTGTAGTCATTGTGTGTGTGTTTTTTTCAAACAATGCGCGTTATTTATGCATTTTAATAAACGAACAGGTTGTTCACATGAATGGACAAGATTGCACCTTTTAAACTACGAAACTACGTCACGACCCCTGTGTGTGGTAAATATGTATGAAATGAAGATAAAAAAGAAAATGAACACGAGTGGTTATCATATCAGAGATTTATAGCATCACTAAAATCATCCCTTTTTTTTTACTATACAGAAACAGGCCGGGTTGGAGGAAGCGTTTAATTAAAAAAATAGAACGAAAAATAATGGCAATAGGAATGAAATGTACTAGGAGGGAAATAATCTCAGCTGGTAGCATAGAGGCCAGATCGGGATCAAAGAAGTTAGAAATATGATAGACATCTACAATACCACAGTGTTATTCACCCGGATATCTTCATGGCAGAAACCCCCATGATAGCATGCCGACTAATTCTTCAACAGCCCGCATGCCATTTTGTTCCGCCATGTTTAATAGTTTCGAGAGAGGGGCCGAGGACTCAGACGAAGTGTAAAAAATACCATAAATTCTTTCTTTTCTTTCCAACTACACTACGCATGCGCCGCAGTCACTCAACAGCTTTTAAAAGGACTACTTTTAATGTTCTACTTTTTATGTTCTGCGCATATAATTACGCATCTAGAAAATACGATTTTTTATTGTCAGTTTTAGATTTAAATGCACAGGCTGGGATTTCATTGCGCAGACTAAAGCTTACAGTATTCTTTCAACACTATAAGTTTTTATAGAACCAAAAATAACGGGATATATTCGTAGTTTTCTACCCAGGTCGAGATGTAGGCACCCAAAGATCTCACGTACGTATAATATCAATAGCATAATATGATACTACCATGCGCCATGCATAATTCAGTTAGCCCAATTCAGACCCACTAGATAGCAAAACGCCGCTACGTGTTTCTCTTTTGACATTATAGCTAGGAATAAAATGTTCTCAAGTGGCGGTCATTTCAAATCAACTCATTGCAACTACGTGGTGTAATAGAAATGTGCTATAATTGTCACTAAGGCTGTCAATTCTATACACACAGTGAGACACTACACAAGCTTATTGTTTTCGTCCATCACTGAGCAATAGCGATTGGTTTTTAACCTTTTGTTGCGTTTGGAGAAGCGAGCTACCTTATTGGTCAAATACCAATCGTGCGTCGCTCAGCGACGGAGTATAAGTTCAGCTTATTTTGTAAACTGGCGCTATAGATTACAGAGTCACGTAATTGCAGTGCGTATTTCTATTGGTTATTTCCAACTGTACACAAATAATTATTATTTACCTGGTGTTGACGCTGTGGAATACAGAATAGAGAATGGGATGATTGTCCACCTGATGAGGATATCAGTAAATCCTCTCAACCAACCTGGCCCTGCCTAGACAAAAAGTTAACATATCCTTGCGATGCCACAATCGTTGGGTAAAAGTAAAACAAATGTTACTAATTAAAGAAGTTCCGATGCAGTTACATACATAGAGATGTACGGAGTTAAAATCGTACTTTACTATGACGAAGTGATCGGATGGAAAGTTATATAAATTCTTATAAGCTAGTTAAGTATCCGGAGAGAACTTCCAGACAATTCGGCTAGAAACCGATGATCTAGATTTCGTCACGTTTACAACTCATCGATCAATGCCCTCATAAATGTCCGATGCATGACTATTTTATACTTTCTTTATATTTTCTATTCTATTCTCGATTCTGTCAGAAATACTTTTTTCAGCCTGTTAAATCTGTGCGTGAGCGTTGCCATTGGGGCTATCAAATTATTGTTATTCATTCCGACCGTCAAAATCTTATCCACATTTTGGCTATAGCTTAAGTAGTAACACGTATAATGGTGTAATAGATACATTTTATATAGCCTACATATTCACCATTTACCAATACACGCTCTGTGTCTGTGCCTGTGTCTGTGTGGTCTTATATAATAGAGCTGGATCAAGACAAATCAGATCATATCTATGTACTACGTATTGGACAACGATATAGGACAACGCGAATCCTCGGGGATCAAATTGATCCAGTTACACAAGCGTGATCGAATGATGTAGATAAACTCGTCTTGTGTCGACGCTATCGAATTGTTAAGCATATCCCAAATGACTGCAAAATAACTTGACTTGTTGAGTAGTAAAAGCAGATGCCCAATTCATAAAGTTCATGACTATAACACTTTGTAGTATGGTAAGTTGGATGACGTATTGAAGTTTCGGATGTTTCGTTCAGATTACCCATAGCATCCGTGTCTCAGTGAAGCTTGCCTGTGGTTGAAGTGTCTGCTATTTTTTATCTTTCAAAATTTGTTGCAACGTATATGATTTCTGGCTCAATGGAGAACATTTAACAGAATACTGTGTCACATTTTAATTTAGCCGCCGATAATCCCGATAGATTCCCCAATGGCTTTGTCTGGTATAAGAGATAATCTATTATTCGATAATAATATTTGACACAAAGTTAAATCGCTTGTTTCTGAATATGAAAACCACATGGTGGGGAAATCAGGGAAGAGAATTTTAAAAGGGTAAACAAGGAAATTATATCATGAAGCTGAATTAATTCAGATTTAAGAACACTTTCCCCACCTTTTTACAGATAAGCCTTTTCTTCGGAGGATGGCAGATTTGTTAAACCGGAACGCTTTCTTTTAAACCATGTATTTTGTGCTTACGAAATGTAAACTATAACTCCCATTAGTAAGTCAAGTATAACGTAAAATCACGTGTTAGTCGCTTTGTGAAAAAGTAGAACGTGACGCTTATAAAGCTTTGAAGTCCTGTCTTGAATATGTTGAGGACATTTTGACAAACATATACTAAGGTGTCAGAAGAGTGTCAATAAAAATGTACGCATATCCAAAATGACTGGATTAGTTGAGTGGTTCATTAATAAAGTTGATGAGTCTCAAACTTACTGTGCCACTAGAAGTAGGATGACGTATTGATGTTTTGTCAGATTACCAATACTCTCCGTGTCTCGTTAACGCTTACCGTGTATAAATGTCTACCCTATCAATGTAACATTGAGGGGTGAAAGATGTCACTTAACAGAAAAACTGTCACATTTTAATTATACCGTCGATAATCCCGATAGATTCCCCAATGGCTTTGTCTGGCATAGATAATCTATTATTCGATAATAATATTTGATACGATGTTGAATCTCCTGTTTCTCAATAATGAAAAACATCACAGAAGTGGAAGTAGTGAAGAAGTAGCTGAAACTGATCGTTATATTTCGCTAGTTTCGGATATTTTTTGGATCGGAATATATGTAGCAAAACTACCGAAACTTGATGTTAATGTCCTTTTTAGCAATCGAATTGTCAAGGCGAGTTTGATTTCACGTGCTGAATTTTTAACTTTATTTCTATAATAGAAAAATACCGGGAAATGGCACAAAGTAGTTTGTGAAGTAGACTGAATTTTTTCTTCTTTGTCTAGACGTTCTAAAACGCTCTATAAGCACTTTATCTCGTGTTTCGGGTTCACGTTCGCCGCTGTTTGGATGTCGATTACAGCCTCTTTTTTAAGATAAGGCATTTCTCAGACGTAAATACACGACACCTTTTAAGGTATCATTGGTATAACATTTGTATATGAAAGATGACAGATTTGTCAAATAGGAACACTTTCTTTCAAAACAAAGAGTGCTTACGTAATGTAAACTATAACTCTATGTTCACAAGCTTAAGTCAAGCATGTAAAATCTGATGTCAGCCACTTTGTGAAAAGGTACAACGTGAAGCTCATAAGGCTTTTAAATTCTGCCTTATATGAGTAGACTTAAAGTAAAGTGGCAGAAAATTACATTTAGAATAGCAAAAGATTTCATTTAGGGCTTAATGGAATATATAGGCATATCTCAAATGACTACATAAAAAAACCTTGACTTGTTTAGCAGTAAAAGCAGATGCCTAATTTATAAAGTTTATGAATCTCAAACTTACTACAACACTTTGTATTTTGGTAAGTAGGATAACGTATTAACGTTTCGTACAGATTACCCATAGCATCCGTGTTTCAGTGAAGCCTGCCTGTGGGTTAAATGCCTGCTATTTTTTCCTTTCAAAATTTGTTGTACCGTATATGACTTCAGGCTCAATGGAGATCATTTGCAGAAAACTGTCACATTTTAATTTTACTGTCGATAATCCTGATAGATTCCCCAGTGGATTTGACTGGCATAGATAATCTATTATTCGATAATAATATTTGGCATGATGTTGAAAATCCTGTTTCTGAATATGTAAACCAAAGAAATGGAAAATGCGGGGAAATTAGGGAAGAAAATAGTTTTAAAAAGGACAATGAAATTATAATATGAAGCTGAATATATTCAGATTTAAAAACACTTTTCACTCCTAGATTCCCTAAATGCCTGCTACAAAGCGAATCAAAGACTCTTTTCCAGCCTGTTATATGAAATGGTGGTTTCAGAGGGCTGACAGTAAATTTCGCTGATCCCTCCTGTACTTTTCTATGTCGATTTAACACACGATTCCCGCTGTTGTTTTGCTTCCACTTTAGCACCCCCAGTACACGCATGGAAGTCGCCATTGGAGGTTTTAGCACCCCGGCTTCCATGACTACGCGTTCAGCATCGCGTACAGTACGCGTTTCCAACTGTCAATCATTGGAGGTCAATCACCTCGAGCTTGACAACGATATCTGAATAGGCTATCGCCAAGTCTTACCAGTCGGGAAGCCAGTTGCGCGAAATTTAGGTTAATTTTCGTGGTTGAAACATAATTTTTCTTGTATAAATCTTGGCCCGGATAGCGGGATTGTTGGTTGATTTAATGCATTTGATAAATTAAGTTCATGGATGCGCTAAAAAAATAATTAAAAGTATTAAAAAAGCTGTTCAACATTTGAAAAAAATGCACTGTAGCAGGCTTGAAAAAGTCTAACCGTGGATGCAGCAAGCCGCGATTTTCATGACTTGAACGCGGAGCACGGACGCGATTTAGCCGGTAGAAATCGCGGTAGTGTTCCAGACCTACGCGATGGCAGGGTAATGGCGGCTTCCATACTTGTATTACTTTTATAATGAGCTGTCTGATACAGTACAATTATTGGTTCTCGATCGTTATACGTCGTTGAGGGTTTCTCAAAATGCTGAACCTCAGACATTTATAAACCGCCCGTTTGTATAATTGTTTGCACATGCACATTGGGCGGAAATTGCATTCTATCAAATCCTTAGGATCTCCTTCCCATACCATTCCGATTGAGTGTCGATCAGCCTTTAATATTTGCCTCAATATTTGAGTGAAAACACTGCTAGGACATGCTCCCCTCCGACCCGCTTTAAGGTGAATTGGATCTTACGCAATGAATTTATTGATCGGTGCAGGGCGTATTTCTATTGATTATTTGATTATAGTAGAACAGTCACAAATGGTGTTTTTTGGAGGGGTGGGTTTTTCGCCTATATTTCCGAAAATGCTTTATAAGCACTCCATCTTAGTTTCGCGTTCACGTTCGCCTCTGTTTGGCTTTCAATTGCATTTTTTTTTTACAGATAAGCCTTTTCTGAGGAGGATGGTAGATTTGTTAAATCAGAACGCTCTCTTTTAAACCATGGATTTTGGCTTATGAAATGTAAACTATAACCCCCATTAGTAAGTCAAATATAATGTAAAATCGTATGTTAGTCACTTTGTGAAAAAGTAGAACGTAAAGCTTTTAAAGCTTATAAAATCCTGTCTTGGATATGTTGAGAACATTTTGACAAACATATACTAAAGTGTCAGAAGAGTGTCAGCAAAATATGAAGGCATCTCCAAAATTACTGTAGAAAAGTCTTGATTCGTTGAGTGGTTCCTTAATAAAGTTTATGAATATCAAAATTACTATACCACTAAAGTAGGTTGACTTATTGATGTTTAGTTCAGATTACCCATACTCGTCGTGTCTCGTTAACGCTTACCAGGTTATAAATGTCTACATAGTAACATATTATGACTTAAGGGACAAAGATATCACTTAACAGAAAAACTGTCACATTTTAATTTAGCCGTCGATAATCCTGAAAGATTCCCCAATGGCTTTGTCTGGTATAGGTAATCTATTATTTGGTAATAATATTTTGAATCTCTTAAGATGTAAACTTCACAGAAGCAGAAGTCAGGGAAGACTAGAATTTTTTACAATGAGCAAATAAAAATTTATACAAGAAGCTGAATAAATTAAGATTTAAGAACGCTTTTCGCCCCTGAATTTACTAAACCTCTTGATTGGAGTCAATTCAGCTGATATGTTTGCTTGATCTTCATGTTCAACCTACCTATGATGGTACGAAATTGGCTGCCATGTTCAGCATTTGACATTTGGAAAGAAGGAAACAATTCTTTGGATGTACATAAAAAGTTGATAATCTTTTATTGGAAAACGGAGAAAACGGAAATAGCGTATTAAAAACGGACCTTGTCTTTCAGGAAAACGGAGAACTTATGGCGCTTAGGGGAGAAGTGTGCACTTCGTAGTTGAAGTGATCAGACTCGGACACATCCTGTCATTGGGTTTTTAATAACATGGAATGGAATTTGCATGTCTTTAAAGTTTAAACATTTAATCAAAAGTATACTATTGATATAGCGATATAGAGAAACTGAATCTGCAAACTACTCAAAACTGTCGTATGGGCATGAAACTTAGTGGGTCATTTTAGGGTCATCCGAGGTCACCCAGGGGTCATCTGAGGTCAATGTTTGGTATATTAACATGACAGAAAACCGGAAATGGCAGATAATTGAAGACAGTGGTTTATCCTTTTTGTGCACACCAAAAGGTAACGTAATAATCGGAGGAATATATTCGTCACTCAAGGCAACTTACGTAAAAATCTATTAACCCTATGGTCTTGAAAACTTTTATTTTGACATGCTGAGTTCAGTTGCCAATGAATAATATTTAATTGTGATAAATTGGTTTTCAACGACATGTGGTGAATATGACTCTTTTAATTTTTTATACTTTTTTAAACATTTTAGTTTTTGTCATTCATGTTGAAATTCAACGAGTCCTTGAGCAACTAAACGATTTAAGTCATATTTAAATCACGCGCCCTATAAGATGCTGTTTATATTATATTGTTAACATCTAATACATATTGTCTCTCCTATAAAGCATTTAATTTTTTTCTCTTGGTGAACTTAGCCTCCAAGCACTTTACCTGTGACGATGATACAAACAGAAGAAATCGGGATGATCGTTCAATGAACTTTAAATTCTTATATACTTGTTTTAACTTTTTCAAAATGTAATTATGTTTTGTTCGAACACATTAAGGCCTACGTATAAAAAGGTGAAAACCAAAAAAATGCCGCATGTATTTTCGCACAGCATAAAGATAATTGCATAATTGTGCAGACACAATTTAATAATAACCTAAAGTTAATAGTACGAATTTTCCGACGGTATTAAATTATCACTGTACTCTGAGAGTTACGGTCAGAAACATGATAAGAAGAGACAAACCAATAAACTTTCAAATCAATCAATGGAGCCCTCTACACAAGATATGAAATCCACATCAATGTGGACTTCCTAAAACCAGACCATCACGGCGCACGTTTCAACATTCGCCGTAGCGAGTAAATGCACGTCAAGATGCAGTCAAGAGAGAGAGAGAGAGATCGTAGCATGATACGCATTGATCGCGCAGTACAACATCGCGTTTTGGTAATAGCAGCTTGCGTTTATTGCAAGCTTTAAGGTTCGTAACGGCAACACGCTTTTTTTTGTCATTTTTTTGTCGCATTGTAAGTCATTCTAAAGTCATTCACTTTACTCTTTGCCGTCCCCATTTTATCCCTGAAAAATTTCTGTGGCGGAATTGGGTTTCACCCAATCACAACACTACATTGCTACATTATACACATTCAAACTCACAACCATTCCACAATGTGTTGTAAACTTTCCACAACACGTTGTGAGCTTTCCACAGCGCCTTGTGAACTTTCCATTATCACCCACTCAGGACACTGCTTTTCTACAAAACTCACCCATAACGCTTTGCGAAATTCAACAACACTCTGTGGAAAGCTCACAGCGCGTTATGGAGTGGTTGTGAGTTTGAATTTACAGAAATGCAGTGTTTTGATTGAGTTACACCACAATATGTTGTGGAATATTTCGCAACGCGTTCCCGCAATGCGTTATGACCCTTACGGCTTCGTTATACGTTCGTTTAGAATGCAGTGCAGGTCACGGAAGTACGCAATGGGAAAATTTGCTCAACACAGGAACAAGCTCCGGGTCAATATTTACTTTTGAAGTACAAGTAAAGTACGCAGTAAATTACGCAGTTTCGGCATACCATGAGCGTCTTAATACGCGACGCACGATACGCTAACGCAAAATTTGCGTACCTTACGTGCGTTCGTACTTTAAAGCACAACCAAGCGTACCGAGGAAATACCCTTCGTGGTGAGTATATACATGTACAAGCAACGCTATCTCGCTGAGTGGCGTGCACTTACGCGGTAATGCTGCTGTTTTCAAATGTCGTAATAAAGCGTGTCCACACTGCCGCTCTACTGCAGATCCTCATTTCAAAGTACACATTTGGATACGGATTCAGCATCCGTGTTAACGCGGATCTCCATTCCCGTGTGGAGTCATCTCCATAGACATTGTGGTAATAAAACGCATTTGCTCTAAATAATATTGAATATGACTGGTATTTTGATTATGCGGCTTTAGTTACGTGCCAGCTAGCCAACCCACTTTTTCAATAAAAAATAAAAATGCCGTACAAGATAATAATTAAATATGGTTATTAATTTAATGGAAATCGTAATGGAAAATATCATATTACGGAAAAACGGCTGCATGATGCAGTAATTTGTCATGCAACAAAAATTTGATTTTCTATTTCTTGAATCACCATTCAAAATAATTTTCCTGTATGCATTGTGATATTTCAAATGCGTTAATACCCTTAAAACACATCCTACCTTGTTTCTCAATTTATTAAGCAGACAGTTTCACACAGTTTAATTCAGTTTAACAGGCAAAAATTAATTTCATACCTAAACAAATCTAAACATCCGAATTTTATCATATTTTGGCTTAGAATAAAAGAAAAATGCTTATTCTAACCAGCCCATTCAAGGAAAATAATTTTCATTAGAGCCACTGGGGACACGGTGGCGCAGCGGTACAGGATTTGCCTTGTAATCGGTGAATTGCGAGTTTGAGCCCCAACGGTGCCATCGGGATGTGCTCTTGGGCAAAGCGCTTTACCTTACCTGCCTCTTTCTACCCAGGGGCGAAATGGAGAGCTGTTATGAATATTGTCCATTGAGCGCCGCCCAAATGTATGAGCATGTCTTGGGCATTGTGTGACAGCTGACATGTTCTAACAACAGCGGTATAAATGTAAAGCGCTTTGGTACATGTGCACATGTATTTATTTTAAATCATCTGGGGTGTAATCATCCCAGGGAAAGTACCCCTTACACTTTGACTTTGATAACATACCCTACCAGCGTAAGGTAGGGTTGTCTATTTGTTGCCGTTTTAATGAGCACCGAGGATGGTCCTACAAGTACATAGAAGCATTTGGTCGCTTTTTTTAGCGTTTTAGACTTTAGTGCAACAGGGGCGAACCCCTTTTTTATATCATGAAATGTAAGGAATAAGTCATATTATTTGGCTAATTTAGATTTAAAGATATGTTAATAGCGCCCTCAATTTGCACACAAATGTACAGTTTACAGAATAAAAATTACCACAAAAAAGAACAAAATGACAAATTTGATATAGAAACGAAAATCTATCTATAGCTTTAAAATATATGTGTGCCGGTCTAGAATTGAACATTATATGATGATTTTTGCTAGAAAAAATAATAAATTAGCACATCAAGCAACCGTGCTCGATAGGAGTTTAAACTCAGCTTTGTAACCACGTGCAATAGGGCAAATAATCCATCTTTATTTTAGAACCAGATTGAATTATTAGGTTTTAAAACGGTAAAGAAAATTATTGATATTATTTCTTAGTGACCTTGTATGAAAAAATGAAGAAATTAGCATTTACCATTCTGTTTTTATGACACTTTTTACAGCGACACCCAAGTTTAATGTTTGTCAACGAGACATCTAAATATTCAATGTCAGCACACTCTATATAAGGTAGATTTGGAACAGTTGCCATTTTTTAACCTCATTAATTCAGTAAAAGAAACATTATTTGTTGTCAATTTCATAAGGGAACGGATAGCAACGTTTGCACAGTACTTTTTGTGGGACATGAGAGCACATCAGACATATCGAATTCAAATTATCACATTTTTTGAAATTTGCGATATAATAACATTTTTATGGAAAATTATTAAAAATGTATATAATTTTATTTAACAGTTGTCGAAGTACACTTTATAAATCTAATCTTAAAGTATATGTAGCTGGGAGGAAGGGCCGAGCATCATTTGAAAATTTTCACCTTTCGTATTGATACAAATAGATACAAATTTATTTCCCCCAAAAGGCCTAAACATTTGAGGTTTAGGTTACGATTCACTTCATTGTTTCACAAAAGGTGACTACTGAGTGTGACAATTATAGAAACTTTCAACAACTTTAAAAATTGAGCGCCCTATACGCACACGGCATCACATCATGAGCACCTTACACGCACCCCAACGCACTTGCAAGAAACCTGCTCACAGCGCGATCATTTCCAAAATGCGGATTTGAGTGTCCTGTAGAGACTTTCTATTATTGTGCAACCCATGAGATCGCATTAATGCGTGTTAATGCGGATGCAGCTCTCACGTGTAATCAGCCTCTATTATCATCTGTGCCCAAGTAGGATAAAATGTGTGTATCTTGACACCGTTATCCGGATGACGTTAACATTTCACATGATATGAAATCAATTTCTGAAAACTACTATGATATGACATTGTCCTTGAAATAGAGTTCAAACAAGAAAACATCTTACATATAAGAACATTTTTTGCTTAGACTTGCATCGTTGCATTTTTTGCTTAGACTTGCATCGTTGCGGAAGCGTATTAAACATTAGTACTGAAGTTTACTATGGTGTTTTTGGTGACGGCAATATATTTACGAATTCTTTTAATTATGCAAAAGTTAAAATGTTAGTTTCAATTTTAAAGTATCAGCAAGGAGGATATTCTGGAAGCGACACTAATAGGCATATGCTGAGCTCGCTTCAGTTTATTACGTGATGTATTAAATGAACGAAGCAAACGCAATGTGAGTAATGATTATTTACATGTTGTTTTTTAGAAACAAACTGTCAGAGGTTTTTGTGCTGAGCTCGTGACCTCGTTTGGGACACAATGAACATGAACAGGCAAAGTTCGCTAAACTTGCATTGCCTTTATAACCAACCTATAATGATAGTTTAAGAAAGGCTCGGTATGCGTATTGTTATTTTAATTTGCGCCCTGACTTATAGCGGGCGGTAGTCATGTTATGCAGACGTAGTCTGCAGGCATGTCAAATTGCTGAATGAATGCGTATTATCACCTTTCTATATAGGTATTTAGCTGGTATAATTCGTAAACTGTTTCGTTATATATATAAAAAAGGCAGTAATATTAATTATATTTAAGTGTTTAAACTTTGACATTTGCATGCCTTTTTATCGTCTAAAATGTAGAGCTTCAATGACTGAAGCTAGTTGGTGAAACAACGGTTGCCACTCCGACTGTATTATAGAATTATATTCCAATAATATTGAATTCTATCAGATACATTCGAAGGAACAACGGTTAGTCTGCATTTAAAAGACATGTTTATTCACAAAGATAATATAATCGAGTATGCACAGTGTCTTCCAACTATGTCAAAGCAACAATGGATCTTAATGTTCAAAGACATTGGTTTACGTGATTTTTAGAACACGGAGACTGTGTCCAATGAGATAATTGGTTCATTTTGTTGCTGTGTATACATAAGTGAAATGGATTGTGATGTGAAATTCTTTACCTACTTTTAAAAACACTAATATTCACCCCGGTAGCCAAGCATCAATATGTCTGATTATTGCAGATTGATATCTTTTATCACAAGAGGAAACACATACAAACAAACAGACAAATACGGCGCCATACTGGAAGGTCACATTTGGTGTCAAATGTTTTCTTGATTTCAAATACTACTTGTATTTCCTACCTTACACATGTCACAAATTTCCATGTCAAAAATCGTATTATTGACAGCAAAGCCTAATTTCGACATTATTATTGCAAAAAGTCATTCCCATATTTATATTTTTCTTCGGTGCCTGATGGGAAATACCCGTCCGCCATTTTTTTTTTTTCATAAACCGGACATTTTCCCCCTGATGTATTGGGGCGCGCTATACTCTCATTTAGCAGGCAAAGTTCGCAAAACTAACGGCGTCGTTATTTGCCAACCATAATTAACATGATCAAGGGACCGAATATGACATATTCATAACGGATCGATAACTGGCCTCATTTTTTAGTTAGCAAACCAGCGGGATTTGTCAAAGGTTTGCGTTGCTAATAGAATAACTGTGAATTTAGTGTCACCCCCTTGGTAAGTCCAGTGGTTTATTATGTAGACTACTTGTGTGTTTTTCAATATTCAGTGGTGTTTGCTTATAATACCTGCATAGATTTATCAGGCTTCTTTCTGCTGGTCAGTTGGGTCAATTGCAACAAATTGTAAGTCATGCAAGGTTTGAAATGGAGATATATTATATAAATTGAACGAAGTCTTGATATCATTTATTGAATCACACTTTAATTGTAACAATTGTCATTCCATATTGGGACAATATTGTCTGGTCGTATTTCGAACAATCTAAGATAAAACAAACAAACAAAAATCTAGTCTGGACGCGAACAGCTGAATGTTGATGAAAATAATTTAAAACTGATTAATAAGTCGTTTAAGTCTGTAAGACTATCAATCAATTTAAAAGACATTGATTGATAGCAAAGATGGCGACTGAATGATTTTTCCAGGACTGCTTCAACATGTTCAACATGTTCCAGATGAGACTTTGGGTTAACTTGCATATCTTGACAAATATTTATGAAACAGAATATGACAGTAACAGATGTTCTAATTATAAAATTACAATATGAGGAATTGCCTTCTCGAATCAATCTTGGCATTAACGCATAATAATCCGGGCAACATGTCAATTTTTAATATCAGCTAATATCCACAGTCATTTTATGACGTACTTTATCAATCAAATTGAGTTAGGTATACAGTTATTTTTCAACGCTTGTTCACATTTCTAAATTCTCCAAAATGTATTTATTGTTTGGTTTTTTCATCTTATTGATTCAAATAAAAAGCAATGCCCTATTTCAAACGAAGCTGTTTAACTTTCAAGCTGTTTAACTTACAAACGAACTTGCAAAGAATCATACTTTCATATTTATACAAATGTATGTGTACAATTAATGTACAAAACTACAAAAACCTCAATCTTGGTCAAGTATAGTCCTTCAGAAATGTCATGGTATTGAACTGGATCTTGGCATTCTTTGAAGTACCTTGTACCTTGCGATCTTGGCGGAGAACAAAGCCTTTGCATGCCTCCGTTTTTGCTTTGATTTATTTCCTATGAGAATAATAGAGATAACAGGACAAGCCATTAGGAATAATCTAAAGTTGTGCACTTAGAGTTCCGATTTTCTTACGGAAATGTCAAAATGTAGATGGCTAATGTGTCGCTTCCAAGCGTGCGTAGTATTAAAAAGAATAAAATAAGAAGGATTTCTCACAGTATTGTCTAAGGAATATACTGGAACAATACTACACTCCTAAGTGGATCTGCAGTATCTGGTTAAATCAATTGAAAAGACAGTATCTTCTTTGTTATTTACTTGCAGAGTTGCAGATACTACATTGTAATATGGTAGCGGATAGATTAATAACAAGGTACGATCGCCTCTGTTATTTCTTTACAATGGTTTTAATTGGGAGGGCAAAAGGTTTTGATGCGGATATACAATGATTACAACTTTTACAAAACATTAAACACTTCAGAAAATGTTCCTAGGTAATAAAACCACGTACAAGACTGTTAAAATGTAGCTATGTATTTCATCAATGAATTTCATCGTACATGGATGTACAACATACCAATATACCAGGACAACATCCTCAATATAATACCGCTAATACCGAATGATCTTCGAATATACTGATACTCTCCAACTTGAAGCCAGCTGTTGACAAGAATAAGCTGGGTGTGTTACATTTGCCGTTTTACGCCTTAAGAAACGACACAGGAATTCGGCGAAGGAGCTTTCCAGTGCCCGAAATTGATAAGAATGAGCTCCTAGCAAACATTGGACAACAACTGCTGTTAGCGTACACCAGGTAGCATTACTATCTAATTCCGAGTTCTAAACACACTTTTATTAAAATTAGTTGTTGAGATTATTTTCATCATCGTTATATTTGTTGTTGCACATGGTTGTTTTTTCCTGTACATACTTTTGTAAAGCGATTTGTTCGCGTTCAGTTATGTGTGAGTTAGCCAACCCACTATAATCGCTACAGTATATACCTGGTTATCCATTCACCGAACAACCGAAGTACATCGCACCTTAGTAGTCGACCGAGGGAATGACCGACGAAAAGGAGGGCACAAAGGAAGAGCCGACTGTCAAACGAAGCATTTTAACAATTTCTTTCTCAGGTATTATAGAAAATCGTCATTCAATTACCTTCAGTATATCATGGTATGTCAAGAACTGATTCGATTTAGTTATGCTTGTTACTTCAGTATGAATGCAAATATCCGTCTTGAATATAGGGGTCCCGATAACAGCAGCTGCGTGGTTTGAGGATGTGTGTGAATCAATGTCTTATGTCAATGGCAAATTGCTTCTCACCACTCTCCCCTGCAGTCGAAAGAAGTCATAGGCAGCGATAAGGCCTAAGAATAGAATTTGTATCACCTTAAGGTATTGCCAAAATTAACGGGAAACCTTGAAGAATGTATATATTCAACAAAATCCACAAGGCTTTGTGTTGCCGATAATGTAAATTGGTAGTACTGATTTATTGTCACTTAACTTCACTAAACCTGTGTATTGAAGCTCAGTTTCAAGCTTTGGAAATGCGTTTTAAAGTAAAGCAATTTATAAAGACGTGTATATCCGTTTTTCTAGATTTAAGTTGCTCAAAGTGGAATGAACTCAACATGAAAAACATCAACTAGTCAAAGTATAACAGCTTCCAAGGCTACGCGAAGATAAAGTTACAATAGATGCAACTCATAATCCTGCTTGTAAAATGATAAAATACTCAGTATAAAAGGAATGCAATGTCATAATATAAAGTAGCTAATTATTGTAAGGCGTTATAGAAATCCTGCCCTAAATCTCCGCGAATACAAAAGATAAATTGTGGCGATGGCATCGTAATGGACTTGACATAATATATGCCTACTCCTCCTCCTACTAAAGATGATTAGAAACTGAATATTCAGTTGAAGATAAGAAATGATGAGGAATCAGAATTCCTGTATATTCATTATGAGTCATATATTGGCATCAAAACGTTTTAATGCGATCTCCTTGGATACGCATCCATCAGATATTACAAACTAGAAAAAAGTGGTTCGAGTCGACCGTATTCAAAATCCACAATGAATGACCCAACACGCGTGTTCTGAATGAACGCATCAGGACAATTATTTGACTAATTTAGAACTACCAAAATCAACACTTTTCTCTTTCTAACAACTCACATTGTGTCTTTACATAAGCACTTTTCTCCCCATTTACAGAATCATTCGGAATGCATACTAACCTCTTAAACACTTATTCATTGGAAACCCTATCCCTTCAAGCAGCAGATGTCCAGAGCAACTAACATTCATAGTGCATATTTTCTCTTTACATAAGTACTTTTCTCGTCGTACGTAATTATACGGAATGCATACTGACATCTTAACACATATTGATAGGAAACTCTCCACTAAAGCCACTGTCCAAAATGCCAACATTCAGCCTTCAACCTTGGTTGGCAACAGCAACACTTTTCTCCTTTTAACAACTTCAAGTATTTAGTTAAGCACATTACTTTCACATTATTTGTTTTTAAAGTGCATTTTATTATTGCTTTGTACTGGTATGTTTATATATATGTTTAAAAGGTTTAAAAGGTTTTAGTACTTGTGCAAATAATCAGTTTGTTGTGTTGGACGTCTTTAATATGATAGCAATATTATGAACGCGATGCTTGCTTGCTAGATATGCCACATTAAGCTAATATTTACTATAACAGTGGCTTTACTAAGTTTATTGATTCATAATTCTTCGCGAAATATAATAAGATATTGATTTAGGTGATTGAAAATACTCTGATTCTGATGTATCGGAAGCACTAATACAGGGTGGGCCATTAAAAAGTTCACACTTTTTTGATGACTTATTTCTCAAAAGTGCAAACACATATTGAAATAAGTTGAACATATTTGTAAACCTCTATGTCTGGACTGTCATTGCTGAAAAGGGCATTAACATCCATGGTCTAATTACAAAATGGCGGCCATTTGAAGCAAGGGGTCAAAACCACTTTGCACACACGTAAGTCAAATGGAGCGGATGATCACGCGATATATGGTGGTCGCTGGTTCACACCACAATGGATTAGGAACAAAGGAAGAAAAATAACAGTACGCATGAAAGTTCTGTCAATATTTCTCTTGTAAATTAACCATATTTAAATAAATATTTCTTTTTCAAATAGAATATAGCCTTCCAGTTGAACAGAATCTAGCTTTAAATAATCTGCGCAGTTAACGTTTGTTTGCAGTCGCATTCTAGATAATGTGCATAATTTTATACCCGAGTCTTCATGATGGTTATTGCACTATAACATAAATCTTATATAGAGATATAACAAGATAAATTTATAAATAGGTGTCAGGAATGTCTCTCCTTCTCTTCGGAAATTATTTCTTCATATAGACACATGTAAACCATAGCAGTGCTTCAATGGAAACGAGTTATTTGTCTCAAATTGTCATGAAATTAAAAATATTGCACTAGAAAAGTAAGAATACAAGTAAAATCATATTTGACTCTGATAAAAATAGTTCTGTTCTTCATTACTGCTTATCATGGTTCCATAAAGTCACGTATTTATGCATGCCACAGTGAAAATGCTTCTGTCTTTAAAGTGTTCTTATCGTCCTTCAACGTGGCCTCCTTGCTCGCGAATACAAATCATCGCACGATCGTACATATGGTGAACTGCTCTTGAAGTAACCCTGGTGCGTCGGATCCTTGTGAACGCATCTGTAATACGTCTCCTCAGCTCCAGCAAATTCCTTGGCGGACCTTCGGCATACACAGACGCCTTGACATCACCCCAAAGCCAGAAGTCCAAAGGTGTCAGATCAGGACTCCTCGGAGGCCACTCCACATGATGTCCAAGGCCGACAACACGATGCGGAAACAACTCCTGCAATCTGTCTCTAACAGCGATAAGACGGTGGGCTGGCGCTCCGTCTTGAAAGAACCACGCCCTGCGGATGGCCCCGTTCGCGGAATTCGCTTGCTGTCCAAATATTTGGACCAGTTGAGGCTCTAGTTGATCATTGATGTCGAGGTAAACGTTTCCATTTATGTTCTGGTCAACGAATATCGGTCCTATCAACCGGTTGTTTCCTGTGACGGCTGCGAGAACACTAACTTTGCGTTTGTCATGTGGAACGTTAAAAGCAAAGTCTCTCGGAGGATTGCCTTTCGGTGCATACATCCGTACGTTTTGAGAAGAGACAGACCCGTCCATTTGAAAGTTTGCCTCGTCAACAACAACAGCAGTATCAAAAAAGCGACGTGCTCTGTTAACTAACCAGTTACAAAACTGAAGTCGCCGATTTGGATCTCCTGGTTGCAGTCCATGACGCTTAAGGATCTTGTAAGGGTGCCATTCGATATCATGAGCGATGATTCGTCTGAACGTTGTCCTTGGAATATGGGGACAATTGTTCCGTCAAGTACTCAATCTTGGGTTAGCTTGCAAATCCCTTCTAACATCGGCAATGTGATTGGCTGATCTTCCTGTTCGTGGTCTCCCACTGTTAGATTTGTTCCGATTGAGAACAGTTCCATGTAAGTGAAACTTTTGTTTAATATTATAGATGTGTCGGCGACTAGGAAGTCTGGTATTCGGAAACTGGTTAGGCCATGCATTCAGGACAGAGCGCACCTTTCCGATTCTTGAAATTTCCTCCTCGATGAAAATTCGTTCCTCCTTTGTAAACTGCCGCATTTTGAACAGCAAGAATCACCTCAAAGTACTTACACGGGTATCTCTAACATGAATGACAAGAACGCACGCAAGGCATTTTAAATTTGAAGTTCCCTCCAAAACTAGTGTATTTGTTATGTAAATGAGCATGTCCAATCAGCCTTTTGTGTCAATTTTACAGGTGAATGATTTTCAAACAGTAAACAACTCATACACGCATGAGTCCGATGACCCCGGCAATGACACTCAAGTAAATGCATATAGAGTCATCAAACTTTTTTAAAACTTGCTTAAGCCTAAAAACTTAATATGCATGATCATTGTCTATAGTCTTACGTGTGTGCAAAGTGGTTTTTGACTTCTCTGCTTTAAATGGTCGCCATTTTGTAATTAGACCATGGATGTTAATGCCCTTTTCAGCAATGACAGTCCAGACATAGAAGTTTACAAATATGTTCAACTTATTTCAATATGTGTTTTTATTTCTGAGAAATAAGCCATCGAAAAAGTGTGAACTTTTTAATGGCCCACCCTGTAATAAGGTGTAAAGTCTACCATGCCAATATTTGTTGTTTTGTTAATTTACACAACGCGATTTGGTGTTGTCATATCCCTATGGATTATCATGTTGTTTTAACTTCCATTTAGGTTGATACCTGCCTACAGTCTGTCCACATAGAAGTACAAACCAAATTTGTGGCATCGGGGGTCGATGCTTTGCGTCACACGCGAACGCGACGCGACGCGTAAAGAGCGTGGTGCGCTCGGCAAGTACAAATCGCGCAGCAGTTGGCGCGCCAAAGAAGCATTGCACTGAAATAATTATTCTCATACCTCCAGTTTCCGAGGTCTATTTACTTTGTACTTCTAAGTGGACAGTTAAGTCAAAATGGACTCATTTCTAATGACGTCGTTCAATAACCCCTCCAATAATCATAGTTCAAAAGTTGACCCGGATTATGGAGTATGAGTTTTTGTACTCGACACATTCAACGGTCATTATTCGCTGCGTTCCACAGATTGTAATATTTGAGATGGTAGTGTCAGATTTACTACACTCATAATATGGTCCATGTTTTCAGATCTAAGTTCACAGTTAAGGCCAAAAAATAATTGTTTGCTTGTCCATATATCACTTTCAGAATTTGGCTCGATAGGTCGAGAAAAGATTTGTTTTTCTTATATTTTTTTTTTCATGCACCAAAGTATAATGTGAAATACTTGTTTGTATGTAAAACACTCACTGACCACAAAATTTCCATTCAAGGTAAACCCTACTTTATTTGACATGTATTTTACTTGTGTAGACGCTAAGAATGATAATGCGTAATATTGGAACTCTCAGTCAGGTATGATTGGACAGGGGAAATATGCAGGAAGTGTTTTTTATTTTATTTTTACAACATATCTTTTAACGTGGCTGTGTACTCTAGACATTGTTTCTTTCGCGAGATTGAGCTTTAAACATCAAGGTATAAATAGATTTCGCCCAAACTTCTCAAGGGGCTGTGGATTTACCCGATGTTCACATAATGTAAGGTAGAAAAACGAGAACTGCCGCATTCTCCTGTGAGCTTCGATGAAAGTGCAAAATGTGACCACTTTAAACTTCAACGGCCTTTATTTCAATGTTCATTTTATCGGTAAAATGACGATTTAGGTACACGATAACTCAATAAATACAGCAGCTAATAGGTAAGCAATTATGCTCATCATAAAAAGCATGATCGACTTAAGAAACCGTTTTCTCATTTTTTTATATTTTGGTTTATTTCCGATTTTAGGCATCATTTTGTGCAAATAGGCGTTTTTGATGCCTTATAATTATGTTCAATATCTCAAAAAATAAGGCCAATATCAAAAACTAAAAAAACGGTTTTTGGAATGGTGCCTCAAGATTAAGAAAAAAAAATGTTTAGAAAGAGAAAGAATGTTTTTTTGTTATGATGTACCGAACAAAAATTGCCAAAAATTAACTTTTTTTCTGATTTTCTTCATAATTGTTGTTTTTACACCAAATCTGTATTTATATTGAGATTCACTGATGTCTTGCCTTTATAAAAATGTATACTTTTATATGTCTTGCGTGAATAATTACAAAGTTATGGCACTTTTACTACATGCATGTCTGAGAGTACACAGCCACCTTAAATCTTCAAACGGAAAGTTCATGACATTTTAGGGCAAATTTAAAAAAAAACTTGCTTTTTTGGCCTAATGGTGTGCTTAATTATCATGGTGATCATTCACAGTCTCATAGTAAAACTCTTGTTGAGGTCAATCGACTTGTTGTAATGATCTGTCGATTAAGTAATGACTCGATAAGTAGTCATTCATTACAGTACTATTTAAATGTCCCGAGGGTATAATATTCCAATACGCGTTGTTTGATTTGTCCATAGGGGTACATTATTTACAACCCAGTGTGTCGGGTTCCACGTAGAGCGTTACGCGTGGCTATGCGTTCAATTTACTGTGATACATGCTGTCAATTACGCGGATTATGCGGATACTGGCTCAAAGTGCCTTTAAGGTATCATCTGTTCTCCATGATGCCCAGAATCGATGGAAACTGGGGAGCTCGAGCCCTGGTCCAGACTAATCACTCTCGCAGGTTTTTCTCCGGGTTTCCTCCTGATATGCCTTGCCTTCCGTATTGAATAATGGTATTGAAAAACGGCGCAAACGTTCTGAGGAACCGATGCCCAGATTTTCCAAGCACCCAACCCAACCAAAGCAATTATAGTTTGTTTAGCAAATGTCATAACGAATTACCAATAAGCTTCAATATACATGATATATAAATCATCTGATATTTATAATGATCATAACTTATAGTCATATAATAATGAAAATTTAATGATATTTATTATCACCTTATGTGATGCTTTATTATGATATAATAATCGTGGCACAAGCGCAAAGTTAATGGTGCAGAGGATTGCTATTTTTCTTTTCGGTATTCTGTCGGTCCGTGCCACGTCACTTCCGGTTGATGATGCGACTCAAATTTGAGTGAAAACAAGTCCTTGGTTCGATTTTTTTCTTGATGAATTCTGTCATTGGTGTTGTGTATATTTCGATCGCAAATAGTCAGTGGAATCAAACAAGTTTCTAAGTTTTCAGAGTGGAAGTTACTTACTTGATTTATCGTTTTATATAATGACAAACCGACAATTAAAGTCCATGGTCGAGTGTTGTTTTTTCCGAAATTGACGATGTCGCCACTCCAGTCTGGAGTGACTAGTCTCCTTCACAGCCGGTTTATGTCGTTCATTACAAACCGTGAGCCACAAGAAGCTTGGGCCCAAGACTAGAGATTTAGATAATTATTATAAACAAGAATCATGGTCAATGATAAAATACATTTCCACACCATTACTTTTGTAATAAACTATTACACCTATATGATATACATAATTATGGCGCTGTATATTGTTTACCTTTTCGGGCAGATGGTATGTTTTAGAAAATTGTTTGCCTGATATATTTCAAAATTGTGCCAAAATCACTTAAACTTTGAAAAGCTATGTTTTGTATCGAATGACATTTTTAGCGTTTTAAACCAGCGAAAACCAGATCGAAATGAGAAATAGTACATTTAAAATAGTTGCGGAGAAGTGCGGACATTGAAATTTTGGTGGGTACAAAATGAACAGTTTTTCAAACATGTAAAAGGTTAGCCCATGAGTTTCTCCTGTTGCCGTCTTGGTGAAAAATTGGTAAGAAAATGTCGGAAGTACTTATCTTTTTGGCCAGGAATCACCGATTTGAGACATTTCGGACATGTTTCGTGTGTTTCTTGATTTAGCAGTGGTGATCTGGTAGTGATGGTATATTGACCAAAACTCGGTGATTATTACATGATCGTAATCAGAGTCAATAACAGTAATAAAGAAGTAGGTCACAGGCTAATTTCAGTGTCACTTCCAGGCTTGGTATTCCAAGCAATCAGCAATCGATCGGTCGTGCGAGGATTACTATGGTACTCATCTCACTATTCATCGACAATTCGCCGTAGAAGTAGTGACGTAATAGGATTACCATAACGACCTCAATCACATGGGCCAAGATTTAATGTGAATTATTCATAACCGATCGATACCTTGCCTCACTTTGTTAAGAGCAAGCCAACACAAAATTCGTCATAGGTTTGCGTTGCAAATACAAAAACCCTGAATTTAGTGTCATCCCCCTGGTTACGAAAGACCACTTTCTACAACTACTGTACAATGTATTTCAAATGAGGAATCAAGCTTCAAAATATGATATCATGAAGGCAAAACCTTTATTCAAACTTTTTTCAACCTATCGGGTAATGACTCGTACTTGTGTTATAATACGTATAATAGTGTTATATACTAATCTGTTCTTAAATGCAAAATGGCAAATTACCACTATAAAACTAGATTTTATGGGGGAAAGAAGATTGCTTTTTTTCAGCTTTTGGTTATGTTTTTCCTCTCGTCACGCTACCAATATTAAAAGGCCGAGCCAATGAATATTATCAATAGAAGTCATCTTCTTATGAGATTAATTTTCTGCACCATTGCTTTTGCAATAAACCATCACACGTTTTGCTTATGTTTTAGGAGTTACAATATACACGCGTATGCCGCTATGCTCGATGGTTTTACGCGCCAAATTCTAAAGCAGACGAGAAACTTTAATAACTTATCGTATTGCAATATTACCTGCCATATTTTGAAATTTAACAGCGATTCTAGAAATTTATGAAATTATTCATTCATTATATGGGCATATGGAGTTCTTAAAATGCCTATTAGGAGACGATCTAGACAATTTTGATTCGAGAATAATATCAAAAATCACTATGACAGCAATAAGATTTTTCACCTTGAAAGTGGCTCAGATTAAAACGTTGGTAATTATCCTCGTTAAATTACAAAGCCTCTCGTAATTTAGTATATATAAAACAAAAAGGCTACCAAGAAAATCCGATTCCACACAGTGAGCTAACTGCCAAACAAATTCGGAATTTTGCAAACAAGTTACGAAATGTTATATATTCTCCGTTTTTAACAATTGAGAAGTTTCATGCATCTAAGCTCTGAGCACTGGGTATCTTGCAATATGAAATATTTTAGATTTCTAGACTACATTGAAGTAAAAAACAATTCAGCCATTTGTAACAACAGGTTTAATTGACCGATTTAATTGCACTCTAGAATTCCTAGAAATTGAATTGTAACTGTCTTATGCTATGGAACAGAGTATATATATAAGAATTCTCATTTTTGGTTTTTGAGACAAATATTAAACATGATTAAATGTAATAAAGTAGTTTGAAATTGGTATAATTGTGTGACATTTTCGTTAAAGTTTGTCAAGTATTAAATTTATATAGGATTATGTTTTACTTTTGTTGTTATAATCTTTTTTGTTAAATTATAAAATAATGTAATTTGAAATTAAAAACACCTTATATACACAGGCAGTCAGGCATGTGACTCATTAATATTGAACTCCTATAGATTACCCAATCAATAAAGCAAGAGTATTGGCCCATTAACTTTCCCTAATAAACAAACAAAAGACTTCCCATTGTTTACAATCATTACTTTGAGTTTATATCATCGGCTATTTTTTAAGATTATTTATAACTTGATTGTATTGAATTTTACTTGGCCGTAAAGGTAATTTCTTCAGTCTAAACGCAGGACAACCGATTGTTATTGTTCTGCAAGGCTCACTCAGTCATTTAATAAGGCAATACAAACGATCGAATTTGGTATTCAAATGAACAAAATTTTGAGTTACACCTTTTCAGTGTAAAAATTTTTTTCTCGGCCAAATGAAAAGCAATAATTTTCATTTTTTCAGTAAATGTCAGGAAAAACTGTAATGCTTGATACTGTATTTTTTTCAAATCTTAGTGTTAAACTTAGTCGTGAAATTCAGTCATTTAGTGTAAGATTTTCGATTTTGATAGGCTTCAACTCTGCCCGCGAGCCTTTTTTGGATCAACCTTTTAGCTTTTCAAAGTAATATAGTTCGCTAAAGAAGGATTTTTCCCAACTTTCTAACGCACATCACCGTGAGCGATATATCATAGTTTTGTCAGAATTTCCGTTTTGATTCCATATTTTTTGACTACTAGCTGAAACATTTTCGAATCCACGCGTGAAATACTAGCATTGTGGATCGATATCTCTGGGTGCCCGGCCTGGATACAGTGTTGCCAGAACTTCAATATAGCAAAGAAATTACCTAGTGTTTCAATTGTCATGAAGGTGACTGGGTATAGTGCCTTTTGTTTGTGATTGCTGGCCACCGAAAGTCATAATGAAGCAGCCAAAACAATACAAGGTTAAACATGGACGTTTATAACAACCTATTATAATGACCTAAAGGAAAAATCATTTATGGCAACAATGAGCCTTGCATTGTAAGTCATGGTTCAAATGTGTTGAGTACCCACCCCACCCCCATAGGCCTACATAATATTACATACCGGTACCGTATAATATTTATATAGCACGGCTATAGCTATACATTTAGAAAGTAGGTCCTATAGCGCTAAATTATGACAAATAGGCCTACACAAACCCGAACGCAAGTCTGAAGGGTGTAATGAAAATGCCAACCCGCGATGGGGGGGTCATTCAAAATTCACCTGGAGATAGGAGGGACATAAAATTAAAATCCCCTCTAATAACACGCGAATTTTGCTAGGTTTGGATTTTCCCATGGACCTCATCCTAGGTAAATAAACAAACAAACAAATAAACAAACAGACAAAATGGTTTTCATAATCATGGAATCCATATCCCTATAAATTGAAATTGCAGGCTATCACGGGAGCAAATTTCCAAAATTCACCTCATTTACCAGAATTGGGGATTTGGGCTACCAAATCGCTGGTCAGGCAATCCTGGTTTTCAATGGAAAAGGGAGCTGGTTGACAACAATTGAAATATCGATTATTTCTGCTGGTTGCTCTCGAAATAGAGTACTGAGTTTGACATTTCGGAGCATGAAGGGAAAAAGGGTAAAATAAAAACAGAAATTCTGACAAAACTATAATATATAGACCCACACGATGTGCTTTACAGAGGTGGGAAATATCTTTCTTTAGCAAACTATATTAGTTTGAGACGCTAAAAAATGAATTCTGTAAAAAGCTCACGGGCGAACTAAAGGCCTATAAAAATCAAAAATATCACACTAAAAGACACAATTTGATGCTTAATTTTAACACCAGGATTTTTAAAAAATGTTCATCCAAGCACTATGTTTTTATTTGACATTACTGAAGAAAAAAAAATTTTGCTTTATATTTGACCGAGAAAATAAATTTCATAGCAAAAAGGTGTATCTCGGAATTGTGCTGATTTTAACATGTATCGATCGACTTTTAGCGCGACTAAGCAGAACAAAAGAACGGTTGTCCTGCGTTTAGACTGTCTTAAGGTTAGCCGAGAGTTTTTCATGCGCTTGATTCCAGAGGGGCGCAAGTTCATAACAGAAACAGCCATGCAGAAAATGAACAAGCGTACCGGGACGTAGGCCTACTTACAATAGAATATCGATCCACGGTCAAGACATGAAACTTGGCTTAGCTCGTGCCCGGAGCTCGTGAATCTTTGATGAAATAAATCAATGCTGCTATTCCACTGATTACAATGTAATAGGGTACAACAATAATATCAACAACAATATCAAAAAGCAATTATTTGCAAATCGAATTTGGAAAGAATATTCAACAAGACAGACTTAGCAGGCCTACAAATTTCTGAATTATATAAAGTGAAAAATCACGATTCACTGCAGTCAGCGAATCAATCAAATAAAACTAAAAAGAAAGGAGCAAGAAAGAATAAAGAAATAGTGAAAAGAGAAAGAGAGAAAGAAAAGAACGAAAAAGAAAGAAATAAAGAAATAAATAAAGAAAGAAATGAAAAAAAATAAAAGGAGAAAGAAAAGACGAAAGGAAGGAAGTATACATGAGAAAAGAGAAAAAAAGAAAGAAAATTCAGCCACACGGGGACTCGAACACACAAAAAATGTTTCATAAAAGATTCCCAGTCCAGCGCTCTATCCACTCGGCCATACATCAGCTTACGCAATTGCTTGTTCTCGAAGCGGAAATATAACTATAATTTGATGCAATTACGTGATTACAATCGCGTCCGCACAATGGCTCTTAGAATAAACACGCATGTCGGCGCTGAAATTTTGAACGAACTGACGGAGGAAAAACCTCGTTTTTTGGAATACTAGCTTCAATTTGCAGTGAAAATCAAATGGGATAGCAATTGGCAGAATGTTGAGAAATAATGTAGGTATTCAGATGTCTAAATTAACGTCCCGTAATCAAGATATCGATAATTTCACAAAACAGTTTTTTCCGAGGCAAGATTCTCGAAAATGTTCCCCCAAAACGGGCTTTTAAAATTTAATCGGTACTGTATTTGGTTCTTCCCCATGGCAACATTATCTTTAATCGATTTTTAGTACAATACAAAAAGGAAGAAAACAATCACTCGGCGTGGTTTTATACGGAGCGCACATTTGAAAAAAACGTCATGGAAGGTGTTTTTGATCTTGTGAACATGGTGCGTAAAACGGCTTTAAACGAAGGATTTTCAAATTTATTCTAAAAATTTGTATAAACACACAAGAAAAATGTTAAGCTACATGAAATGCACCAACATTTCACTTGCTGCGATATTTGATTACTGAGAAAACTCTGTTTTAGAGAACAACTTTATACGTCTTTTATACGTTTTTTATACGTTTCTTCGTGTAACCTTAAGCTATTAAATAAGGTTAGTTTTGTTTTAATGAAGTAGTCTAAAGCAGCTTGGACCACTTTTGTGTGTTTGTGTAGCAAAAGTGACTGAATTGAATTGAATTATGAACCATCTAGTCGGTGCTCATAAGATGGGTCATTTTAAGCAATCATTAGATTTTACTGCCTGAACAGAACTCTTGTCAGGCGGCAAAACTCACTTCCTGGGACATAAATATCACACAAGGTCATTTTTATTGAACTCATTGATGAACCATGTCAGCCTGAGGGAATTCAATTTCTGATTCTCTTAAGGTTGTGAAACGTAATGATTGGGCATTTAAAGCGGTATTTTAATTTATGATTAAAGTGAAAGAAAAACATGAAAAACCTTTGCTGTTATTCTGAGATCTTTGATGTCAATACGGTAGTGGGATCCTTATAAATGTTACTGATTTTCTGATTCACCCGCTCAATGTTGGAGATCTAATTATACTGACATCTCATTGACCATGTCGGCTGGTAAGGCAAAATTGTGACTTGGACAACTTCGTAAAGAACACTAAAATGTGAAGTCTACTGCCTAGATCATTTTAGTTCAATTTGCGGGTTTCTAAATTAAGCAAAATGATCGACGTATCCATTAAAGACCCATATTTGATTAAAGCAAGCATGTGTCTCCATAGACTATAATGGCCTCATCCCCAATGGCATTGTATAATAACCTCCAATAAACACAACATTTGACCTCAACTTGCAGTATGAGTTTGGTAACCAAATTTTCAAAGGTCATTCTATGAATGTACAAGTATATGGGCGTTAAGGAACTGTGTCCTGACAGATGAGTGTGTTACATGATATCCTAGTGCTACCTGCCAGTCATTGACACAAAACTGACACCGTCTATCATTTGCAAAGTGCAAATACGAGAGTTCTTTATTTTTAATTCACTCTGTCAATTTAAATCATACATTGCTCCACAGTCTATTATAATTGTACGTATAATTGTAAAATAATCGTAATTATCTGCAATACAAATGGTTTAATTAATGAACAGCTGGCATATTTCAAAATTAGTTCATACATAATTTGGATTCCATAATCTTGATCATTGTTTTGGAACTGATAATACAAAGGTGCAGGGGATAACTCAAAAATGTACTCGAATGAGTTTAAACTCGTTGGCGTACTTCTATCGAACACTTATCATGCTTATGATGTAGGTTAATTCGTAGTTTAAGAATGTCAAAATGAATTATCACAATTTAGATCAATGGTCTTCCTGGAAGGAGGAAAGTAAATAAATTAATTATCACCCAGAGCTTCTTTCATCAATTCAACTGCTTTTCAAAAGATAATCCAATATAGTCAAATTCTTATGGTAATTTACAAGATGGAGAAAAACAAGTGTCACTTATTACTGACACGTATATCAGGAACACGGTACTGGACGTACGTCTGTTATCTTGATCTAAAATCTGACACTTAACGCGGTAAAACTCAAATAAAAAGCTTATTTATTAATACACTTTTAAGACAATAAAGGTTCATCCTAAAGGCACTAGCAGTGATTTGTTAATCCAGTGCACTGTAAAATTCTGTACACATCAAAATTCCGATTTTTGCATTTTTGAGTTGATCGAGGGGCGGTGAATCGGTAGATTCGGCGGCCTTTCTAACACAGTACCCAGGGCACGTACCCCCTTTGCACTACCCAGCTACGCCCTTGAGTATTGTGTTAAGCCTACACCTTATAAAACAAAATATAGACGGACAACAAATAAGGTAGCTTTGGTTAGCGACATTTAAAAGTTATCGATTCGTAGTAAAGATTGGATTCTACATGTAAACTACTTTACCGCAGTATTCGCTCAGCAAACACATCTTTGGAGAGATGAAGTTGGTGAGTTAGTGCTTCAACCCCGGGAATACTATATAGACTGATATATACCTATCTTGTTAACTACAGGAAAGGTCCTACTTTCCTATTATTGATGTTTATGTTTACATACTTTCATAAAGTGCAGAAACCTCGGTGTATTAAAAGGCAAACCATATAACTACAAACACGAATTCAGGCTCGTGAGATAGGTTGCATACTTAGTATATTCAGTGCGCATGCGCACATATAGCCACAAAGGATAAAAAAGAGAGAATTTTTGTTGTCTTATAGTTGACAACTTCATTGGCCTTTGTCATCATTTTTTTGTTCGTAGGAATATATCTTTGCAACGTTATTGCTTGTAAGTCGTTGTGCAATCTTTTCGTTGGGTGTCACTGAGATTCACAACACATTAATTTTATTCATTATTCTCTCTTCATCTCACCGTCAACTCCCTCCTTCATCACCTATTTCTATTTCTTTATATCTATCTTTCTCCTTCTCTCTCTTTCACTCTGATGCACCGTATGTCTCACGTGATCACGTTCTCTCTCTTTTGACCTTTCTCATCCACTTTGTTTTTACATTATTATATTACTTTGGATGTAGCGGCTGTGGTCTCTGCATTATCATCATTATCTGAGTGATAATCTGGCGAAAGCAATAATGATGACATTAATCACAATAATAGTATGCATTAGCAGCTGTATTGATATTGCATATTTTGCCATACTTTTCTTGCAAAAGTAGCCATATACGAGAAGATACCAAAATGAAAGTGATTACTATCGATGACTTTTTAAGGTAGTGAATGATTAGGATATTGAACGAGTTAGTTTATCAGAGCGTAGACGTAGCAGCCAGATGTACATGATGTAGGCTAATCATTAGCAATCAACGCTGTGTTTTGGCCAATCATTTGGCTTGTACGTCGTATACTTTGCAGCACAAGAACTAAACGACCCAACAACCTTATTCGTCAGACGACCCCCTCCAAACCACCAAAGCTCAAAGTTGAACCGAGTTATGTGGGCATGTGTTTTTGTAATCAACACATTTAATGGTCATTTCAAGACTGTAATATCAGGTTCGCGGAAAATGCGAATGTAGTAAATTGAAAGCATCTGAATATTTCAATTTCAATTCAATTTATTTCATCAATCATCAATCAATATAATAAAATCAATAATACAGAAACATGATACACAATAGAGTGATTAATACAGTAATATTACAATGGAATCAATCAATTAATATATTATAGAGAAAGTAGTTGCATTTTGATACAAAATGAGTACAACAGTAATCAATTAATATATTTTTGGGAAATAGTTCCATTTTGATACAAAATGAATACAATAGTTAATATTGTTAAAATTAATGATACATACAAGTACGTACCAGAATGAGCTATATGGACATGTGCGCGAGAAGCGTGCGAAAATATGCCATTTCAATGCTGAAATGGGCCGAAATAGGGATAATTGTGGTCTAAAAAGGCCAAACGAACGATCTCGGCGAAAGATGAACATCACAAATGTGGTAAATGTTGTTCCTGTAGGTTGTCCCTGTGGTCGGTACGCCACTACATGTCATGTCAGGGCGTCCAATGGATGGGCTGGTTAGAAAAATAGCACTTGCGAAAGAAGACAAAGTAGCCCGTCTCGGACGTGCGGACGGGCTCTATTCTACACGCTGCCATAGGGATATGAAAACAACAAATCGAGTTGTGTAAATTAACCAAACATGGAATATTAGCAGACATTACACCTGTTTCATGTGATATTTATTTCTAAAAACGTTTGATTTAGTCTTAATATGGTGATAGTTCTTCCGATACGCCAGTGTCAGAGTATTGTCAATCATCTGAATTATCATGTTATTACATTTTGTAATGGCTTATGCATCGATAAACTTATTATAGCCAACAATACATTATGATCGTCAAGTATTGTATGTCTATAGGTAGTTGGCACCACTTTCTTGAGGTTTGGATAATATCGCTATAATATTAAAGATCTATGACATAACAAACAAACAAACAAACAAAACACAATATAAAATGCACTTTAAAAATAAACATGATAAAGAATGTGAAAATAATTTGCTTAAGTAACGAATAAGTATTATTAAGTTATTAAAAAGAGAAAAGTCTAGCGTTTTGGACATCTGCGGCTTAATTGGACAGTTTCCGATCAGTAGATGTTAAGATGCAAGTATGGATGCCGAATAATTCCGTAATGGCGAGAAAAGTGTTTACGTAAAGAGAATTTGCAGACCAAAGCTGCACTATGAATGTTAGTTGTTTTGGACATCTGCTGCTTGAAGGGACAGGGTTTCCGATGAATAAGTGTTTTAGAGGTTAGTTAGTATGCATTCCGAATGATTCCGTAATGACGTGAAAAGTGCTTACGTAAAGAGAAAATATAAGTTGTTAGAAAAAGAAAAGTATTTTGCAGACCAAAGCTGCACTATGAATGTTAGTTGTTTTGGACATCTGCTGCTTCAAGGGACAGGGTTTCCAATGAATAAGTGTTAAGACGTTAGAATGCATTCCGATTGATCCGATGATGAGAAAAGTGACGACATATTAATGTGAGTTGTTAGAGAGGGAAAGTGTTGCCAACCAAGGCTGGACGCTGAATGTTATGTATTTTGAACATTTGCCGGTCGAAGATGATGTTTCTCACTGGTAGGCAATTTGAATAATTGCATTGACCTTCATATAGTTTAGATTGCCAGTTTAGTTGGTTAAGTTATCTGCACATCATGAATGCATACCAGGTGGAAATGTAATTCTAAATTATTCAAAAAGAATATGTATAATAATGGTCCTGATGCGTTCAACCAGAGCCGAAAACACGTGTTGCGTATTTCGTTGTGAACTCGGTTTTCCCTGTTTGTAATATTTTGGAATTTGAATGATCCCCTAACAAAGGGCATTATAATGATTGACCGATTATTGACGCTAGGAATAACTACTTATATAGCAAAAATACTTTCCGATTCCTGTTCATTCGCATCTTCAACTGAATGATCTTTTCTAATAATCCTTAGCCGCACAAGTAGACATACGTCTACCATGTCTATATATCAAATAGGTTCCAATCCATTACTATTAGACTTGTTTTCGCTAATTAGCTAATTTTCCCGTTGAGTTCATTTAACTTTTTGCAACTCGAATTGAGTAAAAACGGATATGCACGTCTTTATAAATAATTGTTGTTTTACGTTAAAACCCATTTCCAAGCTTTGAAACCAAGCTTTAATACACCGGTAAGTGATGATAAATTAGTACTATACCCAATTAAAAATATCGGCAAACAAAGCCTTGTGGATTTTGTTGAATATAATTCCCGTCAATTTCAGCAATACCTCAAAGTGATACAAATTCTATTCTAAGGTCTAATCATTATTTATGACTCCTTTAAAGTTTGACTGTAGGGGAAAGAGTTGAATTTTTTTTGACATTGATTGACATATATCCTCGCAGCACGCAGCTGCTGTTATTGGGATCCATGTATTCAAGGCAGAGTCCTCACCATTCTGACCCAAGGGTGGTCCTACTCCCTGTACATAGGCAACGAAGTGCGCCTGATTGCCCTGGACATCAAAGGCGCATTTGACAAGGTCTTGTCTGGCATAATGGCCTTTGCTCAAAACTCATGGCAAAAGGAGTATCTGGCAACCTTTTATCGCATGCGTAGTTCCTCACTGACTTGTTTCGAGAATTGAGACGCGCTCAACTAATCTTCGCTCAACTAACATGATACGAAATATATCTAGTCAGCAAGTATTTGCCAATTTTAATCAAATTAAATCCTACATTTTACAAGGAATTACCTAGGGGTTAAAATCGATCAGTCCCGTTGTTGCTATGCGCCTCCGATTGGTTCAAATAGCGAGTCTAAGTATCGCGTCGACATGCACGCGCTAAAGTGTGCGATATCGTGTCCTAGCACACGAGTAAGAACCAATAAGATTGCAGCAACGTTCTCAAGTGTTTTTAAATTCTTAAAAGAATATGAATTATTATCTCTGACTAATCATTTTGACTTGATGGTCAGGGTGCATTTGCGTATAATTGGAAAAAGTCTGTGACAATGATGTTCATTAAATATGATTTATGATGGGTTGTCATTTCAGGACACCGTTTTGGTCAACTTGGTATAAAGAAAAAAACCGGTAGGAAAACTAAAATGCGAAACATGTTGACTAGATTCTTTTTCAATTTGTGAGTGTCTAATTAAATAAAATGTATCACTAAAAACTATATGGAATCATCCCTAAATTTAACTTCAAGCTGTAGAGTGTGCGTTTTTGTATGCAACACATTCAATGGTCATTCTATTTACAAACATATTGAGGTAAGAGAACTGTGCCCTGAAAAATGAGCATGTTTAAGGCAGCTGTGTACTCTCAGACATGCATGTAGTAAAAGTGCCATAACTTTGTAATTATTCACGCAAGACATATAAAAGTATACATTTTTATATAGGCAATACATCAATGAATCTTAATATAAATATAGATTTGGTGTAAAACAACAATTATGAAGAAAATCACAAAAAAGTGAGTTTTTGGCAATTTTTGTTCGGTACATCATAACAAAAAAACACTCTTTCCAAAAATGTTTGTTTTGTTTTTTTCTTAATCTTCAGACATCATTCCAAAAACGGTTTTTTTAGTTTTTGGATATTGGCCTTATTTTTTTAGATATTGACCATATAAGGCATCAAAATGAACTTTTTACAATTCACAAACGCCTATTTGCACAAAATGATGCCTAAAATCGGAAATAGACCAAATATAAAAAAATGAGAAAACCGTTTCTTAAGTCGATCATGCTTTTTATGATGAGCATAATTGCTTACCTATAGATGCTGTATATATTGAGTTATCGTGTACCTAAATCGTCATTTTACCGAGAAAATGAACATTGAAATAAAGGCCGTTGAAGTTTAAAGAGGTCACATTTTGCACTTTGATCGAAGCTCACAGGAGAATGCGGCAGTTCTCGTTTTTCTACCTAACATTACGTGAACATCGGGTAAATCCACAGCCCCTTGAGAAGTTTGGGCGAAATCTATTCATATCTTGTTGTTTAAATCGGGGGAAAGAACTTGAAAAAATTCACATTTTATCAGCTAAAACGGAGCCATTTGACCGCAAGGTTTTTATGAAATCAGTGCTTCCGTGGTGCTTCCATAAGATGCGCCGCGCATGCAGATAAGCGTTGCGTATGCGTAGCGTATCTGTGCGTTAACAAATTGCGCGTCTACAAAACGCGATGCGTTGTTGCGCGCGTATACCCTGATGGTACAACAAAGATTTTCTTTCCTTTTAAATTGCAGAAACGAGTGAAATAGTGAAATAAAATCCATAAAATAGAGCATTTGGAGTTAACAAATCTGGATTTTCTTTCCTTGTATTTATAAAAAACATAACAAAGTAAATACATTTCAAAAAAGCTCAATTTCGCGAAAAAAACAAAAATTGGATTCCATAATCATTTCAGAAGTGATCATACAAAGGTGCAGGGAAAACAATTTATACTAGAGTAAGATTATTACTTATATAGGTAGGTTAGTACGTAATTTAAGAACAGCTGGATGAATGATCACAATTTAGATCAAAGGTCTTCCGAGAAGGATGTAAGTAAACAACTTAATTATCACCCAGAAGTTTGTACGCTTCTTTCATGATCGTTTCAACTTTTCAAAGGATAATCTAATAAAATCACATTGTTATGGTAATTTACAAAAAGCAAGCGTCACTATCTTTTATCGTCACTGACACTTAAATACCGTATCACGAACACGACATCGCACGCATTTGGTTATCTTTATCTCACACTTACAGTGATTAACGTAATTAAATAAAAAGCCATACTTGTTCAAGACATTATAAAGGGACTACCGGTCATTTGCTAAACCAGACCACAGTTCAATTAATCAAATTGCAGATTTATGCATTTGTGGATATGCTAAATGCTATTTATAGAGAAATTGACGTGAAATCAGAAAGACAAAATTCCGACATTCAAAATTAAAAGAAGCGTACTTTTATTATGCTTAACGGACGTATGCGAGCACGCTGGGTACAACAATTTGTACTCAGAGAACAGGTCATTTACAATGTTTTATGAAATAGATATGAAATACTAGTATCATGATGAAATTGCCCTATATATGATTGTTGAACGTTTGGTGGAGAAGTCGACCAAAATTGCAAAGAAAATCCATGATTGTTACTTGTTTAAATGAACACCTTTTCACCCAGCAGCTACAATTTTGCAGAATTTTGTTTAAGAAAATCACCCTGCACGTATACCTATATCACAATATAATAATGGGCAGTTAATTTTGGAAGACAATAATGATGATGATGTTACCTTTCATGAAAAAATACAAGTCCACCTGATACTGTCCAGCGATCCACCTTTACAAGTTTTGCAGAAATAGATCTCATTCAGGTGGGTTGGAACGAATTTTGATAAGTAAGACGATTGCTCTATTTTGATTGACTAATTCGATCGAATCCCACCATTTCAGTGAGTACATGTGAATTTGCAGGCAACCGTGGCAAGTTGGTTAAGCATTACAATTGTATCTTATCTAAGATTAAACTTGTCTTTAAGTGTGTCATAGTATACTGCTTGGGGAAATCTTTAAAACCATTCATCATTTTGAGGGAATTGTGATCAGCTTTAGGCACAGTGTCTCATGGGTCTTGGTTTAGATGTATGATTTCCATTCCATCGGCAATTCAGGAAAGAACAAACCAAGTACTACTTCTATCTATTTCTTGCAAGATTAGTCAAATAGTTATGGCATTTCTCGAATTTAAGTATCTCATAAATATAGACAAATATTCTACCTACCTATTTCAGAGAAGGAATAAGTGAGATTTTATTTCGTCAACTGATGCAGCGTAGACTGGCACACAACTCGATCGTTAGGCCGCGCGCATGTTACCATACGTCGTTATTGTTAAAATTGCTAAAAATTCAGTGCTCAGTGTACCGTACAAAGCATTGTTATGTATTAATATCCATGTGCAGCTTTGGTTTATAAACTGGGCTCAAAAAGAAACTTTTCACAAGGTCATATTTAAAAATCCTGTCCATAAAAATAAACCAGCATTGCACACATGATTACTTCAATACTCTACTCTAAACACTGTTCAGTATCCAAATAGTTGCCCAACTGACACAACAACAAAATGCACTGACATGGAACAGCTTCCTGGACCACATTCACAGCCCAATAATTGGCACCCAACACAAGAAATCTGTGAGTAAGTGGAGTTGCATGGAACAAGACCTGTTTCTTGAAGAAAGTGTTTGAAAAGCAGAAGCATACTATTCCACTTACAGGAAATTGTCACCTGTGCAAGGATCGTTTACGTATTCTTACAGATTTCTTTTGCTGGGTGCCAATTATTCTTTTTTAAAATTTTTTTTTTAAAGATTTTATTTCAAACTCTAATGGTGACCCGCAGGTCAAATTGCTAGAATTGTACATTAAACACACGTAAACAGCCACAATGCAATTTGCAGGCAGCAGCTTAATCAGCGCCAATATTGCCACATTGAAACAAACAACTATACAAACATCCAATCCAACCCAACCCCATCCCCCAGTAGGCAATGAGGATAAAGTGCCTTGCTCAAGGGCACAACACGTTGGCACGAGCGGGGGTCGAACTCGCAACCTATGGATTATGAGTCGGGCGCCTTATCCACTCGGCCACACGTGCTCCAATATGCGTACGCATTTATTGCTGCGTAAAATCTTGCGGATAAAGATGAATATTCGCCTGTGAATGTGGTCCAGAAAGGTGTTCCGTGTCAGTGCATTTTGCTGTGGTGTCTGTTGGACAACTGCTTGGTTACTGACATGTGTTTAGAGTAGAGTATTGAAGTAATCATATGTGTAATTTTGGTTCATTTTTATGGACAGGATTTTAAGATATGACCTTGTAAAAAATTATAAGTTTCTTTTTGAGCCCAGTTTATAATATAGAATGGCGACGTTATCGATTCGTATTGAGATTATATTCTAAATCATTTAGCCGCAGTCTATATAGTATACACAACTTCAAAAAAATGTTACCGTTTCAAAGTCACCTCGGAAATATTATGATTATATACCTATTTTGTCAACTATGTTTACATACTTTCATAAAGTGCAGAAACTTCGGTTCATTAAAGGCAAATCATATAACTACAAACACGATTTTATGCTTGTGAGACACGTTGCCTATATTCCTTCCGTGCGCGTACGCATTAGGCCGTATAAAATTAATGTTTTGGTTCTCGTCCAGAGGATTTTCATGAATTGATGAGGGAGGGAGGTGTTTTTTTTTTTTTTTTTTTTTCAATGTAAAATTAGCATTGTCAGTAGTTTTCGGTCTTCTCCAACAGTGCTCGAGGAAACGATGAGGCCCTTTTTTTTTTTTTTTTTTTTTTATTCTGAGGCATAAACCCCCTTGAGTTCCTCAAGAAGACTTGGAAGTGATGCTTGTTCTCTAATAAACTTATTTATATGTATGAAGATTTCATAAATCATTCCAAAGTCTAAAAAATTGAAAAATCTAAAAAAAAAAAAAAAAAATCTGACAAATCCCAGAAATTGAGGAGGAGGGGGACGAGAACCAAAATATTAATTTTACACGGCCTTATAGCCACAAAGGAGGAAAGTAGAGAGTAACCTCCGTTCAAGTAGATTGTTCTCCTAAAGTTGACAGCTTCGAGGGCTTTTGTCATCCGTTTGTACACAGCTATCAATTTATTGGTTTTTATCCGTATGAATCAATCTTTGCTTAGTTTAATATGATGTAGATTTAATATGAGTATGCTTTTTGTATTGCTGCGTAAAATCTTGCGGATAAAGCTGAATTTATACTCTATCGCTGAGCGACGAGCGATTGGTATTTGACCAATAAGGTAGTGTGCTTTTCGCAACGCAACAAAAAGTGGTCTACCTCATTGGCTAAAAACTAATCGCTATCGCTTAGCGGAATAGTATAAATTCAGCTTAAGTGTCGTTTAAGGAAAGTAACATATTACTTTTTGTCAAAAAACAACTGCTTCTGATCAGTTGTCGATTTTGACAGAAAGTAATTTTTCTTCGGGAATTCTTCCCTCTTACCTCTGCCTCTGTTCATCTTCCTTCGATTTCATTATTTATCGCGTCCGTTAGTCAATATGTCTGCTTTCTATTATCATTCCAGCTTCTAGCTTGTGTCCTGCTTATGAGGTTAAAGATATTATCGTTGTGAAAGTAACATCAATCATTTAGCACGGTCACCCAAACCTTGGTAAAACTACTTTATTACTTGTAAGTAATTTTACGCTAAAATCATTGGGTGCTTTCATTGAGATTATCCTCATGTTATCTTTCATTCCCTATTCTCTCTACATCTCACCGTCATCCTCACCTTCCGTCCCCGGGCTTCCGTCCTTCACTCATGTCTTTCTTTCTATGCATCTTTTTCTGTTTGTTCCGTATCCCTCTCCCTCTCCCTCTCTCCCCTGCCTCTGCCCATCTCCTCTACCTGTCTCATTTGATCACGTTCTCTCTCTCTCACTCACTCTCTATCTCTCTCCCTCTGGCTTTGTGTTTCTCATCCATATCATTTACAAATTATATTACGTTGTGTGCAACGGATGCGTTCTCTTGCATATCATCATTATCTGAGTGATAATGCGACCAAAGCAATAATGATGACATTAATCATAATAATAGTATGCATTAGCAGCTGTATATATTACAGTATTCTCCCATACCTCGCTTGCCAAAGTAGCCATATAAGAGTCGATATCAAAATGAACGTGATTAAGATTCGATGACTCTTTTATATGGTAAAATGATCTAAACGCTCCAAACTAGAGTTAGGAAATTTAACGAGTTAGTTATTAGTTTATCAGAGCGTAGGTTTTCAATAAAGACGTGTACATCGTCGACTACAGTCTGCTTTATACTAGGCTTGAAACCCGCACAAATAGGCCTACACCTTTAACAATGATAACACTTTCTCAAAAGCGGCGCTTACACATGATTTTCTATTCATTACTTATTGACAGTCATCTGCCATCAAAGCGTTAATATGCTGTTAGGTCAGTAACCAATCAATTTAATGGCCGAAGCCTTTTGCCCGAAGTATTGGTACACTTTTATCAATAGCCTATCGCACAGTGTCATCGACCCTATATCTTCATGGCAGAAATCGCCATGGTAGGTTGAATCCACAGCCACGATTGGCCATTTGGTTCAGACCTTTGAGACGAATAATTAGTCGAGGGACATGACTAAGGCTACTCACAATAGGCGGGTAATTGATCTTGGTTGTGCGTGAATAAGCTTGTATACCCCATTGAGGTCAATGGTCATCGACTTTTATACTGCCTAGTGAGTGCAGCTGTACTACACGATGTAGTCCATACAGGACCAACGCAATATAAAATTAGAGTTTTGGTCCGATTTTGAGTTCAAAGCGCACGGCCAATTTTCAAAGCGCATTCTAGCGACCATCATATCTGTTCAACACGTATTTTCAAGTGTATGAGACCACATCTGGTTTCTTGAGAAAAATTCATTTACGGGAGATATTCATCATTTTCTAACCCGGTATCCGAAGATTTTCGTCTGATATCAAAATCGTGCATAGCAATTCACGTGTATCGATCCGTGTATTCATTTTAGTGTCTCTGCTGCACCAAATAATTATTAGCCAGGCGGTGTCGGTGTGTATCGGCTATTTTTGCATCAACTTCAAGGGAAAATGCGTTAAGTGATCTATTCTTTTTAATTTAAGGAGCCAGAATCCGCGTATTCCACGTAATTGACAGCATGTATCACAGTAAATTGAACACATAGCCACGCGTAACGCTCTACGTGGAACCCGACACGCTGTGTTGTAAATAATGTACCCGTATGGACAAATCAAACAACGCGTATTGGAATATTATACCCTCGGGACATTTAAATAGTACTGTAATGAATGACTACTTATCATGCTTATCGAGTTATTATTCAATCGACAGATCATTAAACAAGTCGATTGACCTCAACAAGAGTTTTACCATAATGAGACTGTTTATGATCACCATGATAATTAAGCACACCATTAGGCCAAAAAAGAAAGTTGTTTGCTTGTCCTCGTCCGACTGACCGCCTCGGCAGTCCCGACCGTAGAACATGTTTTTTTTTTTAAGTGGTTTTTTTTTACAATTTCCCCGAAAATGTCATGAACTTTCTGTTTGAAAAACTGAAGATTTACTTGATATGTTGTAAAAAACCACTTTCTGCATGTTTTCCCCTGTCAATTCGTACCTGTCTGAGGGTTTCAATATTTCGTATTATCATTCTCAACGTCTATACAAGTAAAACACTGTTGAACTTAAAAATGCGGTATTTTAAGTCTGCCAGACACGTACATGTCAAATAAAGTTGGGTTTACCTTAAATTTGTCTTCGGTGGAAATTCTGTGGTCAGTGAGTGTTTTACATACAAACAAGTACTTCACATTATACTTTGGTGCATGAAAATAAAATATAAGAAAAAAAAATCTCGACCGATCGACCCAACTTCTGAAAGTGATCTATGGACAAGCAAACATTTTTTTTGCCTGAACTGTGAACTTAGATCTGAAAACATGGACCATATTATGAATGCAGTAAATCTGACACTACGATCTCAAATATTACAATCTGTGGAACGCAGCGATTAATGCTTGTACACTCATGCAATGACCTTTGAATGTGTCGAGTACAAAAACTCATACTCCATAACCCGGGTCAACTTTTGAACTATGTTTATTTGGAGGGGTTATTGAACGACGTCATTAGAAATGCGTCCATTTTGACGTAACTAACAGTGCGACGCATGTAGCTAGGCAGGTATCAACCTAAATGGGAGTTAAAACAACATGATAAGCCATAAAGATATGAAAACAATCGCGTTGTGTAAATTAACAAAACAAGGAATATTCGCATGGTAGTACACATTATTATTAGTGCTTCCTATACGCTAGAATCAGAGTATTTTCAATCACCTAAATCATCATTTTATTACATTTCGCGATGAATTATGAATTACTAAACTTATTTTATAGCCACTATTGCATTAAATATTATTTTAATGTGGCATGTCTAGCAAACAAGCATCGCTTTCATAATATTGCTATAATATTATAGATGTCCGACACAACAAACTGATTATTTGCACAAGTACTAAAACCTTTTAAACCTTTTAAACATATAAACATACCAGTACAAAGCAATAATAAAATGCACTTTAAAAACAAATAATGTGAAAGGAATGTGCTTAAGTAAATACTTGTAGTTGGTAAAAGGAGAAAAGTGTTGCTGTTGCCAACCATATTATATGAGCTGGGTGTAAAATAGATTGAAGTAGGTCTATAACAGCCACCCAAAGTCACCATTCAATTATTCAGATCGTTTTCAAATTTGCATTAAATTGCGAGTCAAAATAATCTTGTTGTCAGGATTAAGTCAGAAACAAGTGAAATGAAAAGAAAAAAAAAATGATATTTCTCCATTATTTACAAACACGTGACTATTGCTGCCATATTTTGTTTCTTATTATAACTGATACATGTTCCATTGCGACTGAAGAAGCTTCCTAAGTAGCTTCCTAAGTTTCATCAATTAGTCGGAGAATTAACTCGTTCGAAATGAAACCAATTACATTTATCTTGGATAAGAGATTTGAATTATTCACGAAGCATTCAATTCGTGGGTAGATTCACAATTTAAAAAAATGCACTCAATATTTATAATAACGCATTAGCACAAGAGACGAAAACAATGATCTATATTTCAGCGTATTTGTTTCCGGGCGTAATGATGCCGTGTTTTGTAATAACATGATTTAAAGGCCCTTTCAGTGATTTCACAGGAACATTAAAAAAAACGGAAATTTGTCAGAGTTGCTTAGAAATAAAGAATAAGTCTACAGAATTTCATTAAACCACTTTTCCCTGAATACATCGACAAATTAGTCAAAAACAGAAGTTTTAGAAAGGTTTTCTACTTCAACTCAGATCGACTCGAGAAAATCGAGATTTTCGTACAGTGCGCCACCAATCGACTGGAAAAACTTCCTAGTCCAGTGTTTCTAACACGGGGAAGTAGAGTCTAAATTGATTTAAAACAGACGCTTAATTTTTGTAGTAGAAAACAAAATAAGCAATTAAAGGTCACCGAGGCAAACTAACGGTCAATTCAAATATGAAAAACAGTTAAAATTGTGTATTTTGTTTAAAATAGTAGCTACTGATGTAATAAGTAGTAGAAACAATACGCAACGCGTGTTGGTACGGTGGAGAGTGAGCTTCTTTCGATCTCGAGTCGGACTTTTGTACTGTCAGTATCAAAAGTCCAGATTCATGTAAATGCTTTATTTTGTCTAAAATACACGGCTTTCGACCGAACCACTAGCAGGCTATGTTAGCACATCTATGCCAATTACAAAGGTACCAAAATCTGAATTTTGATGATTTTTACGATCGTCCGAATGAGCAAATCACTGAATGGGCCTTTAATTGATAGTACGAGTTTTATCATTTCATCTCTAGTAGTAGATCGTGATCTATAAATCATGTTCACATTTTGCTGAAATATTACTTTCAAATTACCACTTAACAATGCTTAAGGGTGGTCTTAACCCTGGAATTATGGAAACTTTTTGGGCTTCATAACTGCTAAATTGTTGGTCTAAAGTATGTAAAAGTATATACATTTAGAATGGAAAAGACTTGATGGGTAAAAATGCTCATTTTTGGAGAAAATCCCTCAAAACGGGCAACGTAACCATGGTAACAAAAACATATATCTAAGACCGTGGTTTTTTTTTTAATTTAACCAACTAAAGCAAAATGGTTGAAAACCTAAACATAAACATAAAAAAGCCTGATTTTCACCAAAATTTCAAATATTTTTGGTGACGTTATTCAAAATTCAAAAAATATTTTTGTTACTAAAGAATTTTTACTCAAGAATGAAGACACGACCTTAATCTTCCACACATGGAGTGTGAACATTTGCCCACTCCGTTTTGAAATCGACACCTGTGGATATCAAATGAAATGATCCATATGCACACTATGCAGAACAAAACCGGAATTAACACAGTCGTAACCATTATGTGTTTCTTCTTCATCATGAGTCTGCACGACTCGGACGAATTTATGTTTAAATTAGGAGTAAAATTGTACAACAAAGTATAAAACAAAAGGAGTTAAAGATGAACCACCGTGAATTTACAGCAATTATTGCCGCGTAACAATAATAACTACATGATAGGATAAAAATGGAGGGAATTATCAGACCTATCCATCGAATTATTTCCTTCATTCAATACCATTATGCATTCTAGTAGAAAACTGTGAAACAGGAAATCGATTTTAATTTCAAGAGATATTCAGTGAATTTAAAGAAACAAAATAAGACTAAAATGAAGTTTTAGTATTTTCAAGTTGGTTGGCAATGCCGATTCATGGTTGAGAATTATATAACATCACCGAATTGTATTTCAAGCGAATCCTCTTATAATTTACCATCGTCCTTGGTACTTATAACTGCAAAATAAGAGAAAAATGGGAGAAATAATTTATTTAGTATTTTTATCAGTATTTATTTTCAAAGCGTAGGCAATAGTCTATCATGTTTTGACCAATAACGTGACTCGTACTTTTCGGCGCCAATAAGCAACAATCAACCTCATTGAATATAATCCATCGCCTATTTGTGATAATATCGCTGCATGTACCAGTAATAAAAACATCAATTAAATAGAGAGTTTGCGAAATGAAGTTTGCAAATTCACTTCAACTGCATGCAACAGCAACTTCAGAAAAATCAATTGGATTTTTTGCTCAAACTTCTGACTGGTTACTGCACCAACAGCGTCTTGACGCTTAAACTCGGGACATGTGTAATCAATGGGCGATCAGAAGAAGGGCATGTGTAAGAGCTTGTAAGCGACTACATCAAAATGTCTCCCTTTTGCTTCGTGGGTTATTATTCACACTTCAAGAAAAAAGGCGCTTCGTTTGAATAAACATGAATCAACTCGATTAAAGAGTTTAACTTCTACACTACACTATTTTCGCTCACCTGGAACGTTTTCACTAGTTCGACTAGCGTATTCAGCAGATGGTGATGCTGTGATGATATCTTGTCTACGATCGGGATATCCTTCACTGATTTGATCTACCACTACGTATGAATATCTACTCGTATATTAATGAACTTGTTTTACTTCTCAACAAGGATTATATCGGGACCCCCCTCCCCCCACCTGTTATACTCTTCTTACACTGCTACAATCTTAGAATTATCGTGTTGGTCAATTTTACTCCTTGTTTCCATCCCCAGTCATGTAAATTTTGATGGACGTTTTTCAAATAATGTTCTACGTGTAGCTTCAACCGTCCTGTAAGCTATATCCCTCCCCTTCCCCACCAATCAATGTTACAGAGTCCAACACGGAGCCTGATGATAAGACCCCGATCAACATTGTTACGGGGGAAGGGGATCGATTTTAGTTCATGGTCCTAAACTGTCCCAAGACTAAATTCTATGATTGTAGCTCCAGTATATAAACAAGCCAAATTAACACGAACTTAATCCCGTTGCCCGTAGAGGTTTTCATCAAACGCGATTTCGCAAACGGATTTTTTACGTCATGATCACACACAAAAGTATATACCAAGCTTAAAGTTTGGAACAAAAATTAACTTTTAGTTTTGTACTGCATGTGGAAATGTCACTATTGTTCTTAAATTGACGTATTTTTGTGCATAATTTACTGCTTACTATAGATTTTTGCGTTCATTCGACTTCTAGAAGCTTTCATGGCATAGTGGCTTTGAATAGATAATCCTCTATAATCCTGTAGACGTTGATGTTGGTGTTTTTGCACCGCATTTCACAAATTCTCTAATATTACGCTAAACCCGGCGCTTAACGTGGTCTAGTACAACAGAAATTGATTATAAAAGCAAGAAAAACAATGAAATTTGAAATTAGTTCTGAATTATGTGCTTAAAGATAATCAATGCATGACAGTTTTATTAGTAGGCGTTGAATTTGCTCTGTTATTTGCATAGAAACCCTAGCCAAATCCAAGAGATTTACTCACTTGCGGTTTAAGTGCTTCGACAAGTCACGAGTACTTCACGGAATTCTGTTTAAAAGCCCTCGTAACTTCAATTACACTATTGATGAAAAATTACTAAAAGAGATCGATGCTTTTTAGAATATTATCAAGGAAAAAATCACAATTTGATTAGATTGAACTTTTGCTAATTTTCAAATATAGCAATTTTCAAACTAGTGAACTAAAACATGGCTGCATAAAATCAGCATTTTCATCACTGAATTTGATTATGAATTCACACGTATGTGTCGCACATTGAAGTAATATGTCAACGTTCTGTTATATTACGCAAAAACAGAAAGCCCTTTCATAACGTAAAATTAGATGTTTAATTTTGTAGCACATTTTTATTTTCCCCAAAATTTACAGTATCTTAGCTTGGCATTACTGGCTAAATTTTACGTCGAGATTTTGAGTTAAAGACAATTAGAAGCCCAATTGGGAAACTTTTGCAAAAAAAGTTCATCATTTGTTACTGACTATTGATAACCATGTAAACCTCAGATCAATGATAATTTGCATCACATTTAAGCCCAATCGGCCCATTGTGACATTTCACCTCATTATTTTGACCTTTCTTGACCTTTGGCCTCGGATGATCTTTACGGTTTCATACTACCCAAGTATCAGGGATCATTTTCCGCAAGTTACAACCCAATTTGAGTAACCTGACTTTTGACCTTGGATGACCTTTGCGGTTTCTAATTGGAGCTACTTTGAATTTGACCTGATCTTTGACCTCACTTGACCTTTGCGATTTCATACTCCTCAAGTGCCGGGAATTGTTTTTCCTGAGTTACAACCCGATATGAGCAACTTTAAATTTGACCTGACCTTTGACCTCGGTTGACCTTTGCGGTTTCATTCTCCCCAAGTGTCATGGATCTGGCCATGCTGTCTTTCTGCGCTTTCCCCAATCTTAGCGAATGTTACCACAACCCTTGCGATACAAAGAACATTATATGTTGATACCAATGTGTATTCACCATTATTGCACCATCAGTTGAAACTAGCATTTACTACATAGTGAATATTATAGTGCTGTTCCATTACACAAGATCAAACCTTACACGAGATTAAAAACTAAATTCAAGAGATTCAGACTGTTATCAGGTCCTGAATATTAACAGCCACTATTATTATCGATTTTCTTAAATGCATCATGGGAAGGCATGATTTCCTGTGATCTAAATACTAGCAAAATAACCACAGGAAAGCCCAACACACATAAAGTGCTTCATTTGGCTCTTATTACCATATATGCCTAATGATAGCTGCTTTATCCAATTTTTATACAGAGATTTTCACAAAATGACTTACATGAACTTTCATCCCAAATTGTGGTACAACTTATATATTGCGCTTGGGCCAGTGGTTCTGCTGTTTGGCGGGCATAGCGTGTAATTTAAAGGAGCAGTAGCATTTTAAAGATATTCACAAAATGACCCCTAATAAGTTATATTAATCTTGGGTCCGTACTTCTTGCGTTCAAGTTTGGTCAAAATTGGTGCAAGCGTCTGGGACTAGTAGTAATTGTCGGTTCTACTAAAGAAGAAAGAAGAAGAAGAACATTTTGGAGCTTCACAGTACAGGGTGTATCAAAGTTAAGTATACAGTTTGAAAAATGCCGCTAGATTAAAAAGTATGAGGTCTTTGGTCAAAATTATCTAGTTGATAACTTAATCAACATCTTGATTAACTTATCAACTAGAGAACTGTGTACTTAATTTTGATACACCCTGTATTTCAGGCGGTCATCTACAATTCATGCATTTATTCTTTTGAACTTTTAATTATGTAATTATGTAATTATGTAACGATAGAATGAAGATTGACCTAAAGTCACAACTTGTATTGATTTTCATAAATGCATCATGGGAAAGAATAAAATATGAACACCACCCCCACCGCACAAGTATTCACCATTATTGCACCATCAGTGGCAACTATATATCATTTACCACATACCCTTAGTGTGTATTTTCATAAATGCATAATGGGAAAGCATAATTTCCTGTGATCTACATACTGGTAAACTAACCACACAATGGGCTATTCCATTTGAAATCCACACACACCCTCCGGAAGACATGACTTTAATTTCCTACACAGGAGTGTGAATTGCATATATGAATACAAAAGCCACCTAAGTCCTGCTATACATAGGCCTGTCATATGCATGAAAGAACAACTCAAATTCATCCTCTGTGTCTATTGGGCATGTGAAAAATAGCATGTATGAAAGAATCACCCAATTCCATGATTTGAGTCTTGTAACACATTGATTGAAATCCAGTATGTATAAAAGTCCACTTGTAACACATTCATTGCTAGAGAATGACTTTTGAACAAAAAATGGGTTTAATAAAGGAAAGTGTGTGGTTTATATTACATGGCAGAATGCTTATCAACATTATACATACATGTGTGCCTTATTTTGTATTATTTTACTAGTGGTAATCTCATTCTAACATTGTTGTCTTTGTATATGATTCAAAAAACCACCTAAGTCCAAAATTTAAAATGAACCCCACGTAGTCCCTGAAATGCTAATCGTCATACCTAATACAGGTTAATCCACTCATTTGCACGTAAAACTTACCATATTGACCAGGTAAATCTAACTGAAGGAATTAAAATGATACACGGGTTTTTCTCTCAAAATAACTTCGCATGGACTTAGGTGGCTTTTGTATTCATGTATTCAATTTCAAATGGGCCTACCTGAATAGGAGACTCCATTGAAATATTCACTCCCTGTGTGGAAGATTCAAGTCATGTCTGAATTGCATTAAAGGGTGTAAAACAGAGACAGTACAGCTATTGTCTATGCTTATCTCTTGTTATGTCTATGCTTATCTCTTGCTATCAAATAGCTGTCTCCCTGCACATGTGAGCTATCTGCCGCCAAATTGCTGCCTCTACTGATAGCTGCTTCATTACATTTCACACAAATATGACCCCTATCAAGCCTTACATGACATTTGACTCCAATCTGTGGTACAACTTACGTTTCCACTGAGTTACAGGCCGATCGCAGCAACTTTAAATTTGACCTGACCTTCTATCTCGGATAATTCAGCAGAGGTAGGCCTTGAAACCACTCCGCAACTAGCCGCTATGGTGGCTACAGAGATCAAAGGTCAGGTCAAATGTAAAGTTGTTCCGATCGGCCTGTAACTCGACGAAACGATCCCGACACATGGGTAGTATGACAATTCAATCGAATGAATTTGAATTGTAATATATTAGATTAAAAAATGGCAATCTGATTCAAATTAGTCCAATTTTAAACTGTTAGATTAAGAATTTTTAATCGAAGCTTAAATTTGTCCCTCAGCACAATAAAATAGATTATGCATAATAATTAGCATGCACTTGCGACTAGTATTTATAAGATTTCTGAATACCAAGCCACATAAGATTGCTTGAGACATATTTTGCTTTTCATTTCAAAGTGATAAGCTTCAAAAGATTATTGTCTTCAATCGGGTATTAGCAGCACAAATCATTGTAAATCCGTGTAGCCCTCCTTTCGCATACCACCTCACTGTCAATGCTATCAGAGTCTATGATTGTCCTGATGTACGTCTTAATCCTTGCCTCTGGCACATTCTGTCCATCATGGGAGAAGCTTATCTGAATGCACGATCCAGCTTAACCACAACAAGTAAAATATATTACCGCTTATGTCAAAACAATCTTTTTGAACAGTTTTCTATTTTGGGAACCCATCCGATCGTTATCTCTCCAAATCCACACATTTCATTCATTTTGTCACGCGTTTTCAAATGCAAAAGATCAGCCATTTTCATAGACTGAATGAAGGGAATGTTACGTTAGTAAATTAAAAATATTCATGATAATTAATCTGTGTTGGTATATTGAAAGTTTAACTTTTTGATCCAAACATAAGAAATTATTCCTACCTCGGAATTTTGAGATGACTCTCCATCTTTCATCAGCGAGAGTGAGACAGTGATGTGTATCATCAGATTGTGACCTTTTGACCTTAGACTTTATCACATTCTCATAGACTCCTGGAAATTTATACATGCCCCCGTCTTTGTTGAAAGATGGCTGGTTAACTTTGATTTGCACTGCCTCCTTGACGCCCGGTTCAAACCATCTACTCCAAAGCCTAGACCTGGTAAGTCTAAATATCCAGGTCACTGGCTTGAAACTTCTGAATTCGAAGACGTGGTCTCCTATGTTCTAGAAACTGGTTTAAGGAGCGGTATGTCTTCCCTATGTAAGCTTCCTTACACTGGCCAGATATAGTTTGGCCTTAACAGGGGATGTAGTACACAGGACCAGCTAAGTCCTTTTTGCCTGTCTTATTCTTTGGAGCGTCTCAGTGTGCGGCTTGGTCTAAAGTTCGTATTCGTATGTGATAAAAGTCCTCCTTAGAGCATCACATAACCTTCTGGCGTGTATCAACTACCCAAGACATAATGGGTGTTACAAAACACTCCTTAAAAACGTGTTTGATGACTATCCCGTACGCGTTCGAACAATAGTTCGATCGTATGAATGAAATGTTTTATTTAAAAATATCCGATTTTGTCAGTACATTACAATCGTGTTTGAAAAACATTTCAGGTGTCCTCTTCAGTGAAATATTACAATATTGCTTTCAAGCAATATGAAGAAAACACTTGAGAGTTGAATCAGTAGCAGGGTCGTGTTTTTTACTTACATTCTTACAAAATATTGGTCTTACGTTGTGGGTGTCGAAATTAAATGACTGTATTTCCGGGACTTTTGTACAAGATAAATACCATATAACTCTGTGATTGAATTAAGTATCCGTGGAAACATAGGATTCATATTGCATGTTCGATTGGATTGTTGTAGCACTTTTGCAACGTTAAAAATCGTTTGTAATCTATTTTAAAACATAGATGAATCTTTTTAAACCGTATTATATGTGTTGCAAGGTTGGCATGAAACATTGAACGGTTATTTTATAACTTTTACATTTGTAGGAAATTATGTTTGAACTTTAGAACTTGTAAAACCATCTTTTGTGAATTGAGAAACAAATCAGTTTTAGCTGATTCTATTATGTTAGAGACAAATTCTTTCTTTTGATTATTAATGCAAACGAATACAAAACAGTATGAAAAAAACAGATATCAAATACCTAGTACAAAAATATTTTAGATGGTCAAGTGGGATGTTTAAAGTTAACTTACTGAAAGTATAAAACGTCGTATAAAACACAATAATAACTACTTCGGAGTGTTCGATGGGGCACGTCAATATTTTCCACTCATTAGAGAAGATGTGTAAAATGTTTCCTTTCATTTTAATGCTTGATTTCGTGCAGTAGTCCCACAATATGAAGACCTTAAGGGCTGGGGTATGAACGTTTGGACAGTATTTATTGTGGGACATTAGAGCACATCAGACATATCGAATTGCATTCTGAATACGAAGAATGTCATTCTGATATCAAATAATTTTATTTTTGAAATTCGCAATTTAATACACATTTTATGGCAAATCATTAAAATTGATATTTTTGATATTTAACAGTACTTGAAGTAAACTTTATAAATCTGATGATTTATACTTAAAGTGTATGTAGGTGGGATGAAAAGCCGACGATCAATTGAAAATTTTGACCTTTCGTATTGAAGATATGGATTTTTTTCCCAAAACACCAAAAAAATTAGGTCTTTTGGGAAAAAATCCATATCTTCAATATGAAAAGTCAAAATTTTCAATTGACTGTCGGCTTTTCCTCCCTGCTACATACACTTTAAGAATATGTCATTAGATTTATATAATTTACTTCGAGGACTGTTATATATCAAAAATTTGAAAAATATCAAATTTTTATAATTTGTCATAAAATTTGTATTATATTGTGATTTTCAAAAATGAAAATTATTTGATATCAGAAAGACATGCTTCGTATTCAGAATGCAATTTATAGGTCTGAGGTGCTCTCATGTCCCACAACAAATACTGTCGAAACGCAATAAACGCTCATTTTAGATCCCTTAACAGACCTTAGAATTAAAAAATTCTATATGTAGGTATTTATGACTGAACGAATGTGGTGGAATAATTGATTTATTTATACTCATCGCACTTAATTGTTTCTTCAAAGTGGTGAAATCAAATTAAGATATTGAAGAGTAACCTAGGAACTCCTATGATAAGTCACGTATAGGTGCGTATTTGTTTCTCAAAAGTATCTTTTCTAGTGCTATAATTATAAGGACTATTTATTCATGTGCATTTGTTTCTATATATATATTTGTTTTGTTTTATCGCGTTAACATAAGAGAGAGCGTAGAAAGGGGCGAGAGAAAGAGGAGTAGTGAACTAGGCACACAGGCGGTCGGACTGAGGCAGACTCCATTGTTTTATAGGATCAATTCTCATTAACATCTTAAAGCCTTAATGTACGATCTTTTTAAAATTTTAGATTTTTCTTTTTTCTTCCAAAATGATAAAATAATTAATATGTAATCATTATGAAAGTTCTCAATACATTTGGACGCGAAAAACCGTTGGAAATTTGCAAAGAAACAACATCATAAACTTCACTATCACTCGAAATATATCACACTTTTGGATTAGGACTGCGAGTACGGCTTCAGAGTTAGTCTCCTACGCAGCCAGTTTGTTTACGCTCCCTCCATGTGTGGAGGGAGCGTAACCAACTTGTGGAGGAGCGTAACCAAACTGGCTTCGTAGGAGACTACGATTTGCGATCGTTCTGACATATTATCATAATCTGAAAAATTATGATAATATGTCGGACCAACAGAAAATCATTCCGTTTTACTACAAATAGGGCGAATTTGACAGTTTGCTCATATATTTAAGTTGGAACATGTGTAAGCATTACAAATATGCCAAAAATCGGTTTTGAAAAAAATAAAGGTATATTCTGAAAAAAAAAAAAGATCGTACATGCATTAAGGCTTAAAGTGTACCAAGGACATGAGACTAACTTGTATCAATGTATTTTATAACGCATTATAAACACTGTTAATTCTAGTGAGTGGGCAAGAAAGGTCATCTCCGCACAGGCGTAAAACACAGACATCCTCGTGGCTTACAACTTACAAACTTAACAGTAAGATTATCTTGACCGATGTTGGCGATGCCTCTGGTTAGTAAGAAACCTTCAAATCTAAATTTGCTAAGATTTTTTATATCTCAGAATAGAATGCCTAGCAGCTACCTGGCATTTCGTTAAACTTTCATAAACGAGTTGTTTGTTATTTAACACTCGTTTTAAAATGTTCGCACTGTGTTTGGTATGTTAAACTTAGAAACAGATAGAAAAGTACCGTCAAGATATCTAAAATTGAAGCATGGCAATTGGACAATGGAGAAACAGTTTGGGTTAAAACATGTAAAAATTAGAGGGGAAATTCTTCTGATGGACCCAGTTCACCAATAAAATTTTCGTGTAACGAGTTTTAACTCCCGGCCCTTTCCCTTGTGAATGTTAATCATTCACAAGGGTTGGCTAGTCAGAAAGGGCCGCGTTAGGATTAGGGTCACGGGTGAGAGATAGTGTACTAGCAGGCCTGACGGACTAGCGAACCTTAGGACTAGTACCTTACGACTAGCGAAAGGGGTAAGCCTTTCTTGGTTAAGGTTAAATACAATTGATTTTCAAGGCTTGATTCCAGAGGGGCGTAAGTTAATAATGGAAACAGCCATGCAGAAAGAATGAACTCACGCGTACAATAGTGTATCAATCTGAACTAGGGCCACGGACAAACCGCGGCTCGTGAGTCATCCTATATGTTGCAGGGATAGGGAGGGGGCGACCATGATAGGACCACATGGGCTGATATGGGGGGGGGGCGGGGTGATTGTGGGCAGCCGTTTTCGACAATTTTCCTTTGGATTTTCTAAATTTTCAATTTTAAAATTATCCTGGATGATATCTGTCGTGAAATAAATCAATGCTTCTATAGGCTATAATAGGCCTAGTAGGCCTTTTTATACCCTGATTATGCAATATATAGGCCTACAACAATAATTACAACAACAATAACAAAACCAACAACCAATATTTTGTTAATCTAATTTGTAAAAATATATTCCTAGGCCGCGCCTATTAAACTAGTATAGCCTAAAATTCCTGAATTATATAATTAAAAAAACCGGGCAAAAACAATCAATCGCTGCAGTCAGAAAGAAAGAAACGAACAAGAAAAAAGAAAAAAAGTGAGAGAAAAATAAAATAAAATAAATAGAATGGACCACATAGGGACTCGAACACGTACCAAAGTTTTCCAGCTCAAAACTACAGTATTATATATAGTCGAACGTGAGTCCGGCGCGCTAACCGATTGAGCCACTGAGTGGCATATGAAATTGATTGATCTCAAACTGACTATTATGGAATAGTGCATGACAGGCTCTTATGATAAGCAAGCTCATTGCCGCTGTAAACTGATGTCGGAGGTATCGATGGCGAAAAACCTCGTTTTTTGCAAAAGTAGCTTGAATTTGGCGTGAAATTCAAATGGTAAAGTAAGCGACAGACATTTGAGAAATAATGTAGGCAGTTAGAAATCAAAATTAACGTTCCACAATCCAGATATCGATAATGTAACATAACAGTGTTTTGTGGTACAAGATTCTCGAAAATTGTTCCCCAAAACGGGCTAATAAAATTTAATCGGTACTGTATTTGGTTCTTCCCCATGGCAACATTATTTCTTTGGTCGATTTGTAGTACAATACAAAAAAGGAGAAAACAATCACTCGGCGTGGTTTTATACGGAGCGAACATTTGAAAAAAACTGCATGGAATGCGTTTTTGATCTTGTGAACATGGTGGGTAAAAATGATTTAAATGAAGGATTTTCAAACGGATTCTAAAAATTTGTATAAACACACAAAAATAATGTAAAGATACATCCATGCACCAACATTTGACTCACTGCGATATTTGATTGCTGAGAAAACGCGGTTTTAGAGAACAACTTTATACGTCTTTTATACGTTTTTATACGTTTCTTCGTGTAACCTTAATAACCAATAACCACCTCGTCCGCGTGCCAAGGTAATCATTCCATAACCCTTAGATCGTACCTCTTAAGCTAGAAACGCTGACCTTTAAAAAAGACAAAAAACAAAACAAAAACAAACAATTATAATGGTAACAACAGCACATTTTGACAAATAAAAAGATATGTAGGCATTACATATTATAAACGTGACAAAACGTGACACGGAATGAATGTGTATGATGTATAATACATCATACACATTCATTCCGTGTCACGTTTTGACTGGAGAACTCTTTGATGTTCATTGATGCATGTAAAGCGCGACCTTCAACCCGAAAAATTGGGAAGGCTATTTAGCATAACAAACGGTTAGTTCCCGATAGATGCACACAGTCTGTGTGTAAATGGTATGTCATGCTACTTACTATGTTTTCGATGTGATACACCAGACTACAGATATGACTACACGGTATATGATATGACAGAGATTGCACGCTTAGGACGAATCATTTTACACACGAGTAAGACTTATTATGTGAACATATTACGTCGAGACTTATATTGATGAATAAGTTATAAGAAGGTATAATAATAATCAGAGTTCATGTAATGTTTGCCGCTCTAATTATTAGATTTAGAGCTATATACATGTATAGTAGGCTACATAGAAAGTGATTAACGTATATTATATGGGGTAGTGGGTAAGTGGATCTGTAATCAGGGAAGTGCGAATCAATGACCTATTTTTATATCAATTTTGAAAACACGACGCATTTAAGTTGAATGTATAAATGCGTTTTTCTCTGCTGTTTAATAAATTTACTTACTCAATTTATATTAATAGACAAGATTAAAATAATATATAGATGGATATATGGAAAAGATTGGAAACATATATAAAAATCCAGACGTAAAAGGGATTTGCGTTTTCACGGGAAAATTATTTATAACGAAGTGGGCAAGTTTAAAACTGTACAATGTACACTTTGGTAAACCTATACGTGTTGTAGATCAATTCGGATACGGGTTTAGCTACGTTTTCAAAAAAAGCAGTTTAGTTACCGGTTTTTGTACAATCGTATAAGGAAATACTTTATTTCCTTAGAATGTCACTGTATAATATTACAACTTGTCGCTTTGCACTATCGCTTCTTCTTTTGGTTCGCCCGTTTTCTTGTTATCAAAAAACGATGAGATATTCATCAATGTTGTCAATGTTTTCAGGGCATGAAATGAATATCATTTGGATCGCATTGGAAAAAAATCTAATAACGAACGGGCCGTTTATGTCAATTCTAAATTCATGCAATTTTCAGGTCTTAAGATATGTTACTTATTATGCGGGCATACAATTCTCAACCTTCACGATATGAGTATATACGAGAATGATATAGAATTGTAACTTATTTCACTGCCGGTCTTGCATTGCTGATAAATATATAAATAAATATAAAAACATATCGGCTTTATATATCCCCTTCTCAATAATGTTCAAAGCCATTCACATTTGTTCTGCTGCCACTGAGCTCCACTAGGATATCTCACACTATGTGGCTGTCAATACCAACGACACCGGTATGACTTCCCATAACAGATCCCCGTTATACACTTGGGTGAGGTGAAATAAGCCAGATTAAGTGTCTTGCCCAAGATCACAATACGTTGGCCCTGATGGGATTGGTACCCACAACCTTGCGATCTTTGAGTCGAATGTCCATAAGTGGGGAAGCCGGTAATCGAATACGATCTACAAGATTATATGAATATTTCTGTTCAATTTCAAAAAATAATGTTTTTCATGGTTATTATTTTTTCATTGCGATATGATTCAATTCATATATGATGATTGATGACATCATTATTCAGTTACATATTTGTGTCACATAATTTATCATATTTAAAGGATAAAAAACATATGGGTTGATCTGGCACTAATCCCCATATTTATTTATTTTAACCAGGGGCTACCAGGATACCTGGTCCCGAACTGACAACCAGTAAAATATCACCAAACAGTCTTAAACTATTTCAAATTATACGCTCTTTGAAATAAAAGTTGTCACATAAGTGAAAAGTGGGGAAAAACTGTTAATTTACTTTTATAATTCTTTTATAAAAAGGATCCTCTATGAATCCTATGTGATATTTACATTTGTGCATCGAGACACATAAAAGTATATTTATATCCTGATATTAACTTACATAGAGTCGATATGTGGCTCGATCACATAGACATAAACTCAATATGACTGTATCACATTAACTTATTCTCTCTTGATTTGCTTGAAGGGAAACTTCGTTTAATAAACTTCTAGCGAAGATTCTTCGACCCAAGGGTCTGAACTTAAAAATCTATACCGCCTACCTAAGGCAGCATGATTGTGTGTATTTGTCTCCTGAATCTCATTCCTTTCCGAGGAGTTTGCTGTCATGTCACTCTCATTTTGTTGGCAAACACATGTAATAATAACAAAACAAACATCCTTTCTCCTCCTATGTAAACACGAGGAACACAATGACTTAACATTTCAAGGTTTCTCTTTCTGTGTTTTGTTTTTTGTAGGTGACGCATTTATTTAACCAAGAACAAGATCGGAGCGTCAAGCTCAAGGAGGATGTGTGTTGCTATTTGAAGGGTGATATTACAGCTCAGTCGTCATCACGTCTCTCTACACAATTACTGACGGATGTGCCAGCTGGAAAACACATAGACAACAGATAATCGTGAAACAGAAGAACAGAAGTGATATACTTTCCTATATTCTAGTGGTTATTCAACAAGTTGGATCATTTCTCTATGCTTATATAGAATTTGGGATGTTTCTTTGAACAGGGGTCGTTGTGCCGTAGTTTAAGAGTGCAGTGCATTGCAATGTAAGCCATTTGTTTTTGAAGGACCTCATTTTCTGACATTTTGGGGATAAAGTGATTTATGTTCAGTTTACCGTGCTAAAACAAACAATCGTAAGACATTATACAGGGCGTACTCTGTAATTAATCGATAGATTTGTTTTTATTGCAAGTAGACGCAGACGATCAAATAACAAAATGGTTACGATTGCGCGGGAAAGTGGCGACTTCGCGTCATTAGATGGAACTATGGAGACTTATACAGAACAATTGGAATCTACAAATACGACAAATGCAACAGAAAAGCTGCTGGCGATACAATATTACCCTCTATCCTATCAAATAGTTGCAACAATCTTGTACCTTATCGTTGGTGTTGCTGCTGTTGTAGGAAATATGATGGTTATTTTGGTGGTGTGCAAAGTGCCACATATGAGGACACCTACCAATTGTTATTTGGTTAGTCTGGCGGTATCTGATGCCATCACTGGATTTATGACCGTCTTGATTCATTCCGTGCCTGAAAATCTCATGCCCACAGGAACATTTTTGGCTGGAATAACATTGTGCTACATCATTATTCCGCTAGAATACATCGCTTTTAATGTATCTGCATTGTCCATCACTGCATTTACTATAGAACGATACATAGCAATCTGCCACCCAATGAAAGCCAAACTAATCTGCAGTGTATCAAGAGCTAGTAAAATCATTATTGCCTTGTGGATTTTTGGTATTGGGTACTCTGTTCTGTACATTATCATAATCAAATATACATATGAATTAGGGATGACGGACACTATTACCACCGTTGTTGGTATAAAGATCAACCTAAATTAATTCAGAGTATCTATCTCATCGACGTTGCACTGTACTATGTGATACCAGTAGGGTCTGCTGTCATCTTATACGGTCTCATTGGTAGAGTACTATTTAAGAGTACCAAAATGTCCAGCAATATGCAAAGTGGGTACGAACCTGTGCCTCTAAAGTCACGACAGGAAAATGGTGATTGTGACAGCAAAGCCGCCAGGAAGAAATTGAAGAAAGAGAAGAAAGAAAAGATGGCGAAGGATACTACCGTGTCATCGCGGAAACAGGTAAATGATCTTTAAATTGTCTTTCTTCGTGTTTATGTGCATACATTGGTGTAGCAGCTAGGATATGTGTTATGCATATTGACGAATCGGTAATCTCACAGAAATGTTGATCTTTCATCATTTAATGCTATGTGACCCAAAGGATCGCTGATATTCAAAACAAAATTAGCATTTAATAATCATGTTAATAAAAATCATAATATTAACAGTTTTATATAAAGCATGGTATTTTGTCTCTAATAGATGCAAATATTTGTCTCTAATAGTATGATGTGATTTCTGTTAGTTTTAGTCCTACATTCTCCTAGATAAAATACATTTTTTTTATTGTGAATTGCGTCACCATGGTTACTGGGCAAGACAAAATGTGCATATGACATTTGAAATCGAAACCTCCTATATAAGTGGGCACAATTTTAAAAGCCAGTCCAATATGCAAATTATAGCCCAAGGACAAAAAAACCCTATTTGTTCACTTTGCGTTCAATAATATAAGAAGGGCCCAAGTACATTTTGGAATTTTGTCTTTGTAGGCTCAAATGAAACAGAATACGTGTTTATGATATGTGACCGTACACGACGAATGAGCCGTAAATTCCTCCTCGGGTCAATTTTGTTTTATTTCGTGTTTAGAAAATATTTATCATAAGCTTTAAAATGGTATATCATTTGACTTCAAACGATATCCAGAAGTGGGGTTATGGTTTGTTGAACTTTGCTCCTTCAACAAAATGGTACCTTTTTTCGTTTCTACATTCCTGGTAATAAATATCAAACAGTCATAATTGGCGGTCATTTCAAATCATTACCAAGTCAACGAGGTTCAGGAATCCCATTGTTAATTGCTGGTTATACATACCTAGACACATAAAATGCTTTGTACATGTTGTAACCCACCACTTGAACAGGATTTAGCCAAAGCAAACAAAGACCAGAGCTATTAAGAATTCTATAGAATCTAGGGTAGAAGCTTAGTATCCTCTTCAACAATGGGATTATTGATTGGTATTTGACTATAAAAATGAGATATATGTCGAACCAACATGAGGCACCGATAAATACGACCTTCATGCACATTTTACACTGTAACTCATAATACAATTTAGGACATTTACCGTGTAACGGCTCATTCGTGCTGTACGGTCACATCTAGTACTTTTCTTTAAAAGATTGTCATCTTTGGTTTCGTTTTGAAACGACAAAGACAAATTCCAAAATGGACTTGGCTCCTTCTTTATTCAGATATTCAATTGATTTTAACCAAGAGATGAACTATATTGAAGGGACGGACGTCACAACCCACATTACAATGAGAGTCCATGAAAGGATTCAAAATGTAAAGGTCTTATATTACAAGAACGAAGCATTCAGTTTTCAAAACGTGTTCTAATTCAAAACGGATAGACAAACTATATTATTACAATTGCATAACTTATTCCATCTTGTTTGGTTCAGAGACACGTTGTAGGAGGTATTGGTTTCAAGGTCAAATACATATAATATAGAAGATTTTCCAGCTCAGCGATTAAAGTTTAGTTTTAAACAAAAGCTCAGTACTAACAGTCATTTTGCAGTGTGTGGTTTTAGGTCATGGAAAGTTTGGTAAAAATTGTTATTTTTTACACATTTTTATCTAGGAGATGAAGGAGCAACGTTACAAGGTACGGTAATAAAAAAAAATACGATGTCTATTTTCATAAATCCTATGCACTATTCCAGGGGCGCTTTCGCGTATTATATCACTCATACATACATTCTAGACAGTTCATTGGTTGATTGCCATCATCATTTTTACCATCAGCCTCCCCGTGTGATAGTTTTTATTATATGCCTCAAACATAGATTCCTATCATCTGATTGGTTAAAAGTTAATTAGCTATGCCCCTTTTTAAGAATTACGTCACAACTGAACTTTTGCCCGGGCAATAGTTCAATGTCATTTTACTATTGCCCGGGCAATCGTCATTTAAATCTTCTTCTCGATTGAACAATATCGCTGTTTACAATGCGTCATGACCAGGTGTGACATTGCGACTGTAGCAGAGACTGATTCTGTTTTGCCGACGCAACACCGAGGTCACTGAGCCGGTAAAAACAAAACAAGCAAGCAGAGAAATTGTGGCTAAAAAGGACTGAGTAAGTAGCTAAGTAGGCCTACGCTTCCAAGTTCCAACGTGTTGATGAACCGGGTGAATATTCTTCTTGCTGTATTGTGCAGTGAAGTGAAAACACGAATGGAAGCTTAAACTCGTTATGGCATAGGCTAGACTCCAGTCACGAATACTGCGCACAGCCGTTCCACTGTGCTGTATACAGGGATTGAACATCTTTAAGGAAAGAGTTGATAATAATAAACAAATGCAATTCAAGCCAGTGCTATTATAGTGCTACTGCTACATAATGAGGGCTTAGCCTTGCATGCTTGGTCTACGGTCTGGAGCCCAATCGTAAATCTCATGATCTCTGGAAAAATGGACATGCCCTAGCCTAGCATATTCTTTTTAACCAATCACATGACAAGAATATATTTTATTCGGTATATAAAACAAATATTGACTGCTTTATATTCGGGACATGGTTAAAATTATAGGCCTGCGGTGATCTCAAAACTATGACTTTGCCCTCGACTTCGTCTCGAGGCATAGTCATGGTTTTGAGATCACCTTGGGTTTATAATTTTAACCGTGCCTCGTATAGCAGTCAATATTTTGTATATCATTATAGTGCTGCGCTGCAGTGGGCCTGGGCTAGGCCGTGCGCTGATGCTTAGACTCACCAATCTAGTTATAGGTGGACCTCAAAATGTGGAATGTTGATGAAAAAATGTATTTCCTACTTTAATCAGTATTTTTAAGCAATAGAATTTATGTATGAGTAATATAAAAAACAAATATTTAATATAGCTGTCTTAAATTCGTGTAATGGTCCAATTATAAGTACTCGGTGAAAGATGTGTTGTTACATTCCGGCTCGTGGAATGGAACAATCCATCTTTTACCTCGTGATTATATCTTAACCATCACACTCATAGATAGTTAATATTTGTACATCTTCTCCGCGTACGAATTTCAACACGATGCATACAGCCAGACGTTCAAATCCCGGACATATGAATAGGCCTATCGCCAGGAAGTATAGCCTTACATCCTTCGAGGCCCCCCCCCCGGGTCGAGGCCGCGTATTGTGGCACCTTTTTTACCAGCAATTCTTCCAGTTGCTAACATAACCCAATGACCGTTCGTAGTTGGTAAACGACTGAATATTTAATGGAAGTAGGCCTAGTCCCTGGAATAATGCATTGTGCAAAATATGGTTACAGGTCTTTGCAAGTAGTATGGGTAGCCCTCCGTTTTTCGCCACTCCACTAGTTCGACATTGTAAACCCTAATCCTAGCCCTATTGCCCTAACCCTAGGCCAAGAAAAAAAAAGTTGTTTGCTTGTCCTCGTCCGACCGACCATCTCGGCAGTCCCAACCGTAGAACTTTTTTTATTTTCCCAAAAAAGTCGCGAACGTTTCGTCTGAAAAACTGAAGATATAAGGGAGCGATCGTTATTTATGGCAGGGGGGAATGGGTTAATAGGGGCGAACACGAATTTTTTTGTGGTCTTGAGGGGGGAACCTGAAATTTTTAGTTGAACCAGGAGGGGGATTGTTAAATTTTAAATGGAGAAAATTGGGAAAACAAGGGGAACGCGAAAATTTTGAGCGGACGCGAGGGGGAACGCGAAATTTTTGTCGATATTTTTGCCAAAACGATCGGTCCCTAACAGAAATGTTGTAAAATACCATGTCCTGCATGTGTCCCCTGTCCTGTTGTCCATGGCCGAGGGTTTCGATATTTCCTATTGTTGATATCAGCATAAGTAAAATATTGTTGAACTTAAAAATGCAGTATTTTAAGTCTGCTAGACATGTAGGGTTTACCGTGATTTTGTCTTTGGTGCAAATACTTTGGTCAGTGGGTTTTACATACAAACAAGTACTTCACATTATACTTTTGGTATTTAAAAAAACAGAAAAACCGACCGAACCAATTTCTGAAAGTGATCTTTGGACAAGCAAACAATTTATTTGTTTTGGCCCTATTGAACGTACTCCAGTCTTTGTTGTTGATTTACGTGTCGAACAAGTGGTGAAATGCGGCAGTGTAATTATACACGCTCTTTTGCCGTCAAAAAACAGGAGCAATTATTTACGATCATCACTGATTATGTAGTGAATCTAACCCCAGGCATGCATAATTAATTGTAATAATATTGCAGTGGCACGATCAGCTTAATAATAACAAACACTGTGTTGTTGTTTTACCAGTTAACATCAACATGCTGTGTTATAAATAGATTCGATCTATGCTAATTGAAGATATCAACAAAATCAAAAACAAAAGACATGTACACTCATTGGTCGGATGTTGCCAATTTTACGTAATGTATATCAATGTACACTTTACATTGCTAAACCACAACAGCCTAATCAAAATTCAGATTTGGGGCATTTTCACAAGAAGCAAACCTGTAATAACGCTAGGCTGCATCAAATTGATTGGTACCCGTTGCTTATGATATTTATTGAATAGACTGCCTCTTCCAAATGCAACATTTGATCTTCATGAAATGAATAGAGTTTATATTATAGTGTCATGACCTGTAATATCATTAATCTATAAATGATGTGCATGTTATGAACTTATGACATATATTGATGGGCCAATTTTCTTTATATTCCGATTATGCCAGTATTCAGCCAGTATAATTGAATAGTTTTAGTATACTTCATTCAGATACTGCAAGTTCTGCAACTAATACAAAAGATATAATCATATTGCCTTCTAGTCTTTACCACATCACTAAATGATCTCGAATACTTTGCCTACCTCATATACAGTATATCAGCATCATAAAGAGAGGGTCCCAGATGGAACGTGGTTCTCGAAACGAGTCACCTGAAAAGCGAGCATCCGTAACACGAATGAGAGTAGGCGAATGCTATATAGTTTCATACCATGAATCATACATACATTGGGTCTTTTCAAGTTTTCGGTTATCCAGCCTCGTCAAGGTACCATGTCTAGTTTGGTCCTATGGTACTGTATGCTCCGAGAGGTACCGATGGCTCTTTCTATCGTACCCTGAGCATTTGCATAGCGCTATCGGTTTAACTAAAAACGATAGCGCTACGCAAATATTCATGTTCGATACAATTTATAATATATCAAGGATACGATAGAGCTATCGGTTATCTATCGGACCACCGATAACGCTATCGGACCACACTAGACGTGACGCATAAGTACATTGTTCTGCTTGAACACCGCAATTCTCGCTATTCACAATAAGGGCGCCGCCAGCGGTTTGCGATGTAATCGTGATGTATCATGGGAAAAGGTCGACATCCAAGTCCGCACAATACGAATATTACCATGCTATTACATAGGAACACGTGACAATATTTTTAGTTTGTCAAAATAAAGGTGTTACACGCGAATCGATACTCAATAATACTTAATAATGTGATTTGAAATGTGCACAATTAATTTTTCTCTATCGATTTGCGTGTAATACCGTTATATTGACAAACTAAAAATATTGTCACGTGTTCCTATGTAATAGCATGGTAATATTCGTATTGCGCGGACTTGGATGTCGACCTTTTCCCATGATACATCACGATTATATCAAAATCAAGATTACATCAAAAAACCTGCTGGCGGCGCCCTTATTGTGAATAGCGAGAATTGTATTTCGTCTTGATTTTATTTTCTGGGTGGATTGCACCACAATTAGCCAATTACCAAATAAAAGAATTTTGCAGTCTACTCTGAAGTATATACAAAGTACCGACGCGGACGCACACATTGTGCCGACTTTGAAGGCACGCATACCTGCAGTAGAGACACAGTACTGCGCACTGTTTACGCGTTGTATACGCGCGAGTTGTCACTTTGTACTTCAGAGTGGATAAACTGTAGGCGTTATGGTTTCTCAGCGGCACACATTGGGGCTCCTCACATTCCCCAACCTATCAATCGAACATATGAATCAAATCTACAAACGCGAAAACTTGAAAAGGCCCACTCATTTCAAACTATTTACCATATATCTACCATGACTAATGAGTGCTCTCGAAACAAATAAATAATGTTCTCATCTTGTACGGTTTATGAAAGTTTCATACTAGAGGAAGTATCAAGCCCGTCTCGTAATTTCTTGCGAGAAATGGCGCAAATTTAGCACATCCCATGATTGGTCACGCAATAGAATAAACTTTTGTATCAATTTCCGGAAAATTGTGTTACATATGTGAAATGGAATAATTATATCGGTTTATGTCATTTTTCATGGGTCATTGGTGACAAAAGTGGGTTAAATGGACAGAAAGTTACCAGAAAATAGACATGTGGTATCATAATGCACTACATGTACTTACATTTTGTTTGGCGAGTTAAAGTGAGCTACAGACTCCATAAACAAATCGGTCAATGGTGTGCTGAACTCATTCAGATTTGACATCTGGGCCATACACGTCTTGGTGTGGCTGTATGGCAAACCAGTGAATTGGTCGTTTTGGTGACAGGAAAAGATGAGAGCGTTATTATTTGTGGGGCACTCAGTATAATACATTAACTTACAAACTGCAAATTTCAAGAACTGTGCTAAAAGTCTCACTTGATTTGATTACGTTAATAGCTATATTTGGCATCGTGTAAAACGGTAATAGGCACAAGCAAGTCTGGAATTGGTTGAGTGGTTCTTGGATCATGTGTTTGGACTATGAAGCCTGTAATTACGAGTCAAAGTAGTATTGTCTGGGAATTTTTTCCTTACAAGCTGTTCAATTTCCACTAAGCTCAAAATTCTGTTTGGATAAGTATGATTGTCCTCTTCTTGTGTGATTGGAAATTGTTTAAAACCTTGAATTATTGAGAATCTGTCTGAGTCTTTTAACATGCCCAGAAGCAGTCTAAGACAGAGACTTCAGATTTATTTGAAATCACCAAAACCTCATGTTGAATAAATCAAATTATGAACACATTTTGGCGATCGTTTTATACACGCAGACAGTTTGTTTCTTTAAGTTTGCAGTTAATCAAATGACATACATTTCTCACATTTCATATCACCACTGTTCACGAATCTTATTTTACTTAAAAACCTATAAGCATCTCGTCATTAGCTCGCTATCGACATCATCTTACCTAAGAAAGTATATACTACTCCCATCAATCCACAATCCATTGACATCACTCAATCAGGATATACAATCATGGGACTGTTTTTATCATAAATTATTCAAGATGTTTCTGAGATGTTCACTTTTCAAAAACTGCATTGCTTGTTTGAGACATTACTTGTAAGTAAAGGGTGATTATTAACATAATCACCCTTTATGGTTTTTTGCAAACTGACGAACATAGATTAATATAAACAGTCCTATTCTTTGGTACTGACTATAGGGACGATGTTATCGAGTTGTTTTCTATCTATTGGAAAGCCACTTTTACCATATTCGCTAACCGTCCACCACTTAAGGAATATCACAGGTTGTGATTATGCGCTCATTGCGCGGTCATTAAGTTTGATGGTAAAACCTCGAACTAACAACACACATGAATGGAAATTGAACCAGAAATACTTTAGTACTAGTATTTCATTGTTTACAATTACGTAATCCTTACTCTTTTCATGTCTGTTGACAAAGCTCTACCCAATATATAGGAACCGTGCAAGGGGTGAATAGGGACGGTTTATAATGATGTGATATTCGTCAGTTTGCGGAACCCACGAAGGGCTAACTTCATTAGCTGCAAAGCGCACAAAAGTGCACAAACCTTTGTTTGACCTTAGCAGTTAACCCTTTTGTGCACCAGGCAGCTAATGCAGTTAACCTTTCTGTGCTATATAATAATCACTCTAACCAGCTTGTTCTCATCATTTGCTGAATAACTATATACTATAATCCTGCATAAATCAGGGACACACGATTTCCGTCAACAAAAACTGCAGATTGCGGGAAAATTGTTGTTTTTGTGAATGTACAGTATTGTTCGGATTGCTTTTTTCGCAGATCGCGCGAAAATATGAAAAATTCACAAAAGATGTTTGCATAGAATATGGTTTCCAGACATTGCTTTGCTGTTAGTTTACCCTGTACTGGTGATTAAAATACGATTTTTTAACCGTGGGATTTGCAGACAAAAGTACAATGTTCAAATGAGCGGGAAAATAATGATGCCAATTTCAATGTTTTACGAGGAAATTCTCGGCGCGAAATCATGTGTCCCTGATCATTATTAACACATTGTACTAACCTTTATGCCAAATGTTTCGTGATTTATTGATTGAAAATGCCATACATGCCTAATTTGCCCACGTCATGTGCACGTGTTTATGACTTTGCACGTGTGACAAATACTGAATAACATATAACTAATACTTGTTTGACCAATCAGACCACATAGTTGGCATCACTTGTATACTACAATACTAGACAAAATAGGTTGGAATAATAAATAGAATATGCACCTTGTAATGACCAAATTTGCGTTATTTTTAGAAAGATGAAATGGCGCTTTCTTTAGTGTCAAGTCTAAACATTACCCCTGCCCCACCAATCACTGTTGGGTTCTACTGAGCGCACAGGAACAAAATGTCAGGATTCAACATTGAACGGGGGCTCATTTTCAATTCCGTACTAATTTTATTCCAACCCTTTTGTAATAACTTGTAAAGGCACACGAACGACAATATAATCATTGGTAGTGTTGTCAGAGGTTTGAATTATTTTTATTTTCCACCCGACTTACCCGGGTGAAAAATCCATTAAAATATGAATTAATAAAATTTCCGAGGCTAACGTTAAATAGGGCGCCTCCGCCTAATGAATTTTTGCAATAACCTGTATTTTTGTACATGCTACCTTATCAATTGAGGCACTCATTAACGCCACATTGAGCAATCGCTCTGCAAGATGTAGCGTGTTCATAATACTTTTGTTGTTTGGTTCAAATAGTTGACCTGTCACATCGAAATGAGCGTAAAGTCGCAAGTTGGTAGTTTCGAACCTGGCTACTGTGTTGGTGATCTTTGTTTCCTTCGTGAATGGCCCATTGTGCCCCCATTCACAAAGGACATACAGACATACTTCAGACTCTGACTTAAACAGGTGCACGGCAAGCATTTGAAGCCAACAACTCAGTCGGCCTGGATGTCTCGCAACTTTATACTCAGTTCATTGTGGCGGGTCACATATTTCAAACAATTATTGATTGAAGAAAAGGCTTGATATCGTACGTGAAATATATTCTCGGTAACAATATTCAAAAACATTTTTTCAAAACCTTTTTGAAGAATGCCGGTCACAATTCGCCGTAGAAGTTGTGATGTAACAGGATTAATTACCATAGTGAAAACAACTTTTTAATGTATTGCCCTGCATTATACAAATTCAAAGTATAGACCTCTGGCAAAGGCAACCGTTACTTAAAGTTTCACGGAATACCCTCACTTACGATCATTGGGTAAACCGATCATCAGACGGATAATTTGTCATGATTTCAAATGTACAGAAATGTTTATACAAGTATATACATTCTGTGGTGTCGAAAACATGACAAACCAAGCTCAACCAGAACAGTCTCTACTCCAAAAGTAGTCGAGAGTGCTCAACCACTAAAAATAGTGGGGGCGTATTATACCAAGTTTACTTTACAAGTGACTAACTTTGGAATTTAGAGTGCATTATAAGTAGGCTGTACTCATCACCAGTCATGTCTTTTTATAATATGTGCAATTATATTGAATATAATACCGCTCTTTTCAAAGGCACTAATCGTACAGGTGCGAGTGAAATGTATATGGTCGGACTCTGCATAATGTGAAATTTCTATAGAATTACGATCCAGTTCTATATGCCTATTCTTTGATAATCAATAGTGCAATGCAGAATTACGTCTAGTGCAGGGCAATGCATTTAAAATTGTTTTCACATATCGCTATGGTAATTAATCCTGTTACATCACTACTTCTTCGGAGAATAGGTGCGCGATGTTTAGGTTAGGTAAAGCCTTTTGAATTTCCCTCCATTCTTCAAAAAGGTTTATATTGAGGTATTGTCCAGATGCAACATTCCAGCCAAACAAATATACTATACCTTCAAAGGTGAGCGAAGAGATTAGGGAAGAGATTAGGGCCTCTGTATGTTGCACAGTACTGCCAGTATATTTTAAATGCATTTATTTTTCTGGCTACACGTGGCTATTTACAATCACCACTTTCTTTGCATATCATAATCTCTATTATCACTTTCTACTGCTGTAAACAATAAAGAAGCAATATCTTCAGAATTGGGACAAAAGTTGAGTTCTTTACACGGAATAATTTGTTCTCATGGTGCATTTTGATATCACGCTTTTGCATTTCAGTCCGTTCAATTATTCTTATCCGTTTCACTGAAAAAAGAAATGGTACGATTTCGTAAAATGACAACATGTTTATTGACTTCCTGCAAGCACGCAATAACGAACAGCGCTAAGCCTCTTCCTTTTCCGTTTCGCTCCAGGGCAGGAAAGCGTCTAGGAGTAGCGAATTACTCAATTGTCATTTTTGAAACATTACCTTTATTCGGATAACTTTCCATACATTTCGCAACTCAAATTGTATGGAGTTAAGTGAGATATACAGTTAGGTATGTTAAATATGCAGAAAGAGTGTCCCCATTTGCCTCCTATAATTTAGGTGCAAAGATATACCGTTTTTGCTGCGTGGTATATTTGCTTTAATGATTCTTTTTGCTTTCTCCTCTCCAGGTTGTGAAAATGTTGGTGGTAGTGGTAGCTCTCTTCGGTATCCTATGGGCTCCTTATCGCATACTTGTTGTCTACAACTTTTCAAACACGAACAAGCAGTACTTTAATATGTGGTTTCTCTTCTTCTGTCGGATCTGTATATACATCAACAGCGCTGTAAACCCTATTTTATATAATTTCATGTCTGTTAAATTTCGGAATGCATTTGCATCTTTGTACAGATGTGGTCAACAAAACCAAAGGGAGCTATATCAGGTTATTCACAAACTGAAAATACCATGTTGTAAAATAATTTTGGGTATCCGAAGTTCCGAACATGATTGGTGCTTAACGATGTTTTGCTGTATTGAGGTGCACGTACATGACCACAATTTGGTGTTTGGGCGCTGAAAATCGGTACTTAAGACCGATTTCCATTCATCAGTGTGGCCGAACTTAGCTATCAGCTTAAAAACAAAGATGACCAATTTTGATCTGAAACAAACCAAAATGAAGATGCAAATCAGAAATTATGGCAATTGCTATCCAGGGGGACAACATGCCTAGGCTGCACAGCAACAGACGCCAAATCATTAAACCGGGTGTAGCGTGTCATCGTGGATTGCGGCAAACATTCAAATAATATGAAAAGCAAATCTCGAATAGAGTGGATATAATATGTACAAGTATGACTGCTTTATCATGTTTATAGAGATTTCTAACAATTGGCCCCTTCCAGCCGTTGATGGCGTTTTGGCTCGGTTTACTCCAATCAGGCCGGAATTTGCGAAGCAGACAACTGAAAGCGAGGACGATTGTGACGCCATCAACGGCTGAAAGGAGCAAATTATAAGAACACTATAACTTGCTTTCTAAAATTCGTAAGTGATGTGGCGATTGATGGAATACGGTAGCTAGAAGTAATCATGTAGTAAATATATAACGCTGACTTAAAAGTAGCATTAGCCTTGTAAATATCTTTATTATTTATTGCATAAAAGAAAAAGCCTTGCTTGAAATTCTCAGTTGATTTTACCCTCATTATATGAAGACTTGGTTATAACGTTCTTCCAGTTTTTATCCATCTAAAACACATCTAAATATTATCAACCGATATGATATTATTGATGACACCATCATTTCAGCTCTTTCTAAAAATAGCTAAGCCCATTAAGAAAAGTCAAAATAAGATTTAAAATAACACACTTTACCATTAACGTTTATGACCATGTTTTGCTGCTCATATTTAGAAAAGTTATTTACAGTCTAATAAACTTCATGATGCACGGTCAATAGACTTTCTACTTGCGAATTAATTTTCCGCTTAAAAAGCAAATTGATATTTCTGGCGGATACTCTAAAATTAATGAAATTGTAATAACCATTTTTAGCAGTCTTCAGAAAACGTCAATATACTAGTATCTGTTCTGCGCGATTTTTTCTAATAATTTTTTCTTGATTGAAATTATATCGATTTCCACAGAATATGGTATTATTCGGACGTAAATGAGAGAAATTAGACGGGAACCTTGGCCAGTTTTATTGATATTGGATATCGCAGTAATGAGTCTATCAGCACAGCGATGTTTAATTCAGACCAGTCTAAATAGAAAAATCTAAATGAAATTTACTATCAAGCCAAATGTTCCAAATCACATTCTCTAGCGGCAATCATTACAAAGGTCCCAGGTTCGAATCATATATGGTTAGTAGAACATTTTTAACTGGCTATCATCCATGTTGTGTGGTGGGAAGTATAAATGTATTATACTTTGACATAATGTTTAGGAAATCAATCAGTTATCGTAGTTTTCAAATGTAGTGAGATGATCACGAGCAGGATGTAATGATACAATGACACTAGCGTAAGTACACTGGTCTAAAAATGAAGAGGTCCTCGGTTCAAATCCAGATTAAGGATGATTTCTTCGCAACCTATATGGAAGACATAAATCTCTCACACGGAGGGTGTATATTTCAAATGGAGTCACCCATTTAGGTATCGGCATTTGAAATTCATCCTCCTTGTGTGGAATGTTAGGGTCATGTCTTCAATAGAGGTTTTGAACTGGAATAGCCCATTGATCCGGATTATTCAGCATCAAATTCATCGTGCAGCGACACTTTTTGCAGGTCGCTCGTGCTACTGCTTACCACAATGAGCAAATAACAGTTTCCATATCTGTGATTAGCTCACAGACAATCAAATAATACCTAGTGGACAAATATTAATCAACTTGTTACCTAGAAGTTATTGCTTTCGTCTACGACATTAACCATTGGCCAATTGCACGCAAACCTTGTATTTTGTATTGGGAAACGGGTCTTCGAATTGCTATTGAAATCTGCAATGAGAAAGACGACCGATATAGCAAAGCAACATCATTGTTTGATTCTGAGCAGCCAATGATATCAGTATAATAAAGTCGGGTAATAAAGGCAGCAATAAATGTATTCAAAAAACGTTAGGGGATTTCCCTCAACAAATGCCGTCTAAAATACGAGTGTATGCCTTAGAATTGTGTAAAAAATTACTTCTGTGCTACCAATGATATCAATAAAAGCAGCATTAGAAGTATTCATATAACAGCAGGGGATTTCCCTTGATTAATTCCATCTAAAATACTAGTGTTTGCCTTTGCCTAGGTTGCATTTAAAATCTTTTAATTATGACATTCTCGTAACTTTTGCCCTACTTTAAGTCAATACCAACTTTGCACATAGTATTTACTTTATGAAGTTCGTTGCTTACATTCAGCCGCAAGGAAGAATTTGAAACATGTAAGAACAGGGAATAGAACAAGTCGCGTCTAGTCCAGTTAGGTTACACAGTACAATCCTGTAAGACGACGTCCTAACATTGCACTTATATGGAATTAGAGTAGAGCCAAATTGATCTACCCTGCCAACCTAAGGGTTTCACTAAGTTGTTACAATCGTTGATAGGAAAGTTACCTTTAGGGACGTTTTACTGATGTTACACAAATCCGACTGTGAAGCAATTTAGGGTTATTAGAGTACACCAACAGGCTACATTTTATCATTCATGAGAGTTTGTCATCTTGTCCGAAGATTAAAATTGGTTCATTTTGTCATCTAGTCCGTTGTCTGAGGGGTGGAAGCTCTATAGTCCGAAGGTTCTTTATTCCGACGGTTCTTTAGTGCGAAGGTTCTTTAATCCGACGGTTCTTTATTACGAAGGTTCTTTATTCCGACGGTTCTTTATTTCGAAGGTTCTATAGTCCGAATTTTAAAAAAGGTTCCCTAATCCGAATATTAAAAGAGGTTCTTTAATCCGAATTTTAAAAACGGTTCTCTAGTCCGAATATGAAAATAGGCTCTATAGTACGAATTTAAAAAAAGGTTCTCTAGTCCGAATATAGAAATAGGTCCTCTAATCCGAATTTGAAAAAAGGTTCTCTAGTCCGAAATTGCAAAACGGTTCTATATTCCGAAACGGATACCGTGTTCTTTAGTCCGAATTGGTAAACGGGTTCTATAGTCCGAATTTTATTTTTATCATTTGTTTCAGTGGCAAATCATCACTTGTTAAATACAAATCCGCTGAAGTTCAACATGGTTGGTTTCTCTAGATATTTTCTGTAGCGTACATTGACGTTCACCTTCATTCTGGTGATATTTTCTTTATTTTTATCTGTTTTTCATTTGATTATAATATTATATACTAGTAATACTCTACGATGTATTCGGGCATTGTCGAGTTCAAATTTTCATAGCGCCATCCCGCCATGTAAATGCTGCGGCTGTTTCATTTAAACAAATTTTAGTCATTTAAACAAATTAGTTTACAGAATAGTTAAAGTATAGTTTTATCTTGCGATTGGGGGGGGGGGGGCGTGCCCGGGGTGTAAAATATTTCAATGTACGGGTAGTCTTGTGATTAAATGATCATCATTTTCGACCAGTTCTCTACCCTGAAAACCCGTTTCTGGCAATTTTTCAATCCGAGGGTCTACTTCATTAAACAATTGTGTTATACAACTTTTAGTAGCGTCATCTCGTTTGCCATAGACTCTGCTTTAGTATTATCTAGCTAGAGGGCGTAGTATATGTTAATGTTTTAAAAATTCGGACTATAGAACCTTTTACTGATTCGGACTAAAGAATACGGTATCCGTTTCGGTCTATAGAACCGTTTTACAATTTCGGACTACAGAACCCTTTTTGAATTCGGATTATAGAGCCTATTTCTATATTCGGACTATAGAACCCTTTTAAAATTCGGACTATAGAGCCTATTTCTATATTCGGACTATAGAACCCTTTTTAAATTCGGACTATAGAGACTTTTTCATATTCGGACTAGAGAACCGGTTTTAAAATTCGGACTATAGAACCTTCGACATAAAGAACCGTCGGAATAAAGAACCTCTTTTCAATTTTTTTTTTTCGGACTAGAGAACCTCTTTTAAAATTCGGACTAACGAATGCTATGAACACGTGTTCGGACTAGCGAACCTTCGGACTAAAGAACCTTCGGATTATAGAACCTTCGGATTATAGAGCAGTCCCCGTCTGAGGTCGATCCCGTTCGCGTGAGAGGTCCCCTAAGTTACTCTTCACAGTTATGTAGTAGCCCATGAAACTTGATAAAAAATGGGAGGGTAGACTTTGTGTAACCCGGCAATAACTCCGCTAGAGGGCGGCGTTTATATAGCGGGCGTTTTTCAAAATGGCTGCCAAATCCCATTAAATTACGTGTTAAGGCTTAAAACAAGTACAAATTAATGTAAACAATACAAAATATTATCGCTATTAAGATATCGAAGACCAGCATATTGACGGGCTCCTTTGTTCAATTGCAATTCTGGTATTATTAAAAAATTAATTTATTTTTTGCATTTTTACAACGTTTGGTTGCTAAAACGACCCGCTTATTTTTGCTTTTTCAATTTGGAATTAAAATTTCACCTTTGGCATGCTTGATTGTTCATAGTTTTAAAAATTAATGCGGGTCTAACAATTTTGATACTCAAATTAGCAGTGTGGAAAATATCACAATTGAAGTTACGTGTCGAAAATTATAGACTTTCTTTGTATTGCATTAATACGATCAAGATTTCAACCCGAGCTTGAAACGGACTTGAAAACAATTATTAGAAAGCGGACCCGAACACAGAACAAGACATGACATGACAAGGACCAAATTTATACATGACATTCAATCAATTCGCAACGCTAACAGCATGACTTGATCGTTAGTCGAAAAGATGAAAATATTCCAGGTAAAATTTCCGATGGGACCAAGAACCAGGAAAAAACAAGCATAAAGCACTTTTCAGTCATATCCGATACGGCTCGACGCTAGAGTCTGGTTATTGTATACTGCACAAAGCCTCATTTGTTGTATACGATGGAACACCTTTCTCGTTGATGTTTATCGACAGCGATTGAACTGCGTATTTCCTTTCCCTCTCTGCGCTTCGCTTCTCTCTGTTGCTCTGTTTTTTCATACTCGTCCTCTTTTTGCGCGGGACAAGTGCAACCAATATTGTACTGAATAACGTTAAAATCGTACGAGAGAGGAAAATGACCATCGCTATGATTGACGAAGACGATTCTTGTTTGTATATGTGAAAGCCCTTATAGAAATGTCGTTTGATAATCTTTTTTAAATGGTTCATAATGTAAATGTCTAGACTATGAATTTGAATAATAATAATGCCATTCGACGGGTTATTATCTTCATCTTTTATGAGTACCTGTAGATCTAAAAATGTACATTTGAAGCCACCAGTCGCTTTATAGCTGAGAAAATTGCATTTAGAATGCCATTTTAAGTAGGGTATATGAGAATAAAACCATTTGTGGCGTGGATCTAGAAGGTTCATTACATTCAAAAATATGCACGATACGTAGACCTATTGTTGAACTTTACGTGCATATCAAACACTCAACCTCATCAAATATAGAAGCCATGAACATTAACATGCAAACAATAAATATATTTTGTTTACCATTGAAATACTATTGAATGTATATAGCGTTCAAAATTCAGTCACAAACTCCTTTTTAGCATTTTAGCTACAAAGGATATGCAAGCGTAATTAATAACGTTCACGGAATAACATAATAATTATTAAACGCAGGTGACGGTCGATATTTAGAGGTTAATAACTGCCCATCGGTTATTTGGAGGTTATTGTGAAAAATCTAAACATTTTGCCTCTGGAACCGAGGAATATTCCGAGGTCCAAAGCACAATGTTTAGATTTTTCACATTTTCACATATTACCGATGCAAAGTTATGAACCTCATTCATAACCGCCACTTTCATCTCTTCACTTTGTTAAAATAAAAAATGTTTACTTCTTAGTCTTTTAAGCAAAAAATCGTGTTATTTTCATGAAACAAATTTGTAAAATATTGGTAATGAATGACAATAATTACTTTGCAATGTCTGTTTTACGGTCATTGCGTGAAAGCATCGGGGTTTGTAAGAAGATTATCTTAGGAACCACGCAAAATACACAGACACAAATATAGTCGTTCCAATTGAATGTTGCAGCCAATTCCAAAATGGTTACAATATATTAAATATCTTTAATAAAAAAGCAAACTATAATGCACTATTCAATATAACCATTTGCTCTCTAATAGCATAATTATAAAGTGGACAAATTTACTGAAGAGAAAAGTATATAGACAAATAGTGGCTTTTTCAATTTGTAGATGATGACCAGGTTTACATAACTATCGGCAAAAGTCCACAGGGATTGTGCTTTCATGGGGTCGCAAACACGACACGTCGGTTCAAAAATGAACATTACACTTGACACATGAGTTATGGCAGTCTTTGGCGCGAAAATATTGGGACACTATGTATTTTACGAACCCCCGCTGGAAGATGATTGTGTTATATGTAGCCCAACACGGTACATTGCTTGGAGGGGTTGGGAGAGAGTGGCGGGAATGTGAAGTACGATTATTAATCTTCACATACTGCAGTTACTGTCCGTTTTCCTATACACAATACTCTCACCATTGACGCGTGACCTCTACAAATGATGTATGTTGGAAGAATGGGCACTTGCCTAGTTAACATCACTGTGTGAAAAATAACCAGCCAATATTTAACTTATTCTCCAAACTTCTAGCAAATATATTTCTCTAACATGACCTAAAATTACAGCTAGGTTAGATGTTCAGAAATAGTCGCACTTTTGTAAAATATGAGTGAGGGCAAGGCATAGCTAGCCAACTCCCCGTGTTAATTGAATGGAGATTTGACCGAAAATATTGGTATCGGACCGCTCACTTCTGAAGGATGCCACAAAAAAACGGTACAAGCTACATTTAAACTATTCTCTGGCAATCATCATGATGAGTTTCTTATATATATACTATGCCGAAATTGGGTACTGTAGGTGATTGACAAAGGGTCGCACTTTTCTGATAAATAAGTGACAGTGAACATGAAATATCAGCGCCCATAAACCCAAGTTAGTAGCTAGTTATCACTATCACTTATCATCATCACTTTCTACATTTTTTCTAAACAACATACTGTTTTAATAAGATTTTTTTCTTAAAATGCATGTAACTATAATTATTGTTTAGAGCGTGATGAAATAAAACATCACGATTTTCATCACAAAACAAATATACTGCATAAGAAATCGTTTGTTTTAGAGCGTGATGATGAAATAAAACATCACGGTTTTAATCACGAAACAAAGTAATACATAAGAAATCAATTTTTCGTTAGTGATGAAATAAAACATCACGATTTTCATCACGAAACAAAGTAATACATAAGAAATCGTTTGTTTTAGAGCGTGATGAAATAAAACATCACGATTTTCATCACAAAACAAAGTAATAGGCCTACAAAAGAAATACATTTTTCGAGAGTGATTAAATAAAACATCACGATTTTCATCACGGAACAAAGTAATACATAAGACATCGTTTGTTTGATTGCAATCAACCGCGACAGTTCGTCTCACACACATAACAATGCACTGCGATCAAATAGGTTGATGACAACATTTGATTGAATGGACTGCATTGCGCCATGATTACGGTGCACCGGTTCAAATCCTTTGTTTGGAGCCAATCAATAATTTCACGTACAGCCTCTATGCAAATTAGAGTTTACACACGCTGCAGCTAGCTGGGGTAATCGATCGAAGCTGGTTGCCGTTAGTGATCGAATGCATGAGCTTATTTGCTTTACTGAATCGATTTACTGGATTAATTTCCTGTTAACTGGGTTTAATGCCACAAAGGTCGAATCGGGCTTGCCATGGACCATAAGTGCATCATGAACTATAAAAACATCGATGGCCGTAATTCTCCATTTGCCCATATCCCATAATGCATCGTTTGTCAGTGAGAACTTCTATCTTGTGTAAGAGGTTGATGCTTACCTTTTGTCAAAATCTGTGTGCTGAAAAATGACGAACATAAACAATTGAACTTTACTTTCCATTACAGCCATATTATGAGATACCATAGGTCCTAGCTAAGACGTCACATGTTGTTCAATATGTCAGGAAAATTTTTCTGCTGATGACTCCCATATTGACATTGCTAAATAAGCTGTATTTTCGGCTGTAAGTGGTAAGGGTACATATCAGTATTTTTATATGTGTGACGGTTTTAGAAATTAAAATCATGATACATTATGGGTAATGGGTAAATAGCCAATTGATCCAGATTGGATTGGAGTGGATCAATAAGAGTTGTGTGGATGTCCCCTAAAATGTATTACATCGGCTATAGTGAGCTAATGGAAGTCGTTCAGGCCTTAACAAATTTTATGGCTATGAAATGTTGCTACGAATTCAATTAGGCGGGAAAATATGGGGCTTTTAATTTTGTTTGTTATTTTTGTGCATCACGTGGACATGAATGGACTTCCTTACATCCTAGTTACTAAGGCAGGCATATCCGGTCATCAGTATTATTTTCTACGACCAGTTTGAAATGAATAAACACATACATTATGACTTTTTGCAGCCGGAAACAAGAGCGAGTGAATTAGCCCGTGGAAGTTGGGAAGTGAGAGCTGAAGTATAGGCCAGAAAAAGTTTTAGCTAAGTACTAAATAGGTATTAAAAACTTATAAACTTTATAATAAATACACTCCAGAGCGCTGCGTAATTATTGTCGGTAGGGATTTTAAGTGGGGTGAGAAAGGTCGGTATTTCGATCAACTTTATCGGGTATGAACATGATGAAAGGGTAACTTATTGCTAGTGATGTGATAACAAACTTATCCCATATTACATCTATCTCACAATACACTCCTAGGTCGCGCACTCTCGTTTTATCACACAAGTTTGAACACGGCGCATCATTCCGACATTACAACCCCGAGTATTAACCCTTGTTAAAAATATAAACGTATATATTTTTGTGTTGCACGCTCTACTAAGGAGGTATACCCCTATGCATTTCTATATCAAACCCCTTATGATCTCACACCACCAAATGAAAGTCCCATAGAGATATGTGCTAGATTTGCCTAAAGAAAACGTCATTGTCTTTACAGGAACGACTCAGTTCTTAGCGACAGCTATGATGGTTGAAATCAGCCATTGCCTGATCCCTCTGGCTGGGAAAAATAGGTCGACCGTCGTTATTTTTTACAACAGACCCTCGAAGTCTACGATGTTCGGGATGATGCCTCAACAATTTGTAGTACACTTGCAGGATTTAACATTACTAATCTCGACCAATCCAAATTTAGCCAAAATTATGCAAATTTCTGCTCATTTTAATGCTTAATTTCTGAGGATATTTTCTGAGAATTGAAATTAAGGGCGTACAATCATTATAATACTATTTGGTGTGGAATCTGAAATCTATTTAAGTGCATGGCGCTATGGTTTGTGATTTTAATTTCCTACATTAGTGGAACCAATGTTTTTGGAATCCTTAAACCTGAAATGGTAAAGATTTGATTGGTTCCATATTTTTATACGCCCTTAGTGGTTCCCACGAGGGGTCGAAGGTCACAGTGGGCCAAAACTTAAAAATAGTCTCACCATGTTGTAATGTATCTCAAATTGTTCCTCTCATCACAGGGAATAAAAAAGTCAAGTGTTATATTTTTCTGCGGTGCTTAGTTCAGGAGCTATAAGGTTGAATAGGTGAAATGTCAGGGGTCAAACTTAAAAAGTGTCAAACTTAAAAAACTTGTTTCAAACTCCTCCTAACATAAAAAAATCTAAAATATATACTTAATTCACAATTTTAGTGCAATTTTGCATTGTCATGTCCCCCTTCACATATCATGCAGCCACAATCCAATACTAATGTGTACAAGCATAACATTTGACCCATGATTTTATCCGATTCCGAGGAGTAATTTAAGACAAATTTCGATTGAATCGGTACATTTTGAAAATTTGGTTTCTGTGCATGAGATATTTGACATTTGACCTTATTTACTCTATAACTCAAGAACTTTTTAATTTTTTTACTTTTTTATTCCTAACAATGAGAGGAATAATTTGCGGTATATTACGACATGATAGAACAAATATTAAATGTTGACCCTATTATGACCTTCGAAACCAATTCTAGTTTTATCCTTTGAGGTGTAAGGATGCCAAAAAACATTGGTCCACTAATGTAGAAAAACTAGATGCTACTCAAAAGTCACCCTTTAGCGCTATGCACTATATTATCATACAGGGTAGGCATGGGTCACTTCTATCCAGTGATCATTGGTACCAACATGATCCATAAAAGTGGTCCAATTTGAGCTGTATGACGTCATTATATAGTGAGTGCGCCCTCGCAAAATTGGGAAATTATGGAAAATATTGATTTTCAGATAAACAAACATGCGATTAGAATAGTGATTTCCGTTCATATTTAGCCAATCTAAATATTAAGTTTGAATAAAACTATTACGTGGAATATGTTTGTACGAACAAGTTTGACCACCTTATATAATACCTGTGTAATGTGGTATAGGTAAATGAGTGCAAAACACATAGAACATATAAAAAAGACCGACCTAATCACGATCGACATTATGCCTGGAATTGAATAGCGTTCTTTTCTTCTTCTTTTTTTACCTCATCTGTTCGGGTCAAAATTAAATGGGACATATCTGACAGTAAAACTAACACTTTTGTTGAAGCGAAATAAAATTCTATTTGTTATTGGAATGTTACAATATTGCCTTAATCTGACCTGTCCAGCCATCGTAGGTATTAAAAGAGACTCAATGATTAACATGTTTGACCGCAACTATATATGACGATATTGACGATAACCACTTTGACAAAAGGCACACAAATGACGACGACAATCCCGCTACTGAAATCAATAAGAGGCCTCCAAGCGATTTACTCATCTCTTTATCTGTTTCCTTTATCTTGCCCTGTCGGTTTTCTTTGCATTTGTCTTTTTTAATATCTATCTATTTTGTTTATTCAATACATCTGTCTCCTCTCTTTTTTCAACTCGATATAATTGTCCTTTTATAATTGTGCTTTGTTCTGACGCCCTTGATTTACTCTACATCATCATCATCATCCTTCGGCAACTAAAAGTTACCTCCAGCTACATATGTCTTGAGCCATTGCTGATAGTTTACCTTGGCTCAGCATGCTGTATGTATCCCCCAAAAGACACTGGATGTATTTCCAGAACAAGGTTCGTTGCCGTCCAGGTTTCCTCTTGCCATAGTTGGGACATACAATGCATACTCTTTTACCGACTCATCGTCAGGCAAGCGGAGTATATGCCCGACAAATATCAGTTGACGAGTCTACTCTCTTGATGTTCAGCATAATACGGTAGCAGGATGTGCCAAATGAGTTGATTTTATGGTTCCGTACACTGGGAGAGGAGGCTGGGGTTGACAGTTGATGGTCATATACTCTGTTTTGGGTGCGCTGATTATAAATTCAAGGTCTGCTGTGGCATTAGCGGTCCTGGAGACCTGAGACTGGGCCCAAGGGGTGGAAGACTCAAGGAGAGCGATATCGTCAGCAAAGTCCAGGTCATTAAGCAATTTGGCCGGATATTTTCTTGATTGACGAGGACAGGTCACAATTCCGGAGTCTGATCCAGACGCATTTCCCAAAAGGTAGTCAACAAGGATGATAAAGAGAAAGGGAGCCAATACATCGCCTTGCAGGACACCTGTTGTTACATCGAAGGGATCAGAGATGCCTCCGTCAACCATAAAAACGCTACTGGATTACTGTAAAGTACCTTTATGGCACTGACCAAAGTGCTTGGAATGCCGTAGTGACTCAATATTGAGAACATTGCTGTTCTGTTGATGGAATCAAAGGCCTTCTTGATGTCAACGAAGGTAACTGTCAAGGGGAGCTGGTATTCCTTAAAGCCTTCCATAATTCTTCTCAGTACATGGAGCTGCTGTGCGCAGCTGCGTCCTGGTCTGAAATCAGCATAGTTGCTTCTCAGCAAGGGGTCTACATGAGGCCGGATTCGGTTTAATAGGATCTTGTTGTAGACGCTACATACGTACGTCCTATAGTTTATATCTTTTTATCTTTTTGCCCTCCTATGACCTTCCTACATTAAGCTGTTACTTAACTTCTTATTCTTTCCAATATATCATTCTCTCTTTACTAAAATATATAAACATGATATCATCAATGCTAAACGATTTATTACCTGATCTAGAACATCCATTTTATTTGAAATTTGATATGACCGCGGCGTAAGCAAAAATTATCAATAGAGTATGTCAATGACACCACGGGCGAGTGTCGAAATGTGTCAGGTGTAAGAAAATGGACATGATGCAGTCATGTCTACAGTAGAATTCATCTCGACCTTTGCAGGACTTAAACCCCATTAAAAGCTATTAAACCAAGATAACACTCATTGAAGCAGCTCAACTGATTAAATCAGATCTTCTCTGGTTGTGTACAAGTGTCTGTTTTCAATGTGCGACATCGCAATAAAGCTGGTATTACAGCTTCAGTTGGGTAACCGATTATAAAGGAAACGAAAGGAAACAATGGTATGTGTACCATTGTTCACGAAATGAGACAAAGACCTGCTTTTTGTTAACCAGCATTCTTCAAAATGAGCAACATAATGATTGTTGACTTAACACGGTTTGGAAATAATTTCTTCATATTTTTGGTGTTATCTGTCGTTTACATATCCTTCCTAAAACACAAAAGTGCGACCCTCTCCAAACATCTAAATTAGCTAAAAATTTAGGACATGTTACAAAACTTTATTTTCTAGAACCTATTTAGAATAATTTAAATGTAGCTTTTACCGTTTTTTTGTGGCATCCTTCAGAAGTGAGCGGTCCGATACCAATATTTTCGGTCAAATCTCCATTCAATTAACACGGGGAGTTGGCTAGCTATGCCTTGCCCTCACTCATATTTTACAAAAGTGCGACCATTTCTGAACATCTAACCTACAACCATGGCCAAAATGTGTTGGGACACTTATGGAAAACGTACACTATAGTATGACCTTATTTCCGTTATTATTAACGTGATAAAGTGGAGGTTTCTTTGGTGTCAAGCCTAAACACTTTCCTAACACCCCAACCCTCCCCTTCCCCACCAATCAATGTTGGGTGCCACAAGGCTCGTGTGACCAAAAAAGTCGAATTCAACATTGATCGGGGAGTGGGGGCTTATTTACATTACCCTATCAAACCGTCCCAACACTTATGGCCAGCATTGTCTCTAAGGTACAAAAATCTAATTTTAAAATGTGTGTTTTGGCCCATATCTCCTCAACCATAGCTTGGATTTTCATCAAATTTTACATGAAAACGGAGAAACTATTTATCTTTTCACTTATATAAAAATTATTGCATTTTCCTCATGTGATTTAGGGATACGGTCACGTTTTATACGCAATATCATGTATTTTACAGTGCGTTCTGAACATTATAGCCTATGCCAACTACGTATTTTGCGTAAAATGACGTTTTATTTTGAAAGAGTAGTGATTTAATCACCAGAAATACATGATATTTGTTGACAGGAATTGATTGAAGTCTTTTAAAAGAGTGATTTTGGGAAAAAATACTTAAAATTTAAAAAAAAAGCTAATTTTAGAAGAAAAAAACAAAACTTTAATCATTTTCATCGTTTGCATCAAAAACGTATGTGGTATTTGCAACGAGTATATCGTGTAAATATAATCATAGTCGGCAGGAGTAGGCTTAAATTACATTTTATGACTGAAATTTATTAAAGCGCTTTCAAAGAAACTTATAGTAAGTATAGAAAGTAAAATATAGGTAGACATACAGAAAAAAAGAAGGACGGACATTGGCAAAAATTAATAGAACGACGAATATAATTTGATGAAGGATATTGCAAAAAAAAAAAAAAAAAGAAAAAGAAATCTAGAAATCTAAATAAATTCAGGGGCTCCGAACTACGGGACAAAATCGGACGGTCCACTCTTTAAAGAGTAAAGAATTTTAATATAATATTACTTTTTTTTCTTTTTACAAACGTGTATATCGTTCGTTTTTGTCCACAAAATCATTTTACCCCGGCCCAAACTGAAACTATAATGTGGATACAAATGCTCAGCCAACACCTGCATGTATGATAAATATTCAGTCTAATGAATACAAATGCCAAAAAGTGTGATTTTTTGACTGTTTATTTCCGTAGAGCTGTATATTTATATACATGCATGTTGAATAGCATTATATTCCACATTTAAGTTCAGTTTAATACAGCTCTGTGGGATAAATGGATACGGCACAAAACAGGCACAGTGGACACGTCTTTCGAGCCCCTGAATTTATTTATATATCTTTTTCTTTTCAAACGTTTTCGTTATTATTTTACAATATCCTTCATCATATCATATTCGTCGTTCTATTAATTTTGCCAATGTCCGTCCTTCTTTTTTCTGTATTTTGTTGCTTCATTTGTGGTAGACTGCGGTAAATTGGGAAAACAAGTGTGCATGGGTTCGATTCCTTTATTTGTTTTTTGATCACGAGATGTTGTGATAACTTTTATTTTCTTCTATAGCTGTAATGTAACATTTAATTAATTGGTGGAAACAATAATTTTCCATTTAAAACCCAAGTTTTTGACAGTTAAAGTGACGAATAGTGAACTTAGACAGGGCCAAAATATCGTTTTAAGACATTTTAAGTGACCAGTCCCTAAATTTCAAATGTAGCCATCCAAAAAATGTTTGGTAAAGCCACATGATAAGATTTCTAACTGCTCCAAATTTGGTGTCAATATCATATTTACTTTTTGAGTTATAAGCAAAAAACTGAAATTAGATGATTTTTTTTCAACTTTTCAAATACAACCATGGACAAAATGTGTTGGGACACTTATGGAAAACGTACACTATAGTATGACCTTATTTCCGTTATTATTAACGTGATAAAGTGGAGGTTTCTTTGGTGTCAAGCCTAAACACTTTCCTAACACCCCAACCCTCCCCTTCCCCACCAATCAATGTTGGGTGCCACAAGGCTCGTGTGACCAAAAAGTCGAATTCAACATTGATCGGGGAGTGGGGGCTTATTTACATTACCCTATCAAACCGTCCCAACACTTATGGCCAGCATTGTCTCTAAGGTACAAAAATCTAATTTTAAAATGTGTGTTTTGGCCCATATCTCCTCAACCATAGCTTGGATTTTCATCAAATTTTACATGAAAACGGAGAAACTATTTATCTTTTCACTTATATAAAAATTATTGCATTTTCCTCATGTGATTTAGGGATACGGTCACGTTTTATACGCAATATCATGTATTTTACAGTGCGTTCTGAACATTATAGCCTATGCCAACTACGTATTTTGCGTAAAATGACGTTTTATTTTGAAAGAGTAGTGATTTAATCACCAGAAATACATGATATTTGTTGACAGGAATTGATTGAAGTCTTTTAAAAGAGTGATTTTGGGAAAAAATACTTAAAATTTAAAAAAAAGCTAATTTTTAGAAGAAAAAAAACAAAACTTTAATCATTTTCATCGTTTGCATCAAAAACGTATGTGGTATTTGCAACGAGTATATCGTGTAAATATAATCATAGTCGGCAGGAGTAGGCTTAAATTACATTTTATGACTGAAATTTATTAAAGCGCTTTCAAAGAAACTTATAGTAAGTATAGAAAGTAAAATATAGGTAGACATACAGAAAAAAAAAAGAAGGACGGACATTGGCAAAAATTAATAGAACGACGAATATAATATGATGAAGGATATTGTAAAATAATAACAAAAAGAAAAGAAAAAGAAATCTAAATAAATTCAGGGCTCGAACCCGTGTCCACTGCGCCTGTGGCAGATGCCGTATCCATTGCGCCACAGAGCTGTGTAACTTCAACAGGCTTAAACTATAATATAATGCTATTCAACATGCATGTATATAAATATACGCTCTACACACGATATACAGTCAAAAAAATACATTTTACGGCATTTGTTTCATTAACTGAATATTTATCATATAGCAGGTGTTGGCTGACATTGTGTTCCACATTTAGTTCAGTTTTGTCCGGGATAAATGACTACGGGACAAAATCGGACGGTATACACGTCTTTAAAGAGTAAAGAATTTTAATATAATATTACTTTCTTTTTTTTTTTACAAACGTGTATATCGTTCGTTTTGTCCCAAAATCATTTTACCCCGGCCCAAAACTGAAATATATGGAGCACAAATGTCAGCCAACACCTGCTATATGATAAATATTCAGTTAATGAAACAAATGCCGTAAAAGTGTGATTTGTTTGACTGTTTATCGTCCGTAGAGCGTATATTTATATACATGCATCTTGAATAGCATTATATTACAGTTTAAGCCTGTTAAAGTAATACAGCTCTGTGGTGCAATGGATACGGCATCTGCCACAGGCACAGTGGACACGGGTTCGAGCCCCTGAATTTATTTATATATCTTTTTCTTTTCTTTTTGTTTTTTTTTTACAATATCCTTCATCATATCATATTCGTCGTTCTATTAATTTTTTTTAATTTTCGTCCTTCTTTTTTTCTGTATTTTTTTTCTTAATTTGTGGTAGACTGCGGTAAATTGGGAAAACAAGTGTGCATGGGTTCGATTCCTTTATTTGTTTTTGATCACGAGATGTTGTGATAACTTTTATTTTCTTCTATAGCTGTAATGTAACATTTTAATTGGTGGAAACAATAATTTTCCATTTTAAAACCCAAGTTTTTGACAGTTAAAGTGACGAATAGTGAACTTAGACAGGGCCAAAATATCGTTTTAAGACATTTTAAGTGACCAGTCCCTAAATTTCAAATGTAGCCATCCAAAAAATGTTTGGTAAAGCCACATGATAAGATTTCTAACTGCTCCAAATTTGGTGTCAATATCATATTTACCTTTTTGAGTTATATATTTATGAATATTATCAATCATCCAGGTAGATCAAATAGTTGACTAAATTATAATTCTATTCAACTGGACTTACTATTTATGATGGCTACGGTATCACGTCATATCCATGACGCATCATCAGGCCGAGTGATCTTGAATTGGCTCTGTATTGTTGACCTGTGACGTCACGATGGTAGAAGTGACGTCACACGAGAGTCGTCGAGGATCTTCCTGATGGTCGGTTCGTAACTCTTGGACAAGTTGTGGCGTAGTCCCCTCCGCGATTCAAGGTTGGCTCCTCCCTGCGAACATATATCGCTTCTTTCACCCCTCTTTCATACCACCTGTGTTCTTTATCAAGCACAATCACGTCCTTGTCCTCAAAGTTGTGTTTGGCTGCTTTGAGGTGCGTGTATACCGCAGAGTCGTTAAGTCCTGTTGAACTAGGGCGACGATGTTGATACATGCGCTTGTGGAGAGGTTGTTTTGTCTCCCCTATGTAGTAGTTCTCACAGTCCGAATCCTGGCAGTTAATCGCATAAACAATATTGCTTTGTTTGCGTTGCGGGATCTTATCCTTCGGATGGACTAACTTTTGTCTCAGAGTGTTACAGGGTTTTAATGAGACCGGGATCTGGTGCTGTCCGAAGATCCTCTTTAACTTCTCAGAAACATCTGAGACATAAGGGATAGTAATCCCGAACTTGCGGGTGCTCGAAGCGGTGGTGGAAGATTGTTTGGACGATGTTTGGTCCTTTTGCGGTTTCAAAGCTTTTTGGAACGTCCAGTCCTTGTACCCACAAGTACCTAAGGCCGACTTCAGATGTTCGCGTTCACCAGCTTTAGCTTCGTCCGTTGACGGGATGGTCTCCGCGCGGTGAAAGAGCGTTTTGATCACACCGAGTTTGTGGATAAGTGGATGATGGGAATCAAACTGTAAGTATTGGTCCGTATGTGTGGCTTTCCTATATACTGATGTTGTGAGAGTGCCGTCTGACTGAATTTTGACCAAACAATCCAAAAAGGGTAACTGGTTATTGTCCGCACCTTCTTGGGTGAACTTGATGTTGCTGTCAACAGAGTTAATGTGGTCAAAAACGGATCTAGTTCGCTCTTTTGATCTTAACGAGAGTGTCATCGACATATCGGAACCAATGCGACGGTGAAATACCACTGTAAGAGTCTAGTGCAGTCTGTTCAAAGCGTTCCATGTAAAGGTTCGCGACAATTGGGGAAACGGGGATCCCATCGCATCCATGATTTTGTTTGTAAAATTTCCTTCAAACACGAAATAAGTTGAATTGAGGCACAATTCCAAAAGTGAACAAATTTGGTCCACGTTCAAGTTGGTTCGTTGACCTAGGGTATTATCAGCGTGTAAAGCTTCCTTGACTGCATTTACAGCGCCCTCCGGTGGGACACTAGTGAACAAGGCCGAAACGTCGTATGAGGTGATAGTTTCGTCTGATTCAACCTTAATGTCCTTCAATTTGTCCACAAGATCGGTAGAGTTGACAACATGGTGACAAGATTTGCCAACTAAGGGCCCAATAATACCAGCCAAATGCTTTGCGAGATTATAAGTCACAGATGAAATACAACTGACAATTGGTCTCAAAGGCACATTTTGTTTATGAATTTTTGGTAGGCCGTAGAAACGAGGCACTGACTCAGATGGGCTGAGTTTGTAATACAACGCACGATCGATGGCCTCCGATTCTTCCAAAGCTTTGAGGGAATCACTAACTTTCTTCTTGTAACCAGAAGTAGGATCTCTCTTGAGTGGTTGGTAAACTTTGGTATCACTCAAAAGATCGTTAGCTTTGTTTACATAGTCAGATTTGTCAATAACTACTGTGCATCTACCTTTATCAGCCGGTAGTACTAAGATGTCAGAATCTTGGTTTAGAGCTACAATCGCCTCCCGCTGTTCCTTGCTGATATTTGAATGGGGAAGCTTAGCATTCACAAGACAAGAATTTACCTTTGTGCGAAGTTCTTCTGCAACACAGCTGTCCAAGTTGTTATTGCGTATTGCCGACTCAGTCGCAGTAATTATTTCCACGTGAGGAAGCTTATCCGGTGTCACCGCGAAATTCAATCCACGCGATAGAACCTCCTTTTCTGCCGTAGACAAAGTTCTGCTGGATAGATTTTTAACCCAGCGATCTTTTACTGTTCCATCCTGATCTAATCCATCGCTATTCCTCCAATTTTTGTCCTTATCGGCACGTGAATACTTGCGTGAATGCAATCGCGAATACTTGTTTTGTTGCCTTTCTTTCACCTTCCGATGTTGATCTAATTGACCTCGGGTCGTAAACTCTTGCACCTGTTCGTACACGTCGCTAGGCAACAACTGATGTAATTTCTTGGAAATGTTCTCAATCTGTCCTTTCAAAACATCGATGGTATAATTTGTTTGTCTAATCCGCTCGTTTATCAGATCTTTCTGTGCTCTGAGGATGATTTTGTCCGCTCTGTGACCTCTTACAAGGGGTTTTATCCACAAACTACGGGGTATCCTTTTTGGATTGTTTGGTCAAAATTCAGTCAGACGGCACTCTCACAACATCAGTATATAGGAAAGCCACACATACGGACCAATACTTACAGTTTGATTCCCATCATCCACTTATCCACAAACTCGGTGTGATCAAAACGCTCTTTCACCGCGCGGAGACCATCCGTCAACGGACGAAGCTAAAGCTGGTGAACGCGAACATCTGAAGTCGGCCTTAGGTACTTGTGTGGGTACAAGGACTGGACGTTCCAAAAAGCTTTGAAACCGCAAAAGGACCAAACATCGTCCAAACAATCTTCCACCACCGCTTCGAGCACCCGCAAGTTCGGGATTACTATCCCTTATGTCTCAGATGTTTCTGAGAAGTTAAAGAGGATCTTCGGACAGCACCAGATCCCGGTCTCATTAAAACCCTGTAACACTCTGAGACAAAAGTTAGTCCATCCGAAGGATAAGATCCCGCAACGCAAACAAAGCAATATTGTTTATGCGATTAACTGCCAGGATTCGGACTGTGAGAACTACTACATAGGGGAGACAAAACAACCTCTCCACAAGCGCATGTATCAACATCGTCGCCCTAGTTCAACAGGACTTAACGACTCTGCGGTATACACGCACCTCAAAGCAGCCAAACACAACTTTGAGGACAAGGACGTGATTGTGCTTGATAAAGAACACAGGTGGTATGAAAGAGGGGTGAAAGAAGCGATATATGTTCGCAGGGAGGAGCCAACCTTGAATCGCGGAGGGGGACTACGCCACAACTTGTCCAAGAGTTACGAACCGACCATCAGGAAGATCCTCGACGACTCTCGTGTGACGTCACTTCTACCATCGTGACGTCACAGGTCAACAATACAGAGCCAATTCAAGATCACTCGGCCTGATGATGCGTCATGGATATGACGTGATACCGTAGCCATCATAAATAGTAAGTCCAGTTGAATAGAATTATAATTTAGTCAACTTTTTGAGTTATAAGCAAAAAACTGAAATTAGATGATTTTTTTTCAACTTTTCAAATACAACCATGGCCAAAATGTGTTGGGACACTTATGGAAAACGTACACTATAGTATGACCTTATTTCCGTTATTATTAACGTGATAAAGTGGAGGTTTCTTTGGTGTCAAGCCTAAACACTTTCCTAACACCCCAACCCTCCCCTTCCCCACCAATCAATGTTGGGTGCCACAAGGCTCGTGTGACCAAAAAGTCGAATTCAACATTGATCGGGGAGTGGGGGCTTATTTACATTACCCTATCAAACCGTCCCAACACTTATGGCCAGCATTGTAGCTGTAATTTTAGGTCATGTTAGAGAAATATATTTGCTAGAAGTTTTGGAGAATAAATAAAATATTGGCTGGTTATTTTCACACAGTGATGTTAACTAGGCAAGTGTCCATTCTCCCAACATACATCATTTGTTGAGGTCACACGTCAATGGTGAGAGCACTGTGTATTGTGTATAGGAAAACGGACAGTAACTGCAGTATGGAACTTAGGGTTAGGGTTTAGGGTTGACATTACAGTTAGGGTTACACAATTCGATAAGCGACCATACGCCAAGACCTGCTACCTTGTTTAATGGTCTCGCTAATTCCAATGGCAAAGTTCAATCACCCTGATGTAACATGTGTAACAACAAGCATAGCTCACAAGATGACGTCGGGTTGTGGAGTATGGGATTTTGTACCCAACACATACCAAGGTCATTCTATGCATGTAGAAGTTTATTGGGGTTAAAGAACTGTGTACTGAGAGATCAGCATGTTTGAGATCCTACTGCATGGACACGTAAAATGATCAGTGACTGATGAGTAAACAAAATTATATATTTAAAGCAATTAAAAGTAAAATGCTCACACGCTTTATAAAAGCTCTCATGCTCGGTCACCATATTTATTTGAGGTAATTGCAACGCGGACAGATCTTGATGTGTGCCCATTTGTATATATTTCAATGCTAAAATAGTTTTGATTGGATCATATAAATTAAAACTGAATTATGGCCATCTGTAAATATTTATATCCAAAATGGACAACTAGACATTTCTCTTCGTCAATATATAGTAGTTATCATTATTGAATTAAACATGTTAAAGATACTATACGGGAAGACGCGTAAAACTGACTCTTTCTTTTCAAATTTGAATTATTAAATTTAATGAAAAAAAAAGATAAATAAAAACAATATTTGAATCCACATCTATCTGCATAACCAATTTGATAAGTTGAGTCAATTCAAGAACCATAAATATTTCTGGTCACGCTGTGTAGATGATATGACAAAAATATCTTAGGTATACGAAGTAGGAAGATGACCTATGGCACTTTTGGTACATCACGTGATCATTTATCATGATTATATCAAATGCACAGGGGTGGGCCGATTTATACCATTCAACGCACATCAGGAACCTTATAATTATACCCACAGAAACTCTTCTAGTATGTCTAATTTCTAAATGACTATTTCTTTACGAGTCCATTCGGTCGCAGAAATGTCTTTCAGATGCTTTACAACTGTTTTCATTCTCGAGAAAGCACACGCTAATACCCATATAGATTTGTAACATGTCACCTATGACATATACTCTGGACCATACATACCATCTCAATTTGATTCAATACTATATTGAAATTGATTATGTTATATATAACTTGACATCAATTTTATTTTGAAGACCGATGAAACCTGACCTACCATGCTAGAAATATGACCTGGCTTATGCCTTTAAAACACGGTTTATTAACACGAGATTTAATCCTCACCTGTTGACTTAACCCGGTTGATAACTTGATATTACAAACAATTCAAACAAGTCAAGTGCGTCATCACTATATAGGAATTGATCGAAATCACTTATCATGACAAATCTAACAAACATCCAATATGGGAGAAGCTATTGGAGTATTATGACCTTGTCCGCCTTGCAAAACTACATGCCTTTTTAATATTGAAATTATTGACTTCAATGGGAGTCGTAAATATCATCTTTACGCGCGAATTTAATGTTTAACCAATCTATCATCACCCACATATGCGTGGGTTCTCGCGCACTTAGTTAATAATACATTTCCGTAACACCCGTGCTCAATTTTGTTCATAATGCAATTTTTCCAAGACTATGGTTCCCGCGAAAATTCTTCATAGTTTTTCTAACACTTGCATTATTCGTTGTAGAATGCTGAAGCAAATTTGGCGGGAACTTGAATATTGGAAACATGTAAATCATAAACGATATAATGTAAGAATCTAGATGATGGAAAGTTCGCTTCATGAATAATGCACGAAGGAGCTCTGGTCTTGAAAATATTTAATTATTAACAAATATATATATATATATATGTATGTCCGTGAAAACTCGGATGTTGAAAAAAAAACCTAAACGATTAATAGTTTCTCTAAAGCCATATCCTGTTTGCATGCCTTTGTTTCATTCATATAAACATTCACCCTCGTCATTTTTTGTAACACAATCCCTGGTTATATACGGTTTTATTTGGTACCAATGTATAGCTATATGGATCTCCTCTATCCAGTGATACCAGTATAAGTACAAACATTTCACACATAATGTCGTTATTATGACATCATAATGTGAGCGCGCCCTCGCAAAATTTGCAAGTATTATGGAAAATTGTTTATCAGCTACTAATTCTATGAAAATGCGAATTTCATCAAATTGTCTCCAGAATATGAAATGGATTGACTATTTCAACCTACCAAGTACCGAGTTCAAACTACCAAGTTAAAAGTCGATATCTCTTGGAAAAATTTCACAAAAGCAAAATGAAAACCATGCCTCAGCAACCCACAGATAACTATGGTTGGCCCCTACCCCCGTGTAAGGTGCTAACAATTTCATCACTAAAATGAGCGCAAACGATGGATCTATGAAGCTTGCGATGTCGTTTGGGTGTAAACTCAATCATTTTATGAGTGATGGAAAACCGTATGTAGGTACAATATCTTCTTCGTATTACTAGGGTTAAGCTTCTATGAAACAATCATCATACTGAAACTTCTATGAATATAATAATATCATCAATCCAATTCCTTTATATTTCCTCCATCTACTTCCGAAAGCGTTAAGGGAAGGGGTATGAACGTTTGGACAGTATTTATTGTGGGACATTAGAGCACATCAGACATATCGAATGACATTCTGAATACGAAGAATGTCCTTCTGATATCAAATAATTTTGATTTTTTGAAATTCGCAATGTAATACACATTTTATGTCAAATCATTAAAATTGATATTTTTGATATTTAACAGTACTTGAAGTAAACTTTATAAATCTGATGATTTATACTTAAAAGTGTATGTAGGTGGGATGAAAAGCCGACGATCAATTGAAAATTTTGACCTTTCGTATTGAAGATATGGATTTTTTTCCCAAAACACCAAAAAAATAGGTCTTTTGGGGAAAAAATCCATATCTTCAATATAAAAGGTCAAAATTTTCAATTGATCGTCGGCTTTTCCTCCCAGCTACATACACTTTAAATATATCATTAGATTTATAAAATTTATTTCGAGGACTGTTATATATCAAAAATTTTATGACAAATTATTAAAATTTGATATTTTTCACATTTTTGATATATAACAGTCCTCGAAGTAAATTTTGTATATCTAATGATATATTCTTAAAGTGTATGTAGTTGGGAGGAAAAGCCGACGATCAATTGAAAATTTTGACCTTTCATATTGAAGATATGGATTTTTCCCCAAAAAGACCTAATTTTTTTGGGTGTTTAAGGTCAAAATTTTCAATTGATTGTCGGCTTTTCATCCCACCCACATACACTTCAAGTATAAATCATCAGATTTATAAAGTTTACTTCGAGTACTGTTAAATATCAAAAATATCAATTTTAATCATTTGCCATAAAATGTGTATTACATTGCGAATTTCAAAAATCTAAATTATTTGATATCAGAAGGACATTCTTCGTATTCAGAATGCAATTCGATATGTCTGATGTGCTCTAATGTCCCACAATAAATACTGTCCAAACGTTCATACCCCACCCCTTAAGTGGGTTAACAAATGCCTCTTTTTTAAATACGACGTATCCACGTACACGGCACAGAGGTAGAAAATTAATTATTATTTGGAAAGTATAATGCGTCCACAAAATGTTTTATGGAGGCATCGTATATAGATTTATTCTGCCCATAATCAAAAGACCTTTTTGTTATTTCCCGAAATCCTCTGCAAATCGACGCGGATATCGTCACTACGAACGTTGCGCTGCTCAGTATCAGTAAAAGCTGAATGTATACTCCACCGCTGAGTGACGAGCGATTGGTTTCTAGCCGCTTTTGGTTGCGTAGCAATCTTATTGGTTAAATTATTGCTCGTCTCTCGGCGATGGAGTATGAATTCAGGGTTATAATCGCAAAGACTTTTGGGATTTCCTGAAATGGTCAATAAGATACATCCTCAAAAGTAGTCTCTTATAAAAAAAAAAAGACCGTCCTAGTTTTTTGACAGAATTTGAAATGCATTTAGGTTAGAATGGGTGATGCATTTAATCAGAACATTATTGTAAAAAGGTTATATATCCAATACGTGACAGAAGTGAAAAAAGAAGAATTGGAAACCCTAAATTGTGCCAGAAATTGTGAAGGAAAAATAAGTAATCAGAAATCTACCTGGTTCCTGCGGTGTTTGGTGTGTTTTTTGTATTGCCACCATCTAGCTAGAGAATATATGTAATATTGTATAGGGTTAGCTGGACTATAAGTTTGATAAGTAATGCGCAAATCAAAACTAAAAATGCCATACTCTATTTGACTAGACGTCTTCTTTTGTTAATTTTTAAAACTTTAAGCTTTTAAATAAAACTTTTTGTTCTTAAAATAATAAACATAAACAGACAATACATTTGATAGAATAACAGTTTTAATGCGTCGTGGTTCAAGCATGAAATTATAAGCTATTATTACGTTACCCACACCTTAAATAAATCTGTCATATTTTACAAACATTTTAGCTAAAACAATACCATGACATACATTTATTACCAACTGTCAACATTTGACAACCAATTGCTTTAGGCGAAAGTCACTTTCTGGAAAGCTGGATTAATTTAACTGATTCCCTGAGTGGGGCCTTTATTGCCATACAAAGTGGTAATTTTCTTTTTAAGCTGCTCAAGCAGAATTGTTGAAAAATTAAGTTCATGTTCTATACACATTCTGGCAATATTATTCTCAAGAACGCTGAAACACGGGAATTCGTACCCAATCATTTAGACTTCTCCAACTGGTCCCTGGTCACGAAGTTACCACTAATCATGACAATTTCATAATCTCTTACTTTCGGAATATGGACATTGTAAACATTGTACACATTGTGGGCAATCTTCCAGTGACTTCCGAAACGCAGATAAATGTGGACAGGACGCAATTAAACGCAATGGTAGCGTAAGTTCTGTGACATTTGAAAACTATCGTAGCGCGTAATGCAGAGCGTAACGTAAAGCATAAAAACGTAATGCTGGCCTGAGCTACACCAAATTAATTGATATGGATCGCAACTTCCCAAATGTACTTATGAGTTGTTCAAATCGTTTCAATTTACTTTGTTAACAGTAGATGCCATGTGATGTAAAAATCTTACAACACAAATTGATTTACTTGTGTATACATATTTTAGCAAAGCTAGCTTATATTTTATGAAAATACAATCTTACCGGTGCCGTGTCTATTAGAGTAGATGTGATTTAAACCAGCATTTATTTTATTTAAGTATGAGGGAATTCTTCATGTGCGTAAAGGTTTAAATCATCAATACGATGGTACCACACCACCCTGCCAGTTCCATAGAGATGTGTACATAATTCGCCATAAGTAAACAAAATTTTCTTCACGGGAGCAATTCAGTTCTGACCAATGTAGACGTTTTTCCTAGTCAGAGAGATGAGGTCCTATAGCACCATCGGTCCCCGATTAGGCAACGGTGACTATTTCTATCATACTCTGGTGATGCAATAAATTGTATTCATACACTCCTATATCAAAGCAGCCAATCAGAAAAGCTGTTAGAAAAGTACGAAACATGCATTGATTGTGTATATTGTGCACTCTGCGTACTACGCGCAGTGTTTCTCGCGCGTTCGTGTCGCGTAGGATTGATTCATTTTTCGGGCGGGTTGATGCATTTATATTTGGTTCTGTTTTCCAACATTTTTAGTGATAATTTGTTATATAAAAAAAGTAAAAATCACGTGTTTTTTCTTCTCGTGCATTAGACGCATCAACATCAGCGCGCGTGCATTATTTTGTCTAATTTCTCTCCCAATAAGTAATACGCGTTCATTAACATATAATTGAGGATAATAATTAACATTCAAACACTGTTATCATTTTTCATTTAAATAAAAAACGAAAGCAGTATGCAAATGTTCAGGATACGATAGAAAGAGCCATTGGTACCTACCGGAGCACCGCGATGGCGCTATAAGACCAAATTAGACGTTGTTCATTAGGTTGACCCTCATTTTATTTACGACTACTACAAGTGATCTAAATTGTAGCCAAAATCATTATCTTTAGCTTAGCCATTCCTACCTTTTTTCAGAAAGCAAAACAGGTTAATATAGAGGGCGCTCGATCAGATTCTAGTTGGTAGTATGATCTTCTTTTCGTAAAGGATACTGTTCCCATGGTTACGTCAGACTAACCATCATGACACGGTCTCCATATGATACTGCGTTAATTGGCTGATTATTTCAAGCACAAATTTAACATCATCAATAGACTTTTATAAACGATTCAGATTACTATATCGAAATAAAATTATTATGTCATCTCATTTATGCATGTTACGCACGTATCTACCTCATATTTATAGCTATAATGATAAAAAAAAATATCGTCAAAGAAGGCTGTTATTTATCACGATGTAAGCATGCATAGTTCATAAAATAATACAGATATTTGGGTGTTTTTTTTTTCGTTTTATTAGTTCCAGTGTATCATCTTAAGGGATCTGGAATGAGCGTTTTGAGCGTTTCGACAGTATTTTTTATGGAACATGAGAGCACCTCAGACGTATCGAATTGCATTCTAAATACGAAGCATGTCTTTCTGATATCAAATAATTTTCATTTTTTGAAAATCACAATATAATACAAATTTTATGACGAATTATAAAAATTTGATATTTTTCACATTTTTGATAAATAACAGTCCTCGAAGTAAATTTTATAAATCTAATAATATATTCTTAAAGTGTATGTAGCTGGGAGGAAAAGCCGACGATCAATTGAAAATTTTGACCTTTCATAATGAAGATATGGATTTTTTCCCCCAAAAGACCTAATTTTGTTTGGTGTTTTGGGGAAAAAAATCACATCTTCAATACGAAAAGTCAAAATTTTCATTTGATCGTCGGCATTTCATCCCACCTACATACACTTTAGGTAGAAATCATCAAATTTATAAAGTTTAGTTCGAGTACTGTTAATTATCAACAATATCTATTTTTAACGTTTTGCCATAAAATGTGTATTACATTACGAATTTCAAAAAATCTAAATAATTTGATATCAGAAGGACATTCTTCGTATTCAGAATGCAATTCGATATGTCTGATGTGCTCTAATGGCCCCAATAAATACTGTCCAAACGTTCATACCCCAGCCCTTAATGGAGCGGAAATTTATGGTGCCAATTGTTAATACAATGTACAATGTATGAAATTAAATTAAATTGTCCACTATCCCACAATTCCCATGCATAAGTCTACCTCGTTATTGTGCGGTGGCAATTTCATCAAATTCGTGATACACTTATGCAATAATGCATTGTGGGAACATGGACAACAGTTGTAAATAATGATATTTGTAAATAAGATGCCAACTAATATATTTGTATTATGAATTTGTGATGTTTGTCAGAATAGATTGTATTACTTATTATTATTATCACAGAATGTACGCTTATATCATTACACCGCCATAATTATTGAAACAATCGAAGCTAAAATATACCAATTGGCATATTTCAGCCATAGACAAGATGTGGAAAATAGCCTTGTTATCGATAATCACGTGATTATATTAAACGAAACCAAGGTGAAATAGGATATCAGGTGTTAAAAACAGCACGTGATAAAAGGGTAGTTTCTTTTGTGTGATTATCATATTGTCAAGGCTATAGTATTTACCCCATCTACGACCGAAGCGAGCCAATTAGTAGAATGTTTTTGTACTACACGATTAGTTTTGTAAACGGTGTGTTTTTGAATGCATTTAAGGTTGGTGTTGAACTCGAAAAAGGCAGTGCTGGATAAGATTCAATCGCCAAATAATGTTTAAAAAACATCAATTACTAGGAATGAATTGGATTTGGTACGTGAGCGATTGATTGTTGAAGAATGAGGTAGAGCCTCGTGGTAGAGCGATTTCTGTTGCGTTGAAAAAAGGCATTTTTATACTTCATTAATCGCTCGTCGCTCAGCTAATGAATGAAGATTCTTAACTTTTATTTTATATATTGCTGGAACAGACTTATTGCTCCGTAACTAAGTTCATCAGAATTGTCAATAGATATCATTTGTAAAATTTCTTGTAAACAAATCCAAGTGAATATTGGGTAGGTAAAATGATGTTAAACATACCTATGATGACATTTCGCACTTTCTCAAATCGACTGACCAATTCTCCCAATCCTCCTCGTCTGCTTCTTGTTGGAGCTTGACGTTGGTAGTGCTATTTTGGGCTTTATGAGCTTCTGTTTCTATTGTGCTCTCTGAGAGCAGCACAATAGAAACAGAAGCTCATAAAAGAAGGATTGGATACGGAAAAAGGGGCCATATCACACTAAACCGAGACGAAGGAAACCATTTCCTGCCGCATATCTATTACCAGCTTCTAAAGCCTATAATCGCACCACCAACGTCAAGCTCCAACAAGAAGCAGACGAGGAGGATTGGAAGAATTGGTCAGTCGATTTGAGAAAGTGCTGCGAAGTAGCACGAAACGTCATTTTAACCCAATAGGCTATTCTCTTGGATTTGTTTACAAGAAATTCTACATATGAGACTAATGCTTAAAAAAAAAAAAAAAATTTCGGGTTGATTTGATTTTCTTTATGCGTTCATTTGCATATTGAGAAAGAATCTTCACCCGCCCTCATGACGAATTTTCTTGACATAGTTCGGAGTGCAGATTTGACGCCCTTAGTAAATACTAATAAATGTAAAATTATAAAGGTGAGTGAGTATTACAAAGCATAACTCCAAACCAGCTTCGCCACCAGTTTGCTAAAAGAATTCCCTGCAATTGGTCAGACCATATAAAAGTACTGAAATGCGCCTGCGCGGATTTCATACTTAATGATAATTGGTTGGTAGATAATGACTGCATGCTATATAATTATAGAATTACCGTTGCAAACAAAGAAATTGAAACGTTCACATACATGAATTTTATTATTATCACAATGCAGATTTTGTACAATGTGTCTACTGTTCATACAGTTTTGACCAACGTTTCCCATCGAAAATCGTTGAGTTGAGTTTTAGTGATTTTGATATTGTTTCTGGATTGTAGAAGGAAAGGCTGTAGAGGTAACAACGTGACCGACTACACCGATGAACTCAACGTAGCGATGTGCTTCACTTGAGTGATTGCAATTTAATTTGAAATTCACCCTTTTTGACTACGTCAATAATATGCAAAATGCTATCGGCACAACAAATATTGTGCAAATATACCATTAGGCTATTCAGAGACATTGCCCTGTTCATTAGTCTCCTTCTCCACCGATTTCTGTCGTTAATAACAAACCGCGATTGACTCACATGCTGTCTGGGCCCGAGACTACCTTTTCATTAGTTCCGATTCCATGCGCCTAATTTCGAATAACACGCCACCAAACACAAAAGGACATATTCAAAAGGGCGCAAAAAGGCTTTAATAATAGTATTTTTAAAAGATACCACAAAACGTTGTAACATAATGGTATTTATGCATTTATTTATGACGAAATATTTTGTTATATTTTTTGTTTTAAATTTTTGGTTGCCTTTCATGCATTTAAAAATGTCCTGATTTAAAATATCAGAGGAAGAATTCGTCCCTTTGTTATATAGCGGATGTCCAAACAAAACGGTTACATGTAGATTTTTAAAATAATCTAAGTTAATGTTAACAAATATAAATGTCTTTTTCATGACATAATCTATACCTCTACTAGTATCCTTGTGAATGTCAAGTTCACAACTTGCGTACTTAGTCCGCATTCCTGGACAAGCTGTTTGCATGACATAATACAACACAAGGTTCATTACCACTGTACATTTGGTGGGGCATTTACGTATTAGAGAATAAATGTATTGTTTTTAGCCGCTTGAGTGCATCTATCGTCTCATATAACACGGGCGACATCATTATTTTAAGTAAAACAACGAGGCAAAGCCGAGGTGTTTTACGTTAAAAATAATGATGTCGCGTGTTATATGAGACGATAGATGCATGACAGTGGCTAAAACAATACCTTTATTCTCATTCTTAAACACTTCAAGTCAAATAAATATATTAATCATTAGCATACCAAATTTTAATCAAATTAAATCCTACATTTTACAAGGAATTACCTGGGGCTGAGAATCGATCAGTCCTGTCGTTGCTATGCGCCTCCGATTGGTTCAAATAGCGTGTACGAGTATCGCGTAGACACATACGCGCTAAGGTGTGTGATATCGTGTCATATCACACGGGTAAGAACCAATAAGATTGCAAGACCATTCTCAAGTGTTTAAGAATGCCCAATCATAGTATGGCAAATGCAGTATTTTATTCTGATGAACAGATTATAAAACTTGTTCAGTTTTATGTCAAGAGTTCGGTCAGAAAATGGACACTATTTTTACAGTATTCAACACAGCAGCGATTTCAACCCAAATAAAGCCTATAAATGCAAACGATTGTTATTAATTTCATTATGTTGATGACAGGAGATACAGCGTGGAAAAATGCCTTCACCAAAAGGTATTCCTCTCTAATTTTCCTGTATTGCTTCTCACCAATATTTAAGAAGCTGTTACAAAAATTACAGTGTTTTGTTGTACCATAGCGAAATGCGTTTCATTTTCTACGTGTAACCTTTATATGGGACACAAACATGTAGTTTGAAATACCTGTCGAACGTTGTCTTCATAAATATTGTAAACTTGATTACGTGTATGTCAGATTCGATGATTAATAAATTATATTATTATCCAATAACGGTTTATGTGTCTTTGTCTGAACATTGTTTAGAGCACCACGGAGCTACTAAAGCGTTCCATTCAGGGGATTATAGAAAGAATCATCGTTACCTACCGGGGCATCGAGCTTGGCTAAGTAATGAGGCCATTTGCAGAAACAACATTATTTCGTCTATAGGAGAGAAAACAACGGTAGAACGTTTGCAGTTTACATTGCCATCTAAGAGATCATATATTAACGTGATTAAAACCACTCGTCTGTGAAATTCCCTGCAATGAATGAACAATGAATGAAGTTGACATATATTTGGAACGGCAATTCGCAAACTCTACAGTGTCTTCTTTTTGCTTTGCCTTTAAAAGACGAAACAAAAGTGCTTTAAACCTATGAATTCAAACTGCATTAATAACCGCGCTTTGGGCCTGTCTCACGCCATGCCAACCACAAGACTGAAAACAAAATGTCAAATACGCTTCAACACTTACTGGTTAGTTGATTTAAAGGTGAATCTATTTAAAATCTATTTTTATCGATTGCGACTTTATTCAGCTAATTTAAACGTGAAGTTTGCGCAATATGTCTTTCCAGGCAAGATTGTCGTATCTACTTTGAGCACTGCGTTTTACTTCTACTTTTGGAGGTCACTAATTAAAGCCATATTATAACATTTGCTGAGGAGGACGCCCTCACTGATTTTTTTTTTTTTAATTATTTTTTTACACGATTATATTGTACTTTATTAAACCAATATACCCTGCAAAAATCAAGACTCTAGGTGCTGTAGTTTTGTCAAAATCCGAGATTTTGAATAAAACGATGGAACCATCGTTTTATTATTACGATGGAATTATCAGTCGAACGCATACACGATGTTCATAACACACAGTACGTACACGGCGTGCGGGACGGTGATCTACACAACAAAGGGTGGTACCATAACATGACCGAAGGAATTGGCGACATATGCGCTGGTAGTAAATTCCAATTTTCTTTGCTTTGCCGTAGTTGTTCGGCTCAAAAATAAAAGGGGATATATCTGACAGTAAAAACTAACATTTTATGCCAAAGAAATGCTAATCTATTTTGTATAAAAATGTTATAATATGGCTTTAACAGAAGTTATTCATTGGTAGATCACCAGCGCTGACACCTTCGGGAGCCTGATTTCACCCTTTTTAATTGTATTTTCCTATATATATTGTAAATGTGGCTTGGGAATAGTTCCTTGAACTGTGTTTTCTTCCGTTTGTTTACTATCAAAAAATCGGTACTTATACTTAAGCCTAGTATGAATGACAAGGCTTAATTATTAGGCAACAAGCTGGACTATTGTATAGCTATGAAGAGTGTCATCGAGGAATAGTTCATTAGTAGAATATCAGCACTGCACCATCGAAGCCTAATTTTAACCTTGTGCAGTATAGTGTACACTGAGGTCTCTGGACTTGGGACCAGACTTTAGCGGGTTGCAAAATGCAGCATCTGCTACATTAGAGATGAGTTGACATTTGTAGATTTTGTTCATTTTGAGTAATTCAAAGAAAACTGAAGATGTTTATCTCACATTTGAGTGACGTTTCACCACTAAACTAGCGGTTGCATCAGTCTGACTGACTGTTTCCTTCTATATATATGCAACTAGAACCGCCGTAGAGGGCGGGAAGACAAAGATGTTGTTGAATGCGCAGGCCCTCTCGTCCTTGTTTAAAGTGTCATGTCCCTATCTGAGTATCCACATGGCTTCTTTGAGCCATCTGGTAGTCTGACACAGCTTCACGATCAATGACCTTTGAGTCCTCACAGTGAAATAGAGCGATTTTTAGAGGTCACATGGTCAGTGATAGCAAATGGTGAATGTATGTGGCAGAAGATTACAATTTGAAAAGCGGAGGCCATTTACGAGATCCCTTGCAGAACACCTGTGGTGATTGTTCTAGTTCCTACATTGGTGGAACCGGTCGTGTGTTTGGCATTCTACCAAAAAGAGGTGGAGAAACTAAACCATTCAACCACAGATATTGGAACCAATATCTGTGATTCAACCAACCCAATCGTAGCAAACTAATCATGACTTAAGTTTTATGAAGGTGTTCAAACAATTCGATAAATTTTCATAATTCTTAGATTTTAGCAAAGCGTTCTAAAATATAAAAATAATGGTATTAGAAATAATAATATAATTTGAATCTGAAACCATCTAGTCTATTGAGAGCACGAACGGTTTCAACTTTGAACCTTCTCAGATTGTTACTAGCGTTGCGTTATATTGTAATAATATTGAACAACTTGTAATAAATGTCAAGCTGAACTTGTTTAAAACCAATACACCTTAACACCTGACACTTAGAAGCATTGAACTGCATCAACCAGCGGGTTTCCCACTTGACTAAGGAGTCAAGATCCTCCTGAAGATGTTTGCTGTCAGTGGGTGTTGAGATGCGCTTGTACAAAGTATGTCATTAATAAAGATCAAAAACAGCAGAGGGCCGAACACACTGCCCTGTGGCACACCGGATGTTACTTTGGACATTGAACTTGTCTGGCCTTCAAGCAGGACTTGTTGTGTGCGTTCAATCAGGAAGTCTCTTGTCCACTCTAACAGGGTCCCCCATATACCGTAGTATGCAGCCTTCAGGAGAAGATGGCGACGGGAGACCTTGTCGAAAGCTTTGGCATAGTCGAGTCAAGCAGGATCAGGTCAATCTGTGACTTGTCATCCAGGCTCTTCGCAAGATCATTAACTGTAACGATTAACTGTGACTCGCATGACCTACGTTTCCTAAAACCATGCTGGGCGTCGTTGAGGATGTTATAGTCAGACAGATGGCGGATGAAATGGCAGTGTACAATGTGTTCCAGAAGCTTGCTGAGGATTGATGTGAGTAAAACAGGTCTGTAGTTTGAAGCAATTGGGCGGCTTCCTTTCTTGATATACCGTAAAACCCCGTCTACAAGGATATACCTAAGAAACGCCCTCAATAAAATTGGTTGCTTTTTGTATTTGGAGTTTGAGCAAATATATACTGGCACTGGGTGGCTATGCATTCCATCTAAGTATGTTGTAACACCAATCAATTGTATTGACATAATAACGACTGTTTCTTATATCAGGATCGTATAGCTCAATTGATAGAGCGCCAGACTTTGGAACTGAAGATGCTGAAGAGAGCATGGTCCGGGCACCGGTTCCGTTTTTTTAGTCTCGTTTAATTTTAACTTTTTGACATGTTCTTTTTATCTTTCTTCAAATCTACCTTTCTACTTTTAATTATAGGTGTGTTGTTGTTTGTTTGTTTTGGTTTTTTTAGGTTTTTTTTATAGTTTTTTTTTGTAATTTTGTGGTTTTATAGAAACTAGTAAAAGCATTTATTCTAAATAATAGCGAAACCCACGGTTAGACAGATGTGTTGTAACTACTTGTCTGTCCTCGTATTTAAAATAAAAACCTATGTTGCACCTTTGTGCCATCCCAATTCTTGAGGAATGGTAGGTAGGGTGCGTTTTTGGCTTAAGCACGATTTTGTTTCTACTTGAAATGAAATCAAAATAAATATTGTTCTGTTGCCACAATTGCAGTTTTTTCAATAAAAAAAAATAGATGAGGAATAATAATTATTCCATATTTGAATCTATTGTCCCATCAAGAATAGAGTGTCTTCAAAAACTTCAATCAATTCATCTGACAAAGGAAACTTTTCTGGTCATTCAATTTTGCTTCGCTTGCACCTGTTATATCACAGGCGTTGGTAGAGAAGGCACACTTCTCTTGTCTTCACCGAAGTAGTGATGTAAACACTAACATGATTAATTACCATAGCTAGCAATGGACATACACTATTTTTGTTCCACTTGAACCCATACTCATAGGCTATTCGCTGTCGATGTGACGTAATTAATCGGATTAACTACCATAGCAATTGATGAATACAATTTCGAATATATAGCCCTGCACTTCATCGTTCACGTGGCACCTATGCATTGAACCATAGTTGTCAAAGAAATGCTAATCACTCGCCATGTAAGATTAGTATTTATGAAAAGAGTGGTATTCAATCTATGTTTGGTGACATACGCGGGTGATTAGTGCAATCTGCTTGATGGTAGTTATTGCGATTATTACGTCACTTCGACAGCGAATAGTAGTATAGACCAGAGAAGATGAGAAAAGAGGAGATCGCTCGAACATATAATCCGATTACCCACAGTTAACCTCTATTCACTTTTCTTTGTTTGGGGTACTTAAAACACCACTTGAAACTTCCTTTGTGGTAATCTGTTCATCCGCCACACGCTCGTCTGATTTGGTAGTTCTCTCCAGTGGAGAAAATATTCCACACACGGAAGTACATCGTTAAAGTCCCAATTTTGCAGTCAAATCATGCTTTTTTGTTTAAAAAAATAATACTAACCAGGGTGACCATGATTTTTAAACGAGTGAAGAAGCATTATATATATTGCAACTCCCATTAAAAAATCAAAAAATTGTTAAGTTATGGAAAGTCAAGCATAATTAATTTTCCAGTCAAATTAATATAAGGTCAAAGGAAAAGAAATTTAAATGATAACTATTTGAATATTTGCGGCAGTTTACGGAAACATAAAACCAGTGTAATCAGTAATTCAAACTCGTGTCAGTTTCTCCATATACTCCCGTTTTGTGTCCAAACGTGTCCAAAAATGCTATTTGGATCCAAAATGCGGGTCTTTTTCACAGGGATCTCGGGTCAAACTTAGCAGCCAGTCATGCCAAACAATACAGAAATTATATTTCGCGGTCAACTGACGTAACAAATTGATATCCGGGCATGCGTCGTTTAGAGCTAGACAGTCGTGACTCGCAAAGCCACTTATCGTATTAGTTGATCAATCGGATTAGATTATTGTTTCCATCAATAGGCGGATGCACACATTATTTATTTGATGTGGGCAGCGAGCGACCTCCTCTTTTATCATCTTCTCTGTATAGACGAATCCAACAAGCCAAGTGATGGTCAGAATTTATTCGGCCATTATACGCTGGTGAAGTTACGTATCGGATTAATTACCATAGCAATAGGTGAAAACAATTTTGAACATATCGCGCTGCGCTACAAGCAGGTTACACTCATCACCTGTACTGTGTATGTCTGCAATCATAGATTGAATACAATACTGGTCTTTTCAAAGATACTAATCTTACAGGTGCAGCATGATATGGTTCAATGAAGAGGTACCGCCTGAACGTATCAGTGTATAACGCGGTATATTCAAAATTGTTTTCACCTATTGCTATGGTAGTTAATCCGATTATTACGTAACTTCGCCAGCGTATTGAAATAAAACAGGATTATAGGTCACAATCGATGTGGAGAGATGAGAGGTCCGACCAACAGCCATAGCGAATGGTTCATGTTCAACTAATTCCAGCGGACGGTCTGTGGCTAGTAAGGAATCGTCTTTGACCACATGCGCAGATCTGTCTCGTCAGGAAGATATTTAATATCCCGAATTTATAATAGGCCTATGCCTACCAGTTCCATCGTATAACCGATCTGCTAGAGAATATTTGTTACCATGTTTTATAAATTCGTATTTATCGTATAATAAAATGTAGCCAAATGTATATTATGTGTCACACGGTTTTCTGCTGAACCACTAGCAGGCTATGTTATGACAATGACAAAGGTGAATTTTGATGATTTTTACGATCGTCCGGATGAGCAAATCACTAAATGGGTCTTTAGTTCCCTCCTCTCCTTATCCTGCCAATATTATATGAATCAAAGAAAAATAAAGAAAAATAAAATTAAACAAGAAAAAAAAGACAAAGAAAAGAAACAATAAAAGAAAAACAATAGAATAAATTAAACTAAATATGAAAAAAAAAATTATCACGAAAGGAGTCTTTAGAAAATGCAAGAAAATATAAATGAAAAGTTTGAACAATATTTTGTTTATAAAAGTTTGTGTGACCGTGATGAGGCTCGAACTCACCATCTTCCGATCTAAAGAACCAAAGTCTTATGCCTTGCCAAGTGAGCTATGCTCGTGAGATGCGAAATAAAGATAAAATAATACATTGTATACCTGCTTGTGTCGGTAAATGATTTGCTCAAATTCCATAATGATATAATATTGTGGAGGGCGCTAGCGTGAAATATGCTATCATCACAGTCGATACTATTCCTTGTAGACGGGTTTCTACGGTATGTGGTTAAAATGCTTTCTTTTCAAACAAAACCCTCATCTAATCATTAGTCAGCGGCACTTACATTAAACATTTAGCGTGTGCTGCGTTGGCTTACAGTCAATCATAAGCACGCTCAAACGATGCTTAGCGTTGCTTCTTATGTGTATATATGCGCCACTTTGATCGTACAAAAGTACACGCACCAAGTAACACGGAGCTAACGCAGAACACGCTAAACTTCAAAGCTAGTGCCACTGACTGGAGGTAGATAAACGACTATAGACCTTTTCTCAGACGTCCCCAATCAATCGATATTGGGTCCAGCATTCGAGTCATCAGCACCCAAACGCAAATACCGCGACGATAGGCGTCCTGCGCGAGATTGTCAGCTCGCTATACGCGTTTAGTTCGTCACGGTGTAAAAAGTAAACAAAATTTTGAAATAAAACAAAGATTGAATTTCAAATAGCATCGCGGTTTTTCCGTATCTTTTGTATTTTATAGCATTAAAACAAGCTGGAGCAAAGGTAACTAGTATACTGTTCCCGTTTAAACAATTATTTTATGGAAGCTAAAGTGAAAGATGACAAAACAGAGGAGAAAATACGCAGTATTTGGTGTTTTCACACCGTGGGCACGTGGGAACCGCACGTGTTGTATGTTTTAATACATCTGAGACCCCATATCGATTAGGTGACGTCATTAGAAAAAGATCTATAACGAGGCGGGCATGTAACCGCCGCCCATGTCACCCTAAAACGCTCAAACAAACCGCCAAACGGCTGCATGTAATATTCCGACTATCATTTGCACTCATTACAAAATTTGAACCTATCACCTTACCCGAGGGGGTTCTTGAGGAATATGTACACATTTTCGTCCATTTTGTTCACTAATTTAATATTATGGGCATTAAACTTCCTATATGTTATAATAGTGGCTTTTTAATATTTTCAGCAATAAATACTGCAAAAATCCAAAGTTTCTATGATTTTTTTGCTGAAATCCAATATTTTTTATACATCGGATGTTTTATAGCAAAAATCCAGAGGGATTGTAACTACCCTCTCTCTATTTGTTAGACTTGTTACAAAAAATCGCCAGTTTCTACCACTTCTATGTTAAAAGTGATAACAAATTAAACATGAAGAGGTTTTTTTAACTGGACCACGCAACCTTCTCCATTAGATAATACACGTTGTCGGAGAATTTTAATCAACAAGTATTATTTCTAGCACCCCGTGAGATAAGCATCATGTATTTACCACGTTTTGGGAATTCACCAGGAAGATGATGTCGTGATTCGAAAGGTCAAGTTCTTAATGCCGCTAAATGATGTCGTCAAATTTCATTATATAAAAGGCCCTGTAATTAATATAAACGTTATGAATTCCCCAGCCGGTCATCCTTTTAGCAGTATTTTCCTTAATTGAATGACTTCTTTGACACTGACTAAATAATACAGCACGTATCTTTAAACAATTTTATCCATAGAGAAAATATCACAAATACAATTAGGGACTTCTTTGTTTACCCGACTTCTAGAAGTATAGAAAATCCTACTCGGTCAACTTTTCCAAACTAAATTGATTGTCAGTTTAAACTAAAAGCTCTAAATCGCACAGAAAAACAATAGGTGTCGTAACATGATGTCGGCCTATTTAAAAATATTTTTCGAAATACTTTTTCAAATATTTACGAAATTAAATCAGAGATTGCGGGGATGAGTGACAAACGTTACTGGTGTGTATCAGATCTATTGTGATTCTTGAAAAGTCTGAATAACAGTACTTCACATTGTACTTTGTTTCTATTAAGGTCGACTAATCAACCAAACCTAAATCATATGATCTTTTATAATGCAAAGGCAAAGATGGAAATATACATCTGTTTTTCACTTCACATACACCGACACACCCATACTCGTAGCGCAGTCTAAACGAGGAGACGGAAAAACATAGTGTGTGAAGTGTGTTAAACTGTACACACTCTACATACAAAACGAGGAGTTTTCACAGGAATATGAGGAGGTATGTGAGGAGAACTTAGTACAAAAACAATTATGGAACTCCTCGAATTGAAGGCAAAAATGCCAGAAAAGACGTCCTAACCCCCTATAGGGTTCCCCACTTTGAGGAGCTGCTCGAATTACTGCTTTTTGGGTCTAACCTCCTCAAATTCCTGTGTTTGTAAACACTCAACTCCTGGTTTCGCACGCGCTACACACGCACCCCCTACATGCCCCAACACACAAACACCCCGTTTTGTTCTTTTTTTTTTATTTCTCTACCCATTTTCACTGTTCACTTCTCTTTCCTCACTAAAATTCCCTTCTGCACTCTTTCTTTCACCAAAGTCTCTCTAGCTTTTATCACGCTCGTCCCCTATGAACCACAGGGAATAGTTTAAGCAAAGATTACCCATCATGCTAAAATCATGGGTACTTCCTAAGTCAATGACCATTGTAAATATTATCACTTAATCGATCATTTCAAAGGTTACTGAATGATTTACAAAGCACAGCACCGTGCATACACACTAATGTTGTTTTCCAACATTCAGCGAAACCTGGTCTGTACACGTTGCGAAGTCAAAGCAAAGCAAAGCAATGACTGAAGCTTAAGGGGGTACTACCCCGGGGTACTACACCCCTGTGGTAAATTTGTGACTATTTTTGAATTTTTCTCAAAAAATAATAACACACTGGTAACAAAAGTTATGTATATTATTGGGGCAAGGGATCCAATTACTACACTGAAATGTCAGTAACTCAAGACAAGCGGTTCAGCATATATGATAGGAAATGAGGTACATCCTAGCGGTACCTTATTTCTTATCATAAATAATGAACCGCTTGTCTTGGGTCACTGAAATTCCAGTGTAGTAATTGGATTTCTTGCCCCTATAATACACATAACTTTTGTTACCAGTGTGTTATTAGTTTTTGAGAAAAATGCAAAAATAGACACAAATTTATCGAGGGGTGTAGTACCCCCTTAAACGGTGTAGTTAACTATTTATTCAATATCGCTAAGGGCTATTGAAGAAAAGTGCCAATTAAGTACCAAACAATAGATTACCTATCACTGAACTTCAAAATGTATTCACAGCTGCAGTGAAATCAAATCGATGTGAACAAGATTGTTGAAATTGACGTCCTACTCTATTCTGTCCTTAGAATACTAAAAACGAATCTTTTTTTTTCTCGCTTAAAAAATAATCAACTTATAGTTCAGTTACCCACAAGAGATAGGCGACAACTCTCTAGTCCGAAGGTTCCCTAGTCCGAAGGCTCCTTAGTCCGAAGGTTCGTTAGTCCGAACACGTAATTTACCATTCGCTGGTCCGCATTCTGAAAAAGGTTCGCTAGTCCGAATATCGGGTTCTCTAGTCCGAGGGTTCGCTAGTCCGAATAATAAATAAGGTTCTCTAGTCAGAATATAGAATAAGGCTCGCTAACCCTCTGACCCTAACCCTAACCCTAAACACCAACCCTAACCCTAACACTAACCCTTATTCTATATTCGGACTAGAGAACCTTCGAATTAGCGAACTTAATTTGGTTTTCGGACTAGCGACCCTTCGGACTAGAGAACCTTCGGACTAGAGAGAACTGACGAAGAGATAGCGTACTGTTCGTGCTACATTAAGCAATTACGTCAAAACCCAATAGTTTTGATTATTATTATTATTATTATTATTATTATTATTATTATTACTTATAACATTCGGCGAAACGCCAGGTAAAACGCCAGTTCGTCGATATAGCGACTGAATATAATTCAGTTTAAGTCAACGATCAATAATTGTACATCGCTAGCGACATAACTATAAAGCCCAACTGCATGCATTGTATTATTTATTTCACGTTTTTAGTACAGCATGAAATGATTGACATTTAGGCCTAATTTTTTATAAGTATTACGGTATATGACCACCGAATTTAAAGGACTAGTTTATATAATTAGTGACAGTAAAAGTAAAGTACATGAAGTATACGTATGCCTATGTTATTGAATGCAACACATCGTGGCATAATTATAATGGCTCATTTCAAAACTGAACTATTCTGATTTTGGAATCTACCAGTTTATTGATCGCGAAAGCCCGAATAAAAATCACTTGAGAAGCTAACAAACAGAGGGAGTACGGTGAGTAAAAAGATCAGATGTGAAAATCTGTCAAGTATACTCGAAAATTAATACAAATCAGAGCTTTTAAGGGATGTAGAGAGGGCGGAAACCTGGTTTGGATTCCAGAGGGAGTGCGCTTGTTAGAGGCACAGCCATCAGAAAAGGACTAGCTCAGATCGCGCGCCAAATAAGTTAGCAGTTCAGAAATTGAAATTTTTTCCATCCTTGAAAAAAAATAGGCAGAGCACGACTCAGTGCATGACCACTAAGCCAACTAACCATTAGCTGTGATAAGTTTGATAGTAATCCTTGATATTGCTGAATAGAATAAATCAATACTGACATTTATCTAATGTACGATCCTATTCAAAGAAACGTTCCATAGAAACTAGGAATATGTGAAACGGCTATCAATCGACGAATCAATCAAGTTTTCAAGTTATCAACAATCAATAATAAACGGATGAATCATGGAATATTACTAATTACTAAATAAATAAGTCAGTAAACAAGTGAATCAATAGGCATAAATAAATACATAATGTAGAATGCAGTAGGTATTTTAGTTACAAAATTGCAAACATTCTAATATTTATAATTTTCTAATAGTCGCGCCTAATCAATAATGGGACTTTCACTCCATTGTCAAACTACTGTGTTTCCTGTAGGATTATGTATTGACCAGGTGCTAAACAACTCAGTTGTTATCTGTGTGCTTTATAACAGATCACAGTACCCAATCAACCATATAACAAGGTCAGTCATTGGCCGGCTTGCTGAATAACAGGGCAGTATACAAAGATATACCTCAATTGCCAATCACAGGTTTGATAACAGTTTGGTATATCCTTGGTATAAATCATAATAAACGTATCCAAAGCAGTATAGTATTGGACGTAGACGCAAGCTTTCATGCGGGAAATATATATAAACACACTCGCTATAGTCGTGCTCTTTTTATGAGATTTTGATACGGCACCGAAGACTACAGCTGTTCAGCAAGGAACCCTGTTTCCAGACAAAAATTTCACTGTTGTCACAATGGATTCAAAGTAATTATATCATCAAGAGATCCACATAGAGGAATACGATATCTATCCTGAGCCAATCTGCATTCTGACGATCAGACATAAATTTTAAAAGGAGCATGTCCAGTTAACAGCATTCATTTCATGGTAAGCTTAAAGCGCATTGAAAACGCCCAATTGCAGTCACAAAGTATATAATAATAACCAAAGCGAGTGGTAACGTAGATATGTGGAAAAGAACTGTATTAACAGTAACAAAGTATGTGCCCAAAGATTTGTCTTTGGCATGTCGCTTTTTTGAAATATCAGCAAAAATATAAAATTTTGGAAAAACGTCCCAAAATTTAAAACAGACATGAACCCTCCAAAATAAATACATATTCGCACTCAGTGGTCCAGTCACTATACCTGCCGCTATGATTTGGGGCGGGGGGTAACTCGTCGCTTCCCTCTCCAATTACATGTACTTTGAGTTTGCCCATAGCACAGGCAGGCCTTAAGCTTTTAAAAATTGAATAGCCAGAGTATGGATGGGCAAGTAGACTACGGAGAATCTATACTGCGCAGCAGCTGGCGCAGGTCAGCAACTAATCGCGCTGCGCTGCGCCCTGTCGTCAGACGCAAACTATTTTTTTTTAATTCGGTCTTTGATTTAGTTCATTATTTCGAAGTGAAGTACCGAAGCAGCATCGACGGTCAATCCTAAGATTGAACAGATTTGCCTGCTGTGCCTAACTCGTGTATTAAGTTGCTATGCGTCATTCGCTATGGACCGTCGAATTTGAAAATAGAAACAAATTACGATTTGACCGTCATATTGCCGTGAATATAGCTCTAAATGTGGCCTCATCCAATGCTCCCTGACACTGACTACACTTCCCCGTGTTTCACATGTTTGGTGTAATAAAAATAAATATTGCTAAAACAGACAGAAGTACCTCAATGTTCTTTTTAGGATTGATCTGGACAAAACACGTGTTCCCTCGTCGTATTTATAAGTTAGCCAATATCACACGATCCTGGCACCAAACCAAAACACAATAAAAATGAGTGACTTGAGTCACATGATTTTTAATTTCCGCAAAAAGCTTGCATTTGTTTCATTTTAGTAAGACCTACGGCAGTCCCTGGAGCACAAACGAGTATTCAACGAGTATTGCGTGCATGGAAAGGGTTTTTGCACCATGGCATTCTCAAAAACAGGTCGATGGGTAAAGTATTATACGTGAAATAATAAGGTTGGACAAAATATTATGTGACATAGAATTCTTATGAATTTATACACTCGAGTGGTAATTTTGTTCAAGTACTTTAGAGAGATGACACAGAATGCTGAATGGATTGATGAAGTGGTGTTCCTGATGGAAGGGGCATCAAATATATAGTACACGAAACATAGAAGTCAAATTTATTTGCAAAATGATTGGGCAAGTTTTTGGAAATATCTTGAGATATGAAATCAAAGCCGGATAGGTAGGGTACGAAACTATAGGATTACGGCAGGATCTGTGGATTCCCATTGACATGATTGAGAAGGGTCAAATAAAATTGTCGTAAATATTTATACGGGCTATTGGAATGGTAATCTGGGGATATGGCATCAGGGTTCGTAAGGTTCTCTGGCAACACACACTTTTATGCTTGTATATACCGCATTTTGTTGCATTAAAATGTTTGTTTGTTTTCTTGCAAGCTATGTCATATATGGTGCATCGTCACGATAGTAAACCATTACCAGAAAGTAGAAACTTGGATATATATCCGGGCAAAGAGTTTTGGGAAGGTTTAGAATTAAAATTTATAGAATGGTTTGCGATTAAATACAACATATGCTGGGAACAAAATGCAGCTAAGAATGACACTTTAACCTTTACTTAAGACTGAAACTACTTATCTACAAAATATACATCAACATTTATACAAAATGTGAGAATCCTTTCACAAATGGGCACAGCTGGTTTTAAGATATGGTCCATTGAAAATTCCAAAAAATAGAAAATAGAGGATTTCCTAACCTATTTGTTGAGTTTTACTCCCTTGCAAACAATAGGGATGTCAAATATCATTTTAAAGCTGTCGACATTACAGCCCATTTTGTGGTGGATGGTCACAAATTAAACATGCGAACCTAAATCAAAATAACTAACACCCCTTTACATTAGATACGCTTTGTCCAAGAATTTTAATCAACAAGTATTATTTCTATCACCCCCGTAAGATAAGCATCATGTATTTATCACGTTTTGGGAATTAACTAGAAAGATGATGTCGTGGTTCTAAAGGTCAGGCTCTTAATGCCGCTAAATCATGGCTTCAAATTTCATTATTTAAAGGGCCATGTAATTAATATAAACGTTATGAATTCCCTAATGGGTCAGCCTTTTAGCAGTCGTCTTTAATTGAATGATGTGGCAATGGGTTGATTCAAGTGTCATTACGTATTGTTACCTGGAGAGATTTGAGCATGTCTCACCTGCTTTTTCAACCAAATCGACGGTAATAACTCTTGTAGTGAGGGATCAACATTTAACCATAAATTGCCTCAGGCAAAACTCACTTCCTGGAAACTATATACCACACAATGTCATTTTTATGTAACTCATTGACCCATTTGTGTTATATACTATCTCAGCTTATCTCTAGCTATAATGACATCCTTGTGATCTAGTCAACTCCTTGACAGATACGAACCTCAGGAGGGAATTTCCAAACGGCGTGGCAAAATTGCTTGACCCCCTCTCGGCCTGCCAAAAACTGACCCCAGACTGCCATAAACCCCCTTGCATATTACCAAATTTGCGGGTTCCCAATTTGCAAACCGTAAATAGTCCATATGATGCGAGTGTAGCGAGCAGGAAATTTTGCATATTCTAACGTTTCTATACTATATTCTTGTATGCCTGTTTAGTGCATGTTATCTAAAAGAGGCCCGCACATTTGTGTCAATGCGCGGATGAAAACATTCTCATTTCCTCCAAAACCTTGTGCTAGGGCATTCAACAAAACAAAATCACGGGATTACTATATTTTGTAAATATGTTGGAAAATTGAACATTTCCTGGCATGTATAACAAACGAAATTTATGGCAACACTGGTCACACATACATTCTAAACGATATTATACATTTTAAAAACAATAGTATACCTGAAACAGTGACAGAATGATTGACAGCTGCTTTTGTCACTCACTTAGGACGATCACGATCAGTGGCAGTACCACAAATAAATGGAGTTACAACATAATACAAAAACGTAAATCAAACTACTGACTGACAGCAGATGTCATGAAATATCAGGGCAAATAACAAACTTCTGAGTGTTTCAAGTACTCAACTTGTTTTACATAACGAGACTAATAAACATATTATACACAAATACAACCCAACTCCAACGCACCCCTCCACACCCCGATCCACACACCCCACACATCCCTACCCCCAGCAACACACGATATTGCTCTTCTCACCCGGGCTTCTCACTTTCTCTCTGAACCACAGTGTGGAACCACAGTGACTGAATAGTCTAAACCAGGTGATTGCTTATAAAATCACAGCTACTGCCATCAGGACCATTGTAAATATCGATCATTTTAAAGGTTACTGAACGATTTCTGAAGTACAAAATCACCATGCGTACACGCTAATGTAGTTTTGTCACATTAGCAATATACGAAGCAAACCAATGAATGACAGCAAGAAGTTTAAATCGTTTTATATCTATTTATTCACTATCGTGCTATTAACCAAAAGTGTTACTACAATATCTCACAATATGTACTTATATTTATTCACAGCTGCAATTGAATTAATCGGAGATTGCAGAGATGAATGACAAACGTTCCTAGGGTGAGTCGGACTCATCTGATCTATTGTGATTCTTGAAAGCCCCATCTGAAAGGCGAGACCAATATTCATTTTGAATAAAAGCGGTACCACTACATAAAACAGCCGGGTATATGGTGACTTTGTTAGATTTCGTTTTTAAATAATAGTAAAAAATATTTTATTCAAACTTACAGGATGGTATCATGATGTGAATCTATATTATTATGACAAATCGATTGAGGACAATTAGAATAAACATGACAAAAACACGAGGTTTTCAAACCTGTAACACTAGCTTTTGCATTCAGCATCAAGGTTCAAATGTGTACACGCTAATGTTGTTTTCCTACTGACATTCAGCGATACCTTTTTATACCCTGGTCTACATACACATTGCGAAATCCAAAACAAAGCAAAGCAATGACTGCAAGAAACTTTTAGTTTAACGAAGTATTATTTTTCAATAATATATTGATTAAGACAATAAATTACATATCCTTGAACTTCATTATTTAGTCACAGCTGCAGCGAAATCAAATCGATGCGAACACAATTGTTAAAATTGGCATCCTACTCAAGTCCGTCGTTTGACTACTAAACCGTGAATCTTGTATTCTTGCTTTCTCGGTTAAAATAATCAATTTATAGTTCATTTACCCATAAACGATATCGTGTCTTTCGTGGTACATGAAGCAATTTCGCTGAGTGATTTTGACCAAATACGTTCAAGAGAAGCGAGTCCAAGTGCGTATTTTGATTCCAATCATCAAGGCAATTACATAATGTAGTCCACGAATATTTGGTAAACGTCCACGAATGTAAACTCCTCAACGAAAGTTTGGAAAGTTTTTTCAAGCATCTATATCTCAGATTATTTGTGACATTTTCATATCATGTTGCATATCAATGGATACCTACATTGCTCCCCTTTACAATGACACTAAATTTGAAACACTCACTTTTTTACGGCTGAATTACACGTCTTGTGAATGCAGTGGGGTCTCAAACCGAATGTGCCAAATTGACCATTATACTGTGCACCAAGCTGCAATTCCATATCTTCACAATTTGGGAGCTAAGGCAATCATCCCAGATGACAAGGTTACCCCCACAGAGCCAGGGTAGTCCATGACTACCTGCAGAATATGGGAGTAGAGAGAATGAAATGGGTTGCCATCAGCCCAGACTTCAACCCGATTGAACACTTGTGTGACCAGCTTAGACGTGTTGTGCGTATAACAGAGTAGCCAATGCAACCATATTGAATGACCTGTGACGAATCCTGGTTGAAGAATGGAGTGCCATCCCACAGCAATGTGTGAGCAGGCTGGTGAGCAACATGAGGAGGAGGTGATGGCTGTTCTGGCTGCGTATGGCTTTACCAACCGCTATTGAGGTTAGTGACTAGTGTTGTTTGAGCACAGAATAATGGTCAATTTGGCACATTCTGTTTGAGACCTCACTACATTCACAAGATGTCTACTCAGCCGTGAAAAAAGAGATCGTTTCAAATGTGGTGTCATTGTAAAGGGAAATAATGTAGCTATCCATTAATATGCAACATGATATGAAAATGTCACAAATAATCTGAGATATAGATGCTTGAAAAAACTTTCCAAACTTTCGTTGAGGAGTTTATATAGTAGTAGATCATCTGCGAACAAAAGTAAAGAACATCGAATATACATGTACAATATACCGCATCGCGAACAATAGACGTCGGTTCAGTAAAAGTTTGGAGAATGCTGCTCACAAGACTATACAATCCAAATATAAAGATAGCAGTTACCATATATTTTGCTTGTTTGTCAATGGTTTCATTGAAGAAATTTACGGGTATCCAAGATTGCAAAGGCGTCAATCCGAAGTTGAACGTGAGGGGGAAACAAGTTGTCTTAAATATGACCGCGAAGCAGGCATCTCGTCGCGCTTGCGCGACGCAGGGGTGTCTGAGGGGGGATATGCCCCTCAGTCGTTGGAAAATTTTAGAAATGGGGGCCAAATGAAGGCATTTGGTGGACACTTTTTACACTATGATCATGATTATTGTGTAAAATGTTAGTTGGAAGGGAAAATCGAAGAATGTATAATAAGAAGGCCTAATTGAAGCAGGTTGCAGTTCATTTCTAGTGGCGTGCTTGGACAAAAGAAAACAAAATTACCCAGTGAGCATTATTCCGGCTCGATTATGCTGGGATATATGCAAGCGTAGCGCGCAAATATGTCAGTTTAATACTATTTGAAGTGAAAGTTGCCTGGGAAAGTTGATACACATTGGTTCGTTCGCGGGCGAAAATTTGTATTTTTACACTATTTTATACCCAAATTAAGGTGTTTACCACATGTGTAGATATGGAGAAGTTGTGAACACCGCGCAGTTTATTTGAAACCATAAGGTAAAAATATAGCTTACTCATTACTGCACTACTAGTTTATATAATGTAGGACAAGTGAACTTGTCACTTTTGTACTAAACCCGCGTCACTGAGTTAATAACTTCCTTTCTTCCTTGTGTTGCATATTACTAATGGATTTCATTTCTGGCATCGTCCATGGTTAAGTGCCTTGCGTGCACACTGTTATTACACAACAGTGGAGGATTTCCCACTTTATTTTAGAATTTTGTTGTTTCATTGGTCCTTGTGTATGGTATGTTTATTTATACAATTTCTGCAATATATGTTCACAATAATGTCGAACTTTGTCTCACTTACACTATGTACACGCACCCTACTTCCGCATTACGCACACGCGGGCGTTCATCACACAGTGTACGCAGAGAATCAGTGTTGACAGCTGTGTTCATTCAATTGAAATTTCTATTAGACTTGTTCTCAGGTACCCGGATGTTTCAGTAGTATCACCACAGAGGAGTATCATGGGATCGCCTATAAATCTTCTCTGGTACAAAACAATGATTCGTTGAAATTAATTTTGACACGAATGAAGATTTCTTTTAAATTTTTAATCAGCTGTTGTTTCAAAATGATAAAATCACTACGGGAAAAAATGTGGTCTCCGTGCATACATTTGACTAAGGGTGATCATTTACCTGTTAATGGGTAGGCTGAAGTTAAAGAGTTAAGAGGTTGGGATGCCTACATCCAATCTCTTAATTCAAGCGATCTCTGATGGTCATTTCGTCTTTGACTTGCACCTTTATTCAAGAGAGCCGTCGCTCTAGATCGATGCAACTGTTTCAATCTACCATTTACAAGTAAATTTCATCTCTTCTTACCAACGAAAGAACTCAGTACCATACTACAAACCTTATTTCTCCTCCTATATATAATGATTTTTCCATTTTTGATTGAAACTTCGCTTCAAAGAAAATCCCATTCATGTCCAAATTCATGTCAATAAATCTTTTTTTACACTGAAAGATGGTTGCATGGGTGACTGAGGAATCGGACACATAAAATAAAAGAAAACAAACACACAATTAAATCAATAAAAACATTGATCACGTTGATATTGAGAACGTTTTTGTACATTAATGTATAGGATGTTGAAAGTGTATCTTTTTCTGAAAGCATCATTTTTGGAAAATGTGATTAATTTTGACCAAAGATTTTGAGAAGGGATAACTTTGTGAGGAAAAATATTTCTTCTATTCACAGGTTTAAATTTTTAAAATCAACAAAACTTTTGACCTCAGGTGCAAATTATCACTTCATAAATGAGAGTGACTTCAATTGACTTTGAACTGTTCACCTGCAATTCGTTTGTTTTCAGTAGTTTGCTCAATTGACTTTCTCACCGTTCATCTGCAATTTTTTCGTTTTCAGAACTGTAATATTTCATGAGGCCTAATGTTTGACTATGTTAAACTGTGACCGTAAAATGACCTTTCACCTCAGTATAAGGTCTGGAACACCATGTAGGTGCCACATTTCAGGCGAGGAAAATATTCTTCTTAATATTCTCATTAATATTCTTCATCAAATTATAAAATGTACCGAACTACGTATTATTTTTGTTCTCATTATCAAAATAAATTCTTGCTTAATTTACACTTTTACACTTCTTAAAACCTAATTACACAGGCGCCACATTTCAGGTGAGATAAACATGATAATTTATCTTCATCAAGTTATTTTTCCTAAATAAATGTTTCCTCCAGACGAGGGAAGAGATGGCCGGATGTCCTATAGTGTATGTAAAGGATAAATTTTGCATATGAGGGCAAGTTTGGGGATAATGTCCCTCCTGAACAAAAAGTACATCTCGTTTGTGGGTAAATGAACTATAAATTGATTATTTTTGTAACCGAGAAAGCAAAAATACAAGATTCGCTGTTTAGTAGTCAAACGACGGGATTGAGTAGGACGTCAATTTCAACAATCTTGTTCTCATCGATTTGATTTTGCTGCAGCTGTGAATAAAGTGGACTATTTTAGTTGAAATGCATACACCCCTATGGAAGACATGACCTTAATTTTCGACACAGGGGTGTGAATTTTAAATGGGGTTACCTGAATTGGTGACTCCATTTGAAATCTACACCTGTCATGTCTTCCATATTGGGTGTATGGAATTCAACTGGAATAGCACATTTTGTAATTCAAGGATATGTAATCTATTGTAAGGTATTTAAGGGTAAACGAGGTATTGTTGGTCGAATTAAGCAGCCAAAAATATACTTTTAAAACTTGCTTGATTTATTGTTGTGAATGAGTTACGTATGTGTTACAAAAGTGTTGTTGTTTCAGTCCTCTTTACAACATAACTCAAGAACCACAAGACCTACAAAAGTATATCTGTGATATTTGAATTCTTCTACACACTCGCTATGAAATGATCAATATAATTTTTGCCAAAGCTCACTACCATTCGCAAGATGCTGTGAACTACCAAATCGCAACCGTTTAAAATAGTTGCTAACCTTAAGTGACATTTTTTTAATAGCCCGTAGCGATATTAAATAAATAGTTCAATTATTAAAGCGTCTTGCAGAATTGCAGTCATTCATTGCTTTGCTTTGCTTGAATAGTGAATAGACAAGTGTATCCTTCAATGTTGGAAAACAATATTAGCGTGTACGCACTGTAATTTTTGGTTTGAAAATTTTGACTTTTCGTATTGAAACCGGGATTGAAACACGAGTAAGTTAAGTTTCTTGGGCACATACTCCGCATGCCAGATGCAATGACGAACTTGTTGCATGTGCTCTTTAATATATACCACACCATAAGGAAAAAGAGACCAGGTCGGCAGCGATGTTTGTTGATAGAATGCATATTCCAAACAGACTAAATATTATTATCTCTGGCGCAGGATCGCAGAAGTTGGAAGAAACTTGTAGTCGCCCCCCCTGCTCTGAAACCGACTGATGATGATGATGGTAATACCCTGCTGATACATTCTTTGATATCATTCCGCAACGAAGCAAACCATAGTTTAGATACGGAAGTATCTATGAGCAATATAACTGGTACATCGATCATTGTCGATTGCCCTGGTAAACAAAATGTTTATTTTTAGCACACAATTTACAGAACTTGTTTATTTGTTTTTCCATGTGAAATTATCTGTAAATTTTTTTTTTTGGGGGGGGGGGGCAAGAATGTTTTGGGAAGCCGAAAGCTGCAAGGGCGGTGGCAATTTTTAGCAAGCCGAGAGGGGGGAACAAACAATGTTTGGCATATTCATGGGGCGCCTCAAATAAAACGCTCTAAAAAGGCTTAAGAAAACAGTACGGAAACACTTTAATTCACATTATATATCTAGACCATTTAAGAACTCAAAAGCAAAAAGCAACTGCAACTGCTATTGGGAGAGATATGCTACTCAGAGTACACCTGTCAGTGATGAAGGATCAGAATCAAAGCCTATTGTAGGAAGTTCTGTTCTGGAAGGTCTCGGGAAGGAAATGACCAGCATTGTGTGGAGTCAAATTTGGCGGCAGTAATATCACAAATCAACGCTATGCTGATGATACCACCCTGTGTGCATCAAGGAAGGCAGTGAGGAGAAATGCTCTCTTCTAAATGCCAAGAATACTCAAGTAATGGTTATTGATAGAAATGGAACTGAGCTTAATGATGGACAACAAAGGTTATAGCACATCTGAAATAAAAAAAAAAAGATTAGCAACAACAAGACTATGTTAAAGATCAAAAGCCCAAAGAAGATTAGCTATGGCAAGGACAACAAGAGAATGTCAAAGATCGGGAAGAGTCGTGGTTTATCAATCAATCTCGAGGTACAGTTGCTTCGTGCAACAGTCTTCTCAATTGCTACATACGGGTGTGAGTCCTGTGGAATGGCAACGAATGACAGGATGAAGACAGATGCATTTGAGATGTGGTGCTATAGGATGCTGCTAAGAGTATCTTGTAAAGACAAGAAGACAAACATCTGGATTCTGGATAAGATTGGCACGGACTTTAAAAACATCAGAAAGTCTATCACTCATTGAAAGAAAATTGCGCTATTTTTGCCACATTGTAAGAATGGATGGTGGAGTTGAGAAGCATATTATTCAGGGAGCCGTCGTGGAAGGGGACGTACATCAACATTTTGAGCAAATGATGTGAACTTCCCTGTTTCATCACACGGAATGTATGGTGCGACACGTTTGGCTTTTGACAGAAGTAGATGGCGAAAGCGAGGGTGAAGAAAGAGGGAGAGAAAAAGAGATACCTACCGACTGAAATAAATTTTGAGCTGAAAGGGCAAACAGACCTTTAATTTTTTTGCCTAACCAGTCGTTTAAACTATGTTTCGTGAACGAGTTCCACTGACACAATTGCTGAATGAAAACGAAATAATATCATCGTACGTAGGTAAAAGAATCAATATGAAAATTCGAGCTATATCTGGTCCAAAGAAACTATTCATTACTGGAGTAAACCTTGGAACAGTGTCTTCTCTTGCTAGACCTAGAAGAATTGCACTCTGTAGCCACTCGGCAAAATTGACGCCAGCAAAAAGAATTAAGATATTTTTGACAAGTGCTGAAACTTGTTTACGTCTTAATACTATTAACAGCATTGTCTGCATCCAGCAATTAGTGATCGCGACAAACGAATATGACAGAAAAACTCCCGCCATTAGATGATCTACTACAGCAACATCTTCTTGAAACAGAAGAGTAGACTCGGTTTGATCTAGGGACAGACTGTCACGTGACGCTAAGGAACCAATGGAAGCAACACCTCTCAAAAAGTAATAAACAGACTCGCTACATGCTGTAAATAAAAGTATATACTCGCTACTGTTAAAATGAGGCGAATTGGTGTCAGCTTGTGAGCGAAGGCTATACAGTACACAAATAGCAATAATATCAAAAACAGAATAGTAAAATAAAGTTAGTCCGCGATAAATGTAGATATTTTCAGGTTGTGTAAAAACTTTGTCTCTTGTAGTTAATATACATATTGTAGCGTACCCTGTAGCCAAAACTGTCGAAAGTAAAATAAACAACAATTTGGCTCGGTTTCGCCTCCTGATTTCAATACTGTCTTGTTCCATACCAATATCAATTTCAAGCGAATAGTCACAGAGTAAGAATGTTGTTTCATTTTGATTCGAAACTATTCTCGTGAGGGATGGTAGTGGATTGAATTTTTCCGAATCCATGGAATGCCAAACGTAAAATAAAACTCCAACTACAATGGTGTGAAATTCAGTATAAAATGTTTCGAAAAATTCATCAAAAAATGCTAACACTGGATTGGGCACTGGATTAACATCAGTCATATTAGTATCGTTCGATTTCGGTTCGATTCCGCTTGTGTTCCCGCCGCTTGTATCACCATGATCACATAGAGGTGCGAGAGAAACTGCTATCCACGTGCTTATTTTGATTCCAATAAGCACGGCAATGGCATAATGAAGTCCGCGAATATTTGGTAAACGTTCACGAATGTAGTAGAAGAAAAAGATCATCTGAGAACACAACGAAAGAACATCGAATATACAATATACCATATCACGAAGAACAGACTTATATATAGGTTCAATTACAGTTTGAAGAATGCTACTCGCGAGACTGCAGATTCCGAAAATGATGATTGTAGTTAACATATATTTGGCTTGTTTGTCAGGTGCTTCGTGAGGTGTGGGTATCAAAGAATCAGTGCCCTGTTCTTCATTTTCCATTGTGGTCATGATCGTGGCATTATCTACACCTTGGCAGTGACGAAGTTTAATTGATTTTCTCTTATAATACACCAATAACAAACAAATAATGCTTACAATTATGGACAAAAGAGTTCGTAGCGAAGCACGATATATTTCTATGGATTCCAGCCACTGGCTGTCTGGTAACAGAATTGGTACCAACGCTAAAGCAGCTCCAAAGCTACTCAAAGCAAACATCAGCACGGTTGCTGGACTGTAGCTGCTGAAATCGCCAGTAGTTTTACCTGTATCCAATTGCTGATGAATTTCCTGTAAAAACAAAAAGGAACATGTAAAATGTATCATAGAACATAAACAAATATTCTATTAGTCATAAAGTCTACCTAACCAATTATGAATATTTATGATAATCTGATCGGGTTAAAGAATACATACAATGCTTTTCACGTTAACAACGATGCACGTATTTGTGTTCTTATAACCTCTGTGAATTTGATAAGAGCGCATATCGTTCGTTTTCAGAAAGGTTCAAGATAACAATACCGATAATCGTTTAATTGAATTGTTTAAATGGCAGAAATGTTTTGTACATATTTATGAATAGCGCTATTTTTGTCGATAATTAATTCCGCACAAAGGACCAATGTTTTTGTATTTCGTAATGTATTTTGTATCCATGTTTATAAAAGACCCTTGTCTTGTTAATAGGAGAACTTACTGCAACTGATGTATTCCTCCTTGATGAATTATGCCGTCTGTAACTTGAAGCCATCGTAAGCAAGAAAAAATGCGAACGTCAAAGAAGAACAATATAAAGTTGAACACGACTCCCGGAAAACTTCATGTATACACAAGCTGCACTGTTTGGTCCTAGAAAAGCTCTGCTATATCTATGGCAAGTGTGTACATGTAAACCACCCTGTCAAAGTAGGCCCACTTCCTTTATTTCTTTATTGGGTTCAAGACACTTTTTATGCGATCGAAAGCTGGTGCATGAAATCTAGTTTACCATGAGACTGGCATTGCACAATAATGGGGGATTTTTTGCTTGAGATTGCGAAATTGTGTTATTATCACACGCACTTGGGTAGCATATTTCCGCCCTTTCATCGCAAAAGGACCTAGAATAATATCTGCTTCTTTAATTTTAAGCTGTTAGGAGAATTCGAAAAGATAGTACAGCTGCTAAGCTAAAGCATTGCGCACTTTTTAGTAGGAGCATAAGAATTTCAACACATGAAGTATAAGGTCCAATGTTGATTTTAAGACGTGGAGCCATTTTGGATTTGTTATTCATTTTCCATTGTGGTCATGATAGGAGGGCGATTTGGCTCCCTCGCCTTGCACCACTGAGGTCCCAGGTTCAAGCCCCGGCGCGGCCCAAGGACTCAAGTACACTTGCTTTATCCCGATTCAATGCTCGCTCTCGCAGGTTTTCTCCGGGATCTCGAGTTCCTCCTGCTTTCAAAAATCGGTGATTAGTTGGTTGGTTATCAAAAACTTCCTTCACCCAATGGAATTTGGGGAGCTGCATAAATAATTGGTGGGTGTTACAATCTAAGTGCGGATAGGTTTACGCCAAATTTGGCTGCAACAAGCCTAGTTGATGCCGGCGATCTGATTGTGATGATTCACCATGGCAGCGAAATTACAGCGCTTTGATCCTCTAAAAAAATATGAGTTATACCTTATATTACACATATTAGGTATGTCACAGTGGCTGCACAATAATTCTGCCACACTGTGCATGCAAGCATAACAGTGAATTAAAAAGCGCGCGCATCAAAGTCGGCTGATTTTTGGAAAACATCAATGTCATTCCATTTATCCCAATTGTTTGAATTTTTAATATATGGTATGTGAAACCTTTCTGAAGCTACCATTGAATCCGACAAAATTAAATTTTGCTTTGTTCAAGAATTACTGCCTGTTTTATGGATTTTTTGACGATCGCTCATAAATCATTAAATATAGGCCTATTGAAATAGTCTGACCTACCACCAGTTAGCTAAAATACTAATCTTTCTTAGCATGTAAATTATTTCCGTCGACATTGAATGAAGCACTTGAGGAAAACTAGTTAAAACATTATAATCAACGATATTCCATAGGGAGTAGTTTTCAAAACCACAATAGCTTTAAAGCTATTGTGTGTGTCCAAGGCCATACTAGTTTTGTATACGCACTAGAGTGCAATGGTGATTCCTTTTACCATTTGCCCTCCCACGTTAATCCAGATAACAAAATGTTAATTTAAAGTCTCATTGCAAATGAATTTTTATTTTTGCTTTTCGGATTTGGCTTTGAATAATGGTGACACATACCATGTTGACAGTAAAAAAGAATATTCTATTCCAGACACCATCAAAATGTCAAACTTTGTATTTTTTTGTATTATTTTCAAGTAATTAACTGCAGTTTCTTTATTCAACATCGTAACAGGTTCATACTTGACAAATTTATGTTGAATGAATAGACTTTCATTAAATAATTAAAAAACACCAAAATTACTCATGCCTAATTTACATAATAATATCATGAATACATAATTAGCTGTAATTAGCTAATTTGCATAATTAATTACTTTTTGTGTATTTTTTGTTATCAATTGAAAGAACTTTGTGTACATATGTGTGCAAAAAAACCGCACCCTGATATCATGTACGGTTTGCTATTGGCATCAATTTTGCATATTAATTAGCCTGACTTGGTCATTTTTTCAGCTTTAATTTGTCTGCAGATTGGCCGAAATTGCTAAAATAGTACATTTGGTTAATTTATTATAATTATTCAATGATAGATTTTTTAATTTTGTTTTCTTTAACGAAGTCAGGAAAGATAAGCATTTAACCTGCGATACTTAAATTAACGCTGCTTTTTCAAGCAAGCGTCCAAATAAACCGTCAAAATCTCGGAATGTGCCAATTTTGTCATTACAGCCATTTTGTGGCAGGTTTTTATTCCATTTACGAGCATCTTTAAATTGACACTACATCACAATGCATTGACCGATTTCAATTTCGTTTTTGATTTTTGATGCTTTAATAAAGCTCATTCATGTAGAAACATTAAATAACGTGTTTCTGCTGCGCTTATTTTTGAGGTGATATGCCTACTTATATTTCATGATAAAAAGTTTTTTGAAAATTCCCTTGTGATTTATTAGTCTGTTTGCTGATGTTCTAATACAATTTTACAAGTGTCTACCCCTTGGAAAGATGCAAACAAGATACATAAATTTACATAAATAGCGCCATCATTGTTCAACATTTCTTTAAAATGATCCAGTTTTACATGCCATCAAACAACCGTGTCTGAGATCTGGGAAAAGGCGCCATATAAAACATCGAAATATATTCATTTTATTTATTATCTAGTCCTACATCTGGCCAGTTACCAAGTTCAATTGATTTTCTCTTATAATACACCAATAACAAACAAATAATGCTGACAATTATGGACAAAAGAGTTCGTAGCGAAGCACGATATATTTCTATGGATTCCAGCCACTGGCTGTCTGGTAATAGAATTGGTACCAACGCTAAAGCAGCTCCAAAGCTGCTCAAAGCAAACATCAGTACAGTTGCTGGATTGTAGCTACTGCAATCGCCAATAGTTTTACCTGTATCCCATTGCTGATGAATTTCCTGTAAAAACAAACAAGAACATGTAAATTGTATCATAGAACATATAAACAAGTATTTATATTTTAGTTTTAAGTCATATATAGGACATATTGAAAGTCTATCTACCCAATTATGAATATTTATGATAATCTGATCGGGTTAAAGAATGCATACAATGCTTTTCACGTTAACAACGATGCACGTATTCGTGTTCTTATAACCTCTGTGAATTTTTCAGAAAATTATAATACAAGAAATAAATGTGATTATCATTTATCTATACCTTATCTCATGAGCAAATGACTGCGTGTCCCATTGCTCTCCTTCGAGTCCCTTTCCTCCACTCCAATATTCCTTGTGTTTGATGTTCAGCATAGAACTAGAACGTCTATGCTGTCCAAGTCAAACTTTGAGGGATTGCTTTGTTTCTCCTACATACGCTTCTGTGCAGTCCGGATCCCCACTCTTATAACCGTAAACAAGGTTGGACTGTTTGTCTCTGGGGGGCTTGTTTACGCGCAATTTGTTTCCCAGTTTAAACGCGGTTGTAATGCCGAAGAGTTTGTAAATGTTCTTTACTCTTTCAGAGACACCAGCACAATATGAGATGGTTATCAGGATTTTGCGAGTGGCTTGTCCCGAATCTTCATTGAGGGTTAGTGAGACTTTTTAGTGTCTATTTTTCTTTTGCCCTGCTCAAGGGCCAGTCCGGGTCATCGCACTTCCTTAAAGCTCCTTCAATGTGATCTTTCTCACGTGGAACGTTGCTTTCGTCGCTTATGGTTGTTTTTGTGTATTTCATGCAAAGACCAAGAGTTGGTTCCTTAGGTGGCAATGAGAAAAAATATTGGGCTCTATAAACAATTACTTTGAGTGTCCTTGAGATGTCTTGATTTGACCAGAAGGTGCGTTTAGTCTACAAAGGCTGTGCGTCGTTTGACATCCTCCTCTACTGTGGATACACTGCTGCACTAGTGAAAAAACAAAATCTTTTACTTTGTCAATTGGGGTGGTGTCAAGTGTGATGTCTCGTGAGTCTTCTGACATGATCTTACATTTTGTAGGGTTGATTTTCATTTCAACTGCAGCCTTTAGCCGAGTCATTGGTGGGAATTTGTAGCTTTTTGAATACAATTTCCATGAGGATTGTATCATCACCATGGGGTATGCTGTTTGTGTGTACATGCAATTCGACCATTTGGGTTCCACGGCCTAGGTTATGGACCTCTTTTATCACAAATTCAAAGTATATATATGCTGAATAGGCTTGGAGAGAGGAACTCTCCTTGTCTCACACCAACTACAATTTTGAACCATTCGGTGATTTTGCCAAACCATAACTGAACAGTTTGATTTGCTTGATTGCTCGCTAGATGCTGCCTTGATATCAATAAAATTGCAGTGGATCGGTATGGGCTTTTTCAATGATTACCCGACCATACAACAACATTGCATCTATGATACCTCCTTTACTGCTTACTACAACTTTGGTACCTCGGGTACTACGAAAACAACACTGTTCTTCCTTCATGTTCAGGTTCAATTTTTCCATCAAGTGGCAATTTATGTTTTCTTGGATTCTATTCAAGACCATCCTGCAGAACACTTGGGATTGACAGTAGGGTGATTGTTCTGTAGTTGGCTGGGTCAAGATGTCAAAGTTTGTCTCCATTCTTAACTACTGGTGTGATGAATAAAAATTTGTATTTTACACTCTTTTGGCCCTGAATTTTGCTAGAAAAGGGGCTCCTTGTCCTTTACCCTCCTGATTTTCTCTTTCATTTTTTGTCTGTGGGGCACTTTTTGTCAGGGGGCACTCTGCCCCCCCCCCGCTGGCTACGCTACTGCCTATAACACACAATTTCCCTTATAGGCCTAAAATTAGGTTGACATGGTGGAGACTCATCTTTTTGTATATGATTTAGAGAGGAAAATGAAACCTCTGCCGACTTTTTCTTTCTCTAACTTTTCAATCCTTTTGGCTATGCTGAGACTACACCTGTAATTGAATTCAATGCTAAATGAATTTCATTTAAAGACTCACGGGGTTTCTCTTTATGTTTAGCAATAGCATTTTCAGTGTCACTATTGGCGAAGTGAGAGACCTAATCTTGCCGCGTCTAAGGCTTCTCGGAAAGTCTTAGGTTCTTTTGAAAATACAAAAGCGCGCAAAGATGGCAAAAGTCCTCTTACAAAAGTAGACAGTTAGTGAGAGTCAGATTTCTGCATTTGTTTGCACCAACGCATAATATCAGACGCGTCCGATGCGAGTTGTTTACGCGACAGCAGTCTTGATTCGACACCCCAACGCCAAGAATCCACCCCCCCCCAATTTGTCTTGAGTAGCGAATGGATTTTATCGAGCGTATCTTGATCATCAGTAGGTATTGTATCCAAAAATACTCTTGCGTGACCATCAATTCTGGTATTAAGAGCAAGCGCTGATTTTGGTGCCGCATAGTCTCGCAGTTTAGCATAATTCTTGAACTTATCTATGAATGAGTCTATGTCCTCTTCAGGCATGTCTGAATATTTAATATCCAATCTATGCATGTCATATTTCGACATTTCTATTTCGTCAGATCTAAATCACAAGAAATATCTAGTCTTAAATTAGATGAAGCATGGACTTGATCACAGAATTTGATATATAATACAATCCAATCAATGCTCCTTTATATTTCTAGACAAAATATCAAAATTTAAAATCCATAATTCAAATTTCAAAATGCAAAAATTTAATTTATTTCAAATACATTTACAAGTATCCCCACCGAATTTAAAAACAATTTATCACTATAATTTACTGCAACAAGTCTATATCAAAGAGCCTAATTAATTCAATGGTACCAAAAGCAAAATGCGTGAATTGAACACCAGATTCGAACACCAACAATCGAATTCACTGGTCAGTCATGAGTGAATGACAGAACCGATACTATACCACGCGCGGTTACAAAAGAAACTGGTCAATGCACCGTATTTCGTGATCCTAACATCCTCTTTTTATGACATTTTTTCAATAGATCTACGAAAAAAGCTTATTCCCAAATTTCAGTTGATTACGATTTTGCGTTTGCGAGTTATGCATGGTTTATGTGTATTACACTGCTCCATAGACAATATGTTATAATTTTGTTCTGGTATACCAGAACGAAATTCATATTTAACGATATCTTTGCTAAACGAATTAATCTGCAAGAATTTTTTGTACATAAACATTATGTAGCCAACTTGTTTTTAGATAAGTGGGGGGATGATGCAGTGGATCACGAAATGCCCTTTTAAGTCACAAAATAGCGCGAAACCTGTAGATCATACTATGCCCATACTGCAATATTACAAGAAGTTTGCACATCAATGGAATTCACTACGCAAAATGTAGCTACACGCAAATCAAAATGTTATTCGGCCTACTAAAATGTCTAATCTATTAACCAAAAATTAAAAATGATAAGGACAGGCCAGGACGTATCCAACTGCTCCATTCGTGGAAACATACAAATTAAGTTCAAGATGTTGTCTATCGGCATGACATAAAACATTGATATGAAAACCAAAAACACGGATTCTTTCATTATCTGTTGTAACGAGATTTGATCTTAATTGGGGAACGAGGTACCGGGAATAACATGCCTGTTTTGGTAAACGTCATCTCTTCTGTACATCTTCGGTAGACATCTTGGTTGGTTAGGACTCTGTAAAATCTCGAAACCTCAAATCTATGAAAGATTCCGTGTTATCGAAGAGGTCATAAAATAACCTAAAACCTAACGCACGTAAACACACAAATAGACAAGAACTTACCAAAATATTATGTCCATGTATATATATTTTAATTTTAACTACAATCTTACATATGAAGGCGCATCCAACTGCTCCATCCGTGGAAACATACATATAAAGTTCAAGATGTTGTCTATCGGCATGACATAAAACATTGATATAAAAACCAAAAAACACGGATTCTTTCACCATCTGTTGTAACGAGATTTGATCTTATTTGGGGAACGAAGTACATGAATATGGTGAACGTCATCTCTTCTGTCAATCTTCGGTAGACATCTTGGTTGGTAAGGACTCTGTAAAATCTCGAAACCTCAAATCTATGAAAGATTCCGTGTTATCGAAGAGGTCATAAAATAACCTAAAACCTAACGCACGTAAACACACAAATAGACAATAACTGAACAAAATATTATGTTCATGTATATTTTAATCCTAACTATATACAAACTTACATATGAGGACGCATCCAACTGCTCCATCCGTGGAAACATACATATTAAGCGCAAGATGTTGTCTATCGGCATGACATAAAACATTGATCTGAAAACAAAAAACACGGATTCTTTCACCATCTGTTGTAACGAGATTTGATCTTAATTGGGGAACGAGGTACCGGGAATAACATGCCTGTTTTGGTAAACGTCCTCTCTTCTGTACATCTTCGGTAGACATCTTGGCGGGTTAGGACTCTGTAAAATCTCGAAACCTCAAATCTGTGAATGATTCCGTGTTATCAAAGAGGTCATAAAATAACCTAAAACCTAACGCACGTAAACACACAAATAGACAACAACTGAACAAAATATTATGTTCATGTATATTTTAATTTTAACTACAAACTTACTTATGAAGGCGCATCCAACTGCTCCATTCGTGGAAACATACATATTAAGTTCAAGATGTTGTCTATCGGCATGACATAAAACATTGATATGAAAACCAAAAACACGGATTCTTCCATCATCTGTTGTAACGAGATTTGATCTTAATTGGGGAACGAAGTTCCGGGAATAACATGCCTGTTTTGGTAAACGTCATCTCTTCTGTACATCTTCGGTAGACATCTTGGTTGGTAAGGACTCTGTAAAATCTCGAAACCTCAAATTTGTGAATGATTCCGTGTTATCGAAGAGGTCATAAAATAACCTAAAACCTAACGCACGTAAACACACAAATAGACAAGAACTTACCAAAATATTATGTTCGTGTATATTTTAATTTTAACTATACAAACTTACATGAGAGCGCATCCAACTGTTCCATCCGTGCAAACATACATATTAAGTTCAAGATGTTGTCTATCGGCATGACATAAAGCATTGATATGAAAACAAAAAACACGGATTCTTTCATTATCTGTTGTAACGAGATTTGATCTTAATTGGGTAACGAGGTACCGGGAAAACCATGCCTGTTTTGGTAAACGTCATCTCTTCTGTACATCTTCGGTAGACATTTTGGTTGGTATGGATTCTGTAAAATCTCGAAACCTCAAATCTATGAATGATTCCGTGTTATCAAAGAGGTCATAAAATAACCTAAAACCTAACGCACGTAAACACACAAATAGACAATAACTGAACAAAATATTATGTTCATGTATATTTTAATTTTAACTTTATACAAACAAACTTACGTATGTGGGCGCATCCAACTGCTCCATCCGTGGAAACATACATATTAAGTTCAAGATGCTATCTATCGGCATGACATAAAACATTGATCTGAAAACCAAAAACACGGATTTGATCTTAATTGGGGAACGAAGTACATAACATGCCTGTTTTGGTAAACGTCATCTCTTCTGTCAATCTTCGGTATACATCTTGTTTGGTATTCACAGAGTTAAAGAGTAGCCATCATTTCTATCACATTGGAACTAAGGACAAGAGTGAATCAGGGGTGAGCTTCCTGATACACAAAAACATCACAGGAAATATAACTGAAGTAAAAGGTATAAATGAACGCCTAGCTCAACTGACAATAAAAATAAACAAGAGATACAAATATCCAATTCTACGCTCCGACCTCAACACACGACGATGAAGAGGTGGACAAACTACGAGGAAATAACTGAACTATTAAAGAACAACAAGACTCAATTAACTATAGTCATGGGTGACTTTGGAAAAAGAGAGAAGCCACTATGATTATTTTGTACAAGAAGGGGGACAAGCGAAACCTAAAGAACCATATACACCCATCAATCTCCTCTCTCAAACTTGTACAAGCTGTAGACAATTATACTAACAAACCGACTTGAAAACATCCTAGATGGAAATCAACCGAGGGAACAGGCAGGCTTGAGGAAAGGCTTTTCAACCATAGATCACATCCACACCATCAACCAAATAAAGGAGGAATGACAGGAGTACAACATGTGAAGAGATTCATCAGGTTTGTAGATAATTATAATTTGAAGTTTTCATATACAAAACCAAAATTTTTGACACTGACCTGACAGTTTCGTATGTCTTGGACGACATACTTCTTCAGAGTGATTGGTATCCCATCATCCTCTGTGCTGGTGGTAACACAGCTCCATCCCTTGGGGGCGTGGTCTTGAGGAGAGGGTCATACACGTGACTTAAATGGTAGTGCAAAAAACACCAAAACAGAACATCACCAAAGAGGAAAGACAGGCGATTCATGAGCTACGCAAAGAGAAATCTATCATTGTGCTTCCGGCAGACAAAGGCAAAGCAACAGTTGTCATGCAGGCTGATGAGTATGAACAAAAATTACAAGGTATGCTTAGCTCCACGCTACAAGCGTCAACTTGTAGGCATTTTGAGTAGGTTGAAGAAGGAAGAGAAGATCACCAAATCGCAGTACGACCATTTGTTCCCCACAGCAGAAAATGTGCCTAGGATCTACGGAACCCCCAAAATCCACAAGGAAGGCAACAAAGTGAGACCTATAGTTGATTATACAGGTTCTATCAGCTACAATACACCCAGAGCGCTAGCAGACATCTTAGCTCCCTTAGTTGGACAGACGGAACACCATGTTAAGAACTCCAAACAGCTTGCAGAAGATCCATAGAGGAGGGAGAGATCTTTAATTCTCACGACGTGGTGTCGCTCTTCACTAATACGCTTGTGGATAAATCGCTTGAGGTCATAAAACAACGCCTGCTTAAAGACAAGTCTCTCAAAAACAGAACGCTGCTCTCAGTTGATGACGTGATGGAACTCCTGGCTTTTGTGCTTACCACAACATACTTCTCATTCAGGGGCAAGATTTATAGACAATTGTTTGGCGCAGCTATGGGCAGCCCAGTGTCTCCAATCACAGCTAATCTGTACATGGAATTCTTAGAAGAGCAAGCCATCGCTACAGCGCCCTTGAATTGTAAGCCTATGCTTTGGAAGAGGTATGTCGACGACATCCTTGAAATAGTGAAAGACAATCAAGTTGACAACCTCACAGACCACCTGAACAACACTGATCCAACAGACAGCATAAAGTTCACTTACGAGAAGGAAGTAGACGGCCGTATCCCATTTTTAGACACGCTCATCGTCAGAAAGGAGGATGGCTCAGTCAAACTTTTGGTTTACCGCAAGGCTACCCACACAGACCAGTATCTCAACTTTAGCTCCCACCACCCAATATATCACAAGTTAGGAGTAGTACGCACCTTACTGGACAGAATGGACAAGATCGTGACAGAAACAGAAGACAGACAGAAAGAGGAAGACAACATCAAGAAAGCATTGAAAACGTGTGGCTACCCAGAGTGGACAATTGAGACAGTCAAAAAGAAGATCAGGGACAAACCTTCGAAAGCTACCAAAAACAAAACCAAAGACACTTCTCAGCAGACCAAGGGACTTGTAGTTATTCCATATGTCGAAGGCGTGGCTGAGAGAGCCAATCGGGTGTTCAAGAAGCACAACATTGCCACTGCCATGAAGCCAAACACCTCGCTGAGGAAGCTTTTGGTTCATCCGAAGGACAAAATTGACCCTCTAGACAAAACTGACTGTATCTACGAGATTCCTTGCAAAAACTGTGACTGTACATATGAGACCGGCCGAAAATTGAACACCCGGCTTAAGGAACACCAAAAAGAAACGGAAAAAGTGGAAAGGGGCAAAAAGAACTTTACGCGCCAGACCAGAAAAGAGTCAGTTACAGAGCAAAGCAAGTCAGCCATAGCGGATCATGCCATTCAATAGAACCATGTCATCAACTGGGACGATACCAAAGTTTTACAGAAGGAGTGTGATGCGAGTACTCGCTTCATCAGAGAATCAATCTGGATACGTAAGAGAGGCCCGGCCGTCATGAACAGGGACGAGGGGGCCTACCATTTAAGTCACGTGTATGACCCTCTCCTCAAGACCACGCCCCAAGGGATGGAGCTGTGTTACCACCAGCACAGAGGATGATGGGATACCAATCACTCTGAAGAAGTATGTCGTCCAAGACATACGAAACTGTCAGGTCAGTGTCAAAAATTTTGGTTTTGTATATGAAAACTTCAAATTATAGGAGTACAACATACCAGTTCATTTCTGAATGCACAAGGAATCAACAATGCATACCTGAAGATCTTTAAAGACATCTACTCAGATTGCTACAACACAATCAAAATGAACAAAGACAGTGACAGAATTATGATAAAGAAGGGAGTACGCCAGGGAGACACATTTCACCCAAGCTTTTTTTTTACAGCCACCCTAGAAGGAATTTTCAAAACACTTGACTGGAGCAAAAAGGAATCAACATAAACGGAGAGCACATTAGTCATTTACGCTTTGAAGATGACATAATTGTCACTATATCAAGCAACCTAAAATGAAACAATGCTGCAAGAGTTGGACGAGACACGCAGGGTAATTGGACTAAAAATTAATATGAAGAAGGTCGTGTCAAGAATAGAAACAGTCTCAAAGATAGTGAAAGTAAAAGGGCTTGAAATCGAGGTCAAGGAATATGTATATCTTGGGCAACACTTCTCTCCTCGAGACAAAGACCAAGACTCTGAAATTCGAAGGAGAATTAAAGCCGGGTGGCAAGCCATTGGAAGGTACAGCACCATCATGAAAGGTAATCTCACAATATGCCTCACAAAAAGGTCTACAACCAAATGCATCCTCCCAGCTCTTTCATATGGGGCAGAATCATGGACCCTAAACCTCAAAAATGGGAAGAAAACTGGCAGCAGTCCAACACAACATGGAAAGAAGCATATCAAACACCACCTACAAGGACAGAAAAACCAACAAATGGATCAGGGAACAGACCGTAGTTCAAGACATCTTGGAAACCATTAAAAGCAGAAAATGGACCTGGGCCGTTCATATTAGCCGCAGACAAGACAATCGTTGGAGCTCAACACTCACAAATTGGACACCTTATGAGAGGAAGCGAAATAGAGGGCGCCAACGGAAGGAATGAGCTGCAAAACTACTGGGAGAAGTGAACTGGTACCAACCAGCACAAAACAGAGACACATGGAGACATCATGCTGAAGCCTTCATCCTGCAGTGGATTGATAACGGCTAAAAAAGTAAGTAAGTAAGTAAGTAAATAAAGTAAAATCTCGAAACCTAAAATCTATGAAAGATTCCGTTTTATAGCTTTTTATCGAAGAGGTCATAAAATAACCTAAAACCTAACGCACGTAAACACACAAATAGACAACAACCGAACAAAATATTATGTTCATGTATTATTTTCATTTAATTACAAACTTACATATGAGACCAAATCAGCCGGACGACAGATACCAACGGTAAAAAGAAATTGTTTTCTCTTCTACATTAATCCTATTATCGAATACATCAGCGCGGCTGAAGATGATAACAGATAGATGATACACGCCCGGATAGTGCACAATATGGTAGATTTTGTATCTAGGGTCTATGATATTGCTCAATAGAGGTTATCCGTGTTCTATAAGCTGCATATCATATCAGCGACTGCTATACCTTGTTTAGGACTTTCAAAAGAAGTACCTGCAGTGCATGTGCAACCATCACTGTTTCAAAATAGCCCGCCAAAGACATGCAGGTAACCCAGAGGTCGTGCATTGAATTGGATTGAATGAGGAATACTACGGGAACTAGCGCCTTTTGTTAGAAGTCACACATGAGTACAGTGGATACTAGTAACATGTTGGGGCCTCATAAAGCAGGCTGCACTCATCACCTGTCGTGCCTGTATACAGGTTGTCCCAGAAAAAACTTCCGGGCGAATGAGAAATAGACATCACAATCCAAAATTCTAAATATCAGCGCGTGTCCCATCTTATTTTGCATCTTATACGCCAATTCTATTGGAATCGGTTGACTGATTGCGAAGAAATGAGCGATTATATAACGCATGCATCATTTCACTTCATTCCAAGTTTGAAAGAAAGATCATTCAACACAATGCGCACTAGTGTCAACGGGCTTGATATTTTGTTCTGTGAGATCTTTTTTGTTCTTTTTAACCAATCTGGTTCTTGCAAAACATTTAATCAGGTTTTTTCAAATTTGAAAACCTGCACGATATTGAAAATGAAAGCTTGAATGTAAGACGATACTCGGTACTAGTAAATATCTTTTTTTCGTTTATGTTGATATATATGTAGTTGCATAAAGAAGTATTGCATAAAGAATTCCAGCGGGCTTCAAAAATTTCTCACACACATTAATGTTTTTGGCATGTATGTACATGATCCACCAGTGGAGCTTCTGCGACCCCTACGCAGAACTTCCGATAGTGGATTATCTGCGCACGGTGGACGCAAGGAATCCACTGACGGATTTTCGGCGCACGTTATGTTTTGTTTTTTAAACATGAAACTTGATGCGCAGAACTGACTCTAAACATATAGGCCCTAAAATAATATTTCTTACTTTCTACCATTTAATAATATTAAATCATAACAATTCATGAGATGATTAAATCGTGCGCCGAAAATCCGTCAGTGGATTCCCTGCGACCGTGCGCAGAATTACTCCACCGGAGCTATATATACGGAGGGGAGTTTCTGCGCACGTGCGCCGAAAGTCCGACTATGGATTCCCTGCGACCGTGCGCAGAAAAACTCCACCGTTCTGACTCTAAAAATATATATATATAATACTTCTTACTTTCTAAGTTATTTTTATAAACATGGTTTTTAACTTGATGCGCAGAACTGACTCTCTTAACATATAGGCCCTAAATAATATTTCATACTTTCTACCATTTAATAATATTAAATCATAACAATTCATGAGATGATTAAAACGTGCGCCGAAAATCCGTCAGTGGATTCCCTGCGACCGTGCGCAGAATTACTCCACCGGAGCTATATACGGAGGGAGTTTCTGCGCACGTGCGCCGAAAATCCGTCCGTGGATTCCCTGTGACCGTGCGCAGAATTACTCCACTGTTCTGACTCTAAATATATATATAATATTTCTTACTTTCAAAGTTATTTTTTTAAACATGTTTTTTAAACATGATACTTGATGCGCAGAACTGACTATAAAAACTGACTCCACCGTTCTGACTCTAAATATATATATAAATTTCTTACTTTCTAAGTTATTTTTTTAAACATGGTTTTTAAACATGAAACTTAATGCGCAGAACTGACTCTAAACATATAGGCCCTAAATAATATTTCATACTTTCTACCATTTAATAATATTAAATCATAACAAATCATGAGATGATTAAAACGTGCGCCGAAAATCCGTCCGTGGATTCCCTGCGACCGTGCGCAGAATTACTCCACCGGAGCTATATACGGAGGGGAGTTTCAGCGCACGTGCGCCGAAAATCCGTCATTCCCTGCGACCGTGCGCAGAATTACTCCACCGGAACTATATCGCTCATTCTACAAAATCCGGTGCCAATAGCCTTTTTTCCATTCTTTGGTCCACAAAAACTTTGTCGGACACGCGACACGTGACGTCCGAGGCTGGCGAAAATACAAGGCTGACAGCCCCATTCAAAATAGACGGTTAGCAGTTATAAATTAAAAAACAACATATTTACAGTTGGGTACTTTGTCGTACCCCTACGGTTTTAGAGTAAGATAATTTTGCTTTGACACCACATAACAAATTTAATATTGTTTGTGAAGATTTCATGATTATGTGTTACACACCGACATCGACTGGCTAATAATTACTTGGTGCATCAGAGATACTAAAATCAATACCCGGGATCGATACACGTGAATGTGCTATGCACGAATTGATATGAGACGAAAATCTTTGGATACCGGGTAGAAAATGATGAATATCTCCCGTAAATGATTTCGTCTAAAGAAGCCAGATGTGGTTCCTTGCACTTGAATATATGTTTTGAATAGATATGACAGTCGTTAGCTAGCGTCTTGAGAAAGAAGCTTGCGTCTTGAACTCAAAAACTGACAATAATTCTGATTTTATATGTGCCGACTATATAGCGCAGTGTATAGGCCAATCGTGGAGGTAGTATAAAAGCAGATGAGATATGGCGTACCATGGTCACTCACACACTAGCGAGGTCAGTCACCCATGGTCACCGGGCTATTGTCAGAAGCCTTAGTCAGATGTCCTTCGGCCCATTATGCGACTCAAAACTATTAAACAGGTCGGAACAAAATGGCCATGCGTGGCGGTGGATTCAACCTATATCATGGCGATTTCTGCCATGAAGATATCGGGGCGATGACACTGTGTGTTAATCCAATGGCAACGTCAAAAATGACGATATCGCATCCGCCAAACCAAATCTAGGAGAGTCAGGAGCAGTAGGAATGTGAGGCTGGGACAAGAAATGAAGAGAAAACGTGATGAAAGTACACAAGCACAATATATAGAGCGGCAGTGGAAAGAATTACAAGAGTGGGGGAAGAACACTAAGAGACAAGCACTTCAAATTGAAATCTCGCAAAAGATGGGCGAAGTTGAGAGTTCGAGACGGGAGACCGGACTACAAGAGGCAGAGTTGCGAGCACTGCAAGACAGGGAGCTTGAGCGGAAGTACGGGTCTGAGAATATGGGGTGGCTATCCAGAGAAGGAGTGGAAGTAGGCTGTCAGAGTCCGAGGACACGTAGATAGTGACACTGCGGAGCAAAGCCAGTCACCCCCTTATGGCGTGATAAGATGCTGAAGGGGAAAAGCCAATTTGAGGTCAAGTTTGGACCATTTGGGGGGGAAGGCAAGGGAAATTAAGTCACACCAAGTTGGGATAACCAGTCCAAGAAGAGAAGAAGATAAGGCCATGTTCGAAGAAGTCACAATTAGCTATCGAGACAGGAACTAATTGAACCAGTGTCTGACTTGCAAGTTGACACTCGTTGCAAATTTTTTATTCGTATTTCTCCTGAAAAAAGAGAAATTGTGTTGGTATAATGCTGCCTTGTACGGTCCTTCCCCCGTTCGAAGTGAAATTGATTTCCAATGCAGGAGACTGATGACGTCGCAGTAAATGAAGAGTAAATGTTCACGACCATTGCACAGATTGACAGAAAAAAGTGCCAAGTTTGAGTGGAACGACGATTGTGAGAAAGCTGTGAAGGACGCGTTGATAACATAACATAACTGCAACCCAATTCTAGCTTACCCTAAATGGACAGCATGGCCATGATGACTGGACATCTTGGACGTAGATGCAAGTAATTTTGCATTTATGCCTTACAATGGTGATATAGGTGATTGCATATGGTAGCAAATCACTGAAAAGAGCTGAGAGAAACTACTGTGTGACAAGACCGAGAGCTAGCAATTGTGGAGCTTTTGAAGAAGTACAGACATTACTTGGGAGGGGCCAAGTGAAAGTGAGGACATGTCACAGCTCCACTTGTCAGGTGGTTAGAAGTAGTGCAAAGCTTTGATTTATGCCCAGGTAGACATCACCGGAATCCTGACGGTTTATCCAGGTGTCCTTGCGCACAGTGTGGTAGATGAGAAGGACAGATGGCAAAAGAAGTAGAAGAATAACCATGAATGAAATTGGGATCCAGACAGAGCCAGAGAATGAGCCGGAAAGTTCTGAAAAGGCTGAAATTGCCCAAATCGACACCAAAGTGGCTGAAGAAGTTGGTGTTAAACAGGACACACAAGCAGAAAAAGAGGAGGCTGAATCAACAGACACAGATGAGATCCCCACACCCACGCATGGAGAGGAGTCCATCATGAGAAAGTTCGGGATAGGAGAGAGAAACAGCAGAGGGGACATGCTCCTGCAGTTTGCTGCACAACAAGGACTAATCATCGCAAACACCTACTTCAAAAAGAACAAAAATAGATACTGGACATGGGAAAACCTAGAAATTTAAAACCAAATTGACTTCATACTTTATAGTAGCACTAGCCAGAGAGGAATTGTAGAAGACTGTGGAGTCATCACGAGTGTAGACATTGGAAGTGTAGACCATAGGATGGTCAGAGCAAAGATACGCATCAATAGGAAACTAGCAAGGCTTCAGATCATAAGAAACAGAAAGAAAAATAAATTGAACATCCGCAGAGACAAGGAGAGGAGACAAGAGTACCAACTTGAATTGAAAAATCGTTTTGCTTTGCATGAGTGCAGATATGGATACCAAGTATGACCTCATATCCAGCACAGTTATAGAGGTAGCTGAAGAAATAGCACCAATCATAGACGTGATAGAGGAATAGAGGATATGGATACAAAAAGAAAGAAACTTCAAGAAATGGAAGACAAAATACCCCCCCCCCCCCAACAAAAACTGAATACACTGAGCTTGTCAAAACACTGAGAAGAGACGGGAGAGAAAGCAAAAAGAGAAGAAATTGAAACCATCCTGATGAGTGGAAAAGGACTGAAACAGATGTCAAAACCTAACTGAACAGCAAGAAAACCAGAATAGGCAAAATGAGACAAAAGGATGGCAACATCACAATTGATAAAGAAGAAATTTTAGACGTAATTTATTTATTTTATTTATTTATTCGAACATACGCTTTTACATCATGTGCAGAATTATACCAAGATCTGTACAGTTCAACATCAAATCAGAACAAGTCGGATATAACAATTGATCAAACTGAAGTGGAATTGGCAGTGAATCAAATGAAAGATAACAAAGCTCCAGGCACTGACAACCTAACCAGTGACATCTTCAAGGTAGGCGGTGCAGATATAAGTATACAACTAGTCGGATTGTATAACAACATAATATATAACATAGGCCTATAACGTAATTTACATTTCTTGTGATCATCAAGAAAGACAACAGAAAAAGATACCTAAAACCTGGAAAGAGGCTAAAGTTATACTGCTTCACAAAAAGGGCGACAAAGCAGATATTAAGAACTACAAGCTACTACAGACCAATAAGTTGACTGTCCCATGCATGCGTTAAATGATACACAACCGTATTCTAGAGAATACTGGATAAGAATCAACCAAGAGAACAGGCTGGATTCAGGGAGGGCTACTCAACTATACAGCTCATCTTCATGCATTGAACGAAATCGACCAATATAGAAAAGGCAAATCGATACAACTGATAGATTATGATTATGGAGTCAACGAGGGATATGTACAAATCATGGAGGACATATACATATACATAGATGCAACAGTCATAATTCATCTTGAAAATGATGTATCCAAACCAACACACACCAAAAGAGTTGTAACTTCGTGTAAGACAGGGTGATACAATATATGCCGTGGAAGAAGTGTTCAAGAATTTAGACCTAAAACTGAGAGGAGTCGATATTGACGGAGAATGGCTAACAGACCTGAGATTTGCAGATGATGTTGCATTAACAGCTTCATCAGTTAAAGATATGGAGGTGCAACTACTAAACAGCTTGAACAAGGAGAGCAAGAAGATGGGACTGAATATACACAAATGAAGACTAAATTCATGACAAACTACCAGACATACAAGTTAAGTCCATTGAAATCGAGAATGAACAGATAGAATATGTAGAAAGTTATAAGTATCTAGGCCAGACAGTAAAGATGGAAGACAACACAAGAGAAGAAGTCATGCTAAGAATAAAGGCTGGCTGGAACTGCCTTGTAGACACAAACAAGTCCTATGTGACAAATGACATTGAGGACAAAAGTCTTCAACCAGTGTATGTTACCTACAATGACCCAAGGCTGTGAAACATGGACAACAACAAAGTTTTTGGAACAAAAACTCAAGCTCGCACAGCATGCTATGGAAAGAAAATGCTACACATCACCATGCGTGACAAAGTAAAGAATGTTAAAATATGGGACAAAACAAATGCCAAAGATATCATTGAAAGGAGCAAAGAGGCAAAGTGGAGATGGGCGAGTCACATAGCTCGTAGAGAGGACAAGACTAGGACAATAGATGGACAAAGAGGCTAACTGAATGGCAGTCAAGAACAGGAAAGATAAGAAGGGGAAAACAAAACCGAAGATGGTGTGGCTGGTAAGCACACCAGTTGGCTACACTAAGGACATACTGCACTGGGGTCAGTGGCACATGTTAACGATGTGTCCTTCTGAAGCGATGGGAGAGTGAGTGATGGCAAAGAGTTCGAAATGGCTATACCAAGTCATTAAGGAGGAAGGCATTGGATGCACTGCATGCATCAAAGACTGCAGACCATTTGGGTAGAGAGAAAACCTTGTCAAGATTGCATGAGCGGTACTACTGGTTTAGCGTGCAAGCGTCGAGCCCTCTTTTAACAATCCTGTGTATGACCCCCCCCGACTATGCAGAAGACTTAAGAGAAAGAATGAAAGGCATAGGGCTAGACGTGCATTTGAAGCGAGTAGTAGGCGCCAGAAGCGAAACTATGACCATTGAACACATAAAGACGGTCAGTTGGTGTGGCTATTTGATGACAAGAAGAGACCTGGATTGTCTAAGAGCTTCCAAGAAGCTGACACTGCCATGGGAAGGTCCTTGTGGTAAGGATGTTGCTTTCCGCATGCAGAAGACAGCCAGAAGTAAACCAAAAGTCGTGCATGCAGATCGTCTAGCTCAAACCCTATGAAGGACCAGAGCTAGAACCATGGGTCTTCGAAGTTCCAGTCTCGGTAGAGAAACCGTCTGATTTGGAGACTTTGCTACCGGAGGTTGAAGAATCAATGGAAGCACCCAAACCAGATGATCCTGTAGCAAATTAGGACAAACCTGCAGAGTCAAGAAATTGGGAGAGAAAGAACGAGAGAAAGGAGAGTTCGAGTACGGAAACGTCCAGTTAGAGCAGAAGGGAAGAAGAGCATCCAGTTCAATTCGGAGGTGGCAGTGCAAAATATCCCGAGATGGGGCTAAAGCCAATAAATTTCCATTATGTGAACGTAGTATCGACAGGTTGGAGATAATTAGGGAGAGCGAGTTGGCGCAGCGGTAGTTCCCTCGCATTGCACTACTGAGGTCACAGGTTCAAGCCCCAGTCGTACCCAAGGCCTGTATGTGCACTTGGTTTTAAAGTGCGGATAGGTTTGCGCCAGGTTCGGCTGCAACCAGCCTAGTTGATGCGATCTGATTGTGATGATTCACCACGCAGCAAAATTACAGCGATTTGAATCCTCTGGAAAAATGCGCTATATAAATTCCGAAATTTATTTATTTATTTATAGATATAGGATAACCTAAAGAAGCAGCTAATGTTGAAGATACATATGGACCCCAGATGCGGGTGGGACGTCGAAATCCGGCCCGAGACCCATTAGGTACCGTTAGCCTGAGAATAAAACAGGAGAGATTACTGCATTATCTCCTTGTGCTTTCTTAACAGAGATTGAAATGGATTTCAATAGAGGAAGAGTGGATGAAAGCTGGGAGATTGAAAAAAAAACACTCTTTCCAAAAATTTTTGTTTTGCTTTTTTCTTAATCTTGAGGCACCATTCCAAAAACGGTTTTTTTAGTTTTTTGATATTGGCCTTATTTTTGGAGATATTGACCACATAAGGCATCAAAATGAACTTTTTAAAATTCACAACCACCTATTTGCACAAAATGATGCCTAAAATTGGAAATAGACCAAAATATAAAAAAATGAGAAAACCGTTTCTTAAGTCAATCATGCTTTTTATGATGAGCATAATTGCTTACCTATAGATGCTGTATTTATTGAGTTATCGTGTACCTAAATCGTCATTTTACCGAGAAAATGAACATTGAAATAAAGGCCGTTGAAGTTTAAAGTGGTCACATTTTGCACTTTGATCGAAGCTTACAGGAGAATGCGGCAGTTCTCGTTTTTCTACCTTACATTACGTGAACATCGGGTAAATCCACAGCCCCTTGAGAAGTTTGGGCGAAATCTATTCATATCTTGATGTTTAAATCGGGGGAAAGAACTTGAAAAAAATCACATTTTATCAGCTAAAACAGAGCCATTTGACCGCTAGGTTTTTGTGAAATCAGTGCTTCCGCGGTGTTTCCATAAGATGCGCCACGCATGCAGATAAGCGTCGCGTATCTGTGGGTTACCAAATTGCGCGATACGCAAAAATCGCGTTGCGCGCGTGTACCCTGCTGGTACAACAAAGATTTTCTTTCCTTTTAAATTTCAAACACGAGTGGAATAGTGAAATAAAATCCTTAAAATATTGCAGTTGGAGTTTATAAATCTGGATTTTCATTCCTTGTATTTATAAAAAACATAACAAAGTACAAACATATAAAAAAACTCAATTTCGCGAAAGAAATAGTGTCTAGAGTACACAGCCGCGTTAAGAAACCATTCTATTTGTTGGTCCCAAAATCTGTAATGAATTAAAATTTGAAGAACAATGTGACAATTTGAAAGAAATTTGATATCTATATCTATATCTTCTGAAATCATAATCTTCTGAAATCATATTTATTTAAAATTAAAATGATTTACAAAAATTTGACTTGCTTTAATTTTTGGCATTTCTATATGGTAATAAAATCGATGATTATATAAATGAAATTGTTATATCAATTTGTTGAAGTAAATTAAAGTACATGAACAACTAAGTTTTCTTGCTGTTTTATGCTTGTTGTGTTTTTGTCTTTTGTAGCAGCGTTTTTCCTATTATGTATTTTAAGATATATGTGACACGATCTGCTCCATGGGGGCCAAAGGAGGCATTTTTAAAAATTGAGTTACTATAATTATTACCTTATACAAACAATAGGCTATCATTTACTGAAAACACCGAAGGTCTAGCATACTTGGTTCTAAAGTTCTGAAGCTTTGTGATGTGTATTTTCTTATGTATTTTATTGTTTTTTACTCTATATTTTTGCCTTTATCTCAATTTCAAATTTGCCTTTGGCCCCCATGGACCAGATCATGTCACATATTATAATTTATGTTTTGTCAACATTATCAGGCTTGTTACTTGTTGTTGTACTTCCCCCATATCATTATATTTTTTTCTCTTTAGTATGCTTCTTATTGACGGACATATGAAAATGAACTATGAACTAATACCAATACTAATAATAACAACAATAATACATGCAACAATATTCAGTGAAATCGCAAGGCTTTTATAACTTGCTGCAGAGAAACAATTTATTCTTGCAAGATTTCTTATTTACAATACAAATGAAATTGGACGGATAACAATAAAGTTTTCAACAATTTAAATCTTAATATATATCACAAATATAAGCTATACCATTTTTAACCCCAATGTGGCAGTAAACTCAGTGCTTTAAGCGAATGCTACCGATTTGAGGCTGCGCCCAATGAAAATGCACACTGACGTCACTACCGCATCAGGGTGAAAAATGGTATAATGTATATAGTCAATGTATAGTCAACAGTATTTGGCTGTTGGTTTCTCACTTGGAAGTTCTCTATGTGCATATGCAATAGTCATTTAAGCTGCAATCTTGGAAATAAGTACTTGGAACGCTTGGCACACTCTGCCATAAATTTTTGCTGTAGACTTAATTCCAAGATTGTGGTTTGTCTTTAAGTTTCTTTGGTCAGATCAGTACACATTTTATACTACAAAAAAATGGGCATGAATGTCTAGAAATATATAATACCTTAGCTGCTATAATTCGCTGTCGTAGTGCACGTTACAATATGACCGTTGCTAGGCCAACTGGATCACACTTTCTTTGTTACGAACCACTGATCGAAATGATCACAACACAAAGCCTATGGCATATCAAAATTCGGAACAGGTGTATGAGCCCAGGCTTGGAGCAGTAACCAATGGTTACTAACGTGCACTACGACAGCGAATAGTACTACTGAAATTTTGTATGAATGATATAAAACAAATATTAACTGTCTTAAATTTATGTAATAGTCAAAATAATATCACTCGATGAAAGATGTATTGTTCCACACCACTCACCCTTCCAGCTTCTGGATGGAAAAATTCATCTTTCACCTCATGATTCTATTTCGACCATAGTTAATTTCTGCATACCATTCATTTCCAATGCGGCTTATGCCAGTGAAAAATGATTTGTACAGACAGTTAATATTTGTATAATACAAGATTTGTGTAGATAGCCACAAAATTAACTTGTTTTACATATAACATGACATTAAATAAAATAATAGTAATTCATGATTTGTATAATACATTTGGAAGTTGTAGGCACACAAAATAGGAAAGTGGTGTAACTGATTACTAAATTCTTCTCAAAATGAAACCGACATGTTCTTCTTGTAACTTTAGCTTAGTTTGAAGACAAAGATTTGAGACAGGTATACCAACTTGATGTGGGTAACAACACAAAGGACAAATAAAGATAAAAAAAAACTTATGCAGTATGCAAACCATGGAAGTGTACTAAAACGAGTAAATCAAAAAAGTAAAAAAAAACAAAAACTACAGCTGGACAAGTAGACAAAATGTAACAGAAATACAATCATTAGGTTTTAAATCTGTCTGTTTTTTATATATATTCTAGGTATCCTCTTGCATCATCTTGCGATCCTTGGGTGTTTTATACCTGTACTGTTGGAAACACAATTAGGCGTACCAACTTTGTCTTAGTTTGAAGCTCAAGAAAACAATTCTGCATGATAAACACATTGTGTCGCTCCTTAGATGCAGTCAGTGCATTACGCCATCTAGGGTGTCTGGTATCACCCACAAGCACTGATTAGTTTCGGGTGCATTTCGAGCAAAACATGAATATCTCCCAATTTTTGCCCCATGCATGTATCAAGATGGCTGTCGAGTCCTGCTTCTGTGGTTTTAATTCTGTGGTGTGTGTACACATTCACACACTATCCATGAATGCAGGCACTTTCTTACATCCTATGTATATATCTCTACTTTCACTCTTAAAGGTCACTCCATGTGGAGACACATTTGAGTCCTGATGTAACTCTGTTCTAATCATTTTTCAAATTGTCATTATTAACCCTTGCATAATGTCAATACATACAGATATTATAATATACTATACAAAACATATTATAGTGCTTAAAATCTGTACATTTTTAAACACAATTTTACAGACCAAATAATAAGTTATGGCAGTAGCTGCATACATTCAGCTACTGTACTATTTATTACACTTCCCACAGACAATGTTGAGATAAAGCATTCAGGGAATCTATGCATTATGAAATGGCAATGTGTAATCATGTGTACAATGAATTGGGCTATTCCATTTAAAATCCATACACACCCTGTGGAAGACATGAACTTAATCTTCCATACAGGCAGTGTGAATTTCAAATGGGGTTAACTGATGGGTGACTCCATTTTAAATTCACACTCCCTGTGTGGGAGATTAAGGTCATGCATCTTCCATAGAAGGTGTATGGATTACAACTGGAATAGCCCATTGACACAATTCTATGTACCTTACATGTAGGGCTATACAATAGCATGATAGGTAATGATAGGTACCATATTGCAGGAGGGTGAGAGTTCACAGGGAAAATGTCAAAAGGTTAGGTCATCAGGCATGTTTGGTAATACTTCTTGTATTTAATTAATTTGTCAACATTTATCCCATTTCCTGCTTACTAAATACAAATAGAGTGTATGAACTCTCCTACAGCAAATCGATCAAAGATAATCAAATATAGATGAAAGGTAGCCAGAGACTGTCTGACAGAACATGTACCATGCATTAGAATTAAGAACGGCTGTTGTATGTACCTTAGGTGCATCCATAGATAGTAGCCTAACATTTCAAAATTGCCCCTGTGCACTCTCACCCTCCTGATACAGTATTTAAACTACTGTTTATTGTAGTACTAGCGGGAGACCCGCGCTTCGCGCGGGTCCCCGCTAGTTGAGTAAACGGGAGCGGTTAGTAAACGGGAGTGGTTAGTAAACATGGTCAACGGTGATGATAATCATGGTGTCTTGGTGTAGAATCTGTAGATTATTCATCCAGTATAGTAATGATCATGTTAGCTTGATAATCATAAATTATGTTAGCTCCTGTCATATTAAAGAAGCTAAACTTTAAGTGAATATCCAGACCTGTGATAATGTTGTTACTCACTCAATCCCTCAGATTTCTTTTAAAACAGCTCGTGACAAAATGGTTGATTTTAACTTTATCCAAACAAACATATAACATTAATGTTAGAAGAGGTTGCTAGAAAACGTTTCAATTTCGGGTTATAATGGTATAAAACATGTAAGCAACATGTTTAAAAGTTGCAGCAAAACATTTCAAGCGATTCCGTGTTGTTAATAGCTAGGTCTACATTATAGCCAGGATTTATTTGTGGGGGCCGCAGAATTTCCAAAATGTGGACTTTCAAGTTCCACTAAAGTGGGCTCATCCACCCCCTAATATTTAACCTTTTCGGGCTATACGGAATAGTTGCACGACTCTGTTGGCTACATTTTAACATTCCCTCTGTAAAGTGGACTTTTTTTGCAAATCTGTCACCCAATGACCCCCCCCCCATTTCATCAGCTTACACCTAATGATCCCCCCGATAAGTTGCTTCAAGGCCTTTGCTTTGACCAAGTTTCCAATTCTGAGGGGACACAACCGGCTGCACGGCGCGAGACACAATGGTGCTTCGTGGCCATTCAAAAAGGTGGCGGCAAAAAACTTCCGAGTGTGCCCCACCCCTTCCCAAATTCCTGGATTCGCCACTGTCTCAGAGAAGTAGTCAGTCACATACCCAGACAAACAATGTCTATGGTCTTATCTATGGTCATATACACATACGTAGGCCTACGCGCGGTAAGCCAACATTAAGTGCGCCCATACCATGCGCCACAATGCGCGTGAATTCCGTGAAACCATGTACGCGCAGGTGCGTGACCCGCTACTTACCGCGTGTGTTGGACATCGCTTGCATTTGACGCGTTTGCTGTCATGACCTGACCCATAAGGTTATTGACCTCAACGGCCTAACAACCGATCTTTTTTTTTGTTATTTCCATAGTCATTGAATAGTTTGGCAAAAATGAACGTCAGATGGTTTAATGGCAATATGTACCCGATCGATCTACGAATAAATCAGAGCTGAAAGTGAAAGCATCTCGGAGCCTGCTTCTGGACAAGATTTAGCGACTTCCTTTTATTTATATAGATGTCTGGGGATGGGTAGAGATAATTAAAGTATAGGCCTAGGCAATAATAATATAAAAGACCAAATTCATTAAGAAGTACCATATATCAAAGTGTATTGAAGTAAATCCATGAGAAAGTACACACAATAGTATATAGTACAGTAGCTACAACACATCAGAGCAAACATTTGTTGGACCTTGTTGGACATCAAAAGTGTGTATCATGTTAACCCAAGAAACAGTGAATCGGATAAAATCAATACTTCACAATTGACAGATTAACAGACTCAATGATTTAAATGAAAACAAATGCACCAATCTAAGCATCCAACAAATTTTGCTCTAAAATTGAAGTCTGTCTCTATCAACCAGTGGCTATTGTCTCTGTTGACCGGTGGCTATGTGGGAGCAGCCACCAAGCCGGCTGCTCCTTGCCCTAACTGTTGGCCACCTACAGTACTCTCTAGAGGCTTAAAGCCAAGTTCATCTGTGGGTACACCAAACGATGTCAGCTTACTCTCGTATGTACGTAGCAAGTCATTGTGTGCCTGTAGATTAGACGAAAAAGTAATCAACAGTTACTTAACAATTTCGAAGTACAAAAAAATCACCAGCTTTTTGTAGTCATCCCAGTATTAGTAGAGCAATGGGGTTTGAGGTCTAATTTCTACAACTAGCGGTAAATGCATTTGCAAATGCATCACTACCCTCTGAATTTTGATTGCGAAGAAACTATTAATAAGTTCAATCTGTCCACTCGACACAACTCAAAATACTGCAGAAACTCTCATCTCATTGGGCTGGTGGTGATGTAAGAGACAACAAAAAAACATGCAACAGGACTTCACTTTCAGTTGCCACATGCATAAGACCAGGGTTTTGCTTTAAGCATTTTGCTGAAGGGGTATTCAATTTATTTGCACACTTTCAATTGTGAACTTTTCCTCTGGGGTATATAACACATTGCCCATGGGTAAGTTTTCATTTTGGAAGCCTTTTTTAACAATATGCAATTTGTGTCTCAATTTCACTGCATTATTGCACATTTTTACCAGGGCGCTAAAGAATTTAAAAAAAAAAAAAAGGCGGGGGGTGGATAAACCAAGCAAATGTTTGCACAATTTTTTTCATTACAAACTAGTTTTATTAACTACTACCTCACACTCCCTCTAGCAATTTGTCTGTTTGGCGTGATTTAAATAATTCAATGCTTAAATGAAGGCAGATGTACACCATCACCCCAAATGAAAATATCAGGTTAATATCAAATCATGGAACATTGAGCACATACAATTTTAAAATTTTGTACACACTAACTTTGGATTTCAAATAGGTGCGCAAAGTGTGTGAATGTGTATATATGCGCTATTTGCGCATTAAATAAAGCCCTGCATGGGACCCAACACAACAAGGTCTTCTCTGTCGTCTATTACGTTACCATCAGTCAGATGCACCATAGCATAGCAAGATGCAGTTTTATTTCACATTTTTTATTTATTTACAAATTTATATGTTTTAGTCACTGCATTAAACCTCTAGACCTGAGATTGTGAGTTCTCCCACAGATGTTACCCATAAGCCATCTCAACCAGGATTTCTCTATCATTTCCTAAAATGGGCTAATCCATTACAAGTACACACTCCCTCATGAAAGATTTTAGAAATATCTTTCATAATTTTAGAAATAACTTTCATAGGGGAAGTTTGAATTTCAAATTAAATGAAATTAGCACACTAACCAGCACATTCTCAGAAGGTGCATGAAATTCAAATTGGAGCGGCCCAATGAGTTCATTCCATTTGAAATTCCATTTCTTACATCTTCCACACGGGCAATGTGGACTTTATAAATGGATAAGCCCAATATAAGAGTTCAAATCAGGAAATTTCCTGGAAACTCTCATCATCTTTGATCTCCATTGTAATTTGTATTGTCATGGAATAAGTAAAGTAAAAGTTTTTTCATGCAGATTTGTGCTTTTGTCCACTTAAAGAACATCCACCTCAGCAGAGGTTGTCTGTTTTTACCATGACATCATTATACATACCTTGCACACTCTAGCCAGCTCGTATTGGAGATCTTTGATAGCACTGTTCTTTGAATCCAACACATCCTGTAAGAGACAAAGGTTAGAATGGATGGTAAGTGTATATGTGCCAAATTCCAGCCATGATTTGATATAGATGGCCAGCCATAACAAACAGTGCCCTCATTAAGGCCGTACAATTGGCACATAACTTGCCAGAACTGGCACAAAACATTCCAGGAAGAAAAGGGAGAATCAGATTCCAGTCCAACTTGGCCATTTATTGAGAAGCCATAGGCCTAAAATCTCAATAAATGATCAAATTGGTCCAGCAACAAATTCCTAAGAGGGAACACTGATTACAAAGATAATCCAAGCTCTTAATCCTTAACCTAATCCTTAATCCTGTCCCCAACCCTAAAACCTAACCCTAATCCTAGTCTAAATCTTGCTGTAAATTGTTAAGGTTGTTAAGGTTATTGAAAAAAACAACTAAGGAACCCAACTACCATTCAACCACAAGCATCCTGGTAGAACCGGCGGTTTAACTGCGTCTTTTGTGCCAAACAATAAACCTGGCCCAATTCACCCCTAACATACCTTTCTGTTATAGTGATAAACAAAACACTTTACACTTGTAACATCCAAGTCAGAGGGTGTGAGAGGAAATGGGCTCAGTTCTTCCTTTCCACTTACAGTGAATCAAAATGGCATAATCATGAAAAATTCTACACGCATACCTCTAGTTTTCTTGTGACAACTGTGAGAGCTGTTGGGTCTAGATTGGAGGCAGATAGCACCTCGTTGAGCTGAGCTTCCTTCTTCTCCAGCGTATCTGCAAGGGCGCCAAGTTTCTTCTCCAATAACAGATTCTTAAAGTTACTCTTTTGTTGCACTTCATGAATAGCCTTGACAAATTTACGATATAACTCATCTCGCTCTTTCTGCATCTGTGAGATAGAAAATAAAACAAAATAGAATATCACGTATGAGATAAATCCCTATAAACAACGTAAATTATTTATGTACCTACCTTGATTTCAGAAACAATTGACAAAAAATGAAGTTAGCAGTCCCCGGTTCTAATATCTGTACAATCACTTCCTCTAAATTTCAGAGGATCTAGCGGTCAACATCCTAACTGATGGATTCTGGCATTATAAACCCTTACATTTAGAAGTAGAAGTGACCTTTATTTATGAAGTGTTTTGTCCAGAGGCTAAAAATCACTTCTGATAACAGTGGTCATCAAGAATCAGATCACTTCCTCCATGACCATCACAACCTGTTGGCACAGGTCATGTCAGTACTTTATTGGATCGTGAACTGCACCAAGATGGATTGGGACAGCCAATGTTAACACGCTACTCTTTTTGAAATGGACTGTGAGCTACATGTACTGTAGGTATGGCTCTCTGTCCAAAGGACGGCTTACTGCTTCCTGTAAAGGACACATAATTCTCATGGTTCATTTACCATATAATAAATGAACCACAGAGAGAGCAGATGTTTGAATTAAATGCATAGATGCTACCAATAAGCCCTTTCACAATTTTGGTTACTTATGTGCTAAATTCCTTGCTTATGAGATACCCATTGAGGCTACAGTATTTCAATGCGCGTGAACTTTGCTCTTAGTAAGAAACACTTTCTATGTGTGTTTTTCATATTTTTGGATCTTGATGTCTCCTGAACACTTACATTATACAAGGAAAGTATTAATGAGCTAGCTAGAAACTGCTAGAGTGAAAACATGAAAGTAAAATCATGGGAGAATCCCTTTCAGGCATGGCTAATCATACGCATCATGTTAATGCGCAGTTCATGTGCAGTCAGAGATTTCCGAAATTGCAAAAGGGCTTATTTTATTCAGATTTTTCCCAAGCCAATTAATAACTCAACTCAGGACCTCATTCTCAAGATTCGACTACCCTAGCGACTGGCCATGTTCGCCCAAAGTATATGCATGATTAACTGCTTATTTCTTGACTTACCTTTTCAAATCTCTGCTCTAATACTTCATGCTCCCATTGTAAATCTCTGTGCTCTTGATCCATGACCTTTAACCTTGCTTTTGCACTCTGCAATAAACACAGGGTAAAAAGAAATGATTTACAAATTGCAGAAGGCAGTGTTTGTTCGATGGAATAAAAGATAATGCAATGTAAGAATATGTTTAAAGCCATATTGTAACATTTTCATAATAGATTAAAAATTCTTTTCCATAAAATGTTAGCTTTTACTGTCTATATGTCCCCTTTAAATTTTGAGCCAAACAACTGAGGTAAAGCAAAGAAATTTGGAATTTACTACCAGCACCGATGTCACCAATGTGCGTCACTCCGTGGGTCGTGTTACGGCACAGTCCTTTGATGTGTGCATGACCATCCTGTCCGCCATAGTATGTGCAGTGTTATGAACATCACGTACGAACCATTGGTTCCTGCTCTTTATTCAAAATCTTGACAAACTACAGTACCTAAAGAGTTGATTTTTGCAGGGTATGTTAGTTTAATAAAGTACAGTACAATATTGAGGGCTTCCTCCTCAGCAAATGTTACAATATGGCTTTAAAAGAACATTATATTTTACTTGCATTAAAAAAATCTTACTTCAAACCTGTAATTACCAAATACACCTCTGTTACGCTGAATTTGCACTTGATCGCTTTTGCCGAAAAGCATATTGCATACATGCTCTGTGTTTACTTCAGTTCCAGAATATCAAGGCAATTGATCAAAACCCATCGTTTTTGCAAAACTGATGTTGCTTTTGTGAGTTTAAATAAATTTCAACTCCTGAGTGATGTTGCTTGTCACATGACCTGCACTGACCAACAGATTTATTATTTTGCTAATTACTTTTCTTGATCATCAACTTTCGGAAGTAAATTAATTAAAAACAATAATTATCATTGGATGTCCAAAAAATGTATTTTGTTGCATTTTGAATATTTTAATTGTTGTCTGGAATCGATATTGTTGTGATTAGGATAACTGCAATATTAAGCGTTGCATCACAAAGTTTGGCGATTGGCCATCAGTTTTCAAAAGTAATGCATTGCAATCGCTTAGCAATCGAGTGTCAATTCAGCTTCAATCCCAAACTACACCTAATCTAATACTTACTGCCAGGGATGCTTTGTCCTTCTCATAGTTGGCCAGTTGTCTGGTCAACTCTGCTACTTCTTCCTTAGCTTTCTCCAGAGGTTCCTTGAGACGTTTGTTCTCCAGTTGTATCTCGTTCATCTGTTTCTCCATTCGTTCCTCTTTCTTCTTCATCTCCTCCACTTGTTCCTGGTTGAAGAAGGTGCATGAAAAAATCACAGAGTCACAGTATAAACATAAGTAAACAAAATTGCAGGTATTAAATAAACAGAACCTCATAATACATATGCGGTACGGTGAATCTTCCCCAAATTTGATCAAAATTTGTCAAATTATACTGGATTTGCAGCATCAAACTGCTGCTGATCATATAGGGTACCAAAGCAGTTTAATCTCCCCCTTGATTGCTACACAAGCCTTGAAGTTAAATTGCACAATCATGACAATACAATATAGGCCCCTCATTCAACATGTTCAACCCCCATGCACCTTGCGAGATTCTGTTGAGCTTGTTTTTAAATACTTTCACAAACTAACCTTGAGTGAGTTGATAAGAGCCAGATTATTAAGAGTGATATCGTTATAGTAATTCTTGATATCGCTGAAGGCCTTCTCATGGTTTCTCATCAGCGTGTTGATTTGACTGTTCTTTCTCTCCTCGATCTCGTGAATCTCAGTTTTGCGGCGGAGTTCCAGCTCCTCACGTAACTGCCTCATCTTCTGCTCATACTTGGCTTCAATTTCTGTTTGGAAGTAAATGATAATTATAATTGGTTATTGCGATAAGGAAAAAGTGAAGCAACATGATTTGTATCATTGTTTATTCAATGCTTAACCAGATAGACAGCCTCATCCCCCACTTCAAAATACAGATTTGAATTGCCTTGCCAAGAACTGATCCTGTATTTGTTTTCTGATCAGTAAATACTTCATTTTTACCTTTGGAAAAGACCCATTCAAAAACTACCTTGCATGTGAAATATTATTATTTAGAAAATAAAAATATTGTTTGAGACCCAACATGTCTGAGAAAGCATTGTTTACAGTTGAACAACGAGGTGGCACGCTGAGTTGTTCCACACAAAAATAATGCTATCTCTCGTGTTATATCAGGTGAGGTGATAGGGACACCTGGGTCTCAAAACAATACTTTTATCTCATTCTTAAAATTGTGAGTGTATGTAATTTACGTTCACTCTTCATAGTTATTTTTACCTCCGCGTATGAAATTGGCAAATCCATCACATCCTTTCACATGCAAAATATCACACATACACCAACACGCAAGATAACTATGCACATAACAGGGTACAAGCAATTCAGTTAAATACGTATATAACACAGGCAAGAAGTCATCAAATTAGAGGAAAACAAGAATTGTTGATACTGCAATTTTGCTCTGGGGGTGGGCTGATTTATAGTTATTATTTATGTACAGATACTACGTTTTTACTTATGGAAGTATAGAAATGTTCTCAGTCAGTGGGAGTGGTCTAGATCATAGACACATAATCTAATTGAACAATCGCATGATTTCTGGTGTCGTCTATCACACCATAGATGATCCTATATACATCATCACAAGTATTGATAGCTCATTACTCGCTTGTAGAGGTACGCGTATGTAGCATGTTGTATGCGTAGACCTAGTGCGTAATACTCTTACATGCTCGCAGTACTCGCAACTGAAGACATGAAGTTGCAAACAAGTTTCGTTCATTTTAGAATAAGGGGAGATTATATGATGGTAACTTCATTTTTGCTCAATAAAATTGTTTATAGTTATCAAAATGATATTTAACTGACTAAAGAATAAGCTAGAATAAACAATATGAATTTTTGTTTGTGCTATCCTCTACCATGTGATAGATGACGGGTAAGTCCAATATTTTATCGTAGTTGGCATCCACTACTCAAAATATTGGACCTGCCTGTAGTCCATCACATGGTAGAGGGTAGTAAAAACAAAAATTCCTATATTCTTATTCTTAATTCTTATATTTTCAAATTCATTATGCAACAACTCACCTCGTGCTTCTCTTTCAAAATCAGACCTAAGATTTGTGACAAGCTCATCACTTTTCTGGGAAAATAAGAACGGCAAATGATAAAAATTTTACATATGCAGTAGTTACATTGTATAGCAAGTCATAAAAAGGATGCAGGAAAACAGTCAAAAGGTCAGCACCATCTCCCTCTCCCAGCCTGCCACTGTCCCTTTGCCAGCAGGTTGCCCACCTACCAGATAGAAAAACTAAATATACATGTAACACAACATACAAGGATGTGGATGACTCGCATGAGGTCAAAGGGACACACCCTCCTGAGGACATACATTGCCAGGCAAGGTATTTATAAATCACCTAAACATAAGTATACTTACAATTTTGAGGTTTTTGATAATATCTTCATGAGCTAGTTCTTGCTCCTTGAGTGACACTTTTAGTCCGCGTTTATCTTTGCGTAATTCAGATTCGTTGCCTTTGTGGTCATCCTGAGCAAGTTTGAGGGCCACTGCACTCTCCGCCTTCAATTCTGATATATTGTTCTGGTGTTCGTACAGAAGATGTTTCACTTTCTGTTTGTAAACCTGTAACATTAGGTGAAAATAAACAGGTATAATATACAGAAGAAAGAGTACATTGCATGTATAGAGTCCACATTGATGAATTTTCTTTGACAAATTGCCAAATTCATCAAACATATAATTTAAAATACAATTGCAGGCTATTATAGAATTAAGAGGCCATGCATGAGAATACACATTCATAAAATGTCTGGAAATTGCTTTAAAAAAAGCTGGAAAAGCACTTAAAATTGGACTAAACACCTGAAAATGGGCTAAATATAAATAAAATTGCAGTAATTTTGACATCGCAAAAGCTGGTTCCAGACTTTTGACTGGAAATTCTCATGTCTGAATGGCATAGTATCATAGGGAAGCAGGACACATGCCCCCCAGCCCTTTGGAGTCAAAATGTCCATAGCAAAATACCAAAAAGATCTTCAAAACGTCCCAGTGCAAGAATTTATCACAACAAATATTTGTTTTTGGCAATGATTTTAATAAATCAGTCCCAAATTATCAACAAACAACAAAATATGTAACCTGCTCAGTCCCACGGAATGAGTTCCAAGTTGAAAGTTTTGTGACCTTCTGCCCTTTCTGGCTGTTGAGTAGATGTTCTTTGTTGGATGCACAGGCCTGTACAAGCCAGTAGTACAATTGGCATTCACAAAGGACATACACTACTGGCTTGTATTTGCTCTTTGCATGAATCCACCATCTTGCTAACAAAACGAGGTTCTCCTGCAAACGCATGTGCAAAAAGTGCATTTTTGTTTCTCTCGCTTTTCTACCAACGCGCCAGAAGGCTTTTGCAAAGCGTACGCAGCAATTAAAGCATGCGTTTTTACAGGTGTATGCACACGCAATACACATTTTGCAGGAAGAAACTTGTTTTGAGATGACTGTGCGATCGGCGAATAGGTGCGGGTTAAACAAAGAACATCAACTCAGTGACCAGCTCAGAAGGTCTTGAAACTACCAACTTGTGACTTTACGGTCATTTTGTGGGAGCAGCACATGCCATATACATGTATGTAATTAGACCCAGCAAATGGAAAAACACAGAATGTGCAGTTTATTTTTTATAAAACACAGAATGTGCAGGTTTTTAGAAAACAGAATTTGAACATTAGAAAATTGACAAATGTGACATAATCAAGGGGAATGAGTCGCATGTCGGCAATTTTCAAAAAGAAGTTTTTAAAATCATTTTCTGTCAGTTTACAAATGCTACATTTTGATGCAAACCCCATCAAAATCAGACATCTGGTTACTGAATTATGAGCAATTTATCAATGACTGAAAACAATATAAAACAAAAGAATTTGAACACTGTTTTTGCCAATATCTCAAAAACAATTTTAGCGACATCCGACTCATTCCCTTGATCATGATTCTAAAATCTATAACCCTAACTTCTATACTGAAAATTCTGAAATCAGCATCCCCAATGATAATCCTAACCATAACCAGAGCCCACATAAAGACAAAATTGATCTCAAATTTGATTTTCTAGGATTTTGTCAATCGTAAGTCTTTCTGAAACATACATGTAAAGATCTTGGGAGGGCAATGGCTTTGCACAATAAAAAAAAAGTTTTCCCGACTGACCGAAAAAGTTGTGGAGGACAAGCAAACAATCAATTTTTTTGGCCTTATGAGTCCCTTGTGCAAAGCAAATTTGTTTAGTCCCAACGAATATTCATCCCCTGAAAATATTCCCAGGCAGGATTCTAGAATCTATACTGGTCAATTAGATGTTGTTACCCACCTTAATTTCTACTTGATGCCTTTCTTCTGCATCCTCCATTTCTCTATCCTTGTTTCTCAACTCCGCTCTTGACTCATCTAGCTGACGTTTGGTGATCTCCCAGAATGTGTTCACTTTATCACGCTCCAACTGGAAATAATTCCTCTCTTCTCTTTCCCTGTCAAGTTCTTCACGTAATCTTCCAATGTGCTCCTCCAGCTGAAAAATGCACCCAATAAATGTATTGACTAATGTTTGCAATGTCCACTCTCTACTGCAATTTCTTTCCTTTTTCTTTTTTTGCACTAAGGATTAACATTGTTTGATGATAATCATGACTACATGTACAATGCTGTCATTTACATCATGTTTTCATGTCAGAATAATGTACTAAAGTCCCATTGTCAACATAATGGTGGTACATTTTGGGCTTAAGGTTATGCAGACTTGAACAAATAGGGATATGACCCCGTCTGTGGAAGGCTAAAGATTGTGATTTGATGCAGTATGGCTAGGAAAGGATATGTTCAACCATGAACAAAAAACTAAAATTTTAACCAACTATTTTGGTGCAAATCAACATTCAAGGATATGCCGAATGTTGATACAATAGTTATTATTGTAACTGAATACATTATGACAATGATGATGTTGATGATGAAGATGATGATGATAATAACAACAGCAATAAAATCAACAAAAGGTATCAGAACTTTTAGATCAAAGAAAAAAAAAAAAAACTAAATGTACCTGTTCCTTGGACATTTCTTCTGTAGAGATTCCATCTATGACAGTAGGAGTTTTTGCCTTTGCCGACTTCTTCTTCTTTCCTTTCTTTCCCTTACCACTCTTCTTTTTGGGAGGCTGTATTTAAAAAACGAATTAAAAAAGTAAAAATACATGTTGCCATTTATACAGCACCTTTCACATGTTTCAAAGCGCTTTGACATATTTATTCTGCTGCTGTAAGAGTATGCTCATACCTTAGCTGTAAGAATATACTCATGCTCATTGGACAATATTCATAACGGCTCCCCATTTCACCCCTGGGTCCATAGTTGGCAGTGGTGATACAAACCCACCCTTTTTATTTCAAACCCACCCTTTTTATTTTATACCCTTTATACCAAAAGCTTGGTTACTGATCATACATTTGTAGATAAGTGGTTATGGTGGTCCAGGAGGTGCAGATTTGCATCCAAAGAGAATGACATAAGTTTTATGAACAAACAGAATGGGATTTCAATATTTTTTGTGTGTTTCATTTAGTGTTATTCAATTGGAAATTACAGTAAGCTTTGAGATTGCAATTGTTGATTTCTAAACCCACCCTTTTTTATCAGTGACCACGCTTTATATTTGGACCAGCATTTTAACCAGAAATTTTTCAAACCTACCCTTTTAAGCATTTTGTGGACCCTTCAAACCCACCCTTTCTAAAGCGTGGGTTACCAACAGTGTGGGTAGAGAGAGGCAAGGGAGTACTTTGCACAAGTGCACAATATACAAGTGCACATACCGCTGTTTATGCCCGGCTCTCGACCAATCACGCGCGCTGCTGCCCCATTCATAAGAGGACCTTTGTAGGAGAGCCTTCAAGAAGAGCTGATTAGAGTATTTACAATACAATGTAAGGAGAGAATGGTCAACTAAGGAGAGCTAAAAATCTCTCTCCTATATTAGATTTAAGGCCAATGATATGATGTTGTCCGAGCAATATGCCCTTTAACAATTTGCACTCGTTTTGACAGTGATTTACGCTCGCGTATCAATCATTTTCAAATGTGTTTGACAGTTTTTTACTGCGTAACGCAATTCTGAATTTATTCAAGATGGCAAATTTCTCGAAAAACGCAATGTATTTTTCTTCAAAAAATTCCCTCATTTCACAAATTCTTTGCCACTTTCCACTCATCTTTTCATGTAACGGAAGTGATGCTGATTTTATGAAGGTATGTTTCTTGTTTTTCCGATAATTTTTAAATTCGTTTTTTGAGACAAAATAACAAGCAGAATAGGCGTTTTCACTTGTTTTCAAAAAGTTGTTTTAACCTTGTTTTTTCCCCATAATTTCCCTATTTATTCCCTCATTTATGAAAAATAAATTCTCTTGCTTTTTTACCGCATAATTTCAGCGATCCTGACTTTTAGACCACCCTCGCTATAATATAAGGACTAGATTTTTACTTTTAGACCACCCTCGCTATAATATAAGGACTAGATTTTTACTTTTGCATCAAGGTTTAGTTTTGCATCATGGTTAAAAAGTTGCCAAGCACTGCATGGAGTCAAGGTTTATTGAAGGAGGGCAGAGCATCGATAAATGAGAGAAATATGGGAATTTTCTCAGAAAAATTGAATCTGTTTTTTGAGAAATTAGCCATCTTGAATAAATGTAGAATTGCGTCACGCAGTAAAAAAATGTCAAACGCACTTGAAAATGCATGATTCGCTGGCGTAAATTACCGGCAAAACACGTGTACACCATGCGGTCGTGCTATGCGAATGGTTCGGAGCTGGTATCACCGGTTTTGCATCAAGCTCTTTTATGTCAAAAATAGCTATAAAAACGTAAATTTTGGAACAAAATAAACTTTGTCCGACAGAATAAAAGGTATGTTTGTACAGTTGAAAACAAGTTCTTTTAGACCACCCGAACTATAAAAGGTTAAACCTACAAACAGTGTTCGAAATATGCCTCAAAAAGTTACAGGCCAGCCGGGCTTGACCTTAAAAAGTTACCGGCCAGCCGGGTCGGCAACTAGATGCCAGTCCGAAAAGTTACCGGCCAGGCAAAAAGGTTACAGGCCAATGGCCGGCTGACCGGCCCTATTTCGAACGCTGCCTACAAATTTATCAAATTAAACTTCTGCATCAAGGTTAAACATGTTCTTAGCTATAGATAGCTCGAGATACTCTAGCTAAAATACAGGTTTACATTTACTATCTTACATTATCTTGCTGTATTTCAGCTAGAGCTCCAAACGACAAGCTTCCGGGTTTTTTTGGAGAACAATACTGTTACGTAAGATGAAGAAGAAACCGCCTCGGAGCCCGCCCTACTCATTATTTCATTGTACTTATTGCAATTTGCCTCCACACATTACGTAATCAACACAAAGCTTTTGTGAGGATTAGTGAGTGGATAAGAAATTGACAGTGGAGGATAGGAAGGACACGCCGATTGTTAGTTGTCAATCATGAATTGCCACAATGTATTAATATTTTACTGCATGACATTCCGCAAACACCAAGATAAATTATGCCGTATTTTTCCCAAGATCATCTCATATGAAGTAAGCTGAATGCGATCTGTACTTTTGTAACATTCCGATCGCTTTTGATCACCTATTATCGGCGAATTTGCTTGAAAACACGTGAGTTCATGTTGTGTAAACATAATTAGCATAGACACAAATGAAATTACGATGCAATACAATGCAATTTGAATGCGCAGCAGATCTATAGAAATAACGTTGCCCGGTTTTATGCAGAATTAGACCCTGTCTGGCTATAGATATAAACATACCTTTCATTTCATCGAACAAGCTTTATTTTGTTCCAAAATCCATGTTTTTATCGCAATTTTTGACGTAAAAGAGTAGACTACCCGTAGTCCACTTGCCCATTGTGCATACTCTGGATATTGTATTTAAGCTTAAAACTCTGATTTAATTAATGTGTGCACAATTGATAGATTTTCACATCTGTTCTTTTCAGTCACCCTACTCCCTCTGTTTGTTAGCTTCCCAAGTGGACTACTGACATTGGATTGCGGTTTTCATGCTTAACACGGCTGTCTATGAGCTTTTATGGATAAGATTGTCGGAAATGTGGCTTTCTAATTTAGGGCATGAGGTAATGCAGCGTTAAACAGTTCTGGCCTGCGCTGGGTTGCTCCGATCTCCTTATGGTTTTTAAAAATCCTCCGGGTACCTGTCATTACCATTAATAACTACATGGTACACAAGTATGTGGCCTACCCCGCCTTTGTGTTGTGTAATTGCATGAACGCGTCAATAAGTGCATGAACGCGTCTCGTATTTGCTTGCGGTTAAATTTGATTGATAAACAAGTATGATTGACAGTGTGAGTGTTAGGGACTTTGCCCATTCAAAATCCCGTTTAAAATCAAAAGTCCATAGTCTATTTTTAACCTGGAATTTTGCGATTAATAAACTGGCAGATTCTAAAATCAGAATTGTTCAGTATTGAAGTGCCAATACAATTATGACATTATGATATGTTGCATTCAATAATAATAAGCCTACGTACACTTTACTTTTACTGTCACTAATATAATTATATAAACTTTTTCATAACAATTTCATACTAGTATTTTGATGTAATTAATAGTGAAACGGAGAGCCAAAATGCGATTTCAGATTTTTGGCCTGTTTTTAAGCTTACCTCCCGTGTGTTGTCAATGGCCGAATTTAGCTCTTGTCAAATTCATATTTAGAGAAAATTCACGATGCTCACGTGTTCGTGGTAGTTTTTGATTGTTATTATGAATATAAAAATGATTGCATGGCTCTGCACAAGGTATATTTTTGTAAATATTTGTATTTGATGACCAGTCCGGTCGTCCGAGATGTCGAGTGTTGAAAATACGGCAGAGAAAATTTGTCATGTCGTACGTGCGAAATTGGCCTCAAATTTCGCTATTTCCGCTATTTTAGCTTATATTGTACAGTGATCTTATAATATTGTGTAAATAATTTTGTCAGGAACAAAATAAGGTATTACATACCGTCTATGAGTAAATATTCAGGACAAAATTCAGGCTTTTCTTGTGTTGTTTTACAGAATTTTGGATTTGTCATTTTGAAATTCCCCGGCCATCAGTCGTCTGGTTTACGTAAACAAGTTTTCCTAAAAATTGTAAATTTCCTTAAAAACGACTTTTGTTGATCAAACTTTGGATTATTTAAGATGTAATTGTTTAAGGATGTAGAATTTTAAGATATTTTTGAGTATTTTACTGTTTTACATGGTCAAAAAGGGGGTCATCAGTTTGATTCCTGATTTTAAAACACTAGCAGTTCTAGTTATTAAATTTCGTCATGTTCAAAATCTTTTCGGAAGTGAGCGCCTGACGCGGAGTGACTGCGCGATATCCATAGTAACGGAGCTTACGCTTTGAACGCAGCCGCCAAAAGGTTCCATGTACGCGTTCAGGAGTGTATATAAAGGCCGTGCACAACGCAAATTAATCAGATTGCTTGGTGGACAATAGTCCACCCAAACCTTCAGCCCAAGGGTTTTGAAGGTAAGCACTGCCAACCAAAGCAAACACGCCCTACTCTGGAGCTCAGATTGAGCTAGGGGCAGCTTGGCTACCACAATAGTGGCAACGCCTCGGGTGGTTATGCACTCCGGTGTTTTGGCCTAGCGCCTATGCCTATTGTGCAAGTGACTTGCCGCACACATGCACAAGTCCAATGGAAAATTATGCACTGTATTTTGTGTGCATTCATTGTTGCATGGCAAGTTCAGTATATGTGTGTACAGACATGGATACTATACTCTGTAGTCGGCCTACTAGGCCTTGGCCTAGCCTATGACTATGTCATGTGATGAGAGATTCTGTTGATTAAATTGTATTTTTATGCTTCTTGATTATTCAAGCAGATAGTATATACTTTTCGGCAACATTTATTGGTAATTTATTTGGATTTAAAAGAGAAATAAGGAAATATTGTCATGATCATCAACAGAGATTGTGTATTTACCAGTGTTTACTTGTATTTATGAATTGTGATGTGATAAGACAAATATGAAAGCAAAATAACAATACATGATATAACAAAAGAAGCAAATATAAAACAGAATTGTCAAGTCTCATTTTTACCTGCTACTTCTCCTTTCATGCATCACTGATTCCACATATCTTGGGGAGAATTCTAGTCTTTGATACTACGCTACCACTTGTATGCTTATAAGGCTAGTCTTCTCCACCAGTCGCTTATAAAAGTAGGCTATTAGGGGCAAGCTCGGTCCCGTTACAATATCAGTATAATTTCGAGTTCAACTGAATGCTTTCATCATGATTAACATCAACAATAGACTATGGCATAGTTTAGTAAAAGAGCTGAATGCAAAACCGGTGATGCAAACTCCAAAACTTTTGCGTAGCACGAACGCTTGTTGTACGCTTGTTTTGACGGTGATTTAGGCTCGGGTATCAAGTATTTTCAAGCACGTTTGACAGTATTTCACTGCATGATGAATGATGCATTTATATTCAAGATGGCGAATTTCTCTGGCGAAAAACATGATGACAAAGTATTTTTCGTTAAAAAATTCCCTCATTTCACAAAATTTTTGCCACTTTCCACTCGTCTGATCATTTTTTTATGAAGATATGTTTCTTGCTTTTCTCATAATATTAATTAAAATTGTTTTTTGAGACAAAAACATCCTATAGAAAAATTATCAAATTCGTGGACATCGTGGAACATACTCTTTGCGTGGCTGTGCGTAGTAAGCAGTTGTATGCAGATAGCCTCGCTAATATGGACGCATAGAGTAGTGTTGTACGCTGCGTGTAGTTAGCATGATTAGTCGCGGAGTAACAAGCGTAGTTGAATGTTCCACGATGTCCACGAATTTGATAATTTTTCTATAGTAGCTGTTTTCACTTGTTTTCCAAGTTTTATTTTTTTAACTTTATTTTTTACCCCATAATTTCCCTCATTTATCAAAGCCCTGCCCTCCTTCCAATATAAACCTTGACTTCAAAGTGTTTGGCAACTGTTTAACCTTGATGCAAAAGTAACAATTTAGTCCCTATATATAGTGAGGGTGGTCTAAAGCATGAAAGGAAAAGATTGCCACCTTGTTGAATTTGAATTGATGAGAAACAATTAGTGGGTTTTTAGCGGGTTCGCCGTCGGACAAGTTTAGAACTGTCAAGTTTAGAACTGTCAAGCTTTAGAACTGTCAAGTTTAGAACTGTCAAGTTTGGAACTTGTCCGACGGCGAACCCGCTAAAAACCCACTAATTGTTATGAATTCCCATCGTAAAAGCCCATCCCACAATTTGATGAGAAAGTTTAATTTGATAAATTGGCAATTTTAACCAATGAATAGAGCTCGGGTGCCGTGGTCAGGATCGCCATAATTTCCCTCATTCATCGAAGCCCTGCCCTCCTTCTAATACATTAAACCTTGACTCCAAAGTGTTTGGCAAAAGTAAAACATGAAAATTAAAAATTTCGTCTATTAAAGGGGGGTAACCCTATCAGTTTAGGATATGGATTGTCTTCAAACTTACATACAATTTCAAATATTGTCCCCTTTATGCATCTATGTGAAAAACGAGAACATTTTCAGCGTAAAAGTGAATAATTAGCACAATTAGCAAGTCAATACGTTGGTACGCATGCATTGCATTGTGGTCCGCATCCAGACACAACACTCCCGTCGAAAGTGCTTCGCTATACCACTACGCTCATCATTCTTGTGACAAAATATCTCATTCTTTTTATTTTAATTTGACCCTGATACATTTCCTTTTAATTTTGTATATTATCATCACGTACATTTGACACTTATCTTTTATTTTAGGATTTGTTTTATGAAAAAAATGGGGTTTTTAAATAATATTTCTAATTAATTGATTAATTAATTTTATAGTGGGGACATTTTTTCTAATATTTTTTTTCGTATTCCTCGTATCATACTAAACAAGATAAGGTCTTGTTCTGTATTTATTTCATCCCTTATGTATTTCTTTATTTTTGTTTTAAGCGTTTATCATTATAGCGCCTCATTATTTCCGACCTATTTCGCGTTAAATGCGAATTGGCATTGGAGTAAAACGGCTCTTATTCACGGAATCATTTTTTCCTACCCAGAATGTCGAAGGTGGCTATATCCAGTATAGCCCGTTTGTTTCTTGATTTCTCCGAAAATACATCAAATTGGATCGTCAAATTTCAGGATGGTAATGAGAAAAATATAATCTATTAAATGATACCAAAAACTCATCAACAATGAGAAAAATCGGGGGGATGATGCTGTCGATCGGGTCACGGCCCTTAAAATTTAATAAATAGTGAGGGTTGGCATGTTGGTGGTCTAACTAAAATTGCTCGAGAAACACTAGCCACGAATTTGCTCACGGATGCCCTCGCATTCGTGGCTAGTGTTCCTTTGCCCGGAATATCGGTCGGTAAACAAATTACGTAAGCTTACCGTTACGTAATGTCATTGTAATAACAATAGGCAATTCTGAAATACCCCTAAATACCTCATTGTACGCCGCTTTACCTACCAATTTGTTACTATGCGAGTTGTTGACGTAATTCTCAGTCCTATGTGTCATTTCAGGTGCATTTAGGTAAATATTTCATTACTATTTCTGGAGAAATTGCTCCAATATTTTCCGCGATCGGCTAGCGCCACCATTTTGTCAGGAAGTAATTCAAGTAAAGCCTCCAGCATACTTTCCTGCCGCTTGCCGCTGCAGCAAGCGGCAGGGCGTTTCAACCAATGGCAAGCCTTTATTGTGTCCGTTTGTCTGCAATGCGCGTGCGCCACGCCGCTCAGTGGCAAGCGGCAGGGTAGTATGAAACCAGCATAAAAGGTCAGAGAGATGCAGGTGGTGAACGCTGTGCAATCTCTAAATTCAGTAAATTTGCTTTGTCAGCCGTGTAATTGAATGGGATTATTTTGAAATTTAAAAACGCTTAAAATATCACAAACAAGTAGGCCTATGTTAATTAATACAAGCTGAAACCGTTGGGGTTCGATAATGAACCCTACAAAAATAACCTTCAAATTAATTAAATACTGTAAAATTTGATTATTACTGGATGAGAGTCACTCTGACGTAATTCGCCGTGTTGGTTAGGCTCCGATCACTCAGTGTGCAAATTGAATGGCGCGTATCAGTGATCACGGCAGCTGCGAAATTCATCGCACTTGTGCGGAAAGTGCCATCATGTGCATACGGCTTAGCAGTTTTGCCGTCTCTCTCTATCATGCATGTCATCCGCCGCCTGACTGAGGGCAGCAATCTAAGGTCAGGTCACGTCAAGTAAGCTCACGACTCACGTGGTAAAGATACTCTCATCTATAGAATCTGTTAGCCTATGACCTCCCAGTCATTATTCATGAATATTTACCTGCGTCAAATGCCCCTACAGTAGGGTGCATCAAACGCCCCTCATGTCAATGTTATTTTTTGCTCATATGATTAAAGTGTGCCACTTGTCAAGTTAAATAAGTGGTCCAAATTTAAATTCAAACGGAGGTCGGGAAATGGGTCCACCGTGAGCTCAAAGTTTGAACGTTATTTGCATGTATAACATATAATTACACATGAGGCAGCTATTTAGTTTTCGGTACTTTATGACATGCACAATAAAGGCTGCCTCATTGATTTGTGCACTAAGTAGCTAAAATGTATCATCTCAATGATCTCATACTTACAAATCATAATAATCATGCCAGGATGATGTCACAGGTTATAGATATGCCTTCAAAATGAATAGCTGCCCCATGTATTCAAATACATAATAAAGCATACATATCTCTTATAGTCTTATTTGGTGTTAATTCACTTTACGGTTGCCATCAGAAAGGAGTCAATAGATAACCAGTTAAATACAATGATGCTTCTGCTTGAGCAGTGAACAATTAAAAAGCCATTATATTATTTATATTACCATTGCTCAAGATACTGCCCATGAAGTGAAAGTTACTAGTTTAGTCTTAATCACGGCTACAGCTGCCCCAGTTACGCGCGTTTGTCATCTTCGCAACTGTAATCTACAGCTCCTGGTGGATGACATGCAGCGTTGCAGTTGATGCTCCCTAGAACGATCTCTGCTTATACAAGAGTCTGCTTAAGTATTCTGATGTCAATGCTGATGTTGCTGCAAGTGCCCTAAAAGCCATGAAACGACATCTGTGGTACATCTCCCAAGAAATGATCCCACTGGCTCTCTTCAGTGATAAGGTGCCACCACAGGAGAAACAAGCTCTTGCTAGTAGGCTTCTCGCAGTTAAACCCGATGAAGTGATGGTCACACCAACTAATCGGTATGGTTCAGGCTTTGGTAAGCCTAAGTTCTCCGATGAGAACATCACACAAACAACAGCTTTAGCTGACTTTGCCGGCAGAGACTCTTGGTTTACTATGAACATCTTGCAGATTAATGAGGCGTTCTAAACAGATGACGTAGACACATGGCCAGAATCCCCAGCGTATCTATCCTCCTTAAACAATGTTAAAGCCATCAATGTGGTTAATGACGCAGCGGAACGTGGTGTGAAATTGAGTGCCGATTTCCTGGCTACAGCCCACAGTGAGAAACATTATCAGAATGTTCTGCAGGTGGTGGAGCAAGATCGGAAGAAGACACCAAATTTGCGGAAGCGTAAACTGTATAGCGATAGCCGTGATTAAGACTAAACTAGTAACTTTCACTTCATGGGCAGTATCTTGAGCAATGGTAATATAAATAATATAATGGCTTTTTAATTGTTCACTGCTCAAGCAGAAGCATCATTGTACTTAACTGGTTATCTATGCTTTATTATGTATTTGAATACATGGGGCAGCTATTCATTTTGAAGGCATATCTATAACCTGTGACATCATCCTGGCATGATTATTATGATTTGTAAGTATGAGATCATTGAGATGATACATTTTGGCTACTTAGTGCACAAATCAATGAGGCAGCCTTTATTGTGCATGTCATAAAGTACCGAAAACTAAATAGCTGCCTCATGTGTAATTATATGTTATACATGCAAATAACGCTCAAACTTTGAGCTTGCGGTGGACCCATTTCCGACCTCCGCTTGAATTTAAATTTGGACCACTTATTTAACTTGACAAGTGGCACACTTTAATCATATGAGCAAAAAATAACATTGACATGAGGGGCGTTTGATGCACCCTACCCTACAGGTTGAGGTTAAATTTCTGCCATCTTTTCGTCGGCTGTGCAGTCAGCAAAAATCAGCTTATATTTGCTTCCAATTTTTAGGATCGTATTATCGAAAATGTAAAAAGGTACGGCGTAATACATGAAATAGAATAAAGCTTATAATGACACGCTTATGAAGTGTGTTTGTGAACTATGAAGCATGTTTATGTTCCGGTACAATTTTATGAACCGGACTATGCACAAGGATGACATAGTAGCCATCTCTAACAGTAGGACAGTTTGCCTATGGAACTCCCTCCCAGTTGTGGTACTAACTGCACCAACCCTGGAAGTCTTCAGGGGAGGAGTTTCATCCAGCCTGTAATCATGCTGCTTGGTTTTTACTCGCACTTCATCCAGTTCATCGCACCATTTGAGTTCTCCAGTTGTCTTCAACTCCAGCACCCTCAATTTTCAAGTTTTTTGTTGGATGCACCTGTATGTCTAGTCTGCACGTGATCAACATTTCTGCACCCTTGGCATGACGTCCGGAAAGGATCCTGCTGAGTATCGACGTAAACGTAAACGTAAACGTAAACGTAAATGCTAAAGCATTTACGTGAGACCCGGGTTAGAGAATATGCTCGAACAAAACTAAAATAAAAAGTCAGGATCGCCACAAACAAGCCTTAGTTTTCCCAGATAAATTTAAGCTATAATTGCTCTTTGACAAAATAAGCACTGCAATTTACTTACCATTGTGATTTCGTTTAATTCTCAATGTAATTTGAGAAAATTAAATTAAACTTTAGACCTTTCAAATCAATTTCACCAGTTCAGCAACCATATTTTTTTGTTGTTGATCATGGAAACCAGGTCAAAAAACTCCCGGATGGCATGACCCCAAATTTTATGAATATTCATTTCAGCGTTTTTGATATAATTTTTTAGGATCTTTTTACTTATCACTAGATAGATATTGGAATTAACTCTATGTTGGAAATAAACAGTGACCATAAAATACATATAAAAATTGAATAAATCAATGTATAAGTAAGAAAATCATGCTATAAACATGGTAAACAACATTTTCTTATCTTTACAAAATATTATTATAGAAAGCGTCACTGAAGCCAAAGTGCGTTGACCTTTAAATCTTTCGCGCGGTTGCTGCACTAGAATTGTGTGTATTTGTCCAGCAAAGAACGTAAAAAAACACGTTTTAGGAGTTGCAAAATTTGTGATATGCAGTTTTAATAAGGTTCGTATTGCTATTGTTTAGTCCGTTGACTGTCATTATTTTTTGTGGGTGCGGTCAGCTGTTTTATGTACCTGTAATCCTGGAAGCTTAAATCATAATCATGATGATGATAATGAATGGTCAGCTCAGTCAGTGCATGCATGCATGCGCATGCAGAGAGTGATGCCTGCTGATGGTCAATGGACGAGTCAGGTGGTTGAATTCTGCAGCCCATTGCATTGTCCAAAATACTATATTTGATATCAAAAGAAAGCTTGTTCTCTTGTCAACAAGATTTTAAAAACATTGTCAATTAGCCCGTGCCGGGCCCGTGCACTTTTACTTTCAGTCACCATTTTTCATACCACATGTCAAAATTGTCATGCATGTTTTTACCATGCATGCCCCCCGGGCATGCCCCACACAACGAAAACCACCCCGTTGGCGTTTGTTGGTAGTCCAGACATTCCCATATCACTCTCCTCAAGCACGCTGAAGTCAGCACTACGACGTGCAAAACAGCTGAGCCATGCACCGTGAGCGCCGGCGGTTGCCGGAATGGAATTAACATGACCCCATGTGCATGATCATCATGATGATGTGGTCCAAGTGTTCATGTTGAACATGTTTTGTCATCTTCTTGTACATTTTAGAAGTGCTTCAACAGGGATTGAGTTTTAAGGCGTGCGAAAGCGATTCGCGCACGCCGCACGCCTGAAAATACGCCGAGGGGTGCGATTTTTCGCACACCTAAAAAAAAAAAAAAATTCTTTTTTTTTTTTTTTTAAGTTTTTTTTTTTTATTTAGAATGTCCCTGGAACTTAAAAATGTCCCTAGAAATATTTTTTAATTTTTTTTTAAAACTTGAAAAAAAATTACAAAAAGATTTTTTAAAATTATAAATTCATGTTCAAAATAGGCAAATTTATAATTGATGTTCACATTACAACCTATTTATGAAGTAAAGAAGCATACAAAACAAATGCATTTTAAAATCATTCATAGATTATTATGTGAACTTAATTTACAAATTTGCCTATTTTAAACAAGAATTTATAATTTTTAAATCTTTTGTAATTTTTTTTAAATTAAAAAAATTCCAGGACATTCTAAAGTTCCAGGACATTCTAGGGACATTCTAAATCCAAAAAAAAACTAATTAAAAAAAAAAATTACAAATGACACTAGCAATAAGTCCAAAGTCCAGGGACATCTATGCAGTATACACCATTCATTACCCCAGAGCTTTTACCATGGCCATTTAAAAAAGTACATGTATGTTGTCACAATTGCTAAGTTTTAGCTGAAAATGAAATCATAGTCATACACCAGTTTTGAAAAAAGCACACCTTGGTTTATTTAGGTGTGCGATTTGCAGCACACCTAAAAGCACACCTCGGGTTATCCAGGCGTGCGATTTACAGCACACCTGTCACATTGCAAAACTCAATGCCTGCTTCAATCATAGTTACTTTAACAATCAAAACAGGTAGTTGTGTGGTAGTTTTTGTTTAAAATCGTATGCTTGCAGATGGTGAATTATTTTTATTTCTAAAATTATTTTTGACAATGCAAAGTACGTCACGTATGCAATAAATGCCCCTCACTGTGTACACTATATGGTTATGGTCGATTTATGGCATCGCCAACAGATGACGTTATAACTTACAAGTGGTCATGTTTTTTGAGGTGGGATCAATCGCGGATTTAGGGTTTCTACCGGAAGTCAATTGTGCGAAATTCCTTCCCACAATGCAATATATCGATTGCATTCTTTCCTAATGCAATATGCGTGATTGCATAACAAAGAATATTGTTATGCAAAACGCTTATTGCATTGTGGGAAGGAATTTCGGCACAATTGCCTTCCGGTAGAGAAACCCTAAATCTGCGTATTGTGTCACGAATGCTGGACGGTTCGCACCCTTTCAATTTCGGACCCGTGCACTTTCGCCCCCTTTCTATTTCGCACCCGTGCACTTTCGCCCCCTTTTTATACCGCGGGTAATGTGCTGCTGTTGATTGATGCACGATCGATTGCTTGAACTCCCGCCGCGGCGGTGCGGCATAGTATGTTATAGTACTGGGGCCGTCGGGTATGCACTAAAGTAATGATAAAGCCGGGAAGGCAAGAAAGGGTATCATTACATCTATATAAATAAAATTTATAATAAAATAGAGGAACCATTTGTTTTCTCAGTACACATATAATCACAATAGCCATTTTAAGCGAAATATTTTGGCAGCAGGCTTACCCAAAATAATGAAATAATTAGAATTTAATGATAGAAATAATAATAATGATAAATAGTAATAATACCAGCAATGAGTTTAATCAGAGAAGATGCTCATCTTCTCTGGTTTAATATAATAATAATACATGTAGCAGCAATAACATTCAATTATTAACATAATAATAATAATAAATAATAATAATAATAATAATTAATAATAATAATAATGATAATGATAATGATGATGATGATGATGATGATGATGATGATGATGATAATGATAATAATAACACTAATGGTCGCATGTCATAAGTTGGGTACAATTTCCATTACATGGTCAAAAATGACAAAAAATGTATTTTTTGATATGTTGTATATATTGACAACCTCTAATAATTAACACCATTTTTAATCATAACACATGCTTAATTTATGAGATAATGCTTAATTACTAATTAATTAATACACAGGCGCCTATGTAAATCTCAATTTTCAAATGCATTTTTCTCAAATCGGACCTCAATTACATAAATGACTGTAAATTTTTTATTTTATGCAAGAATGTCATCAGATTTGGAGGATATGTTCTCAATACCTTTTTACAAGTAATTAGCGAGACGGTTATTCTATTATTGAGGAAATGAATATCAAGAAGAGAAATGTACATTAGCATGTTGCTAAAAATACTAAAATTCAACTAGGATTTCATCAAAAATTACAAAAATGGAACATATAACCCTTTAAGGTGGCGCTGCACCTGTTGATAAATTTGTGACTATTTTTTGCATTTTTCTCAAAAAATAATAACACACTGGTAACGAAAGTTATGTATATTATAGGGGTAAGGAATCCAGTTACTACACTTGAATTCCAGTGACTCAAGACAAGCGGTATGTTATTTATGATAAGAAAAGAGGTACTGCTAGAATGTACCTCATTTCTTAACATATATAATGAACCCCTTGTCTTGAATCACTGAAATTTCAGTGAAGTAATTGGAGTCCTTACCCTATAATATACATAACTTTTGTTACCAGTGTGTAGTTACTTTTTGAGAAAAATGCAAAATTAGTCAAAAATTTATCAGGGGTGTAGTACCACCTTAAGTAGTCAGTAATTGTTTTAGTTGTACAAATTCAACATTCAAAGCTGTCAATACATCATACCCTCACAAGATTTGAAAAAGTAACCAGTAGTTTTGACATGCTGACATGTGAATTTTCACATAGGCCCTATATTGCACACTCAAGATCCGCCTGCTCCACATCCGCCTGCTCCTCCACCCCTGACATTTTTCGTTTCAACTGATGTGATTTTTTTATTGAATAATGTATAATTATATGCTTCAGTAGACTGAAAGAGTATAAAATTAGGCTTAAAATGAGGTATCAACCACTGCTGTAGGCTATGGGGTTACGGAAAGCCAATCAAATTTGTAACGCAATTTTCCGAAAAATGTAATCCCTCCACCCTTTTTGCATACCCAACTTATGACATGCGACCTAATAATAATAATAATAATAAATATAGCCAAAACTCAACTTCAAGCCATTACCAAATATAACTACAGACTGGATATTACAATTGGAGAAGACAAATAAATGTTTATTTTAAATTTTGATTACATTATGATAGAAAATAAAATTACATGCATATAAGTTCAAATTAAATTCTATACAAGTATAATTAAACCTAATTTCATAAAATGAGCAAGTGAAATTCTATACAAAAAAAAAATTAAATAGATTGCTGATTTAAAATTAAATTACATGCATACAAAGTTTAAGTTGAATTGCACATTAAACGAAAAATAAAAGAAAAGAAAATAAAGACAGAAAGTCATCTCCTTTACAAAGATCTTTATTATCTATTTCATTATTGACATCTTCGAGTTCAAACATCCTGTCTTAAAATTGTCGGCATATTAAGCGGATTAAGATACCGCGTAAGATGTACCATGGTTTTATATAATAAAGCAATCATCATAATGAGTCCCTGATTGACAGGCAAGTTGCAGAAATTAAGAAGAAAAAAAAGAGAATCATGAACATATAAATGTCAATCATTAATGCAGAATCGGATAGCATTTTTTCCCGTAAATAAATATGAGTAATGTAGTATTTTCCTCAGATGGTGAGCGCCGTGCACTCTCTAAATTCAGACTCAGTACATTTCGTTGTCAACATGGTCAACCGTGTGGGAATATTTTGAAATTCTAAAACGCTTAAAATATCACAAACAATTAATACAAGCTAAAACCGTTGGGGTTCGATAATAATAGGTGCGGTGTTTACTATAGAAGTCAGTCATTACTTAACCTTAAAATGAACAGAAAACTTTCCCGACTAATAATATTTGATATTAATTGGCAAAGAATAAGGATGTAATTGTAATATTTCTCAATGCACAGTGCAATCGTAACATTTTGTTCGTAAATAAATATCTTTGTATATGAAGATGTGATATTAAAAATATGAATTTGATAACCAAATTAAAATTCGACCGAAATCATATTAATAGGCTTTAACCAGTTTTGCAAACAAAATCACAGACCTACGTCGCAAGTAGAAAATAGTAGGCCTAGATCTCTTATTCGGACTTTAAAATTGAGAGCATATAGGCCTACGTGCAATCGATCTTACTTGGTCTATAGCACTTTTGCGTGAAGTTGGTCACGGTACCATTGATTTAACCCACATCTACCCGGCGGCTTTCGCGTAAGTCATTCATAACATAATGGGTTGAAGGAGACAAGGAGTCACACAGGCACGCGGCCGCGGGGCCCGGAGACTTGTCAAGCAATCCATCCGGTACGGGTGTGTTCTGGGACAATTGCGTGCTACTGTCTAGTCACCGTAGGCTACCATTGAACCCATGTCACACCCGGCGCTTTCGCGTAAGTGGCAGCTAATACTCGCGGTGAAAGGGGGCGAATACTCGCGGTGAAGAAGTTGACTTTGAAGGCTTCCACTGTCTTAGAGTTAATTACATAAAGCAATGTCGCAAAGCTGCTGCTAGGCGTTTGTTTTGCTAGTTGTGCACATTTGTCTTTGAGAAATTTGCCAAATATTTTTCCTTTAGTTTCATTATATCAAAGAAGATCTTATCTGATTTAATATGTTTAGGACTGTAAGTTTTGAATGTCTCAAACTTATTATATTTTAACCGACTTTAATTCGGCAACATAAAGATGGGATAAAATTATAAGATTATAAAGCCATCAAATTTTTGGCCATATCAATATTATATAGGCCATAATTAATTTAACACTAAATTATATATATATTTAAAGTACTAGTAAGGTGACATAATTCTAATAATTCTAATAATAATAATAACAACACTAATAATAATAATAATAATAATATAAAAATAACATAAAATAAAATAAGTAAAATAAAAAAATAAAATAAAAAACATATGAGTACCAATTTTCAGTCGCAGCACATTTAATATAATTATTATTTATTATTATTACACCCCGGTATTACCGGTACACCATCCAATCCACGCTGGGCCCGGCACTACCACTGCAAAACACAAGACAGTCAACAACACTCAACAGTCAACCAATACTATACACATACTACACAGTACACTGCACTGCACCCTGGATTTGAAGCGATCTATCGTGCATCAATCAACAGCAGCACATTACCCGCGGTTTAAAAAGGGGGCGAAAGTGCACGGGTGCGAAATAGAAAGGGGGCGAAAGTGCACGGGTCCGAAATTGAAAGGGTGTGAAGTGTCCCGTTTCCTGTGTCACATCTTCCAATTTGTCAAAAATCAACTCCTTTTTTTATTTCTGATAATATTTCAAAAAGTTTTCACCCAAACTATGTAAAAGTATACATTTTTTTTTTTTTTTTGTGAAATGATCAAGGGGAATGAGTCACATGTAGACTCTGGTCGAAAATGAGTTTTACACATGTTCCTAATGTGGACATTTAGAGCTTTCAGAAACTGAAAACCCCATGTTGTTACGACTTTTGTTTGTGACGTTACATCAATTTATCAATCGCTGAAAACAATATAAAACAAAAGAATTTTAACACTTTCTTTGCCAATATCTCAAAATCAATATTAGCGACATCCGACTCATTTCCCTTGATCGTGTCACATATATATATATAAGCCCTTTCGCAATTACAACTGCGCATGTGCACTGTGCAGAAACAAAAGTCTAAGGCTGGCGTCGACAGGTCCTCTGTCGGAATCCTGTCGACAAAGTGAATTATGTCAACATATCGACGGAACTTCATCAATTAGGTATCCCAGGCTAACCTTAGTTAACACATTTGCTAGTCAGCGAAATTCCCCTAGACCATGTAGACCGGGCCCAAACACAATGCATAATACATAGAAATTTGAATTTTTTTCGAGAACAGGTCGGTGAAGGAAACCTACATAAGGCAAAAAAAAATATATTGTGTTGCCCTCAAGTGGGAAAATGGGAAAGTTTGGTCGGACGGTCGGATTTTTTTTTTTTTTTTTTTTCAAACCTTCAGTTGTTTAAAAATCCTCAAATATTAAATAATGCTTCTTCAATTAGGAAACATTTGTCAATTTTGACTTCTGGATACCTGCTAGACATCAATTAAAGACTAGTCTTTCAATAAAATATTAATATTGAAGTGAAAAACATTGATTTTTTGAACAAATCTGTAAAAATCATCATTCAAAAAAACAAAAACAAAAATGCCGACCCTGATTTTTCAGGATTTAGGGTCGGGCGGTTGAGGGCAACACAACAATTTTTTTTGTTTGGCCTAAATATGTTCTATACTTCACTTGACCCAAATATATGATTTTTTATGGTGATGAGCTACTCGCACATGGAATTTTAGAGGGATTTTGAAAGCAGTTCCATTAAAAAAAGCTGCTATCGCCATGAGACTAAGATCTAGAAACACCCCTAAATGCTGTTTTGGGGAATTTTGCTAGCAGAATCTTTTTGATGAAAGTCAATCTTGACAAGATGTAACTTTGTTACGGAAAGTGCTATGACAAAAATGTTTTCAGTTTTGGCTTTCTTTACTCAAGGGCTTTATATGATATGTAAAATGATGCAGTTTGGGGCAGATGGCAAATTTGAATTCACCTAGCATACCTACATCAATGGCGACCGACATAGTGCTCAGGCAATGGCCCAGTAAAACTTCGTCAGGCAAGCTCATTTTCACTCAAAATATTGGCCATTTCCAGCGTTCGAAATTTTGGTTGTCCGGTTGCCCGGGACAACTAAAAAAGTCGCCGGACAACCAAAAATACTGATTCGGTTGTCCGCCGGACAACCATAAATCTAGCCAAAAGTCACATTTGTAGGCCTACGGACAACCAAAAACTTAGACGGACAACCAGAAATTGTAATCTGGTTGTCCGTGGGACAACCATTTATTTTTCCTAAATTCGAACACTGGCCATTTCCAATGCATTTTCAACAAAATGCAATGCTAAATCTTATCTTTTAGTACCTACAATTTCGCCAACTTTTCATGTTATTTGCCTTCAGGGGTCATACTTTTGGCAGTATTTTGCCTTGTTTTCCGGTGTAAATTGTACACTTTATCGCTACCGGCTCGCTATGAAGACGGCCATCTTGGTTTTTTTGAAATTGCCGACTGTGTTTCTAGATATTTTTAGGTTAAAATTTTTAAATATTCCTAAAAAAAATGGGAAAAAAAATGGTTTCTTGATTCGACCTTGCTTTTTACGATGAGCATAAATGCTTACCTATAGATGCTGTACCTAAATCGTCATTTTACAGAGAAAATGAACATTGAAATAATGGCAGTTGAAGTTAAAAGTGGTAACATTTTGCACTTTGATCTAATTCTAAGCTCACAGGAGAATGAGGCAGTTCTTGTTTTTCTACCTTACATTACGTGAACATCGGGTAAATCCACAGCCCCTTGAGAAGTTTAAGCGAAATCCATTCATAACTTGATATTTAAATCGAGGAAAAGAACTTTAAAAAATCCACATTTTATCAGCTAAAACGGAGCCATTAAAGCACTAGTTTCTGTGACATCAGTGCTTCCGTGGTGCTTCTACAGGATGCGCTGCGCATGCAGATAAGCATGAGAATAGAGCAGTTGGAGTTTACAAATCTGGATTTTTTTTCCTTGGATTTATAAAAAACATTTTTAACAAAGTACATACATTTCAAAAAAGCTCAATTTTGCAAAAGAAACAATGTCGAAAGTAGGCCTATACAGCCACCTTAAATGAGGGCTTTATGAATTGTTTTAATCATATTTAATGCACATTTGTTTCCTAATTGATGTAAAAATAGGATGGCTGTAAAAGAAACTTGACAATCAAATACATGTCTGATTCAATTACAAACTGAGTGGAATATTCCTTTTGGTTTGTTTTGAAAGTACCGTACTTGGGATGAGGTGCAATTTAATCCCTGCAAGATGTGAACCAAAAATAGCTACAAAGCTTAAAACAATGATACCAACACAAAAATAATTCTTTCATTGACTTAATTGAGTATTCAAAACAAACAAAATCAGAATAAAACCATCAAGATAAAGAGTCCAATTTCCCCCACACTCTCCCATCTCATGAAATATAATCATATCATTGATGCATTGGAAATTAACATATGACCGCGACATAAATGCGAATATTTGAAAAACAAATTTTCAAACAAATAAATTAAAAATTAAAAGCATATCTTGATTTTAAAGTCAGCATTTCATATCCCAAATCCCTCCATCCCCTGCACCCCCCATGCGCGTGTATTTTTTTTGGGGGGCTTTAGTGCCAACCCCAGGGGTCAAAGCAGGCGGCCAAAACGAAGGGCGGCGGGAAGAAGAAGGCGGCAAAAGAGGGCGGCGGAAGAAGAAGGCGGCAAAAAGAATTAGTAAAAAAAAAATGGCGTAAAATGTGAAAAAATTGTACTATACATCAAAATGTGTTGCTTTTGGGGCGGTAGTGCCTGTAAATCTCCCAAAGAAGAATTGCTTTAACGGACCATCTAGAAACCCTCTGTAATAAGTAATAAGTGAGGTTAAGTATTTGATTTTCACTCACATTGTACTAAAAAGTGGTATTTTTTCATTCAAATTAAACATTTTGTCTTCATTTGTGTGTCTTTTTTTCCTGTAATATTGCTCTCCTGAGAGGGCCTCAATAGGGTTTTTACAGTGTAGAAGCCCTCTGGCTTCAGGGGCTCCGCCCCTCGACCCCGCCGGGGCTTCCCCCCTGGACCCCACCAGGGGCCCTTAAGCTGGCCCCTGGACCCCCGCCTGTGAGGGGCGACAGCTTCACTGCCACGCCTGCCTCCGCTCGCAAGTTTCCTCCATTCTGGGAATTCCCTAATCACATGCCTGATTGCATAACATTTTATTATTGTTTTTGTTTTGTAGGTGCAGGTATCAGAGTTTTGCTGTCCTTATGCAGAGCTGGTTTCTGTTGCGCCGAGTACACTCCATGTGTTGAGGTTAGTATTAAATATCAGCTGAAGTTTTAAGGTAGACATGTGAGAATGACCCCTTTAAAACATACAGTGCATCCAGATGGAAGGCGCATGCTACATTGTATGCCTGAAAGGAATCTTGCTTTACAGTTTAGTATCATTCATGGAAAATGAATAAAGAAATAAGTGGAACGTGAGATGTGGAGTGACAGGATTCAAGTGAATTCCAATCTTGCTCTCTGATTGCAATCAACATTGATCTCGGAGATTATTATTTGGGTAGTTGCATAGTTGCACACGTACATTCAGAAGACTTTGAGGTCCCAGAACTTATTGATGAGCAGGCATGAGAATTTTCAGGTTCAAGCCTGAATTCAGGCTTTTTTTTTTATCCAATTTTCTGCACTTATTAATTTCAGCCCGTTTTTGGCCTTTTAGCCTAATTTCACAAGTTTTTCAGGCTTTTCAAACTTTTCAGGTTTTTTCTTGGATGATCGTTCTCAGGCCTGTATTGAATTCTGATAATTTAAGTCCAATCCATTTTTGAGTTGGCATGACAGGTCACAAAAACACCTCCGTTGTGGACGTATTCACAGAAAGTAAACTTTTTGAGTTACTTGTGTTTCAGTTACAATTGCTCTGTAGTGATACAGTTTTGTTTGCAAGAGGGACAAAGCTATAGAAAACCAGAAAAGAAAAAATCGAGAGTCTTTAGGCCAATGGAACTCGATTATTAGTTTCCGATTGAATGTTTGAATAAAAGGACGAGGTCGCTATTTCATTATTCATTATTCGGTCTCTTTTCATTATCCATTATATGTCAACAAAATCAATGAACTTATGAACAGCTTTCTCCAAATTTAGGTACCCCACCAGTACCAAAATATATTGTTGATGAAAGACAATTTCAAATCAGGTATTAATGCTTAGATCATCATACAGACATTTTGCAACAGATTAAGAAACAAAAATTTGAATTTGTTTTTATGAAAAGAAATTTGCAATTTTTGTAATCACTAGAAGCATGATGAGGTAATCCGTAAATTTCCATTATTTACCCCATCCTCTACCCCTACAACTAAGAAAAACTGCTGATTATGATAAAAATAATGAAAGTTTTGGTCAAATTGAAAAGGTGATGCGGGCGGTCAATAGGAAACTAACAATCGAGTTCCATTAGCCTTATCCTTTGGTCAAATACCGTATTGTTTGTAATAAACGCTCCCCCTCTAATAAACGCCCCCCTCCAATTTTTGTGTGAAAAATTGACAAAAATGCAAACATTTCCATGCCATATCGTGTAGGTAAGCTTAAAACTTGCATCAGTAATGGCAGTCACGATCGCTAAATTGCATGGAAAAAAACCTATTTTGACTCAACTCCCATCCATTCATTGCCTAATTATGGTAAAATTTCACTAATTCCATGCACTTACAGGTGTAATTTTGTTGTATTTCCCACTTAAATTGTAATTTTCAGTGGGCGCCGCCATCTTGTATGGTCGTAAATCCTCCTTTTAACAGGAGCACCATCGGAAATTGAACCCGATTTTTAAGCTTTTTTCACTGACAATTCACTTCCAATAAACGCCCCCCATTTGGAAAAATGCAACGCCCCAAAGGCGTTTATTACAAACAATACGGTATCTTGATGTTCTCTGTTGTGGATGTACATTTTTTTCGTTGTGGACGTATTTGTATGTCCGCAACGATGAAATGACATTATTTCTTAATACTGAACAGGAATGCAAAATCAAGACACCTCATGCAGAGAAAGTCAGATAATAACTTTTAAAATATGCAAACTTTATTTGTTTGAAACCAAAAGAAGACTTTAAACAAGGTGATTAAATACGGCAGTTTTGGAAGTGAATGTCCGCAACAGAGGTCAATTTTCTCATTTATACAGGGTAAAAAATTAGCTTGCTCAGATTTTCTTGAAATTGGCAGCAAATTGTTCATCTCTTCATGGGGATTCAGGAAAAGAACAGTTTGCACTACCTGCAATGTCAAATTACTGAGATATATGAGATAAAAACGAGTTTCAAATTTTGACCATTTGGTAGACATTATGGAACTGCCCATTTGAGATGTCTGATTTGAGATTATCATGTGCTTTTTTTATATTTCTTGCTTCATTTGTATACAGGTAATCCTATCTATAGAGCAGCAGACAAACCAGGCTAGCTCACACAGTATAAAGAAAAGATAAGTCTCATGATCTGGACCTAAATGGAAGAGCCGGCACCAGCTAGGGCTACAAGGTCCATGACAGAAATCGGGGAACCGCCCGTAAATGGCATGATGGAGACAGGCGAGAATGGACCTGATGAGGCGGATGCAAATCACACCCATGAGGAGAATAGACAGATCATGTTGAAACGCAGCTCCAGAGTGGCTAAATTGAAAGAGCAGGCCAGTTTAGTCAAGGTGGATAGTGATGATGATACTAATGATAAGAATACCAAACTGGTTACAGGTCTGGAGGATGTACCAAGTGGTGGAGATGTAGAAGGTGTAAATGTTGCTAGCTCGGAAATAAATAATGACAGCATTCCAGAAAGAAATAACAACTCTGTCATCGTACCAGCAACCATTGATGTTGAAACACTTGCCATTCAGTCAAAGAGTATACCCAGTTTTAGTCCCTCGACATCGGCAGGCAGTGGGGCGGATGATGAAAGTGCCGGTAGCTCGGTTGACACGGCTGGAACGTCCCCTACAGTTAAGCGTGCCCAGGCAAGTATATTGTATAATATACTGACATCACAGTTAAAGAAAAGCGTAAAGAAAAATGTCAACCTGAGTCAAGTCATTACTGACTTACCAAAAGTAGCGTTGAATGAACTAGCTGTGAAAAAGACGTTCAAGTGTCGCCATTGCAGTAGGCTATTTCTCAAGGAATACGACTTCAAGCAGCATGAACGTTGTCACATGGTGGCCGAGGAGAAACCATTTCAGTGTCCTCAGTGCGGAAAGCGGTTTGCGTCCAATTCCAAACTTACCATCCACATGAGAATTCACACAGGAGAGCAGCCATATCAGTGTGACTCTTGTGGCAAGCGGTTTATGACCCGTTCTATGGCCCGCAAGCACAGCGAACGCTGTAATCGACCAGGAGGGATGCGAAGCAAGTATTCAATACCAAATTTACTGGAAACTCCCAAGAAAAAGAAGCAAGCTGTGGAGACGACCAAACCCCGGGTAAAGACTGCTGTTTCTGAACCAGGAACCAGTAAAGGTAAAGAAAGCAGTAAGAGTTCAGTTGAAGATAAAACTTACAGATGCATGAACTGCTACACTATATGTCGTGATAAGCAAAGCTATGCTGAACATGTTAAGCAGCACAAAGAAGATGCGGCTTTAGAGGGTCTTTACACATGCAAGAAATGTGGCAAGTGCTACGAACGTTTATATAACTTGAAGAAACATATGAAGTTGCACGATGGAAGCGCCCCTCATGCGTGTAAACTCTGCGGGTTCCGTTGTTTGCGCAAGTACACTCTTCAGATGCATATGGAGTGGCATCGGAACGGAGGACCCAAGAGAAGCAGCCGATACAAATGCAAAATCTGCAGGGACAGTTTTCAACAGGCATCTAAGTTGATATTACACATGAAAGGGCATAAAGTTAAAAAGGAAACGGTTTCCAAGGAGATGCAGCGTGCCGAGAGTGGGCCTATTGCCGAATGGCCTAAATGTGACCGACAAGATGTCGATGGGAGTCGGTTTGCCGCCAGCTGTCCACATTGCAAGAAGCACTTCACTCGGAAGTTTGATCTACTACGCCACATTAAAACACATTTGAAAAACTTGCACCACACATGCAAGTATTGCGATTCTACCTTTATGATAAAGCCAAACTTCATCAAACACATGCATTTGCACACAAGTCAGGATTACCACGTATGCCGCAGCTGCGGGCTAGTTTACAACAAGAAAGTGCAGAGACATCGCCAGGAGAAGTTGTGCTGGTTCAAAACTAGACTAAAAACTAGGCAGGGACACAAGTGATAGCGGGGAGGAATCGGCCGAGTATTGGGATGTGATGAAACCCGACCCGATCACCTGCGAATATTGCGACTTAACTTTCAGCAGTAAAAGTAACTTGTGCACTCATATGAAGCGTCATGGTTCAGGTCATACTTGTCATTGGTGCGGCATGGTGTACGAAATGAAGAAACAACGGCACGATCCGAAGTTCAACTGCTTTTTGAAAACGAGACAAGGCATTATGAAGAAAGAGAAGGAGAAATTCGAGAAAACAGGAAACAAGCCATTGGCTATACTCGAGGGCAAGGTAAATGTTGACAAACCTACTGTAAAAGGCAACCAGCAACTTAAAAAGAATTTACATGTAACAGTAAAGGATAAGAAAGATCTGTGGCGTTATGAATGCAAGTACTGTGATTGGGCATTTGTTGACGGCGGCAACAAAAGTACACATCAGCGCCTACATGAAGACGGCGGCCACCATACGTGTCGCTGGTGCGGGCTTGTGTACCAAAAGAAACGCCAGAGACACGACAAGGACAGCAGATGCTGGTTGACAACAGTAGACGGACGCTTGCAGAAAGCAAAGGCAGACAAGAAAGTTCTAACCTCCCCACCCATGATTGTCAAGCCTGCAGCTGCGGACAAACACTTGTTGAATCACAACTTCCAATGTCAGATGTGCCACAGTCGATTTGACAAAGAGTCGGAGCTCAATAAACATATCGATAAGGAGCCCCACAACTTCAAGTGTGCACATTGCGAACGAAGATTTGTTACAAACGTGGGCTTGAATATGCACCTGACTCTTTGTGTTAAACAGAAGCATGCCAAACCGGCGGCACCATCGATCCCTAGTGGGTCCAAACGGTTCCCTTGTAAGGTATGCGGTCAATCGTTTGATCGGTCCTACACGCTGGCAATACACGCTCGTTATTCGCACAAAGATATTTCGGAAGAGGGGCAGAAAAAGCGGTCTTTATTGGTTAAAGAAGGGCGAAGTTGCCCGTATTGTCACAAGAAGTTTACATTTCCAAGTCAATTGTTTCGACACATGAAGTCGCATATGGCAAACCTTACCGACAAAAGTGCCTTGGACTATCAGAACATGGCAAAACTTAGCAACAAAAGTGCATTGGCCTCGCATCTTGAAAGTCACACGTCTGCAGACGATAACAAATGTACAATATGTGGGAAGGAGTTTGTGCATAGGATGAACTACTTGAAGCATCTCCAGGTTCATTCCCAAACAACACCGTATACGTGTAACAAATGTGGCAGAGGTTACATCCTTGAGGATCGGCTCCAAACCCACAAAAAGCTCTGTCATGGCGATAAGGCAGAAAATGAATTTTCCTATTCTGATCAAAGCTCTGCAGAGGAGTTTTCTTCGGAACCTAGCACAAGTGTTGCATCAGGAACCACAGGTGTTGGATCTTATGTGTGTCAAACATGTAAAAGGAGATTTAAGCAGAAAGGCCACCTTGTGTGGCATCAAAAATCTCATCCTGAATGCGCATCCAGGACACCGACGTGGACTAAGAAGAAGAGCAAGTGTAGATTTTGTCTGATGAGCTTTGCTAACAGCGCCCGTTTGATGATCCACATCAGAAACGTGCACCAGAAGAAACCGTCTCCACCACCGACCGACTTGCAGGCAGTGGATGGTCACTTTCAGTGCCCGAAGTGTCCTCGAACTTTCACAAAGATGTGGTCCATGAATCGCCACACGGCAAAGTACCATCAGGTCGAGATTAAACCGTTACGAGCGTATTTCATTGTCAGTACTGCGGCATTTGAGACCAGCACAAGACTCGACTTTCATGTTGCTCACGAGAAATTACACACTGAAAATATTTACAAAATTCAGTGTGATGTCTGCAAGGTTGGCTTCAAATGTAATGAAGATATGGAAGAACACAAGATGATATCGCATGAGCTTGGAAATCCATCAAATCAGGATATCGAATCGCATCCACAACAAGAACAACAAAAAGTTGTGAAAGTTGTTAGGCCTTATGCTTGCAGATATTGCAACCTGGGCTTTGCAAAGGTGGACTTCCTCAATCGGCATGAAAGAACTCATGCCGAAGAATCAAGGCCTTACTCGTGTCAACACTGTACAATGAAATTCAGGCGTTTCACTGGATTGACAAAGCATGAAAGTATCAAGCATCCGGACCAAGAGCAGTCGGAATCTGATGGAGGGAAGCCAAAAGTCGGACCGGTAGTCCGTGCAGACGACTACAAAGAGACCTCTCCAAATTTCACATGCAAAGGATGTAACAAGGAATTCATCAGATTGAACGCTTTTGAAATTCATGAGAAGAAATGTTTGGAGAAATATGGAAAGACACCAGCAGACATTGAGAGTGATGTTACAGAACCAGTAGGGTCCCCGGTAGAGCTGCCCCAAGTAGGAACATCCTCAGAGTCACTGTCATCGGAATCGGATGTACCGATTGATCTGTCAACAAAAAAAGCTGCACCTGTTAGCGAGAATAAAATGGAGACTGATTTTAAATGTAATATATGTGGACAGACTTTTGTGTACAAACAAAGCCTGGATCTTCACATGCGATTTCACACTGGAAGTAAACCACATCAGTGCACAAAATGCGACGAGGCATTTCCAAGGAAGGATTATCTGGTGCGACACGAGAAGAAGCATGAGATTGAATCTAGCATGCCAACTGGTGAGGAGAAAGATGATGCAAATACAGCATGAGCATAAGTAGTTGAAATGTACGGCACAAGATTCATGTGCTGTAAAGCGTGATATTTTGGCGGTATTAATATTGCTTGATTTGAACTGTTCTTACAATTGTGATTACTTCATATAACAATTACACATTAAAGCCTATGTGGTACATAATATTTTCTGAAATTAACTGTGAAAAGCAATAAAATAAAACCTCGCCAAAATGTTCCGCTTCACAGTATATCAAATTGTAATGGAAAGATTTGTGATAAGGATTCAAATTATTGCCGTAGGGGATTCACAAGTGGTGGCCAAGGTATTAGCCAGCTACCTGTCCACCTGTCATTTTGGATGGGCAGTTTGCTGACTTTTGCTCCAGGGACAGGCAAGATTAATGCCCGCTTAATTATAAAAATTCTATAAAAAATGCATAAGTTCTGTGAACTGAAACAAAGACCACGGACAATAAAAGCTGTGGCAATAGCTATTTGAACTGACTGAACCAGATGGTGCAGAGGTCTGTTTTATGTTTTCATGGTCAAATTTTGGACAGGGAGTTATGGTGATAATGACAGGCATTGTCAAATCCTAGCTAGGACCTTGGTGGGGGCCAATTTGAAATCCACGACTGGCACACTGTTCAACAGTGTTGTTTTTGTTAGTACATGTAACTCTCAAGGACCTTCTGGGTGTAGCCCATACAATCTTGTGTGAAATTTGTTGGGACACTTGACATTTCAGAGCTCCAAGATTTTGTGCTCCCCTGCAAGCAGTGTTGGTGCATAAAACATGGAGCACAGTGATATATCACTCTAGCTATTCCAGACTCCTTGGTAAAGGGCAGCAGGGATGTGTCAACATTTTCGCATGATTATAGGCGAGATAATCTCATTCAGGAAGGACTAAAGAGTGAAAATATTTTCCAGCAAGAAAAATATGCCATTTAGGCCATAGAAAATTGTTTGGTTGGGGTGCTTGTACTGACCGTAGCTCGGACCCGACCCAAAATATTTTGAGGTACTGGGAGAAAATAAAAGTAGATATTCTATAGATTAGTGCAGATAATCCAAAAACATGACATAAAACAAGCACATGATTTCATCAATTGTGAGTGGACACTGCGAATGATCAGTAAACTCGGCAAATTGTATTCTGAAATACAGTGCAAAATATGTGTGAGGGTCGTATTCATAGGTGTCTCAATTAGGCGCGACATGTTTCTCATTTGATAGCTTTTAAACCAATCAATAATCCTATTGCTGAAGAGGATAATAATCGTCTACATAAAGAATAATAATAATAATAATAATAATAAAACAGCATTTATATAGCGCATTGTGAATCTCAGATTCCTCAATGCGCTTTACAGATTTAAAACTACCAAACTTAATTTACAATAAATGATTTTAACTTAAGAATTATACAAACAATAATATGCATAAAACAGCAGACCAGCTGCAAGCAAACAACATTAGAATGGCAAGAGTAACACCAGTGAGAGGCCCACCGACAAAATCCCCAGGGGACTGTCGGTGCACCTCACACCGCATCATCAATACATCAATATACAAGATAAAATACAGTTTAACATAATAAAAATGACACTAATAATCACAAAATATTTCACAGTACACAACCATCTCCATCCAAAGATGGAGATGTTAGTGTAGAGTGTGTGAGAGACTCATCGATGTAAACACATCCATGAGCCTCCCACACACAAACAAAATATACTCAGCAGCAGAAATACATGGCATAACCAATCTAAACTCAAACAAAACAAAACCTACTCCATCCAAAGGATGGGCGGGGATGTCTATGCAAGAAGCATGAGAGACCCACCGATGTAGCATAAGAGCCAATCCGTGGGCCTCCCATGCCCCTTGAACATAATCAATGCAAAAGACAAATAACCAATGTAATATTATGACCACACTAAATAATACATTATTCTCATCAAATAAAATACCACACATTTTGAAACTACAATTTTACATGACAAATAAATGACACTATTATTATCATATAGCAAAACACACTGAAACCAAAATAAACTATACACAACCATCTCCATCCAAAGATGGAGATGCCTGTGGAGAGCCTGGTGTGTAAGAGACTCATCGATGTAAACATCCATGAGCCTCCCACACACTAACAAAAAATATACACAGCAGCAAATAATACATGGCAAAACAAGGCTATCTGTGTAAGAAGCATGAGAGACCCACCGATGTAGCATAAAGAGCAAATCCATGGGCCTCCCATGCCCCTTGAACATATATATAATCAATGCAATTTCAATAAATATGACACCAATGTAATAAAATAACCACAGTAAATAATACATTATTAATTCTCATCAAATAAATACCACACACAAAATTGATAACAATCATTAAATAGCTCTAGTCTTCATTTGCTTTGGCTAAATCCTGTTCAAGTGGTGGGTTACAATTGCATTGTATTTTGTCTGGGTATGTATAACCAACAATTAACAATGAGAGGACATTCCTGAAGCTCGTTGACTTGGGGATGATTCGAAATGACAGCCAATTATGACTTTATTACTTGCAATGTAGAAAAAGAGACACGTAGAACCAGAAAAAGGTACCATTTTGTTGAAGGAGCAGAGTTCAACAAACCATAACCCCGCTTCTGGATATCGTTTGAAGTCAAATGATATACTATTTTAAAGCTTATGATATATATTTTCTAAACACGAAATAAAACAAAATTGACCGGTAGCCGAGTTTACGGCTGATTCGTAGTGTCCAGTCACAATTGATAGGGCTCACACACAGTGATGGACAGCTGTTGTATTATTCATCACGCAATAGAATCAAATAATTTTGCAACTTTGTGACCGACTACCCAAACAATTAATTTTCCACAGCTTATACATTGTAGACTACAAATGTACATGTAGACTGACAGAATTTTAATTTTGAAGTGTTGTTTTGTTTGTAATCCATTTAACCAAACTGATAGTTACTCCCTTGTGGGTAAAGTAATAGACATGTTGTATTTTTGCATATATACCGTATTTGTTCCATTAACCGTCCAGGCCAGGGTGGTCGCTTATAGGGGCATGGGCAGTTAATGGAATTCAAATGATTTTCAAATGATATTCATTTCACATAGGAATTAACAAGTAACTTGTTTGAACAATATGCAATGAATGAAATCATAAATATGATATTATTGTTAAATTCTAATATTTTGTGATTTTAAATCTAATGGATTCTATATAATATAGGATCTTTTCACTTGCTATGCAATAATCAACCTATTTTTGTATCACACACTATACATGTAGCAAATGTTAAGTTTGTTCATATTGAATTTGCTGAAGTTTTCATGAAAATTTATTTGCTGTTACAAAATGTAATTACATATTGTCACCCTAATACAGTAATACTTTAAAACGCAATTGCATTTTTGTTTTTACCCAATTTAAACTTGTTTTTACCCAATTTACAAACATAAAATGAAATGGCCTTGCGTGTTTAGGTAATACGCTGTTATAATAGTGTAATTACAATTATGATGTTACTGCATAGACGGAAGCATTGTCTTTATGGGTTGTTTCTTTTGTAATTTGAGCACAAATGTGATTTGTTGTATTGTTGAAGAGGAAATTGTAATGTCAGTACTTACAAACATCTCACCGATATTGGTTGAATAAACAACTTAAAATGTGTACTTGGTACTTATTAAGTTATGTAAATGTAGGGTACATGTTTGAGTTCTAACATAATGGATATTTTCTGTTTGTTTGAAGACTTCTAAGTTCTAGCCTATATGAGATCAGAAATTGTAACTTAGTCCTATATTTGCTGGCAGAAATAAACTCGGGTTGTGTGTGACATTGTTGAGGGCTTGTCATATTTCACTCAAATACATGCGTACATGTATGGCAATTCCAATAATAATTTGCAAGACAACCAATCGTATTCTACTTTTTGTGACAGTTGACGAACAGACACATAAGTTTATCTCCGCCAGCAACTTTAATGATAATGAAAGAAAGAACATTCCAGGGTTGTAATATAATACTTTGTACTCCAATGTATATAGCACCATGCAGAGATGCCAACCCTTCCTATTTTAGAGGGAGGCTCCCTATTTTGGTAAACATTTTTGTCCATTTTGACACCAAAATTTGACAACCTCCCTATTTCTGACCAGAATTGTGCCTTTGAAGTTGCATGTAATTTTTTGTTTGAATCCTATCTATTTTGTGGATGTTAATGTTGGCATCTCTGCACCATGGCAGATTGCTTGGACAGTTGTAAATATTTATGTATGTATTTGATTTAATATTAGCTAAAAGAGGGCAATATTTGTTTGCTGTACGCACATTTTTTTTTTTATTAGAGCTGTATATTACTTAGGAAGATAATTACTTCTAATCCATTTGGTTCTTGGATTCAGTAACGTCAGTACTTTGTTACAGTTGCTTCACGCATACAGGTGCAATGGTGCATCACCTTTGATAGCTGACACATGCCAGCCAACACACACAATTTAATACAGCGCCTACTAGAGCATGCCTCTGCCTCGAGGAAGCCAAATGGACTAGTGTCATGTCAAATTGACTAGAACTGCCAAAAACTGGTTGGGTAAATGACAATTCTGGTGAGAGACTTAATCAAAGATAGTCTCTGGTTTAGGAAATGGTACCGTATTTGTACACAAAAGCAGCCTTCCATAAGGTATTTTATTTGAGATGACCTTACTATGCTGTGAGGGACTCTGTGCAATTTACCCTGTGACAGATCCCCATTGTTGGGTGAAATTGTCCAACCAGCTCTTTATAGGTATGCTCCAAGTGTGTTAGTGTGATATAGCACTCCAAGAGAGGTGTTGTGTAATAGCACATTGTATGTTGTGTAATAGCACATTTAGCCCCTTGGCCACTACCGACCAAATTATTGTCCTCGTAAGAATTATTTGATGGGTTACAAGGAGGATTAACACAGCCAAAATAGGCAGTACAAATTCTTTTTTTAACTTTACCTCACTATTTCTGCTTAAAATGGGCTGAAACTCTTCCTGACAGTTATGATTAATATTACTTAAGCATTTTGGGTCAAGAATAACAAAATTTTAATTTGACAGAAATCATACCTAGTGGCTTTAAGCGTAAAATTGCTATCTAAAAGCTCTATTTTGATTGGTTACTCAAATGATTATAATTTAATTAATCAGTCATGAGCACTGTAAGAAAGAGCCCATGGGGTTTACAAGGAAACAGTAGATAGAATGAATGAGTAAAATCTAATCTTTTCGAAGAAATCCCTATCAGAGGACTGAGCATTTGATACTTTAGATGACACTTTTCTATAGTCTTTTACTCTCAGTGAGCTGCTCATTTCATTGGGCACCAGAGGAGGCCTAAAGGCATTCCTACAATGCACTATGATTGGGAAATTTGATCAATATAACCTAATTTTAAAGGCAAAGTCCCCATTGCCACACACACAAATGGTAATTTTAAAACTGCTGCCAACGAGCTAATAGTAATAATAACTTTTATTTGACTTTCTTGCAGGAAACATTCATATTGTCCCACTGCATTAATTTTATTCATAAGTCTCAATGTTTTCAATGTTAAATAAAAGGATGAAAACACCAGATATTTGCACACAATCCCAATGCAAGGTATAGTCAACTGGGCCACATGTGTACAAAAGCCAGACATACCAAGGTCAGAAACCCCATTGGGTTATGGGAATGCCTTTAAACATCCTCTGATTGGGCACTGCTTCAAATTGTTCTAGTGTTTGCTCAGAGAGCTGACATACACATGTCTAAAGACCCCACATTTATAGATGAGTACATGAACAGCCACCTTAACAAGTTGACATCACCTGACTTGCCAAGAGTACAAATATTATAGTACAGGGGTTCTCTAGAGGTTATGTTGCAAAATATAAAAGTGAGACCTGTTACACAAATTTAATATGGGTAGTAGTATTTCAAACAAAGTTGAAAATGCCTACTTTATACTAGTATTTTACTCTTGGTGAGAAAGTGGTGGCAACACGTTGAGGCAGCAGCTACAGCCATTCACATATGCGGCATCTTTAAACGTGTATGCCAGATCTGTGAGTGAACGCTCACAATTAAAGCTGTGCCCAATATAATGTACACTGATGTCATTCACTTGTCAAGATTATACATACTATAATCAAATTCAATAAACCATTGACGAGTGCATATTTTAAGTATACATCGCGTATTTACTTGTCTCGGATTGGCTGCTGAGGCAATCTGCTGTTGCTGAGTGGAAATTTATGAATGAACTGTGTGCCGTACGCGTTGTTAGCTCCGAATTTGCAACATCGCGGTAGTCGCGCTCATCAGAGGTTTGCTGCATTTGATTATAGAATATCCTCTTCAGACCAGACCAGTTGCTCTGAAGATGACGCACATGCTAAGTATCCAAACCTATTAAAGGCCCTTTGATATGGACTTCTTTGGGGAAAGATGAAATTTTACTCACATTTACCAACATCAAGTAGTTTCCAATAGCAGAATAATTGTCAAATTGGCTTGATTTCAAATCTGTCCATTTGTGTACAAATGTATCATGTAGTATTCCAAATACTGGTAGTTGTAATGTATGTAAGAAAATGTAATTATTGATCTTGCTTGTATATTTGAATTTAGTTGAATTATTCAGAGCTTATTTTATATTATTCTTTCATTTCATATTTTAGTTGTGTGAATATGCAGTCCAGATCTCATGTTTAAGATTCTTGTTGTAGAATTTTGTTGGAAGCACTTAAGTAAATTCTCAAGGAAAAAGTAATATCTCCCTTGCCAAGGAATTTAAAAGTTTGAATAATGGCAAGTGGTCTCATGTTGTCATTCCGCTGAGCGGTGGCATTGTCATGCTGCTGAGCGAAATGCAAACGGCATGATGAAGCATGGCAGGAAAAAATGGGCAATACGGGAAGCTCATTGCCGGGAAATTTTTGGTTTTTGACCAAAAAAATAAAGAATGTTTTTTTCCCTGCAAGCAATCCAGAATTTTGCTCCAGCTTTACCAAATTTCCCTCCAGTATGACATATTTCCCTTATGTATTTCTTTATTTTTTTGGTCAAAAACCAAAACATTTCCCGGCAATGAGCTTCCCGGATTGCCCATTTTTTCCTGCCATGCTTCATCATGCCGTTTGCATTTCGCTCAGCAGCATGACAATATGAAGCCGCTCACCGTTATTCAAACTTTTAAATTGCTTGGCAGTGTTGCTGCACTTTGCTCACTGTCCAGAATTTGTATCCCGTCTGTGTTGTACGTAAGAACGGCAATAATCATGATGTAAGTCAACTCCAAGCAATTTGCAGCTTTGGGGAAAGCGGTGGCGTGATCAATGTATTGGTGGCGTTGTTGCAGGGCTGTGATACTTCAAGATTTGTCCTGATTTCAGGATTTTTTGTGGCCAAAATTTACACAATTTTGGGGTATTTTAGCATAATTTCACGCTGTTTTTCAGGATTTTCTACTAGTTTCTACTGACATTAAAATCGTCATCAGAGCAGCAAGTGGCATGACAAGAAAGGAGGCAGCCTTATAATCCACACCATGGACAAACACCTGCCAAAAAGGAAGTCCCCAATTGCTTGGAGATCATAATGGGTTAATCCAGTAGAAATACACACACATCTCATGGAAATCATGACCTTAATCTCTCACACAAGGGGTGTATTCCAAATTAAATGTAGTCACCCATTTATAATGAAAGACAAAGATAAAGACAATTTATCGCGTCTGACATCACCTGTCAATCAAACTCGAGCACGGTTTGTTTACAAGTGTCGTGATGATGACTTGCTGAACGCGGATTTATAACCGGGCGCCTTACTGTTAATTTTGCACCTTTCGACATGCAAACCATCTCAAAAGTTAGGTCTTTATAGGAAACTTTCTTTGGTGAAGGCACCATGTTGACAATGCCTAGAAAAGCTGCTTTTTGCCTTGTAAAAGTACGTAATTTTTCGCCATTTGCTGCTATTCCTTTTCTCCGATCAGCACCAGATAGATCGGTCTTCCTTTTACGCGCTGATTAACCTGTGTAAACCAATCAAGGATCGTAATTGACAGTGACATCAGACGCGATAAATTGTTTTATCTCCGTCTTTAATTATAGGTAATCCCATTTTAAATTCACACTCCCATTGTGAAAGATTATAACTATGTCTTCCATAGAGGGTGTATGGATTCCAATTGGAATAACCCAGTTTGTATCATAATTCAAAGCATTTAATTAATACATACTTAGTAGAGAATTTAATAAGCTGCCAATATGGTACCAATCATGTTTGAAGAGAAGTAAGAAAGATAGAGAAATCAGCGATTGCATGAATTTGGTGCAATTTGAAAAGTTGTTACTCATACTTTGTAAAACAATATGCCTTAATGGGTATCAACCATTCATGATGCTATCCAAATTGTGGGCTCTTACTGATGGATGACACAAGTTGACCAGAGACCACCACTCACTACGTGTACTCTGTACTCAGTGCTCACTTCATGTGAGTACTATGGCAATCATTTTGTTCAAAGGAGTCTTTTGTGATTCTAGCATCCTCTTTTTATGGTATGTTTCAGTAGATATCCATGAAAAAGCTTACTCCCAAAATTTCAGGGGATTTTGATTTTGCGTTAGCGAGTTACGCACGATTGTGTGTATTACATGGGCTCCATAGGCCACTGTTATGTTAAAGCCATTTGCTGTTAATTCAAAATTATGTTTTTTACATGATTGTTATGTACTTTATTCAACTAACATACCCTACAAATATCAAGACTTTGGGCGCTGTAGTTTTTACAAAATCCAAGATTTTGAATAAAGTGCAGGAACCGTTGTCTTATTATTATGATGTTCATAACACAGTACGTGTATGGCGTGCGGGACACATAAAAGGATCTTGCCGTATTAAACACGACCAACGGACGCATCTAGGCGACATCAGCGTTTGTAGTAAATTCCCATTTTCTTTGCTCTATCTCAGTTGTTCGGCTCACATTAGTCACATATCTGACAGTAAAAGCTAACATTTTATGGAGAAAAAATACTAATCTATTTTTTATGGAAATGTTATAATATGGCTTTAACAGAACATAAATACAATGACAATATTTTTGCTATGCGAATGAATCTGCAAGAACTTTTTTGCACACAAACATTATGCAGCCAGAAGATTCTGGTATAAAAATCTCAACCTTTTTTAGAAAGGTCGGGGTACAAGGCTGTGGATCACAAAATGCCCCTTTAAGAAAGTTGTAATGATGAACTACATGCTCAAAATGCTGCTAGCTAGTAGATACAGCAGTTTCAAGAAAATGTTATACTATAAGTATTACAAATAGTTTATAAAATATGTACAGGTATGATCAAAATCCAAGTCAATGATATTGGGTAATGTGTTGATTTTGGTACAAGACGTTTGTTTCACATTTTGGCGTTTCAAACAATTTCATATCTTTATTTCTGTCCTAAAACGAAACTTGTCAACATCCCTGAAAAGTGTCTTTCATAAATAAGCCTTCAAATATAATGAATTATAAAAACATTTCATTAGATATATTAGCAAATTACTTTTTTACAATGTACTCTGGATTCACAGGTTTAAAAGACAATGTAAGCTAGAAATCTGTATATGTAGTTTAACATTTGTGACTTGTTCCCACTAAACCAGGGTGGGAAATGTGATAGAATTTGCAAAGGGTTCTGAAAATAGTACCAATGCTATACGTGGGTTAACAAAATCTCACGTTTCAGAAGTAATCACCTGTGTTAATTGCGCATGTGAACTTCAATATTAAAAATTGCCAGGACCTCAGATTTTAGTTTGTGTTTGTGTTGGGCCTAATATATGTGGCGTGATTAAGCAAAATCAGTCCGAAGTCGGTCATATTCAATTTTCAGTTTCTTATACTTGTAGGATTGTAAAAAGCATTTATAAAGTTACATTTTGCAGAAAACCCAATTGAAATTGAACAACCAGTTCAAAAGATGAGCAATTAAAGAGTTTACAAAAGAAGAGGAAACAAAGGGATTTGTTTGGCTATATCTCAAAATCAATATTTCCGAATTCCAACTGATGTTGCTTGATCACATCACATATACAGAATATGCTGTACCAATGAGTTTCCACTTTTGTTAACAGCCTTATGGGAGCAGATCACAATTGTGACCTGGATTTTTTCCTTGTATAACATTTATCAATTTCTTAATCAAATTTCAAATATCAATTCAAAAAATTGCCTTGTGAAAAAGGGTAGAGAAATTTACACAGGTGGACCTAAGTGGATTCAATAAAGGCACTCAAATACATGTACAGTGGCAACTCGTTAACACGAACCCTCTTAACATGAAGTTCCTGATAACAAGAAGTATGTTTTATATTCCCAAGCATATATTTCACATGTTATTAGAACTGGATAACACGAACTCCTGATAACAAGAAGTAAAATTTGAATTCCACACAACTTCGTGTTAATGAGATTCCACTGTAATTAGAAGTTTTAGCAACTTTTCTTGTAATCTGGTTACACATTTTCTGGCAAAGTGCTCTAGTGGTTTGGATAAGTTATAAGAATCAAAAATATTATATTGCAATCTTGGGATTACAATGGCCCATAGAACGGTGTGTGTGGTATACTGCCATGGGTGTCAGGCTGCTTTGTTCATACCATGAAAAAGGAAATATATTTTGGACCGAAAACTTGACTGATTATGAGAATGGATGCCTAAATAGCTCTAAATTAAATCACAATTTTGATAGCGTAAAGTGTGGTTGGTGGTAGGGAGCAACAACAAGATTCAGTGTATTTGATGTGGAACTTATTAATTAGCAATTATGAAATGTATATTAGTCAGAAATTTGTACATTAACTATATTATGCTTTGCCATAGTTACTATTATTATGTAACAGTAAATTCTGATTACAAAAAATATGTTGCTTTACTTTCGGGTTCCTGGTATGTAGTCCTATTGATTTACTTGTAGTTTTGATGCATTTTTATGGCAAAATTTATTACAAAACATTATGTTTTTGATACCATTTTCCATCGTATATTCCATTTCATTATGAATTTAGTGATGAATTTTTGTTTTTCTTGTTAGATAATTGTTAATAAATTTGTCCACATGAATGGATAAGAAGATAACACAACTTCTGTTTTTACGTTGCATCTGTGTCGAGTTTCTGCATCTTGCTATTCCAGTTGAAATTCATACACACTCTGTGGAAGACATGATCTTACTCTCCCACACCGGGAGGTTGATTTTCAACTGGAGTCAGCCATTCAGGTAGAGTGAGGTAGTCCCATTTGAATTGTGTGGGAGATTCAGGTCATATCTTCTCTGTGAAGAGCTTTGTTGCAAAACCCCTTACATCCACTTGAGAAATCATCAAAAAAGTACTGATATATGGTTTGCAACAACAGCAGTTATGGACGGGATGCTTTGGATGAGCATCACACCAAAAACTGCTTATATCAGTGATTTTTTGATGTGTTCTCAAACTTGCTCAAGTGGAGGTAAGGGGTTTTGCAACAAAGCTCTTCATCAGCAGGGGATTTTTCCGGATTTCCGGATTTTTGGGATTTAAAAAAAAATCCGTATTTTCAACAACAAAAAGTTTTTTTTTTTTTTTTAATTTTTTTGTTTTTGTTTTGTCGCTTTTGGAGTGGCCCTGGACCAAGAGCTAAATGCTCAACAGAGATGTCACATTTCCGGAATTTTCAGTTTCCAGATATGAGAAAATCTCCAATTTTAAAATGAACATTCCTTAGAACCCTGACTGGATGATTTATAGACACACTGTACTGTGCAAAATTGGTGATGCAATTTCTCATGTGTATGTGAATGATATGATACTGGAAGTATGTATTCACAGATAATAAATGTTTTATACTATAAAGTGAAGTATTTTAACAGTTTCTCATTTTTGCATTTTACCCCATGAAATTGCATCTCCAGTGGTGCTCAAGTGTGTAAAACCCCTCTGGCTTCGGGGGGCTTAGCCCCCTCGACCCCCACCGGGGCCCTTAAGCGGGCCCCTGCACCCCCGGCCACAACAGGCGAAAGCTCCGCTCGCTCCGCTTCGTAATTTCATTGCCTTGGGTTTTTTTTCTTAAAGCACCAATCACACCCCTGCATCAGGGATGTGAGAGTTCCTCTTTAAAGCTGATTTCCTCTTTTTTTGTTGCCAAAATTTACATGTTTTCTTTTCTTTTCAGCCCATATTTGGCGTTTTTACCCTGATTTTACACTGTTTTTAGTCATTTCCTCGTTTTGGGTCTGTGGCCTCTCACACCCCTGCTTCATATGCATGTATAGATTTCAACGGGAGTAGCCCCGGGGAGTAGCTAATCTATTTTGTAAAGCAACATTGTAAGATTTCTGGCAATTTTGTTTTTACAAAATGAGGAAATAATCAGGGCTGCCAACTTTTTGGAATTGCATGGTGCTAGATGTTCAGGGCATATCGGGATGGAGAAATTGTTTAACGTCAAGTTTCTTTTTTGCCATGGCGCTCAAGAATGTTAAAAGTGGGGGGGGGGGGTCAATTTTGATGGGTTTGTGTCATTTTACTATCTTGCTGTGCGAAAAAGACTTGTGCTGAATGCATTTTAGGTTGGCATCCCTGAATAATGGCAAGTGTTGTAATATAGAGGCCTTGCATGTGACGTATCATCCCGTAAATATGGCGGACTACTCGAATGCATTCAACAAAAGCATGATTGCAATCTACCGTGACAGTTCATCTCACACACATAACCCTGCACTACGATCAAATAGGTTGATGACAACATTTGATTGAATGGACTACACTCCGCCATAACTACGGTGAAGGACACCGGCTCAAATCCTTTGATTGGAGCCAATCGATAATTTCATGCAGGGCCTCTATTAGAAAGGTGTTTTATGTAATTCACGAGGCAATATGCAACAGAATCTGCTCCATGGGGGCCAATTTTGAGAATTCAGTTACAACAAGATACAAATTTCATAACTGTTCCTGCATCCAAGTTTCCAATAAACTTTGCTTCTCGTTCCTGTAAGTATTTGTTCGCCCTAATTGAATCCATTTCTATGATGTGTGTCATTTATTTTTCCACATGACCATTGCTTAGGCCTTTACTGTAGTGTGTCAAACCTATACTGACTGACACCCAAAAATCCAGGCAAGCAAACACTTTTTTTTTTGCCTTTAAATGTGAGTTGATCTGAAGTACCAATCAGTTTATGGATTAAAGATTCTGGAACACCCACAGTGTGTGGAACACCAGTGTTATAGCGGTATCTCCCTATTTTGCTTCCTCCCTCCCCTCCGGATAAGTTTCCCCTCTCCCTCTTCGGCCCCTTCTCTCTCTTAGTTCTTTCTAGTCTCTCCCTTGCCCCATCCCACACTCTCACAAGTTGTTCGTTCAGTCTCAAGTATCTCCCCCACCCTTTTTGCAAAATTTATCAGTATGATCACACTCTGCAATAAACCTGAGTCTTGCATATAGGCCCAATCAATTATCAGATTAGCAATTGCTATTGTTATGAATGAATAGAATAAATTATCTTTGCTCGAATGCAATTCTTTTGTATTGCAAATCAATATAACATGATTACCAAATCGCATGCACTTGCATGCCACATTGGGAGATACTAATTGGCCATTTCAGACTCGGTTCATTGCCAATATGACCGACTTTTGCTTATAACTTGTCAACATGGTTAGTATATATTTTGATACAAAATTTAAGATTTTGAATAAACCACAGGAACTGTAGTTTTATCATTACGATTTAATATTTATTAGTCAAACGCATATACGATGTGCATAACACAGTACGTACATGGCATGCGGGCAGTCGTGACATATCAAAAGAGACGCCATGACTCCCGTTCGAATGAGTGGCTCGCATTGGCGACATATGCCCTGGTATTAAATAGCGATTTTCTTTGTATTGCCTCGTCTGTTTGGGCCCATATCTGACAATGAAAACTAACATTTCATACCAAAAAAATACAATTCTATTTCTTACGGAAATGTTATAATGGCTTTAAATTGCACCGATCCAAGGCTTGTGAATTAACTTTGTCAGCACTGCTGTTTTCCTATTTTTTTGACCACATTTTTATTTCAAAAATACCCAATGACAATTCTAGAGACTTAATTAGGCCAAAAAAAAAAAGATTGTTTGCTTGTCCTCCACCGACCGACCCTAATCTGGAAAATATGGAAAAAGGTTTTTTATTTTACTGTACAAATGAATACTGACCCTAATTTTGGAAATTCCAAATTTCAACATTTGTGACACCCTGAAAAGTTTTTTTACACTCTCTCCACACTTCTACACTGTTTTAAAAACATGAATGAAGTAGTATACAGTAGAGAAATATCCCAATTCACAACTATTTGGGCTATTTATTAAGCTAATGAAAGGCCTATAGTAGCTCATAGTTATGTTTTGGCTATGACCTTTAAAAAAAATATTTAAAAAAAAATCCTGACCGACCCAATTCTGAAAAAGTTGCGGAGGACAAGCAAACAAACTTTTTTTTGCCCTTATCCTTGACTTTTAATTTTAATTTTTTTACACTTTCCCTGGGATAGTCTGAATGGAACTTCAAAACATGATGTTGAGCACTGGAAACATTTACACCTTTATAAATAATAGTAGGGCTCAACCGATTATTGGATCGGATATCGGATTAGTTTGTTATCTTTAAGGTTATTAATTATTTTAAACTGTTGTGATTTGGTAGTTCACAGCATATTACGAATGGTAGTGAGCTTTGGCAAAAACTGCATTGCTCAATTCATAGCGAGCATGTAGAAGAATTAAAATATCACAGATATAGTTTTAAAGGTGCTGCGGTTCTTGAGTTATGTTGTAAAGAGGGCTGAAACAACAACACTTTTGTAAAACGTACTCATTAACTCAACAACAATAAATTAAGCAAGTTTGCAAAGTATACGATTTGTAATTTTCAATAATATATTGATCTAGATAATGAAAATTGATTTTTAGGTTGCTTCGACCAACAATACCTCGTCTACCCTTAATATGCAAACCATTAACCAATATTTACCTCTTCATGTAGCACTATTCATGTTGGTCAATCGGGGGATTCGGGGAAGAGGTTTGCATATAAGAATAACAAACTAATTTTTTCGTTATTTTTTTGTGGTTTTTTTCCTTCAAATTAACTGTGAATGATCCTAGCACTTCAGAATAGGTCCAGTGGTTCTCCAAAGTCGCCAAAAACTTTGAAAAAGAAAAAAAATTACCGATATCGGATATCGGCCGATATTATCCACATTGACATCGGATCGGTAGACAAATGCCATATCGGTTAAGCCCTAAATAATTGACAATGTTTTAGTCAATATCATAAACACAACACATCTTAAATTAAGTAATATTCAAAATATAATTCAGTTTTAATCAATTCCATAATCTTATGTATTAACAATAGAGTTATTTTTTTAAAACTTTTTGTTGTTGAAAATATTAACAAACTTTGTTGTTTTTACAGGTTCAGACAATGTAATTATAGATAACATAGGTGTGTGGCATTGACTTTTGTAGATGCAACTACAGTGAGAATTTAAAATGAATGTAAGCAGCAGGACGAACACCCACATTTCAGTCACTGAACTATAACAATGCGCTCACAAGGAGGTACACTGGATGCATGTAATTATATGCACACATCTAAAATGGCGCACTGTCTTTGTTTATTTGAAATTCTCACTGTGTAACCCCAGGGTGGTGATGGGGAGAAGCCAAAGAGGGGAGGCAAGCAGTATTTTGGGGTTATACCATTTCAATGATTACAGTACAAAAATGCTCCATGCAAAACTTTCCTCAGTGGCGTGCGCAAAGGGCCCCCCCCCACTTTTGTTGGTCATTCGGGGGTAAAATGTCAACATTTGCCCCTAATCAGACTCCATTCGGGGGAACTGAACAACTTGGCCCCCCCCCTCACTTTCTATGTGCTGCTCATGCCACTGACTTTCCTGCTCGCTTGGATTGCATCACATGATGCAAATAATTATTATATATTCTATTACCCCCCACGACCCATTATTTAAAATCGCGCACTGTGATTTGTTGAAACGCGTCACGTGAGAGCCCATTATTCTGCAATAATGGGTCAAGCGCCGTAACACATTCTAAACACAGCATTACGCTTGGTTACGTGTGCAATATTTCCGCGCTACGCGCTGTCACTTACGCGTACGCGCACCACCTCAAAGTAAACAACTTAAAATATTTGTGCCAAAAAATGATATTTTCTCTTTAAATTCTCTTTAAATCGCACTATTTTCTGGTAATAGAATAGAAATAAAGGGTGCAGTGCGCCTCACCCATTATTTACGTTTTTACTGCCTCGGACACATTAGTTGCGTGTAAAGGATAATGCTGCACCCTTTATTTCTTAAATATAAGGTTTGAAAAGTTGGGTTTATCAAATTTGAGCATGCAAAGGACAAAATCAAGCAAGTGATTTTTTGCAGGCCATTTCCAATTACTGACACCTCCCTTCCCTTTGTACATTCCCTATGATTGATATGTAATGATTTTATGTCATCAGCCATTTTTCGGGATCATGCTTTGTCTGCAAACTTGACTCTTACAAATTCAACACCAATTTGAACACAAGCATAAAAAAGTTGCGTATAATAATCTACATGAATTACGACGTTTTAAAGGTAAATATTAAAAATATGTAAAATGATTAAGAAATACAATTTCAGTTGATCAAATCCTTACAATAACACTTAACCTTAAAGTTCTTAACATCTTGTTTAAGGAAGACCCGATTCAAATAGAGATGCTGCAAATAAAGTGGCCATCTGGACCACTCAAATTCAATAGGTATATTCTTTGGACCAAACAAACTAGAAACATAGTAAAACTAAAATGGGAATCCAACTTAGATCAATATCAAGATGAAAGAGATTCGACTACATAATTATGATCAGTCAGTTGTAATAAAATCACTGACTTTATTGAAACTATACTATATAATATGAATGCGATATAATAAAGAAAGTTGAAAATATTTTAGTTTTAATGGAATGGAAAGAAAGACAAAATAAAAAGAACACATGTGATTGGTGATTGACCCTCTCCATGTGGGTGTCATCGTTTTCTTTTAAAACTTTCTTTTAAATTCAAAAATTTCAGAATTGTACATTTTATGACTACCCAGCAAACACAAAAACGTTTTAAAAACGTTTTAAATAAGTTATATTTTGACTTTTGGTTTAGGTAAAAAGCGTTTTAATAACATTAAAATGTCGGGTTATATAAAGGTCATGATAACGTTTTAAAAGCGTTTTGTATGAAAAAACTACACTACAACAATATTTGTAAATCTTTTCAAAAAATGTTGTTGTAAACTATTTTTGCAAACATTTTTGCCAAATATTGTGTCAATACTTAAATAACATTATGTTAAAATATTTGAACCCAGCAAACACAGAAATGTTCTTAAAATGTTTTTTTCAAAACCTTTTAATAACATTTAAATGTCGGGTTATATAAAAGTCATGAAAACGTTTTTAAAACGTTATTGAAAATATTTTGGGCAAACATTTTGCGCAAAATATTTTTTCAACCCCAAAATAACATTCTGTTTAGAATGTTTTGTATCAAGTTTTCAAGAATGTTTTTGGAATGTTATTAAAAGCGTTTTAATACCCTTTATATAACCCGACATTTAAACGTTTTCTGTAAAACATTTTTGTTTGCTGAGCAGTAGATTATCAAAAATGTTTTTAAGGTTATGAAACGCGTTTTATACTCTTAATATACCCTTTATATAACCCGACATTTAAACGTTTTCTGACAACCTTTTATAACCTTTTGCGACTGATGTCGGAAACGTTTTATGTTTGCTGGGTATATTTGGATCAGCATGAATGCATTAAAATGAGTACAAACAAGCTAGTATTGGTCCAGTGGTTCTTGAGATAGCTCTTGATATTGGAGAAAATATCTGAGGGAGGCTTGAGAATTTGTTTGCCCTTTACCGATTTTTATTGCAATGCCCGCTTGTTTATAATTTGTGATTGTGAGTTTTCTTACGTAATGCATAATAATATATCTATGAATATTCTAACCTAATCTAACTTTAATGCATAATAATGTACATAATAAGAGAATATTTAGCTGCGTTGAGTTAGAAAATGAGTGTTCTGTGAACATTTTCACTTCATTAATGTCAGGATGGTCCATTAAATGTGACATGATCTCATCATCTCAATTCAAATGGGGCAAAGCCACAAGCCTCAACACACTTTGCAAGATATTTTGACAGACCACTTATATTATAAATACAATTTCCATTTTCCACCTCTACTATGTTAGGACAGACTTTGAGATGTTGCCAACATTTGGCTGACAAAGGTGAAAAAAAATTAGGGGTTGAAAAATTCTGTTGAATAATATAAAATGTACTATTTTTTGGGTACAATAATCTTTAGCTTCTGAATTTGCAACTTCAGAACTTCATATTTCATGTGGTTTTCTTTTTTAAAATGGTCTCACTCTTTTTGCTTTTGAGGTATTTTTTTCACATTTTGGGCAATTTGTTGGGGATCAGCCTTCCAAAGGAGCATTATCTTGAAGGGGTATTGAGAAGAATGGATATGGACGTTATTCCGATAATTTGTGTTGTGGCACAGTTTAGGGTTATGGGTTAGTGCTAGGGCTGTGCTTAAGGTTTTAATTATGTCCCTGTTGCTCAATTTGAAATAATACCGTTTCAGTATAATGCCCCTTCAGATGGTAGCAACCATTTGTGGCAGGTACAATCAAATGGGGAACATTTTCAAGTTGAAAATTTTGCAGTTTTGACTTCAAAATTTTAGTTTAAAAAAATCTTAATTCCTTCAACTTTGATTTCAACCACTTTTGTCAGGCAATATCTTGAACCCTGTCCTAGCAAGTTTTATCTTGCCAGCAAAAATAACCCCAAATCTTCTTACGTACGTAAAACATTTGGAAACGCATGCACATTTGGAACTATAATACACTATAGTCCAATTAGCTTCCTCAAAAGAGTGATGTCAGTACTTTGAGTTACTTCATCCGTGTACCACCTTGAATTGTGTGTGTAAACACACCAGTTGTTTGAGTCAAATATACTACACAAATTGGAGCATTACCAATGTCACACTCTTGAGGAAGCCTAATGGACTATACACCTTACATATCTTTTAATATAAAAACCCTTACCTTTAACTATTAGTATTATAACAATAAAAACTACCTATTGTAACAATAAATATAAACCTCTTATATAATATATTATAGCTTTTATAAAGATAAATTATGTACTTTAATAGATTTTTATTGTACTGATGTAAAGAAGTACATTGTATCTAAAGAGTACTGTAAATCACATGAAATCACATTTGAGAGGTGCTAGTAAAAGCACAGGAAGGCACTTAGTAAACCAAGTCTGAATAGTCATACTCATCATAGCAAACACATTAACAAAATATCCAGGCAATTTGAAATGTGCTGATGGGCAAGTTGTAAGCACTAGCAACTGATAATGTGCTGATGGGCAAGTTGTAAGCACTAGCAACTGATAATGTACTGATGGGCAAGTTGTAAGCACTAGCAACTGATAATGTGCTGATGGGCAAGTTGTAAGCACTAGCAACTGTGCTGATGGGCAAGTTGTAAGCACTAGCAACTGATAATGTGCTGATGGGCAAGTTGTAAGCACTAGCAACTGATAATGTACTGATGGGCAAGTTGTAAGCACTAGCAACTGATAATGTGCTGATGGGCAAGTTGTAAGCACTAGCAACTGATAATGTACTGATGGGCAAGTTGTAAGCACTAGCAACTGATAATGTGCTGATGGGCAAGTTGTAAGCACTAGCAACTGTGCTGATGGGCAAGTTGTAAGCACTAGCAACTGATAATGTGCTGATGGGCAAGTTGTAAGCACTAGCAACTGTGCTGATGGGCAAGTTGTAAGCACTAGCAACTGATAATGTGCTGATGGGCAAGTTGTAAGCACTAGCAACTGATAATGTACTGATGGGCAAGTTGTAAGCACTAGCAACTGATAGTGTGCTGATGGGCAAGTTGTAAGGGCTAGCAACTGTGCTGATGGGCAAGTTGTAAGCACTAGCAACTGATAATGTGCTGATGAGCAAGTTGTAAGCACTAGCAACTGATAATGTGCTGATGGGCAAGTTGTAAGCACTAGCAACTGATAGTGTGCTGATGGGCAAGTTGTTAGGGCTAGCAACTGTGCTGATGGGCAAGTTGTAAGCACTAGCAACTGATAATGTGCTGATGAGCAAGTTGTAAGCACTAGCAACTGATAATGTGCTGATGGGCAAGTTGTAAGCACTAGCAACTGATAATCTGCTGATGGGCAAGTTGAAAGCACTAGCAACTGATAATGTGCTGATGGGCAAGTTGTAAGGGCTAGCAACTGATTATGTGCTGGTGGGCAAGTTGTAAGCACTAGCAACTGATAATGTGCTGATGGGCAAGTTGTAAGCACTAGCAACTGATAATGTGCTGATGGGCCAGTTGTAAGCACTAGCAACTGATAATGTGCTGATGGGCAAGTTGTAAGCACTAGCAACTGATAATGTGCTGATGGGCAAGTTGTAAGCACTAGCAACTGATAATGTGCTGATGGGCAAGTTTTGATTGAAAGGTGAAGCACAACATTGCTTTAACTTGTCCAAGTGTGGTGAGCATTACAAGTTCAATTTCACCTTAGTTATGGCAGTCAATAAACAAAGCTTGAATGATCCAGTGGCATAGCCAATGAGGGCGGGCAACTAAAATTTGAAATGCATGCAGGCAAGCACTACCAATTGGTCCAAAATGTGTTGATGACAATAATCCCCCCTTCCTTCCCCTTGAAAGTTGCCTTTCCTCCCTAAGTTGCCTCCCCTCTGAAAATGTCCTGGCTATGCCACATACACGTATGCTCATACACTGAACACAAATTAATGATAACAAGACTAATTGGCATTAAGTTGTGAACCATCAGTCAAACAGTCACAACATATTTATCAATACAAATTGATTAATATGTCTAATATTAATAACCATGGGCAGTACCATAACCAGACCACTGAGCAATGTTGAATGATCCACTACCACACACAGTATACACAAAAGAATAGGAATTTCAAGAACAAAATTCATGAAATTCACTTCAAACTTGGTGTATGAAATTATTATAGTTCTGGTCCATGAATGAGTTTCTTTTCTAATATTTGCAAAACTAAATTAGAAACACACAAACTTGTAAAAAAATCACAAAAGTTTGCATTGGAACTGATAAAGCTGGTCATCCATTCAAATGTGTGGTGATCACTCATGCATACTACAAGGTCATTTTCCCATACTTCCTTTCATCAAGCTATGGCGCAATATGGCGACCTTCCACAGAGTTAAACTCAAATTTTATTGGTATTGATAAATTCTGTGTGACTGGTCCAATTGGTGCTGTCGGGCAAGTCAAATAAGAAGTAAATCATGAACATTAATTTATGAACAATTTAAAAAGTCTATAGTCTAGAAATGAATAACACCAAAAACACAATTAATTGTGAAAAAGACAAAGAGTGGCAAAACCTCTCAAAGTGAACACATTCTGCTGGACCCATCACCTGAATTATTTTTACTACAGAGAGCTTCTCAATTCATTTCATGAAAAAAAATCAAATCTGTCATCACAGGCTTAGTCATCTGAAGGGAGGACCTGGACTGGGACTGCTCGAGGGGAGAATGGTCTTTTTCTGGGGGAGGGGCACATATATTTTGGTGGGTATACTCCCTGTGTCATTGCAAATGCAGTGTCTTTTGAAAATGAAGATGTACTGGTAAAATGGTCTTTAAACCTGTGCACCATCAAAATCAGGGGTCTTTCTTGGATTTCTGGTTGAAATAATTGCCTGGAAAATAAATGAAAGGGTTGAGCAATTTGGGGGTCTTTCAGAGCTAAATTGATCAAAAGTTTAGTCACATGCCAGGGTCTTTCGGAGCTGCACAGTTCAAAAACAGGTTATTCTAGTGGAGCATACTGATACCTTCACACGTGTTACATGCCCCTGGCGTTTTCTATGGAACTTGTATAATTTTGAGTTGAGTTGAGTTTCCCCCCTCATGCCCCTATGCCATTGCGAGTCAAGGAAAACTTAAGAAGTCTTTCTTTCTTAAATAATTACGAATGGTTCACCCATTTCCGTCTTAGGAATTGCCTTTTTCTTAATCTTCTGCACATGCTTCAACTTTGTAAGATGTTTATGCACATAACACTGCTCCAAACCCCAATCTTCCTCCTTCACATTTTTATGTTTAGGTCCCATCATGTGCTTCTTCAGATCCTTTAATTCTGGAAACTGTTGTGGGCAGTGCTGACAAAGGTAGGGCAGATCTTTTATCGCATGGACTTTCCTGTGCTTACTCAACTGCACTGCATTGCAGAATTTTGCACCACATAGAGCACACAGGTAGGATTTATCCATAACATGAGTCTTGCTGATGTGTGACTTGAAGGCCTTTTGTTGGACAAAAGTCTTGGCACAGAACTCGCATTTGTAGGGCAGTTTATCAATATGCTGGCATGCTTGATGGATGTCTAATTCTGAATCGGTGAGGAAATCTTTCCTGCAAAACTCGCACTTGTATCCCTCACTCATTCCATCGTGACGTTTCAGATGTGAAAGAAGGGCACTTTTCCTGGTGAATTGCACTGGACACATGGTGCAGTTGAATGATTTGAGTGATTTAAGCTTGGACTGTGGTGACTTTGAGATGATATGAAGATTACCACTTTCACAGGTGCAGTTCCCCTGGCAGATCTCACATTGTTGTTTCTTCTCATGGCTTTCATCAATGGAGTCTTTGCTGTTGATTTTATCATCATCTTTACAGACCAACTCCTGGGACTTTGTATGGAATGAATTCCTTGTACGTTTGGGATTGGGATCTTTACTGACATCAGCTTTCAACTTCTTCCTTTTCACAGCTGCATCATTGGCATCTTCTGTACCATCTGTGGTCTTGGCTACTTTCTTATCAACTTGACTCTTGACTTTATCTTGATCTTGAATATGTGCTCCTCCTTCAGTGCTGCTCTTATCTTGACTGTTGACCTTACTTTTATCTTTGACCTTACCTTGCCCTTTGATCTTACCTTTTTGTTTGACCTTATCCTTATTACTTTTGACACTATCCAGACTTATTGTTTTATTTTGACCCTTGACATTATCTTGATCTTTGAATTCATCATGACTGCAGCACTTATCATTTACATCACAGGAAACTGTACAACTTTCACGATTTAGCTCAACCATTTTACTGCTATGAAGACTATCACTTTCACAGGTGCAGTTCCCCTGGCAGATCTCACATTGTTGTTTCTTCTCATGGCTTTCATCAATGGAGTCTTTGCTGTTGATTTTATCATCATCTTTACAGACCAACTCCTGGGACTTTGCATGGAATGAATTCCTTGTACGTTTGGGAACTTTACTTACATCAGCTTTCAAGTTCTTCCTTTTCACACCTACATCATTGGCATCTTCTGTACCATCTGTGGTCTTGGCTACTTTCTTATCAACTTGACTCTTGACTTTATCTTGATGTTGAATTTGTGCTCTTCCTTCAGTGCTGCTCTTATCTTGATTGTTGACCTTACTTTGAACTTTGACCTTGCCTTGACATTTGACCCTACCTTTTCTTTTGACTTTACTATTACTTTTGACACTATCCAGACTTATTGTTTTACTTTGACCTTTGACATTATCTTGATCTTTGAACTCATCATGACTGCAGCATGTATCTTTTACATCATGAGAAACTGTAGACCTTTCTGGATTTAGCTTGACTTTTTTACTGATATTTGTCAGATTTGATTTTGTTTCCAAGTAATCGAGTTGCAGACATTCTTCAGCAACTGCCTCATTACCAGCATTCCCTTCTTCATGTAGTTCTTTTGCACTCTTTGAAAAAAACAATTTATCTTCTGGAATTTTTCGCCTCCGATTCTTTCGCTTCACTGGCAGATGGAGATTCCCATCACCATCTTGAACTATGACATCATTGTTGTTTGAATCAAACCCTTTTTCTAACCAGTTATCAGAACTCTTCAGATGTCCATCTTTCTTTTCTTTCTGCTGATGATGATGCTCCTGATCATGTTTGTCAAGATCCTGTTCTCTTGAGAACCAGATGTTGCATGTGTCACACATAAAACATGGAAGCTTTGTAATGACTACCTGTACACCCCTCATTTCACCTGTCAAAGCTTCTTCTTGCAGAGTCACTTGCTTCCACTTTTGCAACACTGCAAACCTTGTACCTTTGTTATGACTTATTGGCGACAGCTGTTTAGCTTGTCTTCTGGCACGATCTTGCTGGAAATGTTTAGTAGTGCCTTCACTTTTCTGATCTTGTTTAAAGGGATGCAGATGGGGATCATTACCACTGATATCTTCAATTTCCTGGCAACTAGTGACTTCATTGAAGTTTTTTGCAGATATGGTAAGAGATTCATTTAGCTGGCCTGGTATTACTCGGTGTAATGATACATAAGAATCAAGTAATGATGATGGCATCAGCTCTGGCATATCTGCAATGTGTCCATCCTCTGGTTCTTCTGCTTCTAAGATTAAATCTAGAACAGGCATACCGGAATCCCACATGTCATCATCAGCAAGTGGCTCTGTTGCATCACCTTCACAAACATCAGATGCCATGCTCCGTTATAATGTACACCTGTTAAGAAAGCAAAGACAGATTTTATATAGTTTATATGCTTTCATCAAAATGACCAATTGATCAAGCATATATATTGCTACATTGATCAAAAGCAAAACTTTAGAATAAGTGATATAACGTATATAAACATTCATATCTTCAGTAGATAGCAGATTTAATGCCAAGTGCAGTAATACACAATTAAACATTCATATCATCACTAGATAGCAGATTTAGTTCCCAGTCCCGGGGGCACTCAAGTTTCACAGTGTACATATGCATGACCAGAGATTTTAAAAACATATCCTAAACAGGATTTGTCTTTTTGAGCAAAATGCACCCTAAACAGGAATTTAGCCCGATTTTGCAACAAATTTTAGCCCCTAAACAGGATTGTACCTGAAAGATACCCCTAAGGAGGATTAGAAGTTTAAAAACAACCCTTTTCCTTGAAAACAGGCGTTTTTGACCCTCTAAATGATATTTTTGTGACTCGCCTCAATTCTCTGAAAAGTACCCTCGTGTTTTTCTGGTACGCATAGCCTTAATTTGTGTTTTTATGGCCACGCATGTATATATTGTACACCATGAAACTTCAGTGGACCCCAGGGTGCCCAGTGTACAGGGTTGTAGCTACGCCGGGCGCTGCCGGGCGGGGCCGCCCGGCGCCCGGCACCCGGCCCGGGCACCCGGCACCAAAAATTTTTAATTTTTTTTTATTTTAATAAATGATTTTTTCATCATAAGAGGAGCAAAAAATTGTTTTTTAGGGGGGTGATACCCCTTAAGCGGACCCCTGGACCCCCGGCCGTAAGTTCGAGAGCTCCACGCGCTACGCGCGCTCGGCTTCGCAATAATTTGCCACCTGGCATAGAAATTGGCCTAGCTACAACCCTGCCAGTGTAGTAATACATTATTTAAACATTCATATCTTCACTAGTAGTTAGAAGATATAATGCCAATTGCAGTGAAGCCCGGGAGTGAAGCATTATTTTTAACATTCATATCTTCAGTAGATAGAAGATTTTAACATTCATATCTTCAGTAGACAGAAAATATAATGCCCATTGCAGTGAAGCATTACTTTTAACATTCATATCTTCAGTAGACAGAAAATATAATGCCCACTGTAGTGAAGCATTATTTTTAACATTCATATCTTCAGTAGATAGAAGATATAATGCCCATTGTAGTGAAGCATTATTTTTAACATTCATATCTTCAGTAGATAGAAAATATAATGCCCACTGCAGTGAAGCATTATTTAAACATTCATATCTTCAGTAGATAGAAGATATAATGCCCATTGCAGTGAAGCATTATTTTTAACATTCGTATCTTCAGTAGACAGAAAATATAATGCCCACTGCAGTGAAGCATTATTTAAACATTCATATCTTCAGTAGACAGAAGATATAATGCCCATTGCAGTGAAGCATTATTTTTAACATTCGTATCTTCAGTAGACAGAAAATATAATGCCCACTGCAGTGAAGCATTATTTAAACATTCATATCTTCAGTAGACAGAAAATATAATGCCCACTGCAGTGAAGCATTATTTTTAACATTCATATCTTCAGTAGATAGAAGATATAATGCCCACTGCAGTGAAGCATTATTTAAACATTCATATCTTCAGTAGACAGAAAATATAATGCCCACTGCAGTGAAGCATTATTTTTAACATTCATATCTTCAGTAGACAGAAAATATAATGCCCACTGCAGTGAAGCATTATTTAAACATTCATATCTTCAGTAGACAGAAAATATAATGCCCACTGCAGTGAAGCATTATTTAAACATTCATATCTTCAGTAGATAGAAGATATAATGCCCATTGTAGTGAAGCATTATTTTTAACATTCATATCTTCAGTAGATAGAAGATATAATGCCCATTGTAGTGAAGCATTATTTTTAACATTCATATCTTCAGTAGATAGAAAATATAATGCCCACTGCAGTGAAGCATTATTTAAACATTCATATCTTCAGTAGATAGAAGATATTATGCCCATTGCAGTGAAGCATTATTTAAACATTCATATCTTCAGTAGACAGAAAATATAATGCCCACTGCAGTGAAGCATTATTTAAACATTCATATCTTCAGTAGATAGAAGATATAATGCCCACTGCAGTGAAGCATTATTTTTAACATTCATATCTTCAGTAGATAGAAGATATAATGCCCATTGTAGTGAAGCATTATTTTTAACATTCATATCTTCAGTAGATAGAAAATATAATGCCCACTGCAGTGAAGCATTATTTAAACATTCATATCTTCAGTAGATAGAAGATATAATGCCCATTGCAGTGAAGCATTATTTTTAACATTCATATCTTCAGTAGACAGAAAATATAATGCCCACTGCAGTGAAGCATTATTTAAACATTCATATCTTCAGTAGACAGAAAATATAATGCCCACTGCAGTGAAGCATTATTTAAACATTCATATCTTCAGTAGATAGAAGATATAATGCCCATTGTAGTGAAGCATTATTTTTAACATTCATATCTTCAGTAGATAGAAAATATAATGCCCACTGCAGTGAAGCATTATTTAAACATTCATATCTTCAGTAGATAGAAGATATAATGCCCATTGCAGTGAAGCATTATTTAAACATTCATATCTTCAGTAGACAGAAAATATAATGCCCACTGCAGTGAAGCATTATTTAAACATTCATATCTTCAGTAGATAGAAGATATAATGCCCATTGTAGTGAAGCATTATTTTTAACATTCATATCTTCAGTAGATAGAAGATATAATGCCCATTGTAGTGAAGCATTATTTTTAACATTCATATCTTCAGTAGATAGAAAATATAATGCCCACTGCAGTGAAGCAGTTAAACATTCATATCTTCAGTAGATAGAAGATATAATGCCCATTGCAGTGAAGCATTATTTTTAACATTCATATCTTCAGTAGACAGAAAATATAATGCCCACTGCAGTGAAGCATTATTTAAACATTCATATCTTCAGTAGATAGAAGATATAATGCCCATTGCAGTGAAGCATTATTTAAACATTCATATCTTCAGTAGATAGAAGATATAATGCCCATTGCAGTGAAGCATTATTTAAACATTCATATCTTCAGTAGATAGTGAAGCATTATTTAAACATTCATATCTTCAGTAGATAAAGAAGCATTATTTAAACATTCATATCTTCAGTAGATAGAAGATATAATGCCCACACATAAAAACTTTCATATCTGCAGTAGATCTACATGTATAGAAGATATAATGCCCATAGAGGTTGTGCATGTGACTTATTATACCATAAATATGGCGGACTACTCAAATGCATTCAACAAAAGCATGATTGCAATCTACCGCGACAGTTCGTCTCACACACATAACAAATGCACTATGATCAAATAGGTTGATGACAACATTTGATTGAATGGTCTGCATTGCACCATGATTATGGTGAAGGACAACGGTTCAAATCCTTTGTTTGGAGCCAATCGATAAAAGCATGCTGGGCCTCTATTGCAGTGAGACATTACTTAAACATGCATATCTTCAGTAGATAGCAAATTTAATACCCATTGCAGTGACACATTATTTAAAGATTAAAAAGTTGTTTGCTTGTCCTCGTCCAAAAAAGGTTGTTTTTTACAATTTTTCAGAAAATGTCATGAACTTTTCATCTGAAAAACTGAAGAACTATAAAAGAAATATTGCAAAATACCATTTCCTGCATGTTTTCCCTGTCCAGTCGTACCTGCCTGAGGGTTTTAATTTTTTTTTTTTTCGTATTATCATTCTCAGCATCTACACAAGTAAAGCACTGTTGAACTTTAAAATGTAGTATTTTAAGTCTGCCAGAAATGTTCATGTCAAAAAAGTAGGGTTTACCATGAATTTGTCTTTGGTGGAAATTCTGTGGTCAGTGAGCATTTTACATACAAACAATTAAGTACCTCACATTATACTTTTGGTACTTAAAAACAAACAAACAAAAAAAACTTTTACCCACCGAACATCTAAAAGCAAACAATTTTTTTGGCCTAGCAGATATTGACTGACAGTTATCTTCACATAATAATCTGCCAGATTTAATGCCTAGTGCAGTGACACATTATTTTTAGGGGGCTGTCATTTTCTTCAGAATGGGGGGGGGGGGTCATGAATATACTTGGGGTCATAGAATTTTCAGACCAAAAATAGGGGGTTATAGAATTATTAAGGACTAGGGACTCAAAATTTTTGCATGCTGCATGCACATTCTTTTAACTTACAATCAAAATGTGCGCACAATCTTTATATTTAATGCTAAATTTGTTCATACTCTGCGTGCCTTCTTTGCACTTACAATCCAAGTTTTAACATTATTATGTTTTGTTGACCAAGTGAGTAAAAATATTGGATTCAAAACATAATAATTATAAAATTGGATGCTTTACGCCCAACATTAATCTCGCAACGAGTTTTAAAATATGTTTAAAACTCATAGCTCGACCAATAAATATGGGCTCAATCGATCCAATTTTATATCACACTCTGCACACTTTCTTAACACTTAAGTTTTTTCATGCTCCATGCCTTAAGGAGCGATCGTTATTTAAGGAATTTTGAGGGGGGAACCTGAAATTGTTTGGGGGTCTTGAGGGGGACGCGAAATATTTTGTTGAATCAAAAGGGGGGAGTGTTAAGTTTTAAATGGAGAAATTCGGGAAATTTTGAGCGGTATTTTTTCCAAAACGCCCATTACCCCCTGCCGTAAATAACGATCAGTCCCTTAGATCAGACAAAGAGTAATTTGTCTAGAGTCTGTGTAGGTGGAAGGGGGTACATACAAATTTTCGACCGAGATTTATAGCGGGGGTCATAAAAAAATTGCCCACAATAGGGGGGCATAAAAAATTTAGCCTGCGATAAGGGGGTCATAAAAATTGACTGACGTATTCATGACCCCCTTCTGAAGCAAATGACATCCCCTTAAAACATTCATAATTATCTTAAATGCCACAGTGATCGATGCATTATTTACAGGAGTATTTTGTGATCCTAACATTCTCTTTTTATGACATTTTTCAGTAGATATCCATGAAAAAAAATTATTGCCAAAATTTAAGTTGATTCAGATTTTGCGTTTGCGAGTTATGCATGATTATGTGCTCCGTAGGCCACTGTTACAATTTTGTTCTGGTGTGTACCAGAACGTAAATCAAATTTGATGATATTGCTAAACACATTAATGTGCAAATCTTTTTAAATACACAGTGGCGGCACCAGGAATTTTTTTCTGGGAGGCCAACAGGGTGGCAAGAATTCAGGGGGGGGGGGTCCATTTATTGTTCCAAATTGTATTGAAATCAGTCTTTTGTGACCCTCCTCCCATATTTGGGACTTCGGGGTCACTTGTGTACCAAAGTGGTATGCATGCTCGTCCCCAAAAACGTTGATAAAGGGTCAATTTTTGGCCTTGTGGCAACGTCGACATTTTTAGAAAAAAGGGTGCTTTTCACTATAGGCCTATATAGTTTCAACATTTAGGGTATCTTTTTCAATGATTTGTCTTATAGTTTACGCCATTTAGGGGTCCATTTTAGTTTCTTACGCCAAATTACGGGCCAATTTTCGAGGTGCTGGGACGAGCATGCATACCACTTTGGTAAGCGAGTGACCCCTCCCCCCTGCCGCTCCTTCCAATCCAAGAAAATGGCAAGGCTTTCTATAAAGATATCAGTACACTAGTAGGCCTACTAGTTGAAAGTTCAAAATTAAAATTCAAGATCAGTACGGTTAAACACCCCAGGTGAGGAAAATGAATACCATGATAGCTATACTATAGGCCTAAAATAATTTGTAGCAACCAAAATGACATTCAGTGCATGTGCATCAACTTCCGGGTTTGCGGCGTCTGCTAGTGCTACCATAACCGCGCAATATAGGCGCTACCAGAAGTTATTATTAATCTGAATATAGGGCCTACAACCATTTTACATTATTCTGTACTTACACTAAGTTCACAATACCACAGTGCGAAAGATATTGGAAATAATTTCCGTCAGTAAATAACAGAGCCAGACTGGTATACTTTCGACTTCTGACCCCAATCAGTGTCAATTACCGTTGCTGCATTGGAATGGACTAGTCTTATTTTAGACAATTTAAAAAAAATCAATTTGTAGTTGGGCAAACTGATACTGTGATCGGGACTGTGATAGCATGCTGTCAGGGACTGTTCACAAACACTCAAGTTGTAAGGGGGCCTGATGCAAAAAAATTCATCGCGAAAATTTTCGCCCCCCCCTTTTGACATGAAAATTATGGGTCAACCCCATAGAAAAGCATATATTTTATAAACTCAATTTTTCCAGCAAAATTTATGGTAATTTTTTTCAGGGCCCCCTTCCCCTTAGGAGGGTCAAACATTTTCAGGCCCCCCTTTTTGCATCAGGCCCCCCTAACAAGTGTTTGTGAACGGTCCCTGATAGGCTGATCTTTTGTCAATTGGGAAGGTCAAAAGTTTATAAACAAAGAAATAAGGCAAATGATCTTTTATTGGGGGAGGGGGGTACCGGGTCAGTTGCTGAAGCTAAGGTTCAGAAATACCTTGGGGCTGCAAAATATGTTGGGGGTCATAAAATCTTTGGAGTTGAACAGCTAGGGATTAGAAAAGTTTTGTTGTATGAATCAGGGGGGGATCAAAAACTTTTTTGGCACATAGAAACTGAGTGTAAAAATTTTCTAACAATTTTGTGCGCACTTCGTGTGCAAGTGTTTCAGTAAACCAGAACAATAATGTTGACATTTTACAATAATATTTCATGTAGGCCTAGTACAGATTATTTTCATGTATTTTTGGCCATTACAATCCGGGATTATAATTATGTTCTTTACAATGTTTGACATTCCAATCAAAGGCGGCAGAAGCGGGGGATGGACGGGGGACACTTCCCCCCTAATTTTTCATGATGGAAGCCCCCCTTCCCCGGCGGGGGTCAAATAAAATTCAAACGTGATTTTTGGTAGACAGTGAGACCCCCCCCTCTCTGGAACACCGTATGATTGGATTGCACATCATACATTTTAGAAACGGGCTGTCATTTTCTTCGGAGGTGGTCATGATCTGAATATGTCTTTTGACCAGAGTCAATTTTTCATATCTTATATCGTGGGCTGCAATTTTTTTAGGACCCCCACCGTCACTATCTCGGGTTGAAAATTTGTAGGCCTATTTAATACTTCCCGGACTCAAGTTCACTGCGTGGTGTGTGCAAAAAGCGGAGCGCCACAATGTATTATTAAGTGTAAAGAATGTGTGCAGAAATTGTACATTATTATAGAACTTTTTTGCACTCATTTTGATTGTATTAAGTTGAAAGAATGCAAACATTATGGATTGCACCTACCCCACCCCCACCCCCATTTTTGGAGTAAAATTACATGATGACCCTCGAGCTCAGTATAAGTATTCATGACCCCCCCACACACACACACACTGACACACACACACACCCTTTCCGAAGAAAATAGCAACCCATTGGCATACCTTTTTTCTTCAATGAGTTCCAAGACCATTGTCATGATTGTGGATTTTCGAAGGCCCTTCCAAGTCTGCTTACAAGATCCATTCATTACGCTGGCAACACTACCGGTAAAGGTCATCGCTGTGTCAGGCATGCAAGTATGTCATGTAATCGTGATTTTGGAGTAGTCACGTAACTTAAGCTTAACTAATTAAACTGGTCACGGCCTTTGTTTCATATGTTGATTAGCACTGGTAAGTTTGACAATATATTATAAGTATTTAATAAAGGTCATGAATCTGGTGGGTCATTGATTGCGGCTGCATTGCTACAGTTGTGAGCTAATGGAAAAAAATGCATGTATTCACAGTATTGAAATGCTAGAACATCATCAACATGTACAATCATAATTCATATTCATTAACAAAAAAATAACATGATGATGCAATTCATACATACTGTGATTGGTCGAGAGCCGGGCATAAACAGCGTTTATGCCCGGTGGCCCGGATGTGAGATCGACGGGTAGGGAAAATGACGGAAAATCATGTTCTTTAATGATGTAACTTGTAATTTTTTGTTATTATTTTGATGAAATAAGAATCACAAAATGTTCTAGTATGTATGAACGGGGTTCATTCATATATTTTCATGACTAAACGGTTGTTCATACATACTCGCTATATAACAGCATGCGTGATTGGTCGATAGGCGGGCATAAACAACGTTTATGCCCGGCGTTCTGGTCATAAACAAGCCGCGCGAGAACTGATGGACGCTTCATGAGTAGGATATTACTGGCGTCTATGTTCAGCGAGCTATTTACGCATAAGCGCGAGTGATGTACGCGATGTTAGCCAAGGCGTCCAAGCACGATGGACTGAGCAAGAAAACGTTTTCTTACAATTAGCGATGGAGAAACTGTTAAAAAATGATAAGGAACTGGTAGTTTTTAGTTTAAAATGATGGTATTTTTAGTTTTGGAGGGAAATAACAGCAAGCAGAATGTTGCGTATGTATGAACGGGAAAGCCCTCGGGCATAAACAATCGTTTAGTCATGAAAATATATGAATGAACTAATTATATCCCTCGGGCAAGCGGCCCTCGGGCATAAACAACCGTTTAGTCATGAAAATATATGAATGAACCCCTAATTCATGACAGTCAGTGCAGTATTTATTTCATGACTTGTTATATTCATGGCATGTGTTTATTTTACATTAGGCCAAGTAAAATAAAAAACATGTTTCACGTCCGGTTTTTGAAAAAAAAAGAGGAAGAGGGGCTTTTATTTATTATTTTTATCGCAAAATCAGTGTAAATACCCATATTTAGAGATGTTTTAGCGTATACAATAATGCCTGGAAAAAGGAGGAAGCCTCTTTTTATTTGTTGTTCTGAGAGATAGCCCCCCTCTAACTATCACAAAACCTTATAAAAGTGTTTCTTGTATATTAGCAAGGCTATAGAAAGCATCTCTACTTCCTAGACATATTTTGTGAAAAGTTATAACTGAATTTCAAAAAATAAAAATAAAATTGAAGAAACCTCAAAAAAGGAAGCGGGAGGGGACGTGAAACATGTTTATTTTTTTATTTGGCCTTATGTGTATTGTATGCATACTGTGGGTGCAATAATATTCCAATATTCACAAACCAAGTACTGCTACTGTTACTGTACTGTACAACCGATACTAAAGTCTGCACAAAATTAACTCGGCTGTTTATATACGCCTGTAGATTCATAACTAATAATTGTTTTAAAAATATTTCAACATAGAGAGAAGGATGATTTATTTACACACATTTTGATACCTCATTCGTCAAATGTCGTTCAATTATAACAACACAGTAGCAGGGGATGCGCGTCTACGCGTCCCTGTTGTGGGGACACAATAAAATTAACCTTAAGTTAAGCTTACGGCCATGTGTCCTGAACTCGCCACCCTTAGCGTTACATGGCAAATATTATGAATTTTTACACCAACCGGGTTTCTAATTAGATTATCTCGACAATCATCAACCCTAAACTAGCAAAAGTATACATTTTTGGACAGCTGAAGGCATAAGCAATTCAAATATATACATTTCAACTCATTATACAGGGTGACCTGCAAGTTATACAGGGTGGAATAAAAAAGATTTTGATAAAAAATGGGTCACTCAATGCATTAATAAACTGGAAGTAAACAACATTCATTTGGTTTGAGGATATGGGGAGCCAACTGACTTTGGAAGAAACCAAAATCACAACTGTTTGGTAATCTTGGAATATAGGGTGTCCCAAAGTATGTTAGATTTTTTTACAATTCAACATATTTTGAACCTAAACTCATACAGAAAAAATATGTCCATATTTAGATTCCTCGTCAAATTTCCCTTCAGAAAATCTATACTTTGACTATGATAGGATTTATAGTAAAGTAATTAAAATTTTACAGTAGGCCCTAACTTTTAGATTTTGAAGACATCTGCATTACTTACTACAGTGTTTAATATGACAACGGGTAGTTTTGTATGGAAAAGTTTGTATTTTCTAGACTAAACCAATCATAGATTATTAAAAACAATTAGTAGAATTGTTTAGCTGTAAGGCCACAAGTGTTTTAGATGCTAAATAGAGTCCAAATCCAATTTACAGCCTTTACAGAAGCAGATTACGCACTAAAAATACCAATCCCATAGAGTTTGTGTGTACCACATCCCCACCACCACATCCCCCACCACCGCCACCCTGCCCATTCTGAATCCTATGAAGCACAGTGGCAGTATTAAAAAAGTTATAGTATTTCTTTTTACAGGGTTGAAAGTGCATTTTATTTAGCAATAAAATGAGACCACAAGCATGACAATACCTTCTTGCTTGACAGAGATATCATCATTTGTTTTGAGTCGACTTGGGCAAAATGTAACGTCGCCACCATTTTTTGGTGGCGAGCTCAAGACACACGACCTTACCTAATGCGTTAGACAAGAATATCTCAGACGCACAGAAAATCAGGCATGTAAAAACTTATGGACAGTGGCTAGGGCACAAAACAAATCCTGATCATTTCAGACAAAATGTCAAAAATAAATGCTCCAAGAACTATATCAGATCTTTCACTCTGAATACCAATCTGTTGAAACATTGTGCAAGTCAAGGCTCTGCGAATGAAATAGTGTGACAATTGACTCCACTTGCAAAGAATCTCTCCCAAACTGTCAGTGGTGGATTCCCCGATCATGCATGTACACAAATGTTTACTACTCGGGCGATGATTGTTTTATACCATAGTAAATCGTCATTAACTAATTTTCATGTCATGCTAAGTAAAAATGGAGTTTCTTCAACACAAAAAAGTCAACTTTGTATTCTTTATTGATGGCAATATAGGATAAAATAGCAGTGAATTAGCGGCACGTGGTAAGATTTGGGGTGTTGAATTCTGCACCTTTTTACATTAAAAATAGACATAAACATAGTCACGTCGTGTGATCATAATTTTTCAGAACTTTGCCAGTTTCGAAGGGTTTGATTCAGGTTTAGTAGGTGAAAGGTTAAAATTAGGGTTAGGACTACGTTTTCGATAATTAAGGGTTGGCGTTGACTAAATAAAAAGCTCCACTAACAATAACATTACATGATGAACAAATAGGACTGGATTGTAAAAAAACAACCCCTGAACAAGGACTGGATTGTAAAAACAACCCCTGAACAAGGACTGGATTGTAAAAAACAACCCCTAGTTTTTGGGTTTGCACTCCCATATTTTGGATTTTCTTGGAGTTCAGAGGTTGTGCAATTATGAGGGTATAATTGGGGGGGGGGGCAAGAATTTTTTGGCGTCCAGGATTCCAGGGGGCAATTTTTGGCAAGTCAAAAAAGAGGGGGGGGCAAGTGCAAGTGATTTTGTGCACACATTCATGGGGCATTTTGATCTACGATCATCAATAAATTGATAAATTAGTTTTCAGTGTTACAGTATTATTGTGCTAGTTTATAATAGTAATTTTACAAATTGTATTAGTTGTAGTATTAAGTGTTGTCTTGTATTTTGACCATACCTGTTATATGGTGAATGACAATAAAAATTCTGATTCTGATTCTGTTCAAAACTAAACGCTCGAAACAGACTTAAGAAATAGTAGGCCTATGGAAACTTACATTTTCCTGCTTGCGACTAGACTTCTCCGTAGTCCACTTGCCCATTTTGCATACTCTGGCTATTATATTTAAAGCATAAAACTCTGATTTATATTGATTTGTGCAACTGATAGATTTTCACATCTGTATCTGATCTTTTCAGTCACCGCACTCCCTCTGTTTGTTAGCTTCCCAAGTGGACTACTGACTTTGCCTTGCGGTTAAGATTTTTAACACAGGACTCTATGGAGGGGCCTAACTAAAATTGGCCATGATGTAATGCATCTTTAAATGGATCTGCCTTGTGATTGGTCGCCCATATCTCGCTATGGTTTAAATCTTCCGGACCCGCACCATTACCATTAACTACACCGGACACAACTATCTGTGGTATTTGCGGCACTTTTGTGTTGACGTGAAAGTTAATCTCTGATCAAACATCTAGCACGTCTTGTACTATACCATGCTTAGTACTTGTGGTTAATGGACTGATAAACAAGTATGCTTGACAGTGTGTTTTAGAGAGCAAAGTCCCGGGGTAAAGTTCTGCTTAAAATTCAAAGTCCATAGTCGGATTTTCGGGGTTCGCTATCAGTAAACTGGTAGATTCCAAAATCAGAATTGTTCAGTGTTAAAGTGAGCCATTATAATTATGCAAGATATAAATGTTGCATTCAATTACTTTTATTGTCACTAAGGCCCTTCGCACTTGATTATTAGTTTCCTGTTAAAGATTTTGAAAAAGGGACGAGGTTACTTTTAATTATTAATTATTAATTATCTTTTATTTTCTTTATTTCGTTTGAACTATTACAAGCAACTTTTGACTCATTTTGACTAGAGCGGGCATTTAATTATTTCACAACAATATTTGATTGAACAATATTTGATTTTATAAATAAGTGAAGGTGGAGTTGTACTCTTTGTTCATTCATCATTATTGTTGATATTATTAAAGTCAGAAAATGGCAAGTAGAAGTAGTTGAAAATTCAATATGGTGTCAAAATGTGCCGAAATAGATGGCGCATCTAAAAAAAACAAAGTTACCCCGATATGGTTCAGTTGTGAAATTGTGATTATTTTTCCAAGTGTAAGGATACTTTCTTGGTGCAGTATATGTAGCTCAGCTTACTCGTACCAGAGAAGATGTAAAGAAAGGAGATAGATCCAGCTATCCTCAAAGAAAATGTGTGTGTTGCCGCTCATTCAAAAGCAATCACGCTATTTAGGTTTAACAATAAAATACAACAAAAGGGTTCGAACCCATGACGGGTGTGATACACAAGTTGCTGCTTACTAGTTTTAGGGAAAGGTCAGTGTCTGTATACCATCAATACTATGCATACCATGCATGCAGATCCTAACATCCAGTTTATTTCAAATAAAATATGACCGAAGTTCCATGGCAAATAATAATTTTGCACGCTTGGTTACGCTTTCAACCTCTACGATTTATGATACAGCCTATTTTCAATTATCAAAATATCTTTATTAGGTTTGCAGGAAATGACAGGAAAATACATAAAACAATAAAATATAGATGATCAAAAATCATCACTTTTCTAACAAAATCCTAAAACACTCTCCTAAATAATTAATATATGTTCCAAAATGGGCGGATTTTTTTGGAATCTTTACAAAACTACATTTCTTTCTTATAGTATCCACGTGTGGCATCCCTTCAGAGCAACATCAGGTAATTAACACACATGTGTCATACTTTCAAGGGATTCTCTATAGAAACATTGGATATGGTTTCAATTCTGGAGTGAAAATTAATTAACCGTAGTCGGCAACCCACATCACATCAAAGGCTACTTTCAAGTAGATGTGTAACTACTTGAGAATAAAGGACTATGAATAGGTGCGACAGGATTACCTACGGGATTATCTCAAGGATATAATTCCGTTCTCCCTCCTTCTTTTTCAACTTTCCTGCTCGTACCAAGACCGCCTGCCCTGAAACGATACTAGCGAATGAAGCGTGTCTAGATGATTTCAAGAACACCACTGTGCATGTGTAATAAGACCTTTTTAGCCTACGTCTGGTATCCTACTATCGGATCGTTGAAACAAGAAAACCTCATCACAAATTCACTCACCTTCTTACACCACCGATAATTAAAAAAAAGTATCTAAAATTCAGGAACAGCGGACTGAAATTGAGCTCCATAAGTCGCTGGAAGGTAGCTGGTGCATTTGTGAGTCCAAATGGCATAGCACTTCATAAGTCGCTGGAAGGTGGCTGGCGCATTTGTGAGTCCAAATGGCATGATGCATCCTATGTCAAAATAATTTTATGGATGAATGTAGAAGATATTCATGAGTAAAATTGGGAGGAAAATTGATTTATCAATGTTTATTGATATTGATTAGCCAATATATCCATTTTTTTAAATCCGGACATCGATGTCTTAACTGCTCGTTGACATCCTTGTCACCCACTATATGTCAACTGATATAAATCTCAGATAGTTTTGCCCTAAAATTCCCATTAGGTTACCAGACCCCAACTATTAGGAGTCAGCAAAATCTTTGGAGCTATAATCACATTTCATGATTATAGCTGTCAAAGTATTATTCGGATTCCCTTTTACAAATTAACCATCGCGTATACGTGCGCGACGTCAAGCGTGTGCATTGGACCATGTGCAAAATAATATGCGCTGGACGGCTAGAACACGCTTAATTTGTAAAAGGAAATCTGAATACCGTATTGGTCCGAGTATAGTCCCACCCGTTTTTTATGTGAAAATTTTTCACAATTGGGGGGGTGGGGATTATACTCGAATTTCAAAAAAAAAAAAATTTTTTAAGTTTATTTTTTTTTCGGTTTTGGAGTGTCCTGGACCTAGACCTAGATGCTAGGATCATTCATGGTTGACCTAAAAAAAAAAAAAAAAAAAAAAAATTCAAGATATTTTGTATTTTTAATATGAAAATTGATACTTTGTATTCATGTCATAGTCTATTCATGATTTCAAAATGCATTCAAATTCAATGCATTTTGAAATCATTAATAGAGTATGACATGAATACAAATTATCAATTTTCATATTTTAAAATACAAAATATCTTGAATTTTTTTTTTTTTTTTTTTTTTTTTAGGTCAACCATGAATGATCCTAGCATCTAGGTCTAGGTCCAGGGACACTCCAAAACCGAAAAAAAAATAAACTAAAAAATAAATAAAAAAAAAAATTTTTTTTTTTTTTACAAATTCTGAAATTTTTCGAAAAATGGGGGGTGGGATTATACTCGAGCGTGGGACTATACTCGGACGAATACGGTAATACTTTACCATATAATATTTTCTTGGAAATTGCATTCTTACAAAAAAATTGCTCCAAGTTCCACCACTTGCATTCCCTGAAGCACCGTAGCATGTGACTATGATGTGCATCTTCCTTATAACTTGTTTTAGCCACAATCATCTTCATTTTACATGTAGCATTAAAGTTGCAATTTTCACATGCATTTGTCCCAGTAAAGTCAATATGGTTGTTGGATGATTGTGCGAATTTGACCCCTTTACAAATTTTACCCGGTATGTAACTCCCCAAAACAAGCCACAGAGAAATACCACTTTGAAAACTTACGGGCTGGGGTATGAACGTTTGGACAGTATTTATTGTGGGACATTAGACATTAGACATATCGAATTGCAATCTGAATATGAAGAATGTCCTTCTGATATCAAATAATTTTGATTTTTTTAAATTCGCAATGTAATACATATTTTATGGCAAATCATTAAAAATTGATATTTTTGATATTTATAAATTTGATGATTTAAACTTAAAATGTACATGTATGTGGGATGAAAAGCCGACGATCATTTGAAAATTTTGACCTTTCGAATTGAAGATCTGAATTTTTTTCCCCAAAAAAAAAAAAAAAAATGAGGTCTTTTTGGGAAAAAATCCATATCTTCAATATGAAAGGTCAAAATTTTCAATTGATCGTCGGCTTTTCCTCCCAGCTACATACACTTTAAGAATATATCATTAGATTTATAAAATTTACTTGAGGACTGTTTAGAATACTCTGTAGTCCACTTGCCCATTGTGCATACTCTGGATATTGTATTTTAGCTTAAAACTCTGATTTAATTAATGTGTGCACAATTGATAGATTTTCACAACTGATCTTTATAGTCACCATACTCCCTCTGTTTGTTAGCTTCCCAAGTGGACTACTGACTTTGACTTGCGGTTAACATTTTTAACACGGGACTCTATGGAGAGTTAGGCCAATTTCTGGCCTAACTAAAATTGGTCATGATGTAATGCATCTTTAAATGAATCTGGCTTGTGATTGGTCGCCCAGATCTCCTTATTGTTTAAATCCTCCTGGTACGTGCCATTACCATTAACTATGCATGGTACATAACTATCTATGGAATGCGGCGCTTTTGTGCTGGCGCGAAAGTTGGTGGATGAACGTACGCATCTAGCGCGTATTGTACCACCATGCTTATTGCTTGTGGTTAGATTTGATTGATAAACAAGTATGATTGATAGTGTGTTTTAGAGAACGAAGTCCCGGGCAAAGTTCTGCTTAAAAGTCAAAGTACATAGTCGGATTTTCGGGTAAATAAACTGGTAGATTCCAAAATCAGAATTGTTCAGCATTAAAGTGAGCCATTATTCAAGATATATTGCATTCAATAACATAAGTATACTTACTTTTACTGTCACTAATTATATAAACTCTTTATGACCATAATACACATCAGTATAATTTTGAGCTCCAACAAGATGCGTTCATCATGGTTAATAATAACATATTTTTATTTTTATATAGGGTCAATACGCCTATTCTCGATCACACGCCTATTCTCGGTCAGTTAGTGTATTGAACAACCGCTGACGATCGTTGCTTTAATTTCAGCCGTTTCTTCCGAACGAATCATTTAGCCGTACCGGTGCTGCAGGTTTTGGTGACTTTTTAATATCACAGCAGCACAGTTCACCTCAAATGATAGATTTTGAGATTGTATGGTGACCTGAAATATCGGCATTTAAAAAAAATAACGACGTCATTTAAGAGGTGATATTGTAATAAAACCAGTGATGCGAAATTGTACATGCATTTTAAAGCTGTAATTTTAATAAGTTGATCCATCTGCATCGTAAATAACACTATAGCAAATGATTGGTGTTGTGTTTATGTAAATTCCCATAGAAACAGGGGTGTCCGAGAATAGGCATACGAATTCCGTTGGCATTCCTATTCTCGGTCAGTGTTCCTATTATGAGCTATGTTGACATCGTTGTTGCCATGTGTCCTACAAATGATCATGCATGAGCACATGAGAAGTGTTGCATTTTGCTCTGCAGGCTTAAATTAGGCCTATAGCCATTTGTCGAATACAAATGAGCGAGGAGAAATTATTTGTGACCGCCCGCCCCTCCCCCCCTCTACCCCTTACCCCATCCCCTACCCTGTCGTATTTTCGAGCTTTTTCGGTCGGAAAAATTGGGTCAACAATGTCACATTTTTGTCGGCAAAAATGGTTCCTGCGCTATAACTAACTTGCGCAGATAACATACACTATCTCCTCGGGCCTACACGTGCTATTAGCGCAATTTTGTCATTAGGCCCATTCCATGTCAACTCCAGGGATGTGCACCGCAGCACCTCTTCAATTTTTTTCTGTTTCTGTGTGGTGGTAGATATTGATGAGAAAGCAAAATCCTGAAAATTTGAGCTTCATACTTCATTTCGTTTTCCCGTGGCATCAATTTGAAATTTAGGGGGGTCAGCGTAAAAAATGTGTTGCAACGCGAAAACGTATGTTTGGAGGGCCATAAATGTATAAAGGGAACCCCCAATAACTTTGAAAAGTATGTATCCTGGGGTACTTTTTTGTGTAGAATTCAAATCTGGCATCAGAAAACTTATGAATCCTTTACTTTAAAAGATATAGGCCCTCAAAATGCAACTTCGTCCATCCAGGACCAACTTCGGGGGGGTCAGAACTCCAAAAGTAAAAATAATTTTACCGTCCATTTTTTTGCCAGTCAGAGCCCTTTGGTAGAACATTACTCTTATCCCATATTGAGCCTATTAGAATAATTTTAGCTGAGATATTACCCATGCAAGACTCCAATTATACATTTTTTGTACATTTTGACCCCCCTGAAAACCAATGTCAGACATTTTGCCCCACCATCAACTTCAGGTATGTTGAAAATATGTTCTTGGACAACATTTCTGAGAGATATTGGCTTTGGGACTCGATGACTTTGCTTTAAAAACATCAGTTAGGTTTGCCTACTCACATATATGTCATTCCAACCAAAATGGGATGGTTGGTCAGTGGTCATCCCCTCAAATTTTGCTGAAAATTGTTTCTAGCATACCTCTATGAGCATAATGAACACATGGAAAAATGAATGCTCAACTCAAGCGGTTTTGGAGATATGGCTTGTCAAAATTTGGCCCAGACCCTCACTTTTTGCTCTCTCAAGTTGCGACGTTTTGGAACACTCATATTTGACTTTGCAAAAAAGATATTATGCTGAAAAGTACCAACTGGGGTGACTTTTACCCAGAAAAACAGAATCTGGTCTCAGAAACAGTGCATCTTATCTACTTAAGAAGTTATGGGTCTGTCAAAACCTTGTTTCATTTTGTCAAAATTTTATTTGTCAAAAAGAGGTTTTGAGAGACCCATAACTTCTTCAGTAGATTAGATACAATGTTTCTGAGTCAAGATTCTGCTTCTCTGGGTAAAAGTCACCCTAGGTGATACTTTTCAGCTTAATATCTTTTTCGCAAAGTCAAAATATGAGTGTTCCAAAACGCTACTAATTCAATGACGCAACTTGAGATAGCAAAAAGTGGGGGCCTGGGCCAAATTTTGACAAGCCATATCTCCAAAACCGCTTGGAGTTGAGCATTCATTTTTTTCCATGTGTTCATTATGCTCATAGAGGTATGATAGAAATGATTTTCAGCAAAATTTCAGTGGATGACCATTGACCAACCAACCCATTTTGTTGATGTGGTTGGAATGACATATATGTGAGTAGGCAACTGATGTTTTTAAAGCAAAGTCATCGAGTCCCAAAGCCAATATCTCTCAGAAATGTTGTCCAAGAACATATTTTCAACATACCTGAAGTTGATGGTGGTGCAAAATGTCTGACATTGGTTTTCAGGGGGGTCAAAATGTACAAAAACTGTACCGCTATTTTCATGGGTGTGCTATTTGTGCAATTGACAGTGTTATTTTTTGAGGAAAAAAAAAAACCATTAGGACATTAAAAATAGCTCTAAATAGCTCTAAATAGCTCTAAATGTTTTATGTTTTAAAATATTAGCGTAGTTATCATGGTTATGCTATTTTTGAGTTCTCCTATTACTTGGAGGGGTGTTATTAGCGCTATTGTGCTATTCTTATGGTTAGACTTTATAGCGTGCTATTAGCGCTATGGTGCTATTCTTAAAATGGTTAGGCCTTATAGCGTGCTATTGTGCTCTGTAAATTGTTTTGGCCTTAGGGGGCATATAGCGCAACTTGGATGGGTGCTATTAGCGCTATTGTGCTATTCTTAAAATGACCTAGACCTTATAGCGTGCTATTAAGGGGGCACAACACTAAATCCTTCCGCATTTGCTGTAACCTTGTATAGTTCCGGTTAAAACTAGCGCCTGAGCAAAATGTATCAGCCCCTCGTGGGTACTAAATTCAAGTGAATCGTGCTTGTTTTTATGGGAACAACAGAGTAGGACCTCAACATTAAAAATCTGTTCAAAAAATGTTTCAAATCGATTGTGAATTAGTGACAGGCTGTCGGAATAATATCAAGGCGGAACTGGTAAGGAGGCTAAATTGTCGGCTGAAATTTGTGAGGCGCTGTTTAGGTGCCCGTAAGCGCTAAAAAATTTTAAATTTCATCGCTTGGATGCTAAATTGGTCAATTTGGCGCCCCCTAAGGTATGTTGCCCCCCTGCCCCCCCCCCCTCCCCCCGTAATTACGCCACTGATCGATCTGCAGTGGTATTGATACCAAAATGAATTCATTTTCATCAGTAAAACGTGAGTTTTGGTGATTTGTATGTCCCCTACCCCTTAATATTGTTATTATTTTATGTTGCTACACATGGAAATTAACCCTTTTTTCACATTTTATGTCTATCTACCTGACAACTAATGGTTTAATTGCTTTTAAAATAATTACTAGAAAGTTAGAACAACCAATTAGCTACCTATTGATACCAAAATGAATTCATTTTCATCAGCAAAACTTGAGTTTTTCGTGATTTGTATGTCCCCTACCCCTTAATATTGTCATATTTTACGTTGTTAGATCTGGAATATTATCTAACTATCTGACAACTAATGGTTTAAATGCTTTTAAAATAATGCTAGAAAATGAGAACAATCAAATAGCTACATATTGATACCAAAATGAATTCATTTTCATCCATAAAACTTGAGTTTTGGTGATTTGAATGTCCCCTATCCCTTAATATTGTCATATTTTACGCTGTTAGACATGGAATATTAACATTTTCGTATATCATGTATATTTTATGTCTATCTAGCTGACAACTAATGGTTTAATTGCTTTTAAAATAATACTAGAAAGTTGGAACTATCAATTAGCTACATATTGTTACCAAAATGAATTCATTTTCATCTGTAAGACCTGTGTTTTGGTGATTTGTATGTCCCCTTACCCCTTAATATTGTCATATTTTACGCTTCTACACTTGAAAAATTGATATTTTTTTTTACATTTTTAAGTCTATACAGCTAGCAACTAATGGTCATTTTGCTTTAAAAGATTACAAGAACCAAATAGCTATGTATTGATGCCAAAATGAATAAATTATAATGAATAAACATCGAGTTATGTTGGATTGTACGTCCCCTACCCCTTAATATTGTCATATTTTACACTGTTACACATTGGAAAATTAACATTTTTTCACACTTTATGTAGACCTAACGGTTTTTCTGTTAAAAATAATACTGGAAAGTTAAAACAATCAATTAGCTACATGTTGATGTCAAAATGAATTAATTATTATGAGTAAAGGTTGAGTTATGGTGGTTTTTATTTCCCTTAACCCTTAATAATACCATATTTGACATGGTTATACATGAAAAATCAACATTTTCTCACATTTTATGTCTATCTACCTGACAAATAATGTTTGTTTTGCTTTAAAATAATACTAAAACATTTGAACAATCAATTAGCTACATATTAATTCCAAAATGAATTCATTATCATGAGTTGAAGTTGAGTTATGATGGTTTATATTTCCCCTACCCCTTAATATTGTTACACACGCTGCTACATGTGGAAAAATTAACTATTTTTTTACATTTTCAGTCTATTTTCCTGACAAGCAGTGGTTGATCTCACCCCGCACATGTTATAAATATTCAAAATATTACATGAATGGTAACTTACCAAACAAATTTTGTTAATGGAACTTATATAGTTCAGCTGAGTGACATATTAAGACACGTAAAACACCCCAACCCCAAACCCTATACACCCCCACACCCACATACACACCCCACCTACCCCAAACCTACACAACACAAACCAACATGCACGCAAACATGCACTTATATAAATATTTGAACCAGAACATCAATGTTTGCCTAGATATGCTTGATATTAAAAAACAAAATTAAAAAATGGAGCTTAATTAATTTTGAAAATAGAAATTAGCACAATAGTAAAATTTGAAGCCAGTGCCATAAAAACACCCACCCTACGCATTGTTGTGAAAAATCAGATTTTCCACTAGTGTATGGACTGGCCACTTCCAATCATGATCTAATGAAACCTAGGTTTGCTTTCAAATAATACTAGAAAGTTAGAACAATCAATTAGCTACATAGACATACCAAAATAAATTCATTATTATAAGTAAAGGTTGAGGATTTGAGATTTATATCTCCCCTACCCCTCAATTTTGCCCTATTTTTTGTGATTTTATGTGATTATACGTCCATATATAAAATGACCTGTAAAAAAAGTGTTACCACAATTTGAGACTACTACTTACCTAGCAATGATCTAGAGGGTCCATACTAACTACATATGGTGTCAAACCTTGTATGTAGTGGGGGTGAACCAACTCCTTATTTAGGGCCCTGTGTGATCTTGCTCCTGGACTAGTCGGGCGTGCCACCGCATTCCGCTGTGCGCTCCCACAAAATAGGACCACCTCGGACCCCGATCGGATGGTACGAAAAATTTTGCCAATAAACCGTTTTGAAAGGATTGCTCCTTGTCAATATATCTGAGAATACTGCACACGTATTTTATTATGGGTTTAAGTTATCAAAGCCGCATCATACCGATCAACCAGGCTTCCAAAAGAGAATGACCGAGAATAGGTATAGAAAAACTATACGGTGACCGAGAATAGGTGTTTAGTGACCGATAATAGGCGTTGTCGTCAACTTTGACCTTTTGACCTTGTACTTCCAATACAAGTTCAATGGAAGATGTCATGCAGGGTATGTTAAACGGGTGTTGTGTGGAATGCACGTTCCCATATAGCTAACTTTTATAATAATTTACGCAATAAATAGAGCGGGTTGTTTCTTAAGTGACCGAAAATAGGCGTATTTACCCTACTGTTATCAAAAGTGTGAAAAATATCAAATTTTAATAATTTGTCATAAAATTTGTATTATATCGTGAATTTCAAAAAATGAAAATTATTTGATATCATATCAGAAAGACATTTTTCGTATTCAGAATGCAATTCGATATGTCTTATGTGCTCTCATGTCCCACAAAAAATACTGTCGAAACACTCAAAAGGCTCATTCCAGATCCCTTAACTATAATACAATAATTAACTGTTATTATTTCAGATTCAAGAAGGTAGAAGTTTGATACGATGGCATACAGGTATCTCAGTAGTCATCCCAATCTAGGCAAGCTGTTATGCAGTCGTTTAGGACCACAGTCAATACATCAGGTATGTATGGTCATAAAGGTGTGTGTGTCGGAAGGGATACTGGTATACATTTGTAGATAATAGATGTGTGTCTTGGGGTTTATAACATAAACAGAACAACATATGTTTTGTATGCCTTGAACTTGAAGTAAGGATTTATTGCAAATTTTCAAAGCACATCTGTAAGTGACTCATAATTTAGATGAAATCAGTGCATTTTTGTTTGTTTGCTATAATTATGGTTGAATGGTACAACTTTTTTTCTCATTAATCATTCAGTTATTCCCACAAGATGCAAACACTGCAGCTGCCATACTGCACCACTGGCAAACCGGACTAGGCAGAGGACCTGGCTGCCTCAGAATTCGCAGACTATTAAGTAGCAAACCACCAAAAGGGTTCGAAAAATTCTTTGAGAAAAAAGGTAGTAAATCGCGGTCATCAACGTCTGGTCCTGCTACTCCTAAAGGCCCACCAAAAGCTGCTGAAGGGAAAAAAGAGGCAGAATCCTCACCTAAAGAAGCAGCAGCAGGAAAAGGTGAGTTTATTAAATAATTTGTGTTAATTGGGGGGAAAAACAACCTGAAACTGTAATTTAAATATATATTACAACTTCTCACCTCCAGATTGGTATCACTGCATGTGTTAGGTTGTTTTGTTGTGAATTGTACGCGCCAAAGTAAATTATGCAGAGCCGCTGGTCTGGCGTTCTTAAACTGTGGTGAGCAACGGTGAAACATGTCCAATCAGGACCGCGACACTCCGGAGGACAGCAGAGGACAGAAAAATGTGACTCTCCTGCTAGTCTCCTACACAACCAGTTAATTATGTTTTTGTTCATACCGCATACAGTCTGGCCCGCACCCGAGACTAGCAGGAGAGTCACATTTTCTGTCCTCACATCGGTATAGGCCGTCTGCACGTTAATTGTACGGAGTGTCGCTTCTCTACCTTTATTTTCTCTGGTCCAATTCACATGATTATTTCATGAGAAATGTCTTTTTACTTTCATTGCCACTCAAGATTAAGATTGATGACTTCTGATATTGATATCAGTAATAAAATGTTTCTTTGCTTCTTTCTTTTTCTTCCTTTTCTTTGTTAACTGTTATCAATGCCAGTATGCTTTTTAAGGGCCTTCTTGGCTGAGACTGTATATATTAGTCTCATTTTATTGGTGGACTTTTGCATCTCGTATGTATGATCATCTCATTGTTTTTTCCACCAGACTACAAGCTGTTAGCGAGTGTCCTTATACTGGGGATAATTCATGTGGGCCCTTGTCATGCTTTAAACTGAATTAACTATAATATATTTACCATATGTTACAGGAAATGGAAGTCAAGGAAGCAAACCTAAACAAGATGATGTATTGAATAACCTCCTTAAGGGTCTAGCATCACAGACCAACAAAGGCAAAGAAGGAGGAGGAGGAGGGGGAGGATTTTTTGGGGGTGGTGATGATGATCAGAGACGGATGATGTGGACAGCAGCAATTACTGTTGGGGGCTTGGTAGCATTGTATTGGTATTACTCGGGTGGAAGTGCTCCTGAGATAACATGGAAAGAATTTGTGAATGATTATCTGAATTCATCGCAGGTAAGGAAGTGAATTGATCATGAATAATTTGAAAATGCGTAATCAGAGTCTGTGTTTGGTTTTGGCAATTTTTTATGTGTACCTAATTCACTAAAATCATATCATACAGGAATAAGCGCTGCTCCATATGTATGCAAATTACCAGGTTGCCATTTTTTTATGGGTGTGATACTTGAAATGTGGCACATATGTACAAAAATCGGCCCAATATAATTTGTCGCATATCAATTTTAGAGGACATTTTGTGATGCAACTAAAATTGTATTTTATCCAAAAGTATCAAAAACTTCATGATTTGTTGTTTTGTGGCAAAACCACTAAAAATGGGCTAATATTAACATGTTCCTGCTTGAGTTCAAAAGTTACGATTTCGCTTGGCCATTTTGAAATTTTCAAGATGCGGGATGATAGCTCAAAGTCTCCCAAATTGGGCTACCAAACTGTAGGTGTGGCAACCCTGGCACTGGTGTCAACCAGGAGGGTGAAAGTGCATAGGAACAATGCCGGAAACTATGTCACGCTATTGTTCGACTTAGACTACATATTTTTTAACGCATGCATGTTCGTCAATACAGCTTTTAGTCTCCTCCACCTTCGCAACGTGGAGTGTCTGGAATCACACTGACGGCGGAGGAGAATACTAGCTGGTCAGACAGTTTAATTTTTACAAGCATATAATACCTGAACAATCACCGTCATTTGATCCATTTACTACAGAATATATTGTATATTCACAATATAATTTTAATATTGTAAACCTGTTAACTTGTATATTTGTGTACTAAAGTATAAGGACACGTGAATAAATATTGTCTAGACCTAGGATACATATTTCAACAGAGGGCAGCAGTCTAGGATGCCTATCCCTTTGTCTATTATTCCTGTGTCAACACATGTTATAGCACCAATTCATGCACTCATAGATAGCGAGAAACAATCAAAGCAAACGTTAGAAAAATGCGAACCATGTATTAAATGTATATATAATGCATACCAGGGTATCATTTTTAGTGACAATTTTGTTATAAAAGTAGCAAAAATCATGGTTTTTTTTCTCATGTACATGTAAGAAATATGTTAATAGATGTGTATCACTTGTTTCTCGAAAAATTGTACAAAATAATGCACTTGTACTGAGATGTTGATGCACTTCTCCAGCAGGGCTCATGCATTAGACTTCGCAGTACGCATGCATTACTTTGTACAATTTCACTCCGGGCAAGTGTTACGCATTTATAAGTGTTATTGATTTTATCTCGCTTGTAAGCAAATTTTATAAGCAAATTGTTTAACACAAGAAATGTATAGTACATGAGTTGCCAGTTTTTCCTGGATTTCATGCTTTATATGGTTTTATGCTGTCTTTTTTCAGGTAGAGAAATTAGATGTGGTAAACAAGAAATATGTGAGAGTATGGCTGAAACCTGGGCATGCCAAGGGGGTAAGTTGTGACAATACCATTTTTCACACTGATGCTTCAGTGACGTCAGTGCGCATTTCATTGGGTGCAGCTTCATATCGCTAGCGTTCGCATAAAGCTCAGGCATGCACACAGTTAAAGTCATCGCATAAATGAACGCGCATAACAGCTGCCTCAATGTGTTGACGTCACTGCCACATCAGGGTGAAAAATGGTATATATATAAAGATTAACCTGGTCAATATTATGTTATTCCACATTCAAGGGTGAAATGAGTTTTTTCTCTCAGGACCCTGGACTTTGGGCTTACCAGGACTCGCTTTAAAAGAAATGTTTTTAGGGATATTACAAATATTGAAATTAGAAACACTATCACTAAAATTCAAGGTGGCGATCGCACTGGAGATTTGGCAATTTAAACACCAGTAAACTAGGCAAAATACTGACAAATTATGACCCTTGAAGGCAAATAACAAGAAAAGTTAGGGAAATATTAGTTGAAAGGTGAGAGTTGGCGCTGCATTTTTTTCACAACCGTTTAGCAACAGAAAGTGCATCAAATTTTGTAAATGATATTGACAACAAAAAAAACAGAATGAAAAAAAACCATTTAAGTATATGATTGTTACCACTCCTGGAATTTGTGCGGTAATCTATGGGCCACTGTCATATTTTGGCTTCTAGAATCCAAACTACTGGAACAATTTAACTAAAAAATTTGAATAAGAATGTTTGGGTGATGGGCCTCAATGTGATAAAAACACAACCATCATCATTTGTTATTTCTGATGTCATTGTTGTTGCAGAGATATGTATGGTTTAACATTGGTAGTGTAGATACATTTGAGCGCAATCTAGAGAATGCACAGCTTGATATCGGAATAGAACCAAGTAACTTCCTCTCAGTCACATACACTACTCAAAATGATGGGTAAGTACTAGTCCTTACCAGGGTTACCTCGTATTTAACCAGGGTTACCTCATATTTAACCATGGTTAATGCACAGGTTGACATCAGAACCAAGTAATTTCCTCTAGGTCACACACAATATTCAAAACATTTGATGGGTAAATAATAGTCCTAATAAGTTACTTCATATTTAACCAATCATAAGCCTGATTGGATAACTGATGATTTTATAAAATTAAGTAAGGATAGAGATTATTATTTTAAGAAAGCTCACAAAACTAATGACCCTAGTGACTGGGAAATGGCAAAAGCACTTCGTAATAAATGTAATATTCGTAACAGATATCTTAAAAAGAAACACTGTACTGATGCCATTAATGATAATATAAACGATCCCAAAAAGTTATGACAAGCAATTAAGAAAGTTGTTCCAAGTAAAGTCAAAGTAAATGTCGCTAATATACAAAAGAATGGGACAAGTTTAAATGCTACAGATACTGCTAATGAATTTAACACTTATTTCACATCAGTTGGCACTACTCTTGCAAGTAATTTTGATGACATTAATGAAGACATAGGTGAATCATGCTCGTCTTCTGAGGTTAATTTCAATTTCAGTACAATTACCTCCGACTTTGTTCATGAACAAATTTGTCAGTTTTCAAATGATAAAGCAACAGGTCTTGATGGTTTTCATATCAAACTTCTCAAGTTATCCTCTCCTATTATTTGTGCATCTATTGCTTACATTTGTAACCTCTCACTTTATTCATCAACATTTCCAACTGATTGGAAGAGAGCCAAGGTAACACCGATATACAAAGATGGCGATAAAGGTGATGTTGGCAACTATCGCTCTATATCAGTTCTACCTATCATTTCAAAAATTATTGAACGTGCAATTCATAATCAACTTTATGACTATCTCAGTGTCAAAGGCATTCTTTCACCAAGTCAATCTGGTTTTCGTCCTAATCATTCTTGTGCCACTACTTTACTTGATGTTCAAGATTATATTTTGAAAAATATGAATAATCGTCGTGCTGTAGGTGCTATTTTTCTTGACTTGAAGAAAGCATTTGACACTGTAAATCATAATCTACTTTTAAATAGACTTTGTATGTATGGTGTTAACGGATATGAACTTGAATGGTTCAAATCTTATTTGAGTAATAGAAATCAGTGTGTAAATATTAACTCGGTTCTTTCTGACTTTAAACGTGTAAACATAGGTATACCTCAAGGATCTATCTTAGGACCACTTCTCTTCATAATTTTTGTAAATACTTTACCACAAAGTGTATCATGTAAATCTGCTGATGATACTACCCTTCTTTGTTCTTCAGAAACTGCATCCCAACTTCAAACTGATCTTGAAAATAATTTGAATAATATTGCTGATTGGTTTAAAAAAAACCACTTAACTTTGAATATCAAAAAGACTAAATTTGTGATGCGATCAAGCAAAATAAGTCTGATGTCGATCAAAATTCAGTTTTCAATCTCATTAAATGAGCCATTCTCAGATCTTTATTTTGCTCAAAACCTCATCATAATTAGACTTACGGTTCCAGAGATATGGCCATTTTATTGCTGCTCAAAACAATAAAATACAAAGAAGTTGAGTACCATTATTGGTTATATCTCAAAATCAATTTTCCCCACATCCGACTCATTTTGCTTGATCACATCGCATTTATGATATTTGGTACATGGCATGTTCTATCTAAATTTGATGATATTAAGTTAAGTTATTGTGATCAAACCATTGAAAAAGTTGACCAGTTTAAATACCTTGGTGTTATATTTGATTCAAACTTAACATGGTCTAACCATATCAACTATGTTTCTAAAAATATTTCTAAAAGATGTGGTGTCATAAATCGTATTAAGTATTATCTTCCACAGTCAACTCTGACCATGCTGGCAAATGCTCTCGCACTACCCCATTTTGATTATTGCAGCCCTGTATGGTCAAATTGTTCTGGAGAACTTGCAAACTCTCTCCAAATCCTCCAGAACAGACTTGCAAGAATTATTTTGTCAGCTGATATTAGAACACCAACAGATGAAATGATGGATAAGTTAAATTGGATTAAGCTTGACAAAAGGTGGTACAATCATTTGTTAGTTATTGTTTTAAAATGTATTAAAGATCAAGCACCTTCCTACTTATCATCTAACCTTACATTTACACATTCTGTACATAATGTTGCAACCAGAGGCCAAATTTCTAATATGCTTTATCTACCAAAATGGAACTCAAACTCTGGTAAACATACTTTTAATGTTAGAGCTGTTAAAATATGGAATGATCTTCCATCTAACATTCGTAGTATCTATAATACAATGAGTCTCTCCATGCTTAAGAATGCTACATTGTGCACCTCAACCAAGATAATTTAATTTATCAGCATAAGTTCATAATGTACTCATAATTATTTCATATTCAACTATGTATATTTTTCCTCATGTACTACTATAAATATTATTGTATTTTAATTTGTAAATGTACGGCTCTTGCAGGGCCCCCAGGAAGATCAGTGTTTTCATTGATGGGATTACCCTGCTTAAAGAAAGTATAAATAATGACAATCTAGAGAATGCACAGCTTGATATATCAGAATAGAAACAGTAAAAAGCTGCGTCGGCAGTGTGATGATAAATACAAAAGTAAAAAGTAGGAAACTACCGTGAAGTATATAAAATTCGGCGAGCTTTCGGCCATAGGCCTTTTTCATAGCCATGATATAATACTTGGGAATAGATATCAGAATATATCAGAATAGAACCAAGTAACTTTCTCTCAGTCACATGCACTGAAAGACTATTACAGACTAACCAAGAACAGCCAAAGTCTAAACATCACCCGATAATGAGTGTCAATCATTCCATGTAGTGCGACAGATGAAACTGCTACGTAAACAGGCACACAGCGCTGGAAGGATTTTTGAACAATCGGCCCTCATGATTATGTTAAAATTCACAGGATACAGTAGTAGTAGTCTGTACACTACTCAAAATAATGGGCAGTACTAGTCCATACTAGGGTTGCCTCATACTTAACCAAGGTTACCACATCCAGTGTTTGCACTTTTCTTTTGAAGGCTACTATGATTAGTGTCAATCTGTAAAATATGCTTAAGCCATTTAGGTTTGTGATAGTAGACTAAACCATTCTTTCTGTCATCTCATATTTGCAGGTCTGGCCTGAGTGGCATTGTCCAGACGTTAATGATCATAGGTGCACTGATATTTTTAATGAGAGGCATACCAGGATCATCCGGCGGTGGAGGCGGCGGTGGAGGCATGGGCGGGTTATTCAACTTTGGTCAGAGTAAAGCCAAGCTGATTAGACCAGATGAAATGGGTGTGAAATTCAAGTAAGTCAACTTCTCATCGGATATTAAAGCAATATTGTAACATTTGCTGAGAAGGATGCTTGAATAAACTTACATACACACAATCTGAGATTTTTAATCAAACAACATGTCTCGTTGTTTTATTTAAACGATCAAAATATTAGTTGAACTCATAAGCGATTTTCATAACACTGCGCGACTTACGTACAGTGTACGTACATGTCTTATGGGATGGTCAAAACACATGAGCATGACGACCAAGATTGACAAAGCTATAATCTTACTATAATTTACCTTTTGTTGTGGGTATGGGTGTGTGTGTAAAAGGCTCCGTCAGTTTTGATCAGAGCCTCGCCAAATTTGCACTGGAGATCAAGAAAAATATGAGGAGCGTTCTAAGCTACCTTCGGTCGAAATCGGAGGTCTAAGGTCAAAGGTTTAAACTTGGTCTGATTTCTTCACTAACAGGGTTGGGACACAAAATTGCAGGTTTACTTGTTCGTATATAACTATATGTGTATCAAGGCTATTTAACTCGGTTAAACTTTGACCGATCTTGGTCAAATTCATATCGAAAAAAATACGAGAAGTGTTCTAAGCAACATTCAGATGAAATTGGAGGTCAACGGTCAAATTTTGAGGGGAATGTGGAGGTTGAAGGTCAAAGGTCAAATTTCTAAACTTTGTCCCATTGGCCTTAAACTTGCCCAAATTCATACGGGAGATCGAGAAAAATATGAGAAGTGTTATAAACTACATTTGGTTTTAATCGAAGGTCAAAGGTCAAATTTTAAACTTCGTCCGATTGGACTTAAATTTGGTGAGTGAAATCCTTAATAAAAGGGGAATGCGGAGGTCGCAGGTCAAAGGTCAAATTATAAAATTTGACCGATTGGGCTAAAACTTAGTGAGTGGAATCATTGGAGGTCAAATGTCATAATGGGGACAAATGTCAAAGCATGTCAGATTAACCCTAACACTGGACCCTGCTTTTTGGGATCGGAAGTCAAAGAAGATCCGAAAAAGTCAAGGAGAAGAAGAATTTTTGACTTGGCACGCCTGGGATTCGAACCTTCGACCCCGCATGCCAAGCACACGATCACGGACCGGTAGCTACACGGGTTATTGCTGCCCGCCAGCAATTCCGTCAGATATAACACTTGGGGTGATTGCGTAATCGCAGACCCTGGGATTCATGCATGCGCAGATTTTTTCATCGTAAGATTTTGTACGATTTTTGGGGGTTAGGGTTAATTATAGCAAATTTAAATTCAAATCAATACCAAATGTTCAATGAATGTGTGCCTTCATGAATACGGGCATATGGTGCTTAATAATAATTTATGCATACGGGTATATGGCTCTAGTATAAAATAAATTTTGTGATTGTCCCCAAATATTTGTCCATACCATACCTATGTCATGCCACAGGAGATTATTATTTATTCCTTGATTTACATTATTTTAGGGATGTTGCTGGTTGTGAAGAAGCCAAACTTGAGATCATGGAATTTGTCAATTTTCTGAAAAATCCTGGCCAATATGTAGAATTAGGAGCCAAAATTCCAAAGGTAGGTGGAAATAAAACCTTGTTATAACCATTCCCCCATACCCTGCAGGCAATGCCCTACCAGATTAAAACCAGCATTTGTAGATCTTTAAAAGGGCATTTCGTGATCCACAGCATCATCCCCCCACTTTTCTCAAAAAAAGTTGAGATTTTTATATCACTGGAAACCTCTGGCTAAATAATGTTTATGTTCAAAATATTTCTTGCAGATTAATTTGTTTCATGCATAACTCACAAACGCAAAATCAGAATCAACTGATATTTTGGGAATAAGGTTTTTTCTTGGATATCTACTGAAAAATGTCATAAAAAGAGGATGCTAGGATCATGAAATACTCCTTTAAGTAGGAGGTCTCAAACATACAGGTGCCAATTATTGTTTGGTTGTGGGGTTTTGCCAATAAATGGTACTCTATTTAGTCTCCATATATATCACAATCCAATGCGATGGGAAATTAATATTGTGTCCAATTTTGAACCAAACAAGGAGGGTATTAATAAGAGCATCTGCAACTGCAAGTTTGACTATAAATAGTCATAATTGGCAATTGAAATGAACATTTCAAGTTATAACCTGAGAAACACAATCAGTCAGATTGGTAGAAACACTTCTTGATGGGAAAATAAGAAATTATATCAATTTTGTATCTCAAATTCCTCAAAGTTGTAGCTACATGATTTTGCATTTCAGGGTGCAATATTGTCTGGACCACCTGGTACAGGCAAGACGCTGTTAGCCAAGGCCACGGCGGGAGAAGCTAATGTGCCATTTATATCTGTCAGCGGATCAGAATTCTTAGAAATGTTTGTAGGAGTTGGGCCATCAAGGGTAAGTAATGGTAGTATACCCAGTAAGTATTGATAAAGGTTACTCTTGGCAGTCGAATTGTTGACTCCAGAGTCGACATTACTGTTCTAGCTGCTATTGAATTTCACACGAGTGTGATAATAAATATGTTGAAAACAGCTCCATGAAGGATTCCCTGTGATTAATAGATAGAAAATGGATCTACTATAATTGTAAAGTGTTGTTTTAGTGTGCATTCGCATGTAACATCATTATAATGACATTTAAACCCACAATGATGTATATGTTCCTGTATTGTAGTTGTATTACGCGGGCGTTGGATGTCGACCTTTTCCCATGATACACTGCGTATTTATAATAAAATCATTAGGGTTGGTCATTTCACAGCAAAGAAATATATTTGCTTTGTATAAATATATTGATACATACCCGACGTGCTACACTATCAGCTCGGGAGAATAGGATCTGTAAGAGTTCAATCCTTGGACTTGCCTTGGGTGAGAATTCTCTTCTTCTCCCAAAATGTTCCTATGAAGTCAGGAATCCTGCAACTATGTGCAGTTATTTGCGAGGTTAGTCTTATTTCCCTGTTTGTGAAGCAATACAGCATATTGTACCATTTCTACTCACCCATACACTTCTATGGGTCGGTTCTATGTCACTTCCAGTTGATAATACGACTCGCAGAGAAGAAGTTACTGTTAGATTATACTGACAAATTTAAAATTAAATTCCATGGCCATGTGTTGGTTTTTCCAAAATTGATTTGGAGTGAACAACATTGCTATGCAGCCTCCTTCGCAGCCGGTTTTGGACGTTCATAACAAACCATGAGCCACATGCAGTTTTGGCCCCATACTATAGAAAAATTATCAAATTTGTGGACATCGTGGAACATACTCTTTGCGTGGCTGTGCGTAGTAAGCAGTTGTACGCAGATAGCCTCGCTAATATGGACGTGTAGAGTAGCGTTGTACGCGCATGTAGTTAGCATGATTAGTCGCGGAGTAACAAGCGTAGCAATGTTCCACGATGTCCACGAATTTGATAATTTTTCTATAGAAATAGCCAGGATGTCGGACCGACAGAAAACCTAGCAAGTGCAGGTATAGGTAGTGTATGTGTGGCATCTCATGGTATGGAAGTAACATTAAAAGTAATTTATTGGTCCTGGGCAGGGTTCCCGTTAAGGTTTTAAAAATGTGCGTCCGTAATGACGCAAGTTTGCTGACGAGCTTGCAAAAACTTGCGTCCAGACAGATTTTTGTGCGTCCATCTGAAATTCACGATTTATTACGATACACACGTACCCCGGGTCTACACCTCGCCAAATGTTGATTGTTAAAAAAAAATAAAAGTGCATTTTCGCCGTGATATTCCATCTCCATTCGCTATGATAATTTTTCTCATTTCTGTGTCAGTTTTGGTCCGAAACGTGGTCAAAAACAGGTGCATAAACATGAGCAAAGTCTGTCAATCTTGAGCAAATTTTCGTTCGTAATTTTACTTCCGCATTTCTTTTTTTAAATTAACGTGGTGTTGATGCTACAAAGCTAAAACACGCGCTGCCACAAATAATACGAAAAAGGGTTATCATTTGGATTTTGTCTTTAAAATTGCTTTTATTCATCGTAACAATAATACTAATAAAGGAAACCTAGATTATTTACGAGAAAATAAACATAAAATATTAAAAATTGAATAATGTGATAAATAATAAACATTAACAGCACGTAGCGGCACATGTTGAGCTTGCTTGTAAACAAATCAATCGGGACAATCAAACAGCGATCGTTCGGAAAGCATGCAAAAAGTGCACGATTTCCTGACGTTGCATTTACAAATATTGCAGAATTTACTTCAATCCTTAGCAGGTGGGTCAAAATTTTGGGGCTTTTATTATCTTAAAAATATAAAAGAATACAAATTTCTTATTTTATCATCAATTAATGATAAAATTTGAAGTTTTTTTTCTCGCCCACATGCATGTGACATGGACATAAAATACTTGATTAGCCATGTGAACTTGCGTCCAAATTTGCAAAATACGCGTCTGGACGCAATGACGCACACTAACGGGAAGCCTGGTCCTGGGTACACAGAGGAGTCATCCCTGTGCTTGAAAGTGTTCAAAAAGATAGGGGCACCATCTCCGGTTCTTATATCTGCACTCAATCCTAGCTTCCAGGAATGTATGCTGCTGAATGTATTCATTTGTTTCACTTATATTTTAGTCACCCTTTAGCAATATAACAGATGTGTCTTTGAAACCTAACCTTGTATATTTCTTTCTAATTAATGTTAGGTACGGGATATGTTTGCCACAGCACGCAAAAATGCTCCGGCAATCCTCTTCATAGATGAGATTGATGCTGTTGGACGCAAGCGTGGACGAGGTAACTTTGGTGGTCAGAGTGAGCAGGAGAACACACTGAACCAACTGCTAGTAGAAATGGATGGTAAGTATTGTTGTCATGGTTAGGAGAGCGAGAATAGTGTATCCTTCACCAGTGAACAAGAATGATGTTAGCTTGATAAATGCTGCATTTGTTGTTCACCGCTGTCAAACCCACACATTTTACAGAAAGTTGATGATCACAGACTCAGAGTGGTCCAAATCATAAACTATACCCGGCTTGCATTATTAATTTGATTGAAATCATAAGAATTAGGTGACAAGACACTTCTTCATTTCAGCACAATGAATATTGAAATATGAGTTTGAAATTGAAATACCAAAATACTGAAAAGGTATCTTTGTATTTTGTTTTTACAGGTTTCAATACAACAACTAATGTTGTAGTGTTAGCAGGTACAAACAGAGCTGACATTTTAGATCCAGCGTTGATGAGACCTGGGCGATTTGATAGGCAGATTTACATAGGGGCACCAGATATTAAAGGAAGGTAAGATGTTTAAAATATACACAAAGAGATCCATTCGAAAGGTTTGAAATCCATACAACCCCTATGGATTACATGACTTAATCCTCTACACCACACTCTATGGGAAGAAGGAAATGTGGTTTTTATTGGCTGTTTCCAGACATGGTCCTGTTTGTCTGAAATTGTATTTTAAAATTGTTTGTTTGGTATGTTTGATTTGCATATTCATGAGTGTATAAAAAAAAAAGTGGACGTTTTCTGTGCGATAATTTTTTTTTTCAGGTGCCGACTTTTTGCCTACTAAAAAGCTGAAGTTGTGCAACCCTACTAAGGTTCCTAACAGGGGTAGTGCTAGGTTTTCAAGCAAGGGGTCAAAAATAAGACATTTTTTGAAACTATGGATCCAAAACAAGAGAAATAAAGGATTCAAATGACCCTTTAGCAACTAAATGGTAATTTTGTGTGCCAAAAGCTAAAAGAAAGCGCCACTGGTGGACTCCCAAGTGTTAAGGCTAAAGTGGCATGGAATGCCTTTGTGCTAGGTACGCCACAGAAGATGCGCACCACTAAAATTGGGGGAAAAAGTTACTTGCATTATATTTTTAGTTGTTTTAAGTTCGATATCTTTGAAGACAGACTTCATTTTCATTATTTTTACCTCACATTCTCATTATTTTTTCTTAATTTTTATTCTCAAGGAAAAACATGTTTTCCGTAAATTTCTGTGGTTTTCCGGTTTTTTTTTTCTTAACTTTCACAGATTTTTTGTTTTCCGTGACACAGAGAACTTGCCACTTTAGTCTACATTTACATATGTAACTGTTTGGGCTCTATGATTCACATACCTAATATATCATTTTCATTTCATGTTTGCAGAGCTTCTATATTCAAGGTACATTTAAAACCACTGAAAACCAATCTGGATATCGATCAGATGGCAAGGAAACTGTCAGCAAGGACTCCTGGATTCACAGGTTAGTTGGCTATCATCCTCACATTGATACTCTCACTTTCCCAATTTAGCAGAAACTGAGCTGATCAGTGGTGATTCCCCCTCCAATGAAAATTTTGTGTTTGTGCCCCTACCCCTCCTTGCTTGTCGGTTTTGGGAACTAAGTTGGGCCTCTGCCCCCAACATGGATTTGCCCTATTGGCAAAATACCAGGTGCGACACTGATATGTGTATACACTACTCACAATATGTACAGATCAGACTTATTTATTGACATTTTCCAAAAACATTCAGCAATATTGAGGTAACAGGACACTTGCAGTACTGAGTAATGAAGTCCCATAACACTGAAAAACACTTTGGGCAGCACCATGAGAACAGACAAGAAAGAATTCAAATCAGGATTGTCAGTTTCTGATCCTTTAATAGTGTATATATATATACTGGTGTGTCCTCTAGTACTGGTGTGCCCTCCTGATTTGCTTCAAACAAAAGGCATATAGATCAGCATACTTTATCCTACTCAATTAATCTGTTCAAGACATGCTTAGTGCATTGTCAGAATGCCTCATGACTCGGCATAAAGGAAAAACTAGGGATCATGCTGGAGTTACGGCTGATGATGATGGTCATTTTTATGCCTCCACTGCAAGACATACTGTTTTTGCAATGTCCGGGCTTCCGTACCTCCGCGACGTTTCTAGTTAACTTTTTCCTTTGATAGATGACATGATCTTATCATCAAACTAGGCCAAACACAGTTATTATTATCATCAGCTTACCACAGTAACTTGCATAGTAATAGAAATGAAATCATTATCGCTCTTACAAACACCAATTTTCGTAATTATATTTGAATGTGCCTGTATCTCAATCTCACAATTGCTGCTTTTAGCTCTGGTGGATCAGGTTGTGGTCAGTTCTACAAAACAATGTGAACAAAGAAATGGGAGACCTCATGCACCAACCTGAGTGAGACCTCTTCTAATGCAAGTGTTTAGGACCTTCCAAGGAAGGCCTGGGTGAATATAAATAGAACCAGGTCTTGAGTCGGATGCACCAAGCACTTTTTACACAAGATTGGTGTAGCACTAGCTTCTGAGCTGTACTCTGATACCTGTATAATGATTTAAAGATTTTCCAATCGCTCCGCTCGCTGTTCGAGAGGTGTCGCGGTTCGTGAACGGGGCTAGTTCTAGATTGGTGCAACTGTGAATGTGGTGAAATTCAAACAATGGAGCATATCATCGATGTCTGTCCCATCAAGACTTCAAGAGCTTGATGAAGACACCATTAGTTGGCTGTGCAGGGACCTACCTGTCTGGCTATGATGCATTTGATGGACTTTACAAGAAGAAGTGATCAAATCCATAATGTCTGCATTTCTGTTACCGATTAATATATCTAAATGTTTAATTGATTAATGTACATTTTTTGGCAGGTGCTGACGTAGCCAATGTATGCAATGAAGCTGCTTTGATAGCTGCGAGATTCAAGTGCCCTAGCATAGAGGAAACACATTTTGAGCAGGCAATTGAAAGAGTTATTGCAGGTAAGTTAAGAGGGCTGTGTACTTAGGCTATTTAATAGTCAGATCAGTGTACATGCCAATCATTTAATGAGGCAAGTGAAAAGTGTTATTGCCGGTATTAAGCAGTGTGATACTCCCTATTCTAGAAATCTAGAGCCATTAGGGGTCAGTCATCTGATCCTTTAGTTGGAACTAAATGGCTATAAAAGTTTTAATATTAATTATTGGAAATAATGGCCAAAAATTATATAAAGACTGCCAGGACAGATTTTCCTGCCGCTGCAGCAAACAGCATGACATATTGGCCAATGACAAGCCTTGATTGTGTCTGTTTGTCTGCAATGCGTGTGCAACGGCACGGAAGTATGAAACCAGCACAATATCAGTTTTAAGCCAACATAATTTTTTATTCTATTTTATAACCAATTACTGAAAATTTTCAGATCTCTTAGCAAATGTAAGCTTAATCCTCATCATCCCTGCTGAATATTCTTACCAGATCTGTGATTGGCTCAATACTTCATATAGCCCTCCATGTAAACAATCAAAACAGTGTTTAGAGGCCGTTAACATCAATTAAATGCTGACTTTTCAGGTTTGGAAAAGAAAACACAGGTGCTACAACCAGAAGAAAAGAAGACAGTGGCTTACCATGAAGCTGGGCATGCTGTCACTGGCTGGTTTCTAGAACATGCTGACCCATTATTAAAGGTGAGAATAATTATGATAAAGGAATCTGTATATAAACAGTGAATGGAGTGCCTGTCTCTCTTTGATTCGCGATTGGGCCAGACTCCTCCATGTAATGTTGCTGTAAGGGGATTGTTGCACCTCCCCCACAGCAAGAACTCCAGGACCTTTACTCTCAGCCAGGGTACTGTAGTGTAACATACGGCTATAATAATAATTAAACACAGATACATGTATTCAGAGGACATTTTTGACAACACATCACCATTTTGAGGTATGGTCCTTTGAAAGGGGGGTGATTCGAGAAGGGGTGTGTGCGGCAGTGTACAGTACTTTGACACATTTACACCCCTACCCTTAAAACCATAGTTTACTTCTGAGGCCACATTTAAGTTCTTCAGACACCTAGTATAGCTCCTTAGAAACTTTGATTTTCAAGTTCAAGTCCTCAGTTAATCTTGTTCAACCTCTCATTGTGCATGCACAAACCTCTAAATAGTAGTAAATACACACACCCCCACACACAAATTTAATGTGCACACATTTGCACACCATTGAATAGTTGCAATAGAATATTGTGTTTTAACAGAGTTGTTATTTATAGGTTAATGAACTCGATTACTTATTGGAAGAGAATTAGACAAAATAATAACGTTGTTGCTGCGCTGATGTTGATGCGTCTAATGCACGAGCCCCGAAGGGGGAGTGCATTAGACGCATCAACATCAGCGCAAGTGCATTATTTTGTCTAATTCTCGAGCAATAAGTAATACAAGTTTATTAATCTATTTCATACACGAGAAGAAAAAAACGCGTCATTTTTACTTTTTTTATATAACAAATTATCACTGAAAATGTTGGAAAACAGAACCAAATATAAATGCATCAACCCGCCCGAAAAATGAATCAATCCTACGCGACGCGAACGCGCACGAAACACTGCGCGTAGTACGCAGAGTGCACAATATACACAATCAATGCATGTTTCGTTACTTTTCTAACAGCTTTTCTGATTGGCTGCTTAGATATAGGAGTGTATGAAAAGATTGCAATGAATGACCCTAAAGGGGCTATTCCGTTTGAAATCCACACCTTCCTGTGGAAGATTTAGCTTAAGTCTTTTGCTTACTTTGTTACAAATAACATGGACAGTTGGGTAATTTCGATTTGAAATACTCCAGTTGTGGAATATATAAGTAAAACCATACACAGGAGTATGGGTTTCAAAATGATAGCCAATTCCATTTGAATAACATACCCCCTCTGTGGAAGACTTTCCTTATATCTTCCACAGTGATATGATAGGTTTTAAATGGAATAGTCCAATCTGATCAATGTTTATGACTTTTATGCTGATCCTGTTAGAAGCAGATATTAAGTCAATTCTTTTTGCTATTGTGCATAGGTGTCAATCATCCCCAGGGGCCAAGGAGCTCTTGGTTATGCCCAATATCTACCTAGAGAACAGTACCTGTACACCAAGGAGCAATTATTAGATAGAATGTGTATGTTGCTGGGTGGCCGTGTATCAGAACAGATCTTCTTTAACAGAATAACAACAGGTGCGCAGGACGACTTGAAGAAAGTCACGCAGCTTGGGTATTCACAGGTAAGAAGGTCCCAATTCCAGAAAAAGTCAGCACTAATTTTTTTGGATTAAAAAGATATTATCTTTTTTGAGTTGATGCACTATAGGGTATTTAAACTGATGTAAAATATTAGTAGAATGCATGTATTATCCTATACAGAATTTTGAGTGATAACTGTTTAAGTGCCCCCTTTTCAATGCACTGTACAACTACATTCCATCAAATGTCTAAATAGATTTTGACTTCATAAACTGTATTTTGACACTGTGTAACACGTAGTATCAAACTTTCATTTCATAATTTATAAGCACCCCAGGGAATGACAGACTTAGAACCCCTAATAGGTTATTTATTGTTGAACACATGGAAGACACAGCCTTAATCATCCACACAGGGAGTGTGAATTTCAAATTGGGCACCTAAATGAGTGACTTCATTTAAAATCTACACCCCCTAGGTTGGACACTAAGGTCATGTCTTCCATAGGGGGCATATGGATTTTAACTTGAATAGCCCAATGAAGTTGAAAATGGTAACCCACTTTATAAATTATGCCATGGCTGTAGTTTCAACTCGAAGTTTTATCTTGTTTTTTTTAATAATTTGTTAAGTTGATTGATGTACTTTTTGCCAGTTTTAAAGCCCTTCAGAACTGAATCATATAGCTGCTGTCAACACCACAGAATTGTACAAAAAAAAATAAGTGTGATATATTTGTAAAGGTAACAGGAGACTGATTAATTGTCCAAACTTTGTGCATTTTGCAAGAAATGTCCAAAAACAGGAAGTTCAACTGAGATAACATTTCAAGCTAGGTACTATAAAAATAAATGAATATTAATGATTATAATAATTTTAAAAATTAATTTGGAATTTGGAAACAATGAGGGTTTTTTTTTTGTTTCTTTCTGATTATGATCCAAAGCAATGCATGGGACTCTGAAATTTATGTACATTTTGTACTCCGAAATTTTTCAACAGGTAGTCCAGTTTGGTATGAATGAGAAAGTAGGCAACCTGTCCTTTGATATGCCTCAACAAGGAGAGATGGTGCTTGAGAAACCGTACAGCGAAGCCACGGCTGTGCTTATTGATGACGAAGTACGAGCTCTTGTCAAGTCAGCGTACGATAGAACAACAACGCTGCTAACTAAACATAAGGAAAATGTAGAAAAAGTAAGTCATTAAATCATGATGCTAAGTGTGGACTGAAACATGCAGAAGGTTTATACCAGAGAAGATGTAAGGGAGAGGAGGTTGATCCAGCTTTCCTTAATATATATTTCCTCAAAATATGTGTGAGACTGCTCATTCAAAGTAAATCATCCTATTTATTTAGATGTAACAATAGAATACCACAATGGGGTTTGAACACAGGATGGGTGTGATACACAAGTAGCAGCTAACTGCTTTATAGGGACAGGTCAGTGCTTGTATGTCATGCACACCATGCATACCATAAATGCAGGCCCTGACAGCCAGTCAGATTTCAGACAGGTCAGTGCTTGTATGTCATCACACCATGCATACCATAAATGCAGGCCCTGACAGCCAGTCAGATTTCAGACAGGTCAGTGCTTGTATGTCATGCACACCATGCATACCATAAATGCAGGCCCTGACAGCCAGTCAGATTTCAGAGAGGTCAGTGCTTGTATGTCATGCACACCATGCATACCATAAATGCAGGCCCTGACAGCCAGTCAGATTTCAGACAGGTCAGTGCTTGTATGTCATCACACCATGCATACCATAAATGCAGGCCCTGACAGCCAGTCAGATTTCAGACAGGTCAGTGCTTGTATGTCATGCACACCATGCATACCATAAATGCAGGCCCTGACAGCCAGTCAGATTTCAGACAGGTCAGTGCCTATGTCAGTGCTTGTATGTCATGCACACCATGCATACCATAAATGCAGGCCCTGACAGCCAGTCAGATTTCAGACAGGTCAGTGCTTGTATGTCATCACACCATGCATACCATAAATGCAGGCCCTGACAGCCAGTCAGATTTCAGACAGGTCAGTGCTTGTATGTCATGCACACCATGCATACCATAAATGCAGGCCCTGACATCTCACATATCACACAATCCCCTTGTGACCTTGACATATTTTGTTATGTAACCTATGTAACAAAACGTCCTAGATGGTGCAAACTTCTTTATTTTAGATGTTTTTGCAAGAGGAACAATTTGAGAAATTTTTGGTTAAAATCAGAGACTTTTTACAATGTCGACCCCTGTTGAGGTCAAACTTTGACCTTTTTGCTAAGTACTCAGCCATATGTCACAGGTAGATCAAACTATACTTTTTCTGAATCCTTATGACCAGAGGAATACTTCGATGGGGATTAAAACAAGATTCGAGCAATTTTGAAATTGGACCCCATATAACCTGTAACCCCATGCTGGGATCATCCCGTAGAAGATCGATTTAGTTGGCCAGCCAGAAATGGAATGATAACTGGCATCTTTAAGCTTGACCATTACAAAGGTTTGGGCATGCAGCACTTTGCATGCACAATGCATTACACCAACGGTTCGTAAGCTGTGGTCGCGACCCTATTGGGGGTCACAGCCTCTTCCAAAAAGGGTTGCGGAAAATACATATCTGTGTATTAAAGTGCATGGTACCATTGTATTGAACATGTAGCCCCAATTTGACTCATTTTAGTTTTTTTGAAATTTGGGTCACAGGAAAAAAGTTTGGGAAGCCCTGCATTACACCCAGAATGCAAACAAACCACACACTTGGAAGCACAGTTTCCTGTTGCATATCAAATTTTTCCTCCAGGAGTGAAACACAGACATGGCAAAGCTGAAAATCTTTAGTATTATATACCTCATCTAAAGATTCCCGCCATCTGATTGGTTAAAAGTGCAGGCATACATGTAGTTTTGACTATGCCCGCAAAAGTAACTATGCCCCGGGCATAGTTCTGTGTGTGCTTGTTCCCAGCGTAAAATGATTTATGCACGCATTAATGTTTTTGTGCGCTATAATTATGCAGTAATCGCTGATTGTAATCTGTGCCGTTCGCATTAAAACTATTAATTTCTCATCCCAAAATCGATGCTTTTAACCAAACAGATGACAAGAATCTTAAGATTTGGTATATAAAACAAATACTGACTGCTTTTTATTCGGGGCATGGTTAAAATTATAGGCCCGCGGGGCATAGTCATGGTTTTGAGATCACCGCGGGCCTATAATTTTAACCATGCCCCTCATAGGAGTCAATATTTGTATACTATCTCACTGCATGCGATAAAGGTGACAAATTGACCTGATTTCATCTTCTCCCTTCCTCCAGGTTGCCTTAAGATTACTAGAAAAAGAGAACCTGAACAAAGATGACATGGTCAACATCCTTGGCAAGAGACCATTTGCAGAGAAATCCACCTACGAAGAATTTGTTGAAGGAACTGGCAGTTTAGAAGAGGACACATCACTTCCTGAAGGACTTAAAGGATGGAACGAGCCTAAAGAAGAAAAGAAAGATGACAATTCAAAAAGTGACTTGGACAGTAAAGATATGGAGCTTAAAACATAACGACATCTGAAACATTTCTAGTGTGGACTCCCATTGTGAGAAAGAAATGCTGCCATTTCTTGTGGAGTATGTTTGTATTTTGCCCAGATGGAAATGAAGTGATTGTGATCTTATTACTTCAAACAAGTGATAAATAATGGAATACAATCTCTGTATTTTCATAGATGGTGAATCGGGATTTGAAAGGTTTGTTTTAATTAATCTTTGTAATCAGTATTGTGAGCAGTAGTGCTAAAGCCAAAAAGAAAAATTGTTGGGGTGCCCTCCTCCACTTCTCCAAGGGTAGGGTTTTTATATATCTGGAGGGTTGTAGCTACCAACATTCTACAAAGTGACCAAGTGGGTGTCAAAGGAATGTGAAGTCTTGCCGAGAAAATGAATATTGCGTTTCTGAAAACAACTCGATATTCCACCTTTAGTTTAATTCCAATTACATTATTTATCTGTCATTTCTACAACACCATTAAGGTGTAGAAGGCACAAATTGCAATATTTCCCTGCACTACCATATCAAACATGTTTCAAACTAGTTTACAAGGGTGAAACCCTCAAATTTTATAAGATTGTTTTTTATATTCAGTTTACCAAAATTTTGAAAGGTTTAGAATCAAATTGGAGTCAGATATTCATTATAAGGAAACCAGTTTTAAATATTTGAGGCCAAGCAAACAATTGAATTTTTTTTGACAAATGGCTAGGTTCAAATGTGCTCTTTTTGATGTCAATCATGATCATGGTTGCATTATAACCATGTCATCATCATAGTATGATGGGAACATGATAAATGAAAGTGCACAAAGCTCTTGTGTGACTGCAGATTATTGTATTATTTTCACTCAAGTAACTGTTGTTGAAAGCAGAGCCAAGCATGAAATACAGAGTGTCATTCATAATCTTAACAACCCTCCCTGTGCTGTCCACCCATAATTTTGGACAGGCAGTTTTGTCTGGGATGAGCAGGTGGTAAACTTTTATTTATTACTTGTGTTGTGTAGTAGACAAGTTAGCTCAAATCTTAAAGCATCTGCCTCATGTGCATTGGTGTGTGTCAATGTGAGTTAAGGCCCTGCACATTCCCTGTTAATTCTCATGAAGTAATTGAGCTAACTTGAAATTCCCCTGAGCAAAGAATGTGTTCATTGGTGAGCACTGAGCATATGGCTTTCAAAATATTATTCTATTTTTTTCTTTTTCTCTGAATTTTTTTGGGCCAATTTCACAATTTGCTGTGCCAATTGAGGGCCTATATGGCATTTGAAGGAATACTGGTGACCATCAATACATTGTTGTATTTATGTCATATTCAGGAAAATAATGGATATAATCAGATTATGTTGATGTGAATCAAGACACATAATGCAATCTCACAATAGACAGAGGACTATTACATCAACATTTCAGGAGTTATGATTTCTTAAGCCAGTGCCGATTTCAGGCCTTGCCCATTCAAGTCTGCTTCGAAATCCACTTGCCCAACTTGATATTTTACTGGGTCTTTGCACATATTTACTCACCTTTAACCTTAAACCTTACAAAGTGGTACAATACGGTAGTCACCAGACAAGGCATAGCATCAAGTACAGGGTATTCTTTTTTGAGGGGCACCTTATACAATATGTAGGAATAAATAAATTGGCTTAATTTTAATCATATCTATCAGTATAAATTATGTTGCTCCAAGTCGAGTGTTTTTGGTTGCGCGACTTCAAATTGTGGTTGTCCTGGAATGTCGGGCAGGTGATTCTGTAAAGCCTGACTGACTTCAACACAAACACCAGATAAATCAATTCAAAATTATGATTTTGTGTGATGGAGTTTTCAATTTGTTTAACTGGTCAGTGAAGAACCGATCACCCCAACTCCGAATACGCCGATTGCAGATAATTGAATTTTGCTTACCTGGATGTGCACCATTTTGAAATGGAAATTGTAATCTTTCTAGTCACTGTGCTCTGCAGATGACTAAAACAAGGGATAAGCACCTCAGTAATTAATATTTTTGGTAAAATATGATGAATGAGCTAATTGCTGTTGTGCATTTTAAAACATAAATACTGCTTTCACATAAAAATAATTAGTCAGTTCACTATATCGGCAAATGAGTTGATTTTTACCGATTCCAATTCAGAACCGATAAGCTCAAAATCTGGTTGATTTGGAAACTACCGATTGGATCTGTTCTTCACTATAACTGGCATTAAGCATAGAAATTAGCCATGCTTCAATAAATTCACAGGCACAAAACAAAAAACACTTTTGCATAGGTGAACATTGTGATGAAATTTAAGTCGTCTCTGTCTTGGAAGATTGTATTGAGACCGTATTTTGTGGTGTGGATTAATATGAAAATTGGAAGTAAAAAATTGGTTTTGTGAATTGAAATGGACAGGTGTAAGTAAATTGCAAATAAGCAATTCTCATGAATTTTGTAATCATATGTGATGCGAACAAGCAAAATCAGTCGGAACTTGGAAATATTAAATTACAACTGATTTTGCTTGATCGCATCACATATTTGAATATATTTTCAGAAACGCAAGGTTTTTTGTCCTATTTGAGAAAAAGGTGATGGAAGATTTGGTCATACTATATGATCATATGATAAGACCTTGTAAGACTGGCTTATAACTTGATATGGGTTATGGAGATGAGGCATTGTGTTACTGGAAAAAGAATTTCATTCCAAAAGAATTGGCATGAGGGCTTGTGTTTGTGAGCCTTTGATATGTTATTCATTAACCTATTATTATATGTTGCCTGTTCCAGCAAATTCTACATTCAGAATGATGTTCAATGTTCCAATTTATTGAAAGAGATAAAAAAAAAAGCCATTTTGTAAAACCAGAGCCCATTTTGCAAAGATTTACTTTTGGTATTCGTTATACAATCCTATCAAAGCAAACATACAATTGATTGTAAGTATTTATCAAACAGGTCCATGGCTTCTGAAAAGTCACATTTGAATTTGAATGTAGCCACTGTCCTCATTGATTTTTTGTCTACTCCAAGAACTTTATTTTATTTTTTTATTTTATTCATCTGGCAATTAACAACAAAATTGAGACAAAACAACAAATTGGGTCTACTGAGCTGCCAGGGAACACTGAAAGCACAAAAGAGCACTGTCACCATAAGGCGCAGCGCTCCCAACTCAGCAGACCACACACATACAAATCATATTGGAAAAAAATACAAAAAGGCATCAATACAAATTAATCATCATGCTCCATATAGTGAGATTTGAGTTGAGATTTAAAAGTAGACTTGCTACAGGTGAGATACGAGTCTCTGATATCGGATGGAATTGAAGACCATAACACTGGGAAATTAACTAAAAGACAGTTTTTGTAAGCATCTGTTTTAGGAGTGATTGATTGTTTAAAAATTAAAGCTTCATGTCTCGTATTAACACACCACCTGGAAAAAAGAAAGGGATTGGCATTAGTAAGACAAGAACAAGCGAATGAAACAGACAAATAAGTCCTTCTAGTTTTCAAAGTTGTGAGATTTAGAGTTCTGAGTCTGTCCTCGTATGATTGATCCCCCCTACGTTGACAAAGAATTGACCTAGTAGCACGATGCTGTATTTGTTCCAATTTATCAATATTACATTTCTTGTAAACATTCCAAACAGGCGAGCAGTAATCTAGTATTGGCAAAATGAGCGACTGGTAAAGTTTGAGTAGAACATAGGAGTTCTTACTTCCGCGACAATTCTGGTAAAACCAAGTAATTTATTGCACTTTTTGACAATGTTGTTGACGTGACAATTCCACGAAAGATCACTGGAGACTGTTACACCTAGGAGACGAAGGTTATCAGTAGTAGCAAGACTAGTGTTATTGACGTGGTAGACAGGAACAGGTTTGTTTTTGCGCCTGCTTATGCACATGACTTGGCATTTAGATGGGTTTAATTGAAGAGCGTTATTGTTTGACCACCAGTTTAATTTGTCCAGATCAGATTGCAATATAGTAATATCCGTGTCATCTTTAATGATCCTAAAAATGAACGTGTCATCAGCATAAGCGTACATGGGAGACTGAAGATGAAGATGAAGATCGTTAACGTATATATTAAACAAAAGTGGGCCCAAAACAGATCCCTGAGGGACCCCAGATAATACATTGGTCCACTCAGAACTAGCACCGCGAAACATGACACGTTGTCGACGGCAAGTAAGGAATGATGTTATCCATTGTAATAAAGGTCCATGAATGCCGTGGGTCTTATGAAGCTTTTAATGAGCACATGGTGTGAAATAGAATCAAATCTTGCGGCTGTAATCCACGGATATAAGATCGTCACGCGCAGTTGGATTAGTCCGACGATCAAGGGCACCAAGCCATTCTGTGGTGGCTTCACAAAGGGCCGTGGTGCATGATTTGCCAGGAGAAAACCCATGCTGATTTTCAAACATGAGACCATTTGTGAGCAGGTGACTTCTCAGCTCATCCTGAGCTGAGTTGTGTGGTGTGACTGTGTCAAGGTAGATTTTGCTGTTGCATGTCACATACAGGTTCTCTAAATGACCTGGATCATGATGGTCCAGCCTACCTGAATGTATTTCACTGCCTTACCCAATTACCTTTTGGTCTTGCAAAACCAGACAGGCATAGGCCTGGTATAAGTACATGAAGGTGTAAGAGTAATAAATACATTGTGTAATTACACAAATATGTTCACAAGTTGCACATAATTATTCTTTCCCTCCAGTAGCCAAAGAAATAAATATTCATCCTTGACCAGGATTTGAACCTGGCACCCCTGGGTATCTAGACCAATGTTCTTACCAACTAAGCTATCAAGAAAGCCAATAGCATCAAAGCGTTATAGTATGGATGAGTTGACTTCTGATGTCAATGCCTGGCAGTATGCGCACACATCATCAAAATTTTCATTGTATTTTGCCTGGTAGTATGCGCGCGCATCATATTTTGATCAGGGCTTGTGTTTTTAAAACCCCTGCCACATCACAATAAGGCTATTGAATAGTGTAGTGGTTGCATACGGTTCACTCAAGCAAATCGATATACCGGCCCCTTGCCTTTGTTGATAAACATTGAGGTCAACTCATCTATACTATAGGCCCAAGGTACCAAATCATATCTCTCCCGCTTTTCCAGCGACAAGCATTAAAAGAGAAATAATATATCAATTGTAGTGAATTTATAAGAGAAAACATGATGACAAGAGTTACATAGTACTGTACATGTAGGTTACCCTTGAGTGCTAAGTAACTCATAGTCCTCATCTTAGTCGTCATTTCACAAGTTGTCATTTTGTTGGAGTGCAAAACTGAAATCCTGTTCAGGTAAAAGGTGGAGAAAGTTGATGGCAAATCCTAAGCATGTACGAGCGTATGTGTATAAATGAATTGGGCTATTCCAATTGAAATCCATACACCCCCTATGGAAGACTTGACCTTAATCTCCCACACGGAGTGTGAATATCAAATGGGGTTACCTGAATGGATGACTTCATTTGAAATTTACACCCCTGTGTGAGAGATTAAGGTCATGTCTTCCATAGAGAGTATGGATTTCATCTGGAATATCCCATTGTAAAAGACAACGTTGTACAAATTAGGAGCCATTGAGGAATATTGTGTGCAGGGTTGTAGCTTGCAAATTATTAGTGGCGGGTGTTGTTTGGGGAAAAAATCTTATGGGGGAGGCAAAGATTTTTTGGTAGGCAGAGGGTGGGCAAACAATTTTTGGCAGGCTGAGAGGGGTCAAGCAATTTTTGACCCTCCATTTTGAAATTTCAATTTTCAAGCTTCCTCAAATTGAATGACCAATAAATTATCCCACTCCTCCTGTGCTTCCTTTGGATCTTGACATTGGATGCACTGTTTTGGGGTTTAGAAGCTTGTCATAAATATGCGGCCAAGTGATCCCCACATCTCGGTTTAGAAATAGAAGGCACATGAAAGAAGCGATTTGGATCCAGAAAAAGGAGGATAACTAAGGGGTCGTCCATAATTTTCGCCATTTTCACTAGAAATCCTGGGCATGTGTACTTAAGAAAAATGGCGATTTGTTTGAGCAATACAAAAATGAAAGTGAAAAATTATGGTGTTTTCTAATATTTTATTCATAACTTAACCTAAAATTGTTCAATTTCGTTTAAATAACAATTTCTATAACATGACATGCAAACAATGATTTTCCCTTTAATTTTTAGTCTAATATGTATAGTGGTCCTATTTTACATTGTGCTTAATTTATTTCATACCAAAATACATTACAAAAGTATTTTCTATCTGTGCTAGGATCAATGGCAGCAAAGGCCCAAGTGTGGATTGTCAGTGTTGCGACAAAAGACAAGAAACCCATTGCAAGAACATACGCCAGACATGCCGAAGGGATGTCCCCCTGGTTCCTATATGATGTGATCCTGGGGGTTCTTGAAAAGAGAGTATTGGGATGTTCAGCAGATTTTGGGGTGCATTAGTCATTTAGTTTAGATTCGGGCTGCATTTTAAAATATATTTTAATTTATTGTTTGATCTCGTATTCAGGAAAATATGGTTTAAAAAGGATGTTTTTCAGCATTTCTCAACGCATCTGTAAAAATATTAATCCAGAACCAACTGTCCTCCTGGAACACTAACCCTAACCCTAATCGAACCTTTAACCAAAACTCTAACCCCTACCTCAACCCAACATCTCAATTTTGCTATAAGTAGTAGGTCTACTCATGGAAATCCTTCGCCATTTTATTTGTACGTAACTTCGGGGATCAGAGGGAGGGGGTAAAAAGTTACGTGACGCTTTGTATGTAAGTGAAAATGCCGAAAATTATGGACGGCCCCTAACACACTAAACCGAGATAAGAAAAATTACTTTCTACTGCATATTTATGATCAGCTCCTAAAACCCATCACAACGTCTCTAACGTCAAATTCTGAAGGAAGCAGATCATGAAGAGTGGGCGAATTAGTCATACATTGACATACAATTTGAGAAAGTGCTACGATGTAGCACAAAACATCATTGAGGTATGTATGTTTAATATCATGTTACACAATATTTTTTCTTTGGATTTGTTTACAAGATTTGCAAATGGTATTTAGCAGATGTGTTGTTATGTGATGCATGTATAATTAGTATTGGCTCACTTGTCTACTAGTTAAAACATCATACTATTGATTGTGATTCGGAGAAAAATTTTCAAATGGACCAGTAAAAGTGATGCCTATGCACCTGTTGCAATCAATATTCACAGCTAAGCAATGTGCTACCTGGGCTTGCCTGTGTGTGCAACTTATTCTGGCTATATCTGTCTTCCCAAGTGAAAATGCTGTATCTAAGTGGGTGTGTGTGTGGGGGGGGGGGGCTAGCAGGGCTTTGTGTGCAGGGGAACAAATACCCTTCAACCCTCCTCAATAATTCCAGGTGAAGTAAAATAATCAGATGGCAGTTTTTACCTATTTTTGCCAAATTTTTGGATCCGTGGAGCACCCGTACCCCCAGAACAGATCATCACTTTACCAAAAATTTGGTTTTGTCCTAATGTTGAAAATCTTTCAAAGCCACTATCCTGTTGTAATTAATAACTAACAAAACTGTTTTACACAAGAAATAGACTAATATTCAAAATAGAGTCCAAGCTCCCTTATCCAGGCATAGATAGCGGATGTTCAAAACTTCGAGGGTCTTATTGCTAAAATATTGATATTTTAAAATGATCTTCACTGATGTCACTAACTGCACCCAAAAATGTGTGCAATAATTGGGTATTGTTTTATGATGCTGTTTTGGACTATGTGACAATTATGAGCTGGCAACACCTGGTGTATCTGAACAAATTATAGTGGGTGGAATTGATCAAGTGTAACCATACCATTAAATGCACACATAAAAGAAATAAATTATAGACAATGAAATCATATTAATAATTATATAAATATTTTCAGATCAATACTATTTAGGCGTGTCATTTATGATGAATTTTATGTGCTGGTGTTTCAAGTGGTGTGTATCAAAACAAACAAATACAGGCAAGGTCAGTGGCATAGCATGAGTCATCCTATTGGGGGGACACCAACCATGATGGGGAGCACTGGCCTGATGGGGAGGGGCAATTTTCCCATACGAGATTGTTCTAAATTTTCCAATTTTCAATTGGGGGCACATGCCTCCGTATGATGCTACATGTACGCCACACAGCGTCATCATATATCTTTGTGTCAAAAATTACTGTGAAAGTACGGCGAATCCACTCGTTCTTCAACAGCTACACATGGCGATTTTGTTCGAGATAGGCCGAGCGACTCAGGCTAAGCATATCACTTGAACGATACGAGCTACTGCAGCATTTCCATTCATACACGTTTTTTCGATCTGTCAGGAGGTGTATGTGTTCCTTGAAAGAGGATAAAACTAACAGGGCTAAGAGGATTAAGTTTGTGTTATGCTAACACTATGAACAAGTATTGCGTTAACAAACATGAAGCTAAACATAAAAGATTTGACAGAGAAATCTGTGGTAGCACACTAGTAAGCTTCATAATTGCGCTAATTTCAACAAGTGATTTCATAATTGCACAATTGCGCTATTATCATTGAGCATTTTGAAAGTTGCATAATTGCAACATGTCATTCATAATTGCGCTAATTTCAAAATGAAGTTGATAAGGCCTAACAAAAAAATTGTTTGATTGGGGTAACCCGACCGACCCTAAAAATATGCCCAACCCTAGACTTTTTTTCATATTTTTTTTGCTCAAAAATATAAAAAATAAATAAAATTTTGAAAAAAGGAACAAAAAAGTTACCAAGGTCTTTATCAGATGCAATTTACCGCTTAAAATGTTTGTAAAAAGAATTTTTTTAAATTGCCGACCGACCTACCCTAATTTTTTTTTTTTTTTTACGCCAATCAAACAATTTTTTTCTAGGCCTAATTGCAAAATATTAAAGTAGGCTTCATAATTGCGCTAATTTCAACAAGTGATTTCATAACTGCGCTATTATCATTAAAGCATTTTGACAGTTGCATAATTGCACTGTTAACTTCATAATTCGCTAATTTCAAAATGTGGTTGATAATAGCAAAGAAGACTTCATAATGGTGCTAATATGAACATTACTGACAATTTGAAAATTGCATCATTGTGAAGGAGAATTCATAATTGATAATTGCTTGATGAATTATAGTGTTAATTTCTTCCATGTTTATTTATCCAGTGGTGATGTCTTGTGATGCTGTCCCCTGCAAATTATCAACTACACTAGAAGCCCTCTGTGTCACTTTCAACCACAACTATATGGGGATTATTTACATGTTACGTAGGTTATAGAGCATCTGATGTTAATGAATTGAAAACATATGCTATGTTATATCAAGCTAAATGAGTTGGGATATATTGGCAGTACCGGTATTGATTATTTCTGCAAATTATGTATTACCTTAATGACCAGGGTATCGTGCGCATTTAATTCCCCCTGCATCGCTGATCTCAAAGTGCCAGAGGCTTTGTTTTATTTACTCTGATCTTGCAGTTGGCAGGCCCACATCATGCCTCCCCCAACAAGAACTAAAAATCATATTCGGAAGGCAGGGGCTCTTACTGAAAAGGTGGGTGCATGGATGTCCCGGGAGGGACGTGTGACAGATTTGGGATGCATTTTGGCATAACTTGGATCATTCATTTCAGAAAACTGGTTTAGAGATAGGATTTTTCAAAAATTTTCATTCATATGTTTTTTAGCCAAATTTGTCAGCCATAATATTGAACTAATAAATATATAAATCAGTATATTTTTTGGTCTCTATTTTTTGGGTAATCCCAGCATCCATAGTTCCTGTACAACTGCAGTGTTTGCATACATTCATACAGACAGATTGGTGAGCTCTGGCCTTTACATCGGATAGCAATTTCTTAACCTCTGAAGTGGAAGACCTAATTACAAGACAAGACAATTAATACATAATGTTCCTTGGAAATATTACTCTGTCCCCGGGACTGTGTCATTGATCCTGGGAAAAGTTTTCTTGGTAGAACTATTGAAAGGTCCACTCACTTGGCATAGCATCAAGCTTGGCTGGCCGGGGCTAACACATACCTGCCAACTACTCCGATTTTCGCGGAGTTACTCCGATTTCCTAAGTTTTTTTTAATTTCTTTTCCAAAGTTTCGGCGACTTTGGAGAACCACTGGACCTATTCTGAAGTGCTAGGATCATTCACAGTTAATTTGAAAACAATTGGAAAAAAATTACAAAAAAATTACAGTTTGTTATCCTTAATATGCAAACCACTAACTAATGTTTACCTCTTCATCTAGCACATATTATAAATGCACTGGAAAACCAATGCATGTATAATAATGTGATAGATGAAGAGGTAAACATTAGTTAGTGGTTTCCATATTAAAGATAACAAACTGTAATTTATTTGTAATTTTTTCCCAATTTTTTTCAAATTAACTGTGAATGATCCTAGCACTTCAGAATACATCCAGTGGTTCTCCAAAGTCAACAAAAAATTTGACATGTTTTTTTTAAATGTTTTTTTTTTCTGAATTTTTAACTTTGTATTGTGCATCATATCAGTGTCCTATCAGTCACGTAGGCCTTGTTATAAAGCCCAAAAATCGCTTCAACGAATGATCGTTATCAAATATGTGTTGAAATTGTTGCCAGATATGGAGTATAAATCCCTCCTCAAATACAAACCTTCAGAATAGGTCTAGAGGGTGTCTCTAAAGTCGCCAAAAACTTTGAAAAAATTAAGAAAAAATGGATTTTTTTAAAAAATTTTCACCTTTGTATTGTGCATCATACCAATGTCCTATCAGTCACGTAGGCCTTGTTATAAAGCCAAAAAATTGCTTCAACAAATGATCGTTATGTACAAAAGTATAGGAAACTGCATTTTTAAAAGCACATTTTCTATGTGAAGGAAGCATATTTTTCAAACTCATAAAACAGGTCCCAGAATGTTTTTTCACATTTTTTTCAAAGGTTGTAGTCATCAAATATATGTTGCTAGATATGGAGTATAAATCCCTCCTCAAAGTGTATAAAGCCTAGGGCTTCATTTTCACCTTGTTCTTTATTGTTGTTTTTCTGTAAAATGTGTCTTCTGTGAAGGGGCTTATAAGGGTTTTTACAGTGTAGAAACCCTCCAGCTTTGGGGGCTTCCCCCAACCCCCACCGGGCTTTGCCCCTGGATTCCCACCAGGGGCCCTTAAGCGGGCCCCTGGACCCCCCGCCGTCAGAGGCGATACTACGGGCGCTTCGCGCCCTATGTTCGCCATGTACTCTGTTTTCTAGGTTTTCAATGTTGGCAGGTATGCTAACAAATTGAATAATAGTACAACATCAAAAATGGGATCATACAGATATTGTGTTATTTTGAAGTTGCTATGTTAGTATGTACGGTACTACATTTCTTTCTTTTTTTGTGTGTTAATTTGATTATTTTCTATATGGGTCTGCATTCTTGAACTTTTTTTGAGTATATTTTTGAAATGATTTGAGTGGGTGGGGAAGTGGGAGCAATGACCAGTTGTTAAATGCCGTTGAATGTATTCAATCTCCATTGTGATTGTTCTTAGAAAATGGAGGCCCGGATCAAAACCTCTTTACATGTAATACCTGTTTAATACATTGCATTGCATGATCACCTCTGACTTGAAATGATAGTATTACAATTACATGCTCATTGGCTGTGATATTAAGTATTGAAAAGGGCAATGATCTATGTGAAGGCTATGTGAGTCATCTTTGTTGTATCCGATTTACTCCAGATACCCATGTGCAGCACTATATTCTTCCATTTTTCTTTCTTTTTTTAATTAAAGAAATTGTTCTGTTTTACCCAATTGCTTAATCATAACTAAATTTCATGTGGTCAAATTAAAAAAATTAAATTATGCACATTATACTTTGCCAGAAAAGTCACATTTTGGGTTTTTTTCTCTTTTCTTAAATTAAAGCTATAATGTATATACGATATTTCAAATTTTCGGGTACATGTAATTTGTTTTTCAAACCTGATATTTTGGCATATTTGTAATGCTTACACATGTCCCAACTTATACCTATTTGGATTCAGCCAAATTCATTTGGTTTCTAGGACAACAGTGCTGTAATTATGACTTTACCCCCCATCGCACACCACAGATAGTAGATGAATTTCATTTTACATCATTAGTTTAGCTTCAAATGACCAGAAAACTTTACTGAGAGTTCAGTTGTTACTAATAATACAGTAAGCCAAAAAATTAAGGTACCAGTTGTGTTCAGTCACCCCTGTATATCCTAAATAAAGACAAATGTGTCAAAATTAAAACAAGCAGCCGATACCTGTACTCTTTAGCTCTGATTCAAGACCTTTGTTGAAATTGGTTGAGAATTAAAGAAACGGTGATCTAAAACCTAATGAAGAAACAAAATCAAAAGTTACACTTTTGTGTTCTAATCAATAACAGCACAACGCTAGTTTTAACGTGCTAATCAATGGAAGCACGGCGTTAGTTCTCTTGTTCACGAATGCTTTGTGTACAAATCAATAGGGCTTGCAATGGACCAAACTGCAACTTTTAAATTGGCATCTTCCTTGGGTATTTGGATCGCCGTGGTTTTATTTCTAGAACAATTTCAACAAATGAGGTCTTAATTTCCAGCTAAAAAAAGCAGCTATTTGCTGCTGGTTCCAATTATGACATATCTGTCGTTGTTTAGGATATACAGGGGGTGAACATAAATAAATAAATAAAAAATAATAAATGTAGATATTTATATAGCGCTTTATGCCGTAAACAGCCTCAAAGCGCTTTACATTAATTCCGCCGTTATTAGAATATGTCTGAACCACGTTTGCTGCCTACAAATGGCCCAGGGTTCATCAGTACAACGACTGTGACTACCCCTAACAGCTTCCCATTGCACCTGGGTGGGGTGAGGCAAAGCGTGACAAAGCGCCTTGCCCAAGGCTTAACACGGTGGCAGGACGGGGACTCGAACCCACGCACGTCAAGCAAGCTCTCAGATTATGAGTCCAAGGCCGTAACCACTGAGCCACCGTGCCCTCAAACATAACTGGTACCTTAATTTTTTGGCTTACTGTATTTGGCAAAGGATAACCAAATCAAATTTGGTCCATATTTGGACAGTAATTGGTCCATATCAATTCACATAAGTTACATATCAGTTAAAATGTTTCTATACCTTTTTATAAAACGGGCAACTATTATAACAACAGCAAATAAAACCCAAATTCACCTTTAACTTTGAATTTGCAGAGCTTTGAGCTGTTGAGACAAACAACAATCTTGACAATCAATGAATCAACTAGTCAAAATTCAATATTCATGCGTCATTTTTGTAAACTTTACATTACATCAACCTTTACATTCCCAGCAAATACACAGGGCCTGCAAATACAAAATGTTTTTAAAACATTTTAAACATATTGTATTTAGGGGTTTGGTTTAGGTTCAGGTAAAAATCTAATAACATTTTAATGTAAAAATGTCTGGTTTTATGAAGGTCATGAAAAAAGGTTTTATAAACGTTTTGTATGAAAACACATTGCAACAACATTTTTAAAATGTTAAAATATTATTGTAAAATAAATTTTGGAAACATATTTGGTCAAATATTTTGTCAACACTTAAATCAATGTTAAAATATTTTGCAGTAAGTTTTCAAAAAACGTTTTTGAATGTTATTAAATTATACCCTTTATAATTATATAATAAACCCTTTTGTGAATAATGTCAAGAATGTTTGCTGGGTTTAACCAACACATAATAAAACAGGAACATGAAGATCCGAGAAGCCATCAAGACGCAAATACTTACGCTCAACAGAGAAATCGGATATGACCTGCCCATCTACGATGATCTGCTGACACTGATCGGAGGATTTAAAACACAACACTGAATGAAGACACTGTGATGGTGTCGCAAGCTGAGTCATTGCAAACCAAGACTCAGACAACTGTAACTATTTATTCAGAAGCATTTTTTCTGGGTTTTTTAATGACCAAAACTTTCAGAAACTGCCTGATTTTGTTGTAAAATGTTTCAGTTAGATACCTGTTTGGTCTTATAATACCTCTTACTTTTTTTCGCCAGCCCATTCGGGCTGGTACCTGTTTCAGGTTTGGGGTCAGTTTACTCAAGAGATTATATTTTAGTGGTATTGGAATGATTTTTTTTTTTTACTTTTTGTGGTTAAATTTTTTAAAAATATTTTAATTCGATTTGTTAGGAAAAGTAAGTATGTTTTGCCGTTTCAACGAAGCTAAAGCAGTGAGTATTACCAAAGTTATGTTTGAACTAATTAATTATGACTTTAAAAGTTTAAAGGCCTAAATGTAACAATAATAGTTAATATATATAGCATCATATGGTCAGCAGAAGAAAATCTGACATCACCTATGATGTCATATCAGTGTCCTTGACCGGGGTCCTTACTCCTTGACCACTGAACAGCGTGATATCATGTTGATAACAGATCTATAGAATCAAAATCTTCATCATATCCCCGGATCATATCACAGATTCTCAACAATCTGTGATCATATGGACCATATTGATGTGAAAGTAGTTATCTATCATATCCTGTGTCGTTTTATGGATAAAAATGACTCAAAATGTTATTGATGAAATGGTTGCTATCATAAACATCAGTTTTGTCTTTTCAACGGAAAAATCCGATGCAAAATAAAGTTTTTAGGGCCTAGCTATAATATGGGCATAATTTATGCATATAGTATTGAACAATGTACCCCATTTGACATGCACTTATAGATAAATAAATTGTCTTACTTTATTAATTTAATAACTTCTTTATTATAAATAAAATGACACATAACTATTTGATTCATAAAATTACATTCAACAAAATGATTGGAGAGAAAACACACAAGGCACTAGGCAGACTGTTATAGAATGGAGTATGTAAGATGCCATGTCCATAGCTTCGCAGGAGTTTCCGACTAGCAATCAACATGATCAGCACATTCAGAAAAACACAGTTTAAGAGTGAAGATTGTAGTGAGTAACCAGTCCTTTATAAATGTGCTGGCCACTATCTATTATAATATAGTAGGCTTAAACTATACATTGCGAATTAATTAAGTTATTTTAAAATAAAATGTACATGTAAGTTAACTCAAACGGCAGTGTATATATCGAAAGCAGTGAAATCGGACATTCCTAAGCGAAGATATTGAGTTCGTAAGTTCTGGTATTACAAAATTGGAAATTGAGATATCGTGGGTAAAAAGCTGAAAAGACAAAAAAAACCAACGACAACAACAACAACAACAACAACAAAACAAACAGACCAGAACAATTTGGAGTACATGCAATGAATTAAAAGAGTTGACATGAGATTAGGAATTAATGTTTTCTGCTGTTTCAGTGTGCATGTTCTCATCGTTGATGGTTTGGTGGACTGTCATTTAGATGTAAGCGTGATCCTAAAAATGCCTTTCACATTGACCAAAACTAATTACAAGACCTCTTCTACATTGAGGCTGGCTTTCCCTTTTAAAGGGAATTTTTATCTTGTTTACAAACTTTTCCACTTCAAAGGAAGTTATTATTTGTATGACTCACCCCCAGGGTTTACTCCTTCCCAGTCCTTGATCAATTTCTTGGAATCCTAATAGTGAAGCTAAGGTTTATAGCAATGTGTTTAAAGTGATCATGTGTCACTGACTGTAATTTGATTGCCAATTATTGTTGACTTAACTGAAAGAGCAACATAAAATGCAAACTTCATGTCGGGAAACGGGTAAAACATACAAAATGCAGGGGACAAGAAACAACACATGTAGGCACAGAAGTAGGTAAAATTTGATACCTACAAATTGCCAATCAAAGCATTGTTCATGGACTATTTAATAGTAACTCATGCATATGATTATCCTATACTCTAGCTTCCTACTCCCCCGGGCCTATACCCCGGGGGCCTATACTCCTACCACTACCTCTGTAATACTACACAGCTAGCACCCTCTCTCATCTGCAGCAAGAGTTGAGAATGCCACTGCAGCAAGAGTTGAGAATGACATGCGGTAGCCTAGCCATCAGCCAGCACGTCGGGCGCGCTGATTAGCTGACGGAGCAAGCTCCCGGATGTCGCGCATGGGCAGAAACGGCCCATTATATGAGGTAATGCAGAAATGAAATTTAAAGGGATGCTACACGATTTGGGTAGAAAAAAAAGGGGATTACCTAAAAATAATATTATTTGTTGGCTTGATTTACCAATACCGTTTCACACTCAAGGAACTTGCCAGGGGAAGTGTACCTTTGGATTTGGGTGAGTGCATCTGACACCAACACAGGTAAATTAATAGACTATGAGACATGGGCATTTTTCTTTCACTTCCGTAGTCCACTCTCATGCCATGTTTGAAAATGAAACTGATTTGGAGTAATGAAAACAACCAAACAAAAATATTTTCTCTATGATGCAATAATATTGTTTGTTTGCCCACTTGTTTACACTTTTGCCTGTCCTTGACTCTTTAAATCTCTTTTCAATGATATTGGGAAATCCTCTTGCACAATGATAAATCTGATATGGATGACTGAATTTCAATACCTCACTATCTGACTGTGCTTACTATTGACTGAATAAGGAAGCTATAAGTTTTATAATAATAATGGTTGTCAACCGAATCTAGTAAACAAGGTAATGGATTTTGATGGATTTTGTGCATTAAGTGTGAACATTGACATCACACTTTTAGGTGTATTATATATTATATATTTATGTATTATATATTATATAATGCATATTTTCCAGTTTCCCAGTTTTGTTGTATGAGGGTACTACACCTGTGGTAAATTTGTGACTATTTTGCATTTTCTCAAAAATAATAACACACTGGTAACAAAAGTTATGTATATTGTTGGGAAAGGAATCCAATTACATAACTTTTGTTACCACTGTTTTATTAGTTTTTGAGAAAAATGCAAAAATAGACACAAATTTATCGAGGGGTGTCGTACCCCCTTAAATTGGGACTTCCCTATTCTGACTATTCAACCACAAGACTATGTATGTAAGGAGCTGTGCAATAATATGAGCCCTGGGGAGGGTAAAATTTTTTGGCCAGCTGGGGGGGGGGGGGGCTATTTTTGGCATAAATTTACGGGGCACCTTTAAGGGATCTAAAATGAGCGTTTATTGTGTTTCGACAGTATTTTTTGTGGGACATGAGAGCACCTCGGACCTATCAATTGCATTCTGAATCTGAAGCATGTCTTTCTGATATCAAATAATTTTCATTTTTGAAAATCACAATATAATACAAATTTTATGACAAATTATAAAAATTTGATATTTTTCAAATTTTGATATATAACAGTCCTCAAGTAAATTATATAAATCTAATGATATATTCTTAAAGTGTATGTAGCAGGAGGAAAAGCCGATGGTCAATTGAAAATTTTGACCTTTCATATTGAACATATAGATTTTTTTCCCAAAAAGACCTAATTTTTTTGGGTGTAATAAAAAAAAAAATCCATATCTTCAATACTGAAAGGTCAAAATTTTCAATTGATCGTCGGCTTTTCATCCCACAAGTACTGTTAAATATCAAAAATATCAATTTTTAATGATTTGCCATAAAATGTGTATTAAATTGTGAATTTCAAAAATCAAAATTATTTGATATCAGAATGACATTCTTCGTATTCAGAATGCAATTCGATATGTCTGATGTGCTCTGATATCCCAAAATAAATACTGTCCAAACGTTCATACCCGAGCCCTTAAACATGCTTTAAAAAGGCTTAGGGAAAATATGCCAAATTTCCTGCTCGCTATACGCAGTGGTAGTGCCAGAAAAATTTTCGGGGGCATTGAGGGGGCAAAGTGAATTTCAGGGGTTTTTACTGGGGGCATTTCCCCCTCATGCCCCCCCCTGTGGTGCCGCCACTGGCTATATGCTACACTTCAATCATGTACTAGTATTTGGATGATTTAAGGTTTGCAAATTGGGAACCCAAATATTTGGCATGTGTAAAGGGTGGGGGTTAAGATTTGTTTGGTGGAAAGCTGAGAGGGGCCAAGCAATTTTTGGCGTGCCATTTGGAAATTATTGCACAGCCCCTTCAGTGCTTTTATTGCAGGTTTTGCACCATTTAGAGTTAGACTTCCAGGGGGCTGAAAGTTTTGGTTAGGTTTCACATTTTCTTCATCTACCAAAGACAGAAATGTTTACAAATATCTTTAAGGAAATTTATAAACTTTTTTTCTTCAATTATTTTGTTTGTAGTTTGGTGGGTCAAGTTTTTTCTTTGCCCACTATCCTGGTACAGGCTAGTGCTACATGCATCAAATTTGTGGACAGAAAATCTAGTGTATCGTTATGCAGTATGCAGACTTTTTATTAGACGTACAATATTGTATGTAACATATCTAACGTTATTTAATCTATTGCCATTCTATTTCCAGTAATGTTAAAGTTCTAACAAATGTTTGATGACGTAAAATCGATAATATATTTCTACCAGATATTATACATAACATATTATCGATTTTACGTCAACAAACATTCGTTAGAACTTAAACATTACTGGAAATAGAATGGCAATAGATTAATTAACGTAGATATGTTACATACAATATTGTACGTCTAATACTCGGGAGTCTGCATACTGCTTTAAAGATATGAATGTGTGTGTTCAGGAACCCCAGTCAGGAACATCATTAATTGTAATGGAGTATGTTTTCATAGATAGTGAAGTAGTAATTACCTGACCTACTTGAAGGACAGATAAACTGATACAGTCAATATATGATGAAAATAATTATGATAATGAAGGTCATGGACATGTCTTGCCACGAAATCTCTCCTGTTTACGCCTTGTTGCCATTGTTCAGAATAGCATAGTGCCACCTGTCACGAGTTTCCAAGTGATAATTTGTGATTGGCTAGCTACTCCCACTTCTAGAAAAATAGAGCACTAATTGTTTCACGGCAGTGAAATGATGCCACTTTCCCCCACATCTCATATGCACAGTTTATCCCTTACATATCCTGTGTCATGAATAGGTATGTAGCCCACCAGCCCTGTGGTTAAGAGTCTAGGAAATAATTCCTAATATCTCATACCCTAGTTTGTATGCCTTTATCTAATCTTGCCACACATGACAACTTACTAATTAGCCCTAACCCGGAAAAGAGTCTGTCCAGGAGTAGGAATTTGTTAGCCTTTTTTAGAAACATGTTTACAATTGGCTTATAGCCATCACATGCTGACAATACACATAACTGATTGGTTAATCAAAACTAGCAGGGGCCTGATTACAAAGTAAACATATTCTGTATAGAAAACTGTGCAGCAAGTTTATTTACTTCAGAAAATTACTACATTGCACAAAACTAAGTCCATTATCTATACTCTATAGTTAATTGAATGTTAGCTAATGTTTATTGACTCTTGTAATAACCCATGTGTAGGCCTATAAACCTGTATAATATTGGTGTTCATACATATGACCCTGACAAAAGCTAGTAAGAGCAAGCTGTGTAATTATTTTGTTTACTTGTGATAAGATACAATTTTCTTCGTAGTTCTAGCCAAATTTGTTTCTTAGTACCGTAGGTGACTAAATAAAAATTCCTTTAAAAAGGAATGGGCGCCCAATGTGAGCTTGGTCGTGATGTGGTAAATTTCATGGTGGTTAGATTTGGTATTATCTCTTGCAAACCCGGTGACACCTCATTATAGAAATCAGACCTGTCGATAGGTTGTAAGAGGGGATAGCCTTTTCCAGGCATGAATTGGGCCATATATAAAGAAAGTTTTGCTACTTTGCAATGCAATAAAGACCTAAATACAAAACGAGATCCTGTAGGTGGCTCCCGAGGTGGCTTAAAAAACTAAATGCAAAATGAGGTTTTTAAAAATATTGTTTTCCAGAGTCAAGACGCAGGTATCATTATTAAGCCTCATATCACTTATTTATTGTCGAATAAGTGCAGAGTAGGTTAGATATGAATACCGGTATTGAATGTTAGACCAAAGTAGCTCAAAGTACATGTACTATACACCTGATCCAGTGGCGGATTTATAGGGGGGCGCACCCGGCGCGCGCCCCCTCTATTTTTTGCAGATCGGCGCCGGACTCTGTGTATTATTGCAGAGCGGCGCCTGACTTTGTGTGGGCACCTAGCCGCAGCAGCGGCGGTGGTGGCTCGGCGCCCCCTCTATTGAAAATTCCTGGATCCGCCCCTGTGATCCGTGAACTTGTCTTTTTTAAAGACAAATTCTTGTTTTGGATTAAAAAGATATTAGCCTGTTTTTCCAAATGAAATATACAGAAATCCTATTCCGAAATCCTAAGTTCTAACTGGCAATGAAAGTCGTAATATAAATATTTGACCAATTTTTGGAAATAAGGCCAAGAAAAAAAAAAGTTGTTTGCTTGTCCTCGTCTGACCAGGGATGTGTACTCTAACATCCCTGGTCCGACCGACCATCTCGGCAATCCTAACCGTAGAACTTTGACTTAATTCAGATTAAGTATTCTAATTTTCATAACCCATAATTAACATAAAAATATTAAAATTTATGAGCAAAATAGAATGTTTAGACTTGTGTCAAGTCTGAATTTTGTGACTGCAATTGTAAGAAAACATGAAAAATTTTGTTTTTGGCCCATTTTCCCTCAAATTGCAAAAATATTTAAATTTGAATTTTATTGCCAGTTATTGTTACAACTATTAACTCAAGGATTTAGGATTTTAGCTATATTTCATTTGGCAAAATGGATTTTTTTTTAAATCCAAAAACCTTTGTGCTGCATTTTTTTGGAATCAGGAGTAGTTCTTTGTTGATCATGAAGAGGATCCCCCAGGAGATCCATGTAGTTGCCAGCTTTCCTCTTAGTTGGGTCTCTGGGCACAGACCCTAGAATTTCAGTGGTCTGAGTACTTCAGATAGGGCATAGAAGTGGAAACGTTATAATGCTAATTTCCCGGGGCTAATTTACATTTGCACATTCTGTATTCCAAGCAGCTATTGCCAAAATAAACTTGCAAAGCAGTGCACATACCGTAATACCATATGGGCTCCCTTGATATAATGGCATTTTAGGCACAAACTAAATGTGCCCTCCTACCAGCAAAAAGGGCCCTGGGATAAGGGCACAGACCCTTAATTCTTATCAAGATTTTCAGAGGGAGCTGTTCATTTGTAGGGGCCTTATGTGAAATTTACCGTCAAGGTTGCCCATGTGGCGAATACTTTTGGTATAAAATTATATATATTCCTGTAGTGTATAAAACAATGTACGTAAGCTTCAAATCACAAATTAATATTTCAGGTCTTCAACCTCAAATAATAAATATCTAGTGAAACGTTTAAAAATTGACAATGTGTGCAAAATTAATCACACAAAATGTGGCACTTTTGAATAAATCACACAAAATATTTTTTTAAGAGTATGTGAAATGTGAGCATAGACTGACATACAAAATGTATGAGTTAACATGTATCAGAACAATATGAAAACACATTGAGCATGATGAGTCATCAACCATAGGCTTTGTGAAGGCCTATGCATCAACACATCGTTTCCCCAGGCACCTTGTTTTGAACATTTAAAAGTTTTTCAATAATTCATGAGAAAACCAACTGCCCAAAAAAAGCATGAAATGTTCATGCATGCAATATTTTGGAAATCTGGCATTAACAATTTAAGAAATTTTACCCTCATGAAAATTTCAGGCTCCAAATGTAACTTACCGGTACTACCCAATGGTGAGTAAGTCACCCATGAGCGGCACTTTATTCTGCAAGTATGCACCGTTCTGTAAATAATCAAAAGCATATCAAAAGTGGTGTACCAGATCTGCACCTAATTATTCACATTCTGATAGGATATAATGTTTTCTCAAGAAGTCCTTGGAAATTAATTAGGCCTATAATACATCATACAACATGTTTTCTCATTATGTGAGAAACAAAATAATGAAAACAGCCCTTTTGACTTGACACACAAGATCAAACACACTCAACTCATAAAATTAATTTTTCTTGCACTTCTTGTGCTTTTTTATTATTTTTATTTCAGTTTTTCCATCTGTTTTTCCTTCTTCTCATCTCCTTTTTCAAAAATAGTATAAAACATTTTGTCCATCCTTTGACATCCACCATTACTTGTAATGGCTTTCAATAATTGTAACAAACAACATAAAATATTATCATATCTTTTTAAATTGCTCTCGTATCTGAGATAGTATGCATGCCCATGATTAAGCTGCATAAAAATTAAAATCAATAATGTTGTGTTATCATCTGGGGGATTTTCATGAATGAAGGTGGGAGTTTTTTGTTTGTTTTACCAAATGCAAAACTGGCATTACTAGCTCAATTGAAATCCTCTTCGACACATTCTTGGAAAATGATTTGAGGTACTTTTTATTTGATGGTTCCCAGGAGTAGAATACTACGAAACTTCTTGTTGCCAATAATAACCCTTATTGACTTTTGTCATCAAAATTAAATTGCTGGAGCGTTCAAATTAAAGTGATATTGAAAAATCGCCAAGATATGTAAATCATTGTCAAAACTATCTCAGATACAAAAGCATTTCTTTATTTGGTCAACCCATCTTCCTTGGACCCTCAGACCACTTCGTATTAACCTGATTTTGTAGAAGTACACGTACATATATATATATATTATTTTTAAGGGTTTTTTTTAAATTAAATACCCTTTACATGTACATTTTATTCTAAAATACAATGTCACAGTTAACTGTTAATATCCTAAAATATCTATTTGTATAATCTTAAAAACTATGTACCATGTGTTATTCCTTCTTTAATCATACAAATAACATATTTTTGTATTTAAATTAAAGCCTATTAGACTGGACTGCTTTCAGAATCTCTTGTAAGAACATATTTTCCCAGGCTTGTAAAAATAACAATTTATTTCAATGTTTTTTGTTATTGCTAGATTTTCTTCTTACTGCGACAACTTTTCTAAATTAAAATGTTAAAAGTCCTTCCTGCTGGATTTTGTTCATGTTTTCAATTTATTTAGTTCTTCTAAAACTTGTGTTACATGTATTTTACACTGGCAAGATTGTGGTACTTTGGGCTAAAATAAATGTTAATGAAAGACTTATAACATGTTTTTACAGCTAACATAAAATTTATCTTCCCAGAGAGAAAAAAGACATGGTACAAAGTAGTCAATTTTGACTACGGTAGTCTTTTTCTATCGATGAAAGAATATTTGTCACATATCTTCCCTTTTAGATTTCTTTCAATATCGGTCCTACAACATCTAGTTTAGCACCTATTTTCATGGTCAGAGTCCCTGGCCTGTATTCTGTAACAAGATGGGAGACAAAAAGATAATCTCAATTCCCATTTACTTTTATGCATTCAGTATATACAGGCTAGGCTTTAAAAGTTTATCTCTGTAACTTGTCAACTTGAGAAGTTAGTCAATTTATTCACACCTTCAAAAGTCCTAAAATATTTAGGCCCTATATCAATATAAGAGATCATAAATAAGTATAAATCATCATTCCAATTTTGTTTTGGGTTTTCATAAAAAACAAAAAAAACACATTACAAATACCATTTTTGGTATCCTTGGTCCACTGTAAAAAAAAAGTAATTCTTTATCTCAAAAGTACTCCATAATACTGATCAATAAATTCTCTCAAACACTATATGTCGCTACATAATATTTAACTTGTACTTTTCACAACTTTTTGTCAATTTGAAAACCCTAGTCTGTTCCTTCAGTTGTAGTTGAGACCATGTTCCACGAAATTTTTTTAGTGCCATTAAAGGAAATCCCTTACTGGTACACAAAATAAAAAGCCTTTCCAGCAGGCTTCATATAACAATAATTTGCTTGACATTTTTTGTTTTAGTTTGGTCAAGTGTGCTTACTAGTTACTACACATAAACTTCTTAAAACATGAAAGAAAAGTTCTTAGTTATCATAAGTGACATATAATTCAAATTTCGCTTTTTTGTACATATATGTACAATTAACCAAAAGGTTAAGGTTTCAAAAGTAAATATCACTGAGTTGCAGACATTGCTAAATTCAAAGTTCACTGAGTATGTTTACAGAATATACATACCGGTACATAGTAAATACATAACCTCAAAATGAGGCGCACACATTTTCTTTAAATTTTATCTAGATCGGTTCAAACTCACTTTGTTTTCTGCTTTGATCGATACACTCACCCAGCAACAATGTAAGTAATGAACCATTTAAAGAACAAAACTACTAATTCAAAAACTGAATAAGGCATTGTATGCTAATAAGGTAGACCTTGACATAATTGTGTTGGTTCAACCCACCACCTCACATCTGCTCTAATGACCTTCATTAACAATAATTAGTTCTCTACCTTCTTGATTTTTATTCTGTACAAATAATCCCTATTTACTAATTTGCCTGACCACAACCATTTAGAGACAAACCATGTTACATATGCATGGAGGACCATTTGAGTGGGTCTGGTTTTTTTGACCGTTCTCCAACACAAAAGCAATCTTGACACCAAAATGTAACAACATTTCTTCAGTATACAAACAGCAACTTTAATATGGCACACAAACTGATAAGCACCAATATAGTTTTACTTTCATAATGAAAAGAAGTTGAAATTTCATCCAGGTGTCAACAAAACTTTAATTCTTCACATAGGGTCTTATTTTATGCAAACCATACCGAACTGAAATGCTTCCTGGTGAAAAAAAAAAATGATAATATAAATAAGACGGGAGCATGGTTTAAAAACAAGCTGTACGTACCCCCTTATAAGGCCAAGGAAAGCCGATTTTGAGTTTCCCGTCACCCGCCCTCACTTCATTTTCTGACCCTCACTTGAATTCATTATTGTGATTTTCCAAAAAATACCGATAAAAACTGGTTATATTTGCCAAAAATATTATGAATATCCCTTTATTTTTTGTGGAAAAATCAAAATCAAAACATGCATTTTGCTGTCAACCTTGCAGACTCTTTTTAATATACTTTTGAATCTCATATGGGCTAAACATCCATCTTCAAGTGAGTGAGCGGCAATAACAACACATTTTACATGTGTGTTGGTCATAATAATGAAAGGCAGAAAAATAATGAATAATGAATAATGAAAAAGTTACCTCACTTATTTTTAGAAATTATGTGACGGGAAACTCAAAATTGACTGTTAGGGGCCTAAAGCTTCACAAACAACAAAATGTGCCATTTCAATATTCACAAATACCAGGGCCCTGCTTGAACAAAACACTATTCAACCAAAGTTTACTGACCTTTACCAGCATGTTATTGAATAAATTTAAGCTTCACATTTAGATGGGAATAAACAGCTGTAAAAAACAATCGCGTGTGAAATTCATGCTACATGTACAGTCCTGGCAAGTCATGTGACAATGATAATCACCAAGGCTCATCTTTGCTTTACATGTTTGCACTTGTTTTGACTTGGCACAAAAATTGTTCTCAATAGTACACGGTAAAGGGCTTTATTGGAATAAGTTTCTGACTGGAATAAACATTGAAATTATGCATTTTTTGACAGACAAAATGTTTTTTATAAAAAACATTTCAATACCATGTATTTAACTGGCCTGGAAAATGCTTTGACATTGCTTTTTTCCCACAAATATGGTTTAAAAGTCTCCCTCCTATAAATGCAGAAATATCACTGAAATCATGCATTATACATCAGACAAATTTGTCATAATCTAGTTATCTAGTGTAAGTGCAACAACAAAATATTGATACATTTTCTGAGCATTTCAATTGAAAGCAATTTCATTGATTAAAATCACATGAACAACTAAATCCCAAATGTTACAATAAGCTTGATGTACAGGCAAGTATCATTCCCCTTAATGTAAACCAATTTTTACCCTGCATTTATCACGTACACATGTGCAAACCACCATGCAAAAAGCATAGGGACCTGGATTTATTAATTACAAGCTGGACTGTAAAATATGGTTGACCTTGAGAACACAAACTGACTGTGATGACGACACTGAATGGAAAAATTGGGCATTGTGATTCATATGGCTGTTGCATTGTGAAACTCTCAACTTTACTCAAGTGTGAATGGATTTTTATGCACAAACAACTATTCACACTGATTTCAATAACTTTTGACATTAGGTCCCTATACCAAAAGACTAGAAAATACAAAGAAAATTTTGCAGTACTTGTAAACAGTTCAGTTCTGTGATTTTTGTAATGGTTTGAACAAAGGACAAGCGTGGCCAGGCAGAGAGATGAACATGAATACTTTCCTCATGTCAATGTACCAGGTTAATAATTTTTGTAGGCCCGTTTTGTTTATTGGTACAATGTAATACAAATTACAAATACAGTGAGTAACATTTATATCTTGGTCCTAAATTGTTTTTGAACATAGACATTTTTGTTTTTTAAACAAGCTTGAAATAAAATAAGTACTGTAAAAGTGGTAATTTTCGGATGTGCAATTTTTCGCCATAATTTGCAGATTTTGAACTTCTTTGCTTGTTCTTAAATTTCTGATTTTGCATTTTAGTACACAGACCAATGAATAAAATAACACATTCGCGCATTTTAATTTTAGCAGTAACTGTGGCGAGCGCCAATTATTGGTCAGCAAAAATTTTAACTTTTACAGTGGTGGGAGAGAACAAAAAACTAACTAACTCTACTATCAATAAAAATACACAGGTTATTTTTGTGTGTCAAATACGGAGGAAAAGCTAAATTCAACTACTTCAACTATTTAATAATTTTGGTACAATAAATATTTTTATATACTGTATAATTATGGACTTTCTTTACTACGAAAGATAAAGATTCATTATACCTACTTGCATTGTGTTCAGACGAATATCAAAATATAGATTCTTTCTAGCAATTACAATGGTTTTCCGTTATCAAAAACTACAATTTTGTTATCAATTTCTGTATAGGGTGCAAATTCAACCTGTACAATGTGACTTATTTGTTATTACTTCTTTTATTCCTCGCATTGAATGTGCAATCAATTCATGCAGCTTGCATGTGCAATTATGATAAAGATCACAGAATTTTGCTCAGTTTTGAAATTTTTTGAACACTATCTGTGATCTCCTAGAAGTTTTTAAAACTCTATGAAACAAAACAAACATACTATAATTGCCAATACCAGAATTGGAAATACATGTACCAATGTTTTTGTAAAGAAAAAAATCATAATAATCAATACACAATTAAGAAATTACTATGGTAATAAGTTATTACATGTATAAAAAATTTCTATGCACACACAGTTTCTCAAATTGAACCAACCGTGACCCAAAAATGATCGAAATTGAAGATTAATTTTGGTTTGATTTATCATGTTCATAATCATGATGTTCTGCAGTCATCTCTAACTAGTTGATAAACTGACGTTTAACTAGGGAGTTTATTTTTTTTATCAATTTGATCATGAATGTTAATGTGCTTTTGAGAAATGGACTTTAAAAAAGGGGCTACAATGTTAATTTTATGTTTGGATTTTTTTTTAAATATAGGTAACTGCTGAAATTTTCTTTAAAAAAATTTTAATCTTAGGAAAAGGCCATGTATGTAAAAACAAAAAACTTTTTCCAACATTTTTGGGTCAGATCTAGGCATCCTTTCCCTGCACTTTTAAAACCCAACCTTCAAAAATTGGACGACACATCCATATGCATTGCTTTATTGCACAATTTACCAAAAAATATCAGGATGCATTGATAGAGCTTTGATTTCAAAACCATCCAGCAAGACATTGGGAGTCCGGGACGAGTTTATTTCCACTTGGCACTATTTTCGCCGCAGAATGAACAGCTTTCATTCTGACATCATCATGACACCTGTCGGCAGATACACTCTTAGTCTCTGTTCAATCGCCGCACGGCACTGCGGACAGGAGTCCAGTCTGTCGGCACACGACTCGCACACGAGGTGGCCACAGGGAAGAAGCGCTGTGCTCAACAGAGCATCCATGCACACTTTGCACTGCATTGCGCCTTGAATGTGTCTTAATTTCTCTTGTAATACTTTTGGGTCCGTTGTGTCATGAAGATCTTCGGTCTCTTTCTGAAGCTCCTGCAGAGACATTGAATTCTCCTCATGGAGGCAGCTAGCACCAGACTGCCCTGTGACAAAGAGTTTTCTTCTCGTTGCATCATGGGCTTCTCTCCATGTGCGTTTCACGTCAAACGAGTACCTCTTCCCCAAGTCCGAATTCTCATTAAACAGCGAGATGAAACTTCCTTTCAAGTCTCTTACAAATTGCGATCTGACAGGAGGGTTTACTGTTTCACAGTTGAAGAAAGCGTGTTTCTCGGTGATTGCACGGTAAAGTCCTTCTGCTGCTTCTTTGCTGACTAGTTTGAAGGTCATGTTCAGTGGGTTAACAGCTTCACCGCCTTCTTCAAAGTAGGAGATACTGCAACTTCTGTTGTTGGTAGACACCTCAACAATCAATTGTAAATTTGTCCTGCAATGACAGAGAAACAGGCACAGAAACTAATTAGTATTGCTCAATTCAATAAACTTGAAATTAGGTGTGTTTTTTTCAAATTCCAAATGTCTGAAATTGTTTGTGTTCTACATTTATTTTTAAACTGATTTGACTACAAATCAAGCATAGTTAGTGAGTGAGATTTTACGATATAACCAATAATAGTATTCAACTTCTTTTGATTGTTGTTCTGAGTCACACTAAAATGGCTATATCTCTGGAAGCACAAGTCTAATTATAATAATAATAATAATAAATACTGAACTTATAACGCGCACAAATTTCCAAGGGATGCGAGGCGAGAAGAAGACAGAAGGAAGGAAACATCATATATTTGGGGAAGAGATGAGTTTTAAGGAGACTTTTAAAAGTCCCAGTGCTATGGGCCATTCTGATGACTATTGGCAACTTATTCCAAAGACTAGGGCCAGCCACAGAAAATTATGATGTGTATTCAGCAAAATATAGCTCTGAGAGTAGTTCATCTAATGAGACTGATCGACATCAGTCATTTTGCTTGATCGCATCGCAAAATTAATTATTACTCTGGTAAAATACTTGACAGTTCTGAACATATCTAGTACCATGGCAACAGAGATAGCAAAATACATTTTAATGCCGGTAAATTAAAAACCGATTTAAATCCAACTTACTTTTGCGTAACTTCTGCTCCAAATAAGAATACACCCTGAGGGCCAACACCCACACAGCAGTTTTCTCCATGTTGGTCTTTGGCATCGTACATCTCCAGTCCATAATTATCAAATCCTGATGTTTCTTGGAGGAATTGGTACTGAGCTGTGTTTGGTGTCATGCCCCGCAGTCTTGCGTGTTCTGCTAGCACGGTAGTCTCAAACTCTTCACATTTCCTTTCCGCCATGAAATAGTTGTATTTCACCCCTTGTTGGAAGTCACCCTGTTCGGCCTGGGCTACGAGGGCGCTCACTCTAGCCATGTCTTTCTCAGATGACACCTTGAGTTTCTCCTCGGCTATTTCCAGTTTCACATCTTGGTAAACAAGGTGCCTGGAAGAAAAAAATATCAAAAAAATTGCAGATTTCATGAGTACCAACACATATCCCATAAGCTGTTTGCACATTTTTACTACACACGTTGATCTTCATTTGAAATGAAATGCACATTGGCATAACAAGTTTAGGGTTTCAATTGCAACTTAGGCTTTCTGCATTTTCCACAATGGTATGAATTCCTTCTGGTATATTAAAGTTACACTTAAAAGCAAAAGCAAAACAAGAAACATAATCAAATATTATAAAACGGCACATGATAATCCACTTGGGGTGTTGAATTTTGAACGGGTTGTGTGCACAAATGTATAGACCTTAACTGATGGTCTTTTATTTAAAAATCACCATGTATTAGGATACAAAAAGTAGATTTTGAGTTACCCGTCAGGCGCTGGATTTTTCGGGCCCACGCTTGATTTCATTATTGTGATTTTCCAAAAATGAAAATAAGAACTGGTCATTTTTGCAAAAAAAAACATGAATATCCATGCATTTTAGTGGACAAATCCAAATCAAAACATCCACTTCACTACCAGTGTTTCAGTCAACTGGTTGCATCTGATCAGGAATATGAAACAAATTCATGCTAATAATAATGGTCTATGCTGAGGGTGCAATTTTTCAATTTGAATACTGATGGAAACTGTTATTGCAATTCACAAACCGGAATTTGCCTTTTAGAAAACTGAAAACTTTGGTCTCTACTCATGATCCCTTGGCCCTGGTAAGTCGCCCCCTCATCCTATAAAAGCCAGTTGATCTACAATTTCTACATACAATGTATTATTATTTGTATGTTCTCTTTGAACAGCATTTTAATCTGTGGTAGCAACAACTTCCCAGTAACAAACATTCAAGGCTTTGGAGTTTGTTTACCACATTTTGGACTTTTGTTGAACTCAATCATCATTTCCTAGCTGAACTGAGTCAACTACGTGCCACTTCTCATAAACTTTCAATTCACTGTACATTGTGCAATAGGGATCAACCTGTTCTATAACCATGCTCTGTGACACATGGTTTTTAAGTATGTAATTTAGTTCACTTGTAGTTGTTGGACCATGAGAATATTGAGATTCATCATTTCTAATAAACAACTTGACACATTCTTCATTTGGACCATTTTCATGTTAATTCTTTAAATATGCATGCATCAATTTACAAATTTCAATGAACCAACTTGTTTACTTGCCATTCAAGTTTCAATCAAATTAAAAAACATAAAAATGCTGTTTTGCTGGGAACTTTATTTTAGTTTTAAATTTAGGTATGATGAATTTCATTATGCAACCAGGGAAAGAAGAGATGGGCAAGTACATGTCTATAGCATACAACATACAGGCATGAATATGGGTGGAGACCAATGACTCAGTCAACACACTCAAGTGGTAGTTCCCCACTCTGTTGCAATACTTTGCCCACATCTTTTTATCAAGTCTAGACATGTAATTTATAACAAATCACAAAACCAACTTTCCAAAAATTAATCAATAATACTTCCGTAATCCTATATTTCCAATCAATTGTCCCATCCTTCCAAATGCTAAATATATTGATCATTATCATTAATCATCAAATTTTTCAGTATTTCTTCAATTCTCAGAACTGCACTACCGTATCTAGTCAGATTATTTAATTTTCGTCATTTTAGTCTCAGATCGAGTTACAACAAAAACTTTTCATTTCATGAGCCCGAGTTATTTATTACCATGACATCATGTGGCATCATCCCTCTGCCATTGTGAAACCTGTGAAAATCATGTCTGGACTCCCACAGTACAGGTGTTCAGTCAAATACCGTACATTGTTACTTTTGAATTTGACCAAAAATTTGCAAATTATTTCACAATGTATTGGTGTTTTTCATTTTTCAAAAGTGGGTGTGTCACTTACAAATTATATGCATACAAAGGCCCTTCACAATTCATTCTTAGCTTACTGTTTAAGATTTTTAAGTACATCATAAGGTAACTGTAATTATTAATTACTTATTAATTATTTTCTTCATAATTTTTTTGAAACGAGTGGTCACAACCCAATATCAACAGTACATTTTTGTTTTGATTTTATACATTGATACTAAATCAGTAAACAATGTTCAGCATCAAAGCAAGAAAGTAGCAAATTAATGTAATTAAAATGTCATTTAGGAGAGAAAATGTCAAATAAAAATCAAATAATAAAATATTTTGCAATTCTCAATTTTGGACGCGGGAGGGAAACAGTAAACTAAACATCAATTATGAAGGGCCTAAGCCCTAAACTTATTGAATGATAAATCCTCTTGTCTGTTGTCAGTCAAGTTTTTTAGAGGCTAAAGTACATCACTGAATTTAATTTGTTTGTCAATTACCTCATCAATACAATTCTGATATACATTTTCATAATTATTATTATTATTACACCTGCCCTGTTCCTAGAAAAACATGTCAATCCGACATGAAAGCTAAAACAATTTCTAATTAGTATTTATTAATTTATAATCAAGTATCAAGAAATTCAAATATTATGTGTTGTGAAGTACAAAGTACTGTGTACCGTACTTTTTCTGGCTTTATTTATGATATTTTTCATGACCGAAAAGGAAGTTGTTTTGGTCTTTGGACAATGGACACATCATATTTTTGTACTTTCCCTAGTTTTTAAGTCATTGTGAAACTAAACAATCATGCTAGTTCTGCGTGCACTAGAGGATGACCATGGTTAATTTCTTAGTACTACATGAACAGTAAAGTAACCAGTAGCAACAGGTCAATGCAATCTATACAAATTCATTTGAACTTTTCACGGTTTGCTGATCGCATGAAGCAACAGGTTTAAGCAGGTGAATCCTGGCCTAGAACTAGAAGTCATGGTTGTTGTTTCAAAAATTATATCTAGCGTGATTCTGTTGAGCCCCCTGCATTTTACCGGTAAAAACTGTTTGTTGTCACGGATAACTGTCTGTTTCAAATTCCATTGATCATTGTTTACTGGTTTAATTGACATGCCTCTAAAGTTAACGGCGAAAGGTAGTGTACTAGGGGCAATCGCAAATAGACCTGTTATCGACACATGATTTCTAATTCAACACTGCGTCAGGGAAAAAAATATGACAATCGACACATGATCAACTCGTAATGAGATAAAAAAAATGCTGAAAAGTTGATAAGCTTAAAATCACGTCGATATAATTATGAGAGAAAAAATCAGAACCGTTCGGATTCGAACCAGCGTGCACTAACGATTACATGTCGTTCAGCTCACCACCACACGCAACAACGAATTGAATCCTTTTTGGTATGGGGACGGTATGTCAATATGCATCTCTTTTACCGGTAAACGATCCCAATAGAAACACCCTAATGGAATTTTTAGATGTTAATTACTCTGTACTTGGCCTGTAGACATGACAGTATGACACCATGTAAATGGAAAAGCTATGAATTTCTGCCTACACAATTGTAATTTTGAAATTAATAACAGATTTACATAATAATTAAACTGAAATAGTTACTCCCGAGTCCTGATATTGACCATTCACCAGTAAATACCTTCCCTAGTCCCATCACTGATACAAAATATATTACAAATTTACAATATTAGAAATACAATGGAATTATACTACTTTGTGTAGATCTCCTTTAAAAAAAAACTTGTTGCAAGTACAGTATTGCTCATTAATTATTGCTAACTGCCATACACCACAGTAGTGGTTAAACAATACGGTACTCATTGTACAATCACAGATGGCATAATTTTAGTGGGTGTCATCATTATATTGCAACACAACACATGGGTAATTGTTTGCAAATAAGGCAATGATTGACAGCAGGTATTATAAATACTGTAATACACTCATTGTTCAAAATTCTATGACCTTCCAGGCCTCAGCTCAAAATGTTGACATTTAACATATTTTGTGGCATTTCTATAGTGCATCTGTTACATGTAGGTTTTGCAACAATTCTTTTACATGTGCAACTCTTTTAAATGAATGTAGACCTCAAAATACTCTTTGAGCCACAAGCCTCAAAAATAGATTTCTTTCAGGGGCTACTTTACTTTCTACTAAAAATTGCCCTTATTTAGGGCTACTTTGGTATTTTCAGGGGCATAATCCCTAATCCTATTTAGAGCGCTGATCAATGTCATTGATTCCACTATCATTGCTATACGTAATACAATTTAATCGAAATCCAGGTTACATAAATTACTATGAACATTTAAAACTCCTGCTTTAAAAACTCATTTTAGCATTTTGTATAACTTCTCACATGAATCTGAATTTTACATGTAGAACTGGATGTTACACACTGTACATGTAGTATCGTACCGTACGGGTACATGTGGAACTTGTTTAATGATAAGTGTTCATTATTTGATCTTGGTATGATGCAGTGCTGAATCAAGGTCGAGGGGTATGTATTTTCTACATGATCATGATGGTCAAATCATAGGTGCTGAAATTAAATCTAGAGCCTTTTTTACTTCACATTTTCACTTTGTCATGTGCATTTTAAACCAATTTACTACAACTTAAAAAAGGGAAGGGGCAATTGAAACAGGCACGTGTCAAGACCCAGGGACTTCCTGAAGCAATTGACAGGTCTAAATCTAGGAACCCCTCTGACGTCAAGCGCAGTATTACGTGTAAAATACTGTTTACACTTAAATTGCGTTGTCACGCATAACACGTGTATCGTGCCAACACGTGAAATGTGATCAGCTGCATCAATACTGAAACTTTATCAATACTTTGTTACAAAAACTTTAGCAGTACTATTTTTTTAAACCTGACTGAGTGAGATCTACGTTTTTGCTGACAAAATATGGTTAACTTTAGTTTCTTCTTTGTTGAACTTTGTTTTTACTGAAAAGTGAACAGAAATAAGGCAAATGTGAATGGGAAATAACAATGCATTTGTAAAATTTATTATTACTAGCGGGACACCCGCGCTATGCGCGGGTCCCCGCTAGATTAGTAAATGGGAGCGTTCACTAAAACAGGAGGAATTACTGAACAGGTAGAATCATTGAAAAGGTAAATTTTATTTATCTGAACCTGACCATCTTTAAGCCTATGTTTCCATTTTAACTTCTTTCTTTCTTTTTAGTTTTTTTCTACATGGGCCAATTTTGTTCCATTTAAAAAAAATTCTGCTGCTAAGCTTCCGATTTTCCGTTACCATGTTTTTTTATTTATTTAACCCGCTCCGTTATTTTCTAAATCTGTCCTTTCTTACATTTCCATTTTAGCTTCTAATTTCCCGTTTTCATGTTATTTATTTAATTCTGTCCTCAGTTTAATAGCTTTTTTATTTAAACTTCCTTATTTTATTAGGCCTATAGCTTTTTTCCCCCTTACATTTCCTGAAGAGTTTCTTTCAAGTTCCTTCTTTAGCCTATTTTATTCCTGGTTTCATTTTGTGACTTAGTATAACCCACATAGGGCCTACTCGTACAGCCTGTTTGTCCTCATTTTGTTTTCTTTTTTTATTTATAGTAGGCTTACCTCTTCATGTTGTTTGTACTTTTTAACACACATCTGTTTCCCGATTTATTACGCTTACGGTCGTTCACCCGTAATATCATTCATTACGTGACTCGCGTCGTTTACGCTGCATGCCATGGCGTAGTACTGCGTTACCAGCAGGTATCGCTATAGCTTACGCGAGCGGTTTACATTAGATACGCCATGCGACGCGCAGGCCTAGCTTAGTAACTGACTCTCTTTTGTTTACCTTGGATAGCAACGGACCACATTTTCACTGATTTTGAGGCCAATTCTTGACCGTTTTCAACCAAATAAAGTTTAAACACGCCCCCGTATATTCCTCGACCTCCCGTATGAATTTGGCGACATTTGGCTCGAAACTGACGGAGCCTTTATAGGCATACATAGATACATAGATAGATAGATAGATAGATACATACATACAACATTCCCCTATTTATAGTAAGATTATTTAAATAGAAAAATTATTTAATTCGTGTACATCGTGGAACATTCAACTACGCTTGTTATTCTGCGACTAATCATGCTAAAACACGAGCGTACAACGCTTTTCTACGCGTCCATATTACTAGGTTACATGCGTACAACAGCTTACTACGCACAGCCACGCAATGAGTATGTTCCACGATGTACACAAATTTAATAATTTTTCTATAGTTTAAAATTATCTAGTAATCTGTTCAACCATTTTATTTCACTTTAAAATATTACTTAGTATTCCTAACTTTCCTATATACCATACTAATTTCTTATTTTATTTTTATTTCTTTATAGTATACACAAGTTAACTTTCGGTTTTTCCTGTTTAATATAATGTTGAAAACATGTACATTGTAGGTTCAACCATACTTCATAGACCTTATGAAAACAGGGTCTATGGTTCAACTTTTTTACCTTGCCAAATACTACAACAACTGGACAAAGCAGTTTGATGTCTGGCTGAACAATGAATGAGGGTATTTCGCAAGGTTGTTCAATTATTGACACACATCAATTATAAATTGACAACTCAAGGCTTCTTATAGCGCGCGCAAATATAACATACCACAATGTTTAATTTTTCACGAGTAGCTTTGTTAAATCTAAGGGACGACTCCTGTTATACATGTATACTACGGGAAAAAATCATTTAATTTCTTAGTTCGGGATCACGATGTTTGTACCGTGACGACCCCGATCAGCTGGGTCGATTTTGACATGACAGCAGTACTATAACATGTACCGCTGCATGCAAATTGACAACACATTTTTGTTTGCTCAAGAGTAATAAGCATTATCAGGACTTAGCAAGTACATAACGGTTAACAGTTATATATCTAGCAGTGAATAGCGGTGGTAATACACGAGGTGACATTTATATTTTCATGATGTTTGCAGAGCAAAATGTCCCAGCGTGCAGCTATGTCCATCCAGGTCATTGACAAATCTCAACGTGCCTCAACTTGCAAGCTGACCGATCGCGATCTGCATGATCTGCGGAGCTCACTGTCCAACAAGAGGACACATTGCCCGACGGCATAAAGCATGGATGATTTGCATTAAAAGATGAAATAGCAAAATAATGAAATATTTACCTTGTAACTTCTTGGAGCAAAAGATGCGGTTGCAAATGAAATTTCACCCGAAGATGAAGTCGTATTGGTAGCGGACCTGGAACCTGGCCATTGATGGGGTTGCGCAAATTGAGCCACAAAACTTCACCTTTCTTGCCCATGTATTGCAGTCCAAAATAATCATTTTCTATGGTCCCGAGTTTCTTGCAAACCTGTGATATTGAAGAAGTGAACATACAGATTTTAGGCTTAAGAATGCCATATCTTTGGCATGTTTTCAAACAAACATTGAACATTTTCATGATAACACTTATAACAGCTGATCCGCGATCAGCTGGCAGAATTTAAGTTTTGGTGAAATGGTTTAGAAAATGTACGATACTTACCATATCTAGGCATTCTTGGCCGATCGCCTTAGGACTAATATCCACCTCTATCAATGTTGAGTCTGGCTTTTTCACTAATACAGCCATTTTTGGACAGTTTCACCGTGTTTTCTGTCGTATTATAAAAGTTCGAGCTTTTCGCTCTCGAGTACATAGAACAACCATTGACAACAAGCAGTTGATTATTGCGAAAATATCATTCAGCCTTTCGCTGCGTGAACTCGGACACAAAGCTTTAAACTCGGGCGCTATCACTTTTTTGAAGGGATATAATAATATTTTATATTCCATACAACACAATTATTTTAAATATTTTAGCTGATTTGGTTTGTAATATCGTTTCATACTTACTGATAATTGAATAGATACGATATAAATGGATAAATAAAATGTAAACAATGGATTTATTTGTCAAAACAATTACTAATTTCCTTGTCAAATTGCGCAATCTATAAAACGTCCCCATCAAAAAAAATCTAGTGGCCCTGTTAGCAAGGAAAAATTTTCATTGTGACAAGCGAACTTCACGCACGAAGCACGTGGGACCTTGGGAAACCCCGCCCAATAACCAATCAAATTCATTTGGATACGATGCCAATTTTAGCAACCAATCAACACTCTCTATTTCGACAAGCCCTCTCAGATACATACTACGTCATACCTGTTTACGATTGGGAAACCCCTTTATTCGCATCCCTTGAGGTCACTTGTGGTTTTTATTTAAAACAATTAATATGAAAATTTAAAAGGACAAAAATTGAATTCTTGCTGGGATTTCACTGTTGCTATCACAGGCAGCTGCCCTGGATAATTTCAGAGGCTGAAACAAAGTGTTTTGAAATACAATGTTTCATGCCGATGCCGGGGAAGGCTATCCAATTTGGATTCATAATTTATTCAAATTTATTGAATTCAGTTTTATATTGTATGCTAATTTTTTCTGATGGAGGAAAATATTTAAATTTGTAAATAGGCCTAGGGACTTTCTAATTAACTTTCGTTAAAAGTATTATAAAATAAGTGTTGACCTTTTTTGGTACTATAGTATTAAAAAAAGAACCCCATGGAAAATGGGTTCTTTGTAGAACAAAAAAGTTCATTTTTATGATAGCCAATAGGCCTAAAGGCCAAGTAAAATAAATAACATGTATGCCTAGGCCTATAATATCGTCCCTTTTTGGAGATTTTCAAATATTTTTGTTATTGTTCGCTAGGTTTCACACATTGCATTTTTCTAAGGGTAGGGCTTAGGGGGAAATAACTTATAAGGGGGCCTCCTCGAATTTATGATGTGTTGACCTCTTTGCAATTGCAATTTTTCACAGAAATGACTCGATAAAAAAATAATATAAATATACTGAATAGTCCGGACGATGCTAGGGAGAGAGGGACCCCGGGCAAAGAAAACAGACTCCCCCAACATATTTGAGCTCACTGCTAAATGTAGGCCTATAGACCAGTATTGAAGCCATATTATAATATTTGCTGAGGAGAACGCGCTCAAAAAAATTTAATTCAGGTTTTTACACGATTGTATAAATGTACCGTACTTTATACTATAGTAAACAAAGATTCTCTGCAAAAATCCGGGCAAAAATCAAGACTTTAGGTGCTGTAGTTTTATCCAAATCCGAGATTTTGAATAAACCGCCGGAGGATCCAGAGGATCGTAGGCCTACCATAATTGGCGCTAGTTACTAGTAAATTCCAATTTTCTTTGCTTTACCTCACTTGTTCGGCAAAACTTGCAAATTTTCTCGCGCTTCGCGTGCATTTATTCCACTATTGCACCATATTTCATCAGTTTAGCTTAAAAATAGCAACATTTTTCACGCGTTTCGCGCGCATTTGTAGGCCTACCATACACTTATTCTGTCACCAAAAGGCTGAGACCATAATACCTAAAAATGGTCTCAGCCAAAAGGTGTTGGATTCACTATCGCCTACTTCAAGAATTTTTTTTAACCCCATCCCCCCAATGTCAACAAGAAATCTACTGTTAGGGCCACGTGCTGGATTTATCCCCCCAATATTTTGCCAGGGGGGTGGTCCATACATTCATCCCCCCATGTTGACGCCTGAATATGGGTTTCTGATCAAATTAACCTCATATTTGCCCATTTTAGCCCCAAACTTGCAAATTTTCTCGCGCTTCGCGCGCATTTATGCCACTATTGCCCCATAGGCCTATTTAATCAGTTTAGCTTAAAAATAGCAACATTTTCACGCGTTTCGCGCGCATTTGTACCATACACTTATTCTGTCACCAAAAGGCTGAGACCATAATGCCTATAAAAATTCCCTTTTAAAGGAAATGCCAGCTTCAATGCAGAAGAGGTCTTGTAATTAGTTTGGGTGGAAGGCATTTTTAGGATCACTCTTTTTTATGATCCATCATGTTTCATGACAGTCCACCAAACCAGGTGGTGTTCGCATTGCATTTTCATCGTCAACCGTGTAATTGAACAAACATTAACTCATATAACTTCCTGTCAACTCTTCAATTAATTACTCCAAATTGTTCTGTCTTTTTGTCTTTTCTGCCCTACCCTTGCTCATTATTAATAAAGAAATACACTGCAGTTTTTAGTTAATTGGCTAAAAACTGTCATCCTACTTGCCTTATACATGCACATTAATTTTATATTAATTTATATATTAATTCGCAATTTATGCATATCACATTATAAAATGTATAAAGACTGATATTGTTCAATAGGCCTATATACATGTATATAAATTATACCCATATCAAAAATATGCCCTGAAATTACATCGAATTTTTCTCGTTGAAAAGACAAAACTGATGTTTAGATATCAATTATTTCATAAATTACATTTTGAGTCATTTTTATCCATAAAATGATACAGGATATAGGATATTTTTACTTTGACTTTTACGTCCATAAAGGTTTTAATCATGTTATCAATACACACATCTCATGCTGTGCTGATCTCCAGGAGGTCTGAAAATGTAAATCTAAGAACGCCTGATAACAAGGATACTATCATGTTCTTTCGTTGACATGCTGTGGAAACTATTAGGCCTATTATAGGCCTGGCATATAACCTTTAATGTCATATTTCCTTCAAACCATAACTTTTGAAATTCTCACTCGTTTTCATTCGTTGAAACGGCAAAACAAACTTTCTTTTTCTTACAAATCGAATAACATGTCTTACATATATTTTCACCATAAAAATTTCCGCTAAGTAATTCAAACCAATGCTAGTACGGTACCCCGTAATCTCTTTATCAAACAAAGACGATCTCCGAATTAGATAGCCAGCTTTTAGCTGGCGAAAATGGTCTCAGCCAAAAGGTGTTGGATTCACTATAGGCCTACTTCAAGAATTTTTTCAACTCCATCCCCCCAATGTCAACAAGAAATCTACTGTTAGGGCCACGTGGGATCTGGATTTATCCCCCCAATATTTTGCCAGGGGGTGGTCCATACAATCATCCCCCCCCCCCCAATGTTGACGCCTGAATATGGGTTTCTGATCAAATTAACCTCATATTTGCCCATTTTAGCCCCAAACTTGCAAATTTTCTCGCGCTTCGCGTGCATTTATTCCACTATTGCACCATATTTCATCAGTTTAGCTTAAAAATAGCAACCATACGGTACACTTATTCTGTCACCAAAAGGCTGAGACCATAATACCTAAAATGGTCTCAGCCAAAAGGTGTTGGATTCACTATATATACTTCAAGAATTTTTTTTCAACTCCATCCCCCTGTCAACAAGAAGGGCCACGTGAGATCTGGAATCGGACTGTCTGCCGCTTAAAGCCATATTATAAAATTTGCTGAGGAGAACACCCTCAAAAAATTTTAAATTCTGGTTTTTACACGATTGTAATGTAGGCCTACTTTAGTCAATAAAGATACTCTGCAAAAATCAAGACTTTAGGTGCTGTAGTAATTCAGATATAACTTCTTCTTCTTCTTCTTCTTCTTCGGTTGAGTCGGCATACTCAGACTAATTGCTGTATGTTCGCCAACTTTGCAAAGGTTTCAGAGGAATTGGACTGTCAGAGATACACGATTCTTACTAGATGTTTGTTCTGTTTTCGGAGTCTTCACTTTTCTTGGTTGCTTTGGTTTCAGTTTGGTTTGTCTTGGTTACTCATGATGCAGTCATGTCTACAGTAGAATTCATCTCGACCTTTGCAGGACTTAACCCCATTAAAAGCTATTAAACCAAGATAACACTCATTGAAACAGCTCAACTGATTAAATCGGATCTTCTCTGGTTGTGCACAAGTGACTGTTTTCATGTGCGATATCGCAATAAAGCTGGTATTCATAGCTTCAGTTGGGTAACCGATTACAAAGGAAACGAAAGGAAACAATGTTATGTGTGGCTTTGTTCACGAAATCAGACAATGTCGTGCTTTTTGTAAACCAGCATTCTTGAAAATGAGCAACATAATGATTTGTGACTTAACACGGTTTAGAAATAATTTCTTCATATTTTTGGTGTTATCTGTCGTTTACATGTCCTTCCTAAAACACAAAAGTACGACCCTCTCCAAACACCTAAATTAGCTAAAAATTTAGGACATGTTACAAAACTTTATTTTCTAGAACCTATTTAGAATAATTTAAATGTAGCTTTTACCGGTTTTTTTGTGGCATCCTTCAGAAGTGAGCGGTCCGATACCAATATTTTCGGTCAAATCTCCATTCAAATAACACGGGGAGTTGGCTAGCTATGCCTTGCCCTCACTCATATTTTACAAAAGTACGACCATTTCTGAACATCTAACCTAGCTGTAATTTTAGGTCATGTTAGAGAAATATATTTGCTAGAAGTTTTGGAGAATAAATAAAATATTGGCTGGTTATTTTTCACACAGTGATGTTAACTAGGCAAGTGTCCATTCTCCCAACATACACATCATTTGTAGGGGTCACGCGTCAATGGTGAGAGCACTGTGTATTGTGTATAGGAAAACGGACAGTAACTGCAGTATGTTCAGTTTCTTTGGTTTCTTCTTTGTTTGTTACTTCAGTTGCTTTGGTTTCTTTGCTTGTCTTGGTTACTTCAGTTGCTTTGGTTTCTTCTTTGCTTGTTACTTCAGTTGCTTTGGTTTCTTTGCTTGTCTTGGTTACTTCAGTTGCTTTGGTTTCTTCTTTGCTTGTTACTTCAGTTGCTTTGGCTTCTTTGCTTGTTTTGGTTACTTCAGTTGCTTTGGTTTCTTTTTTGCTTGTCTTAGTTACTTCAGTAGCTTTGGTTTCTGTTTGACTTGTCTTGGTTACTTCAGTTGCTTTGTCACTGATTAATTTAATAACCAGGCAGGTTTGGTTAACCCCAGAAGAACTGCTGACGGGGCTTTTTGAAGCTTTTTGAGATCCCAAAAATTTGGAATGGTCAAAAAGTTAGTGTCATAGCGCCATCTACGTCCGGTGTAAGAAAATGGCAGCCAGCCGTGCACTGATCAGGGCGGCCTTGGGCTCACAAAGTGGGATATTTTCTGCACGAAATCAAGTATGAATTCTATTTTTTGTTTTTGCAATAAGTAACTAAGAATATATGTAATGTATGTAAGAGGTGATTCTCAAACAAAGTGGGTCTGAATGTGTATAAAACGTCTAATGAGTGTCATTGTCCTAACTGTCATAACTGCAGAATTCGGCACCTTTTCTCACGCTGTGATCATATCATGTTTCAATGTTTGTACCCCATCAGACAGGGTCTAATTCTGCATAAAACCGGGCAACGTTATTTCTATAGATCTGCTGCGCATTCAAATTGCATTGTATTGCATCGTAATTTCATTTGTGTCTATGCTAATTATGTTTACACAACATGAACTCACGTGTTTTCAAGCATTTTTACTGTTGGGTCATGGACTAGAGCAGGAGGGTGAAAGTGCATATAGGAACAATGCCAAAAACTACGTCACGCCGGTCACGCTATTGTTCGACTTAAACTACATCATTCGCCATTTTGTAAATATTAACGCATGATCGTTGCTTTGAAGTTTCCACCGGATAGTCTGTGGATAGCGCAAGAGCATGCTTTGACCATGCGCAAAAAAATGAATATCATGAAGATGTTTAAGATTGATTCTTAGATGTTTCAAAAATTACCGTCATATTGCATAGATTCATCAAAGAATGGTTTGAAGTACTAACCTTATTTAGTAATTTTAAAAAATCGGGAGAATTTAACAAAATCAATGTTTTTACCTGTCGGTATTACAACTCGTGAAAAACATTAGTGATGTGCCTGGGTGACCTAATCTACTAACCTTTAACGCTTCCTCTATGAACTCTAACCCTCCTGCAATATGGCGCCTATTGTCTAGAGTTAAACTACATCATTCGGTGTGTTACGTAATAGCTACGATGCCTATCCCTTTATATCCCTGACTAGAGTGGTCGCACTCTTTTCGAGCTCCCGTTTTCGTGATCAATTTATTTATTTTTATCAACTTTGGCTTATTTTTCAAAATTGACCCTCCACAAGACATTTATTAGTACTAATGATTATTCTTAGCGAATTTTTTGGAAATTTTGGACCACTGGAGCTGTTTTTAATCAACTTTAAGTTTTCGCGCCAATTGGTGTTTTTAACTGTGTGTGGACACCTGTGTGAATATTTGCTGCGCCACCAACGAGTCTGATTTGGACAACGCTTTTGCTACCATCTTTGCGGCAGTATTCTACCATCATCCACCCTCCTTTTTAACCAGTTTTGGATGTGTTATTTTGCTGGTGCTGTTTGATGTGATTTACCAATTTTTATTAAGGATTCAGCTGTTGACTTTGTGTGAAATTTTTAACTTTGTGAAAGAGCCTCGGCTATTTTTATCTAACCGGCCGCCATGTTTTTATCGGGGATTTTATCAACTTCAACTCAACGTAAAAAATCAACTCAGGGGTCTTCAAATTATGTGAGGACTTCATGCATTGGTTTGTATTTCGCTGTACAGACGGGGACGCAGCTTGCTCAGCGTCTACATGATACCTGGAATGAGAGCCACGCCCATTACGGTAGGATCTTGCCATTTTATGATACAACTTTTGACCCAATCCAATTTAAATTTCATGAACTTGCAAACTCTTCGACCTCAGCAGTTTGCTATGTCGACTTCGCTACCCAAGTATTTGTGACCCAATGCAGTAGATATGAAATGCTTAAAATGAGAGGCTTGTACTTTGAGTAAACGTTTGGTATGTTGACGAACTCTCGCCTAACTGGCACTTTTATGGCCTTTAAATTCATGCTCATAATCCTGAGTGGTGATGTTGAAATTCAACCTGGGCCAACTAAATCAATCCCTCGTATCCCTGTACCATGTGTAGTGCGGAAGTGCGTGATTTACGATTGGGCCCTAGAATGTGACAAATGTAATCTGTGGTCACACATCCAATGCTGTGACATCTCCGAGGAAGAGTATGCTGATTTCCAAAATCAATCATCCTTTGTCTGGTACTGCCCTGGATGTGACTTCATGAATTTCAGCGATTCAATTTATCATCAGCTTATTGATGATGAAAACCGATTTCGTTTTTTGGATGAATTTAATTTATCTTTAGACTCTGACAATGACCTTCAATCGCCCTTTACTGGTGTCGAAAGTAGAAATATTGTGCCGCCTCAAAAGGGCAATGTTTCTACAAAGCCCAAGACTACGTAAACCCAAAGCCAAAGCAAATGGGACTAGCCGGCGTAACCTTGGTAAAAAGAATGTGGAACGTGAACTGAAGTTCATAAATCTGAATGCCAGGAGTCTACGAGGGAAGATTCCTGAATTTCATGCGCTCATCGATGAGCATAGACCAGATGTTATTTGTGTAACTGAAACTCATATTGACAGCACAATACCCACTTATGAAATACTTCCTGACAATTACAATGTCTATAGAAAAGACAGAAACCTTGATGGTGGAGGTGTAGCAATCGTAATTAAAAACAATATTGCCAGTCTACCATGTCTCAATTTAGACTCGGGCACTGAAATAGTGTGGGCGCAAATTTTGTTAACATCTGGTAAAACATTCCTTGTGGGGTGTTACTACCGTCCTCCCGATAGTCTTGTTGGTGCTTGAAAGACTTGGACGCCTCGCTTGAAAAAATTCCTCAGGATAACAGAAGTATTCATATTATCCTGAATGGTGACTTTAATTCCAAAACCATTAACTGGGGTGATGGTATTCAAACTGCCGAATCAGGTGAACTGTATCTTGTTGACATAGCCAACAAACACTTTTTGTCTCAGCATGTGTTAGAGCCCACTCGAATAACCGAAACAACGGCAACTATTCTGGATCTTGTGTTTAGCTCAATCCCTAGCAGCGTCCAAAATGTTGTGATTAAACCTGGGATTAGCGACCATGAAACCGTTGTGTGGTCAGTCAAAACAAATCCTAAACAGATGCCCAAACCACGGCGTAAGATTTACTGCTATGGCAAAGCGGACTTCGATGGTGTGCGATTGACATGAATAAGTGTAAACAGGACTTTTATGCAAATGACCCTAATACAAGGACTGTTAATGACAATTGGAACAAATTAAAGGAAGGACTTCATGGCGCAAGGGAGTCATTCATTCCTTCTAAGTTGTCTTCAACACGTGACGACCTTCCGTGGGTTAATGCTAAGATCAAACGTCTCATCAGAGCCAAAAATCGCATCCATAAAAAAAAAAAAAAAAGCTAAGCAGTCCGGGAAAGCTATCTTCTGGGAAAAGTTTAGAGTTGCCAGAAGAATTGTGAAACAGGAGCTCAAAAATGAGCATCAGCGTCATGTTGAGTCTGTCGTGGAGAATCTGCAAGAAAATCCTCGTGGTCTGTGGAAATATATTAGAAGTAAGCGCATGGAAAATCAGGGTGTGCCTACACTCAGAACCCAGGATGCTCAGCATGTCACCGACACGGACAAAGCGCAAGCTCTTGCTGACCAATTTAAGTCAGTCTTCACTGAGGAGGACTTGGATAAGATCCCTTTCATACCTACTAAATTACCGACTGTGGCTGATATCAACGTTACAACTGAAGGTGTGCTGAAATTGCTCAAGGAGTTGAACATTAACAAAGCAAGTGGACCTGACGACATCAGTCCCAGAATGCTCAGAGAAACAGCTGAAGAAATTGCACCAATTTTATGCGTGACATTTTCCAGCAATCTTTGGATTGTGGTGAGCTTCCGGAGGATTGGTTATTGGCCAATATTTCTGCTCTGTATAAAAAGGGATAAAGCTCTTCCTTGAACTACAGACCCGCCTCGTTGACTGCTGTGTGTAGTAAACTTCTTGAACATATTGTGCACTCCCATATCAGTCGTCATTTGGAGAGATTTAATATTCTAACACCAAAGCAACATGGCTTTCGAAAACATCATTCCTGTGTTACTCAATTGATTCTGTCTTCGCATGATTGGGCAAAAGCTGTCGACGCTGGTCACCAAGTGGACATTGCTATATTCGATTTCTCAAAAGCGTTCGACACAGTCCCGCATGAAAGACTGAAAGCCAAACTTCACATGTATGGAATTCGTGGGAAATTATTGAACTGGATCATCAGCTTCCTCACAAAAGGAAGCAAAGAGTTGTTACCAATGGTGCCAATTCTGAATGGGACAGTGTAGATCTCTGGTGTACCGCAAGGGACAGTGCTTTGCCCCTTATTGTTTTTTTTTTACATTAACGACATTACGGACAATCTGCAGTCGGAGATACGTCTTTTTGCAGACGACTGCATTTTATACAACATTGTTAAAAACACTGCTGACTGCGAGAAACTTCAGAAGGACATTGACCAACTTGACGAATGGGGTAAAAATGGCAGATGCAATTTAACGCGAAGAAGTGCTTTATTATGAATATGGGCAACAAAAGGGAGAAGCTGAGTTATAACTACAGGCTCCAAAATCAGACTTTAGGTTCAGTTGAGCATCATCAATACCTGGGGGTATTCTTATCGCATAAATACAAATGGGATCACCATTACAACCATACTGCAAAAAAAGCTAACCAGGTCCTGGGAATGCTGAGACGTAACTTGAGGGGGGTGCTCTAAATCAATCAAGAGCACCGCTTATCTGGCTTTTCGTTAGGCCGCTCCTGGAGTATGCTGCCAGCGCTCTGCGACCCTTATGAATCTAAGTATATCTACAAGTTGGAAATGCTCCCGCGCACGGCCTCAAGATTTGTTTGCAACAGTTATGACCGTCATGCTAGCGCCACTGACATGATTAGGGGATTGGAATGGGACACGTTAGAACACAGACGTGAAGCTACCAGACTTTTGCTTATGAAACAAATTCAATTGGGTGAATCAGCTATTCCGAAATCGTTAACTCCACCAGCAGTTAGAAGATCCCGCCGCTCAACAACTGGCAACAGTCAACAGCTAAACCAGACCCACTGTAGGACAGACGACTCAAATTTTCTTTTATATCCCCGGACAACCAAAGACTGGAACAAACTACCCGACAACATAATCAACAACAGCTCAATCAACTCTTTCAAAATCCAAGTATTAGATCACATCCGCAAAGAGCCCAATCTAGCCCATGACCACATTACCCTCACCGTGGCTCTACATGGACTACATAGTCTGTCGTCACGTACCAACGAAGAAGCAAATTCGCCGATAATAGGTGATCAAAAGCGATCGGAATGTTACAAAAGTACAGATCGCATTCAGCTTACTTCATATGAGATGATCTTTGGAAAAATACGGCATAATTTGTCTTGGTGTTTGCGGAATGCCATGCAGTAAAATATTAATACGCTATGCGGCAATTCATGATTGACAACTAACAATCGGCGTGTCCTTCGTATCCTCCACTGTCAATTTCTTATCCACTCACTAAGGCCCCGAACAATCGATTTTGAGTTTCCCGTCACATAATTTTTGAAAACAAGTGAGGTAACTTTTTCATTATTCATTATTCATTATTTTCGTGACTTTCATTATATGACAAAATGCGAGTGTAAAACACGTTGTTATTTACCGCTCACTCACTCATGTTTAACCAAAGATATAAACTTGCAAAGAGGCTGCAAGGTCAAAATTGATACCAATTCCTTTCTTTTTACTATTATTTTTCTTATTTATTTATAATTTTGTGTGATTTAAGTACAAATTATCCAGTTGACGTTGACATGCGATATCGTCCACTGCATGACAGTACGACCACTGTCGCTTATATCTTAATTGATATGTACATGACAAATCTTTAATACAAACGTCAGCAAAGTCCCATCAAATTGAAATCAAAATACGAAACAATTGCAATTCATGAATTGGTAAGTTTTTACAGCTCCACTATCGAATCTTGCGCCAACAAAATTAAAGGGAAAACCCCATGCGTACATGTTTTGTTGATGTTGAATACCGCATAGTTCTTGCAGCAATGTCATAAACACAACGGAGTTGAAATATATAATTTTTTGCTCTTTTTGTATATTAAATTTAATTAAAAACTATGTCGAATACTATTTGAAAATAAATAATTGATCAATCGGGACAACAAATATAAAATTAACAGTATTAATATATTTCTTTAATTACCACAAACAACGATATTGTGCAAAGTCACAAACAGCAGTGTACATGTAGAATAAAAAATCAGACATTGAGGGTACATGCCACAAAATAGCTTTCCATAGACTTTACGTGCAAAATAGGGGTCACGTTTTAGGCTATAAGTCGAGTTACGTCTTACTTTGAAATATATATTTGATATCATCTTAATCAAAACAAAATTCTGCATAACATATCTGAAAATGACACCATATTTTAGGTCTACTTTTTGAGAAAAATAGCGCTATATAAAAAGACCCGGTTTTCCCGTGTTTACGTCCGACTGCTAACCATGTTTTGACCTCGTGTGTTCATGCGCTCATCATCGTAAACATCACTCAAATTTTCGCGTTTTCTGTTCAAATTAGTAGAGATCACATTCACAAGTTCTAGCAAAACACGATTTGCAACACTAAAATTGTTAATATTGTACCGATTTTGCACATTTTTTATGCAAAGTTGGGACTATAGTCGTGATAAACTTTTACCGGAAACCGCTTCACATGCGGATTTAGTGGCATGCACCCTTGAAAAATATTTTTGTTCGACCGCATATTTCGTGCAACAGTGTCACAATAGAGCAGAGTTGAAATATATAAATTTTGCCATTTTTGTACAGTCAAATTAATGTAAAACGATACCAAGTACTATTTTAAAATATGATTGATATTAAATGAAAAGAAATCCAAAAATAACAGAATCAATATATTTTTTTTAAATTCGCACAAACATCACTATTCATTGTGCGATTTCGCGAACAGCACTGTAGAATCATTGATCTGCATGACGGCATTAATCTGTCAGTCCTGTATATGATACGCACGTGGAAAAGGACAGCGACGTCAACATATTTACAAAGCGTTGCTATAACCGGGCCTACAGGATCTAGGCTATCACTATCAGGCGCCAATCAACCGCCGCAATGAGTTTACTGCCGGTAGCGAAATCGATGTTTTGAATTTGATTTTTCCACTAAAATGCACGGATTTCATCGGTTTTTTTTCAAAAATGATAAGATTTTATTGTTATTTTTCGAAAATCGCAATAATGAATTCAAGTGCGGGCCCGAAAATGAAGTGCGGGCGGGCGACGGGAAACTCAAAATCGACTTTGCCAGGCCTAATCCTCACAAAAGCTTTGTGTTGATTATGTAATGTGGAGGCAAATTGCAATAAGTACAATGAAATAATGAGTAGGGCGGGCTCCGAGGCGGGTTTCTTCTTCATCTTACGTAACAGTATTGTTCTCCAAAAAACCCGGAAGCTTGTCGTTTGGAGCTCTAGCTGAAATACAGCAAGATAATGTAAGATAGTAAATGTAAACCTGTATTTTAGCTAGAGTATCTCGAAGCTATACCCCATGTACCGGACCTCAGGCATATTCACCTGGCAGGTCCATCTCAGTAAATTGGAACTCACTGCTCCGACCAGGAGTTATGTGCATACTTAGCCATCGGTGCGAAGAAATCGTTACTCCATAAAATGTAGTCCAATAATCAGACCCAGAACAAAATATTAATTTCTAGATTTCAGACATGATCCTGTTCTGGGTCTGAACTGTTTCCATATGAAATCTTGATGGCAAATTGGACAAGCACATGATTCTACGTGACAGCCTTTTAATCCCTATTCATGTTACGTGAATCACGCTATTGTGGACTGGTCATCCTTCTGATACTTGAGTGTTTGGACGTACAAGCGGAACGGTTTTTTGTCTACCTCTCTGTTTGTAAACAAACCAGGAGGTCGAAATCGTCCTCCTCGCCGAATACGATAGTCAGCGTAATAGTACGGCACAACATAAAATGATTATCATATTGAAAAATGATTGCAAATTACAGTACACATTTTGTAATCATTTTTCACTGCAAAATGTGATAAATGATATAAAAAAACACAGGTATTATAAAGCAATCACACTCACAAACGACATACAGGTTTCTAACTAAAGCGAGTATTTTACTCTATAGTAATGCATGCAAACATGCCAAAACAACACTGTCTGTCATGACTCATGGATAGTCCCAAGTGCTCTGAATCTCACGATAACACTCCGATCGCCATGCAATCTACGTTAAAAAAAAGAAAAAAAGTGCAGTGATTTATAGTGCGCACGCACAGGCACAACGCCTAGACGTTGATCCAAAAGCCTCAGCACACTTTACAGGTTGTCGCTGACCACTATGGCCCACATCATTCCATAAATTATTAAGGGGTACTACACTCTCCATAAATTTTGTCTATTTTTGCATTTTCTCAAAAACTAATAACACAGTGGTAACAAAAGTTATGTATATTATAGGGGCAAGAATCAATTACTACACTGGAATTTCAGTGACCCGAGACAAGCGGTTCGTTATTTATGATAAGAAATAAGGTACCACTAGGATGTACCTCATTTTCTATCATATATACTGAACCGCTTGTCTTGAATCACTGAAATTTCAGTGTAGTAATTGGATTCCTTGCCCCAATAATATACATAACTTTTGTTACTAGTTTGTTATCATTTTTGAGAAAAATGCAAAAATAGTCACAATTTACCACAGGTGTAGTACCCCTTAAACATTAACAATTCAGGGACTTTGCTGCTTCAAGAGCGCACACCCTAGACATACCATAACCATCGCAACCAGGATCAGCTCCCCGAGTTTCGTACGGGTTACAACGAGACAAATTAGCAGTGAGTTCCTTGTCCAGGGGAAGTTCAAGCTAACTCAATTTTTCCACGAGCGCATACTAGGCACCACAAGGGTTCGAACCCGCAACCTCTCGCACCATAGTCGAACGCCTTATCAATTGAGCTAACTTGACTGCTGTTTAGTGTAGTAGGCCAGTGGGACAAAGGAACCGCCACGTGAACGAGCTAACTCATGGACTGTGTACACTGCCTCTAACGCAAAGCTTACTTTTTGCGTTAGAGATCCGAGGTATATGGTTGTGGGTGGGGCTGCGGTGCATAAAGATGCACCGGCATATATAAACACTGATAAAATGCTTCATAGTTCACAAACACACTTTCATAAGCGCGTCATTATAAGCTTAATTCTATTGAGCCCTAGTGCCTACCTTTTTACATCTTCGATGCATACGATCCTGAAAATTTGAAGCAAATATAAGCTGATTTCTTCTGACTGCACAGGCGATGAAAAGATGGCAGAAATTAGCCTCAACCTGTGGGAGCATTTGACGCAGGTAAATGTTCTTGAATAATGACCATAATTGTCCATATTATCACGTGAGCTTACTTGACGTAACCTGACCTTAGACTGCTGCCCTCAGTCGTCAACCTGACCAACGTGAAAATGACCATTCCATTTGAAAATGGGTGAATATGGCTATGATGATGATGTGATGTCGTATAAATAATTGGTGAAGTACCCCCTCATGTTGGTTTCTACTTTAAGTTGGGCTTTTAATTGTTTGTCAAATATGGAATCGATGCATCCAGGCACTCTATAGACTATGCCATAGTCGAATTTTATTAAAAATATGTTATTAATAATCATGATGAACCCATTTCGTTGAACTCAAAATTATACTGATGTTTATTAAAATTAAAGTATTCAATAGTAAAATGGTCATAAAGAGTTAAAAATATCAGATGATTAGTGACAATAAAAGTAATTGAATGCAACATTATCTTGCATAATTATAATGGCTCACTTTCTCAAAATTTCTCAATACTGAACAATTCTGATTTTGGAATCTACCAGTTTATTGATAGCGAACCCCGAAAATCCGAATATGGACTTTGAATTTTAAGCAGAACTTTACCCCGGGACTTTGCTCTCTAAAAACACACTGTCAAGCATACTTGTTTATATCAGTCCATTAACCACAAGTACTAAGCATGGTATAGTACAAGACGCGCTAGATGTTTGATGAGAGATTAACTTTCAGCGTCAACACACAAAAGCGCCGCAAATACAACAGATAGTTGTGTACAGTGTAGTTAATGGTAATGGCGCGGGCCCGGAAGATTTAAACCATAGCGAGATATGGGCGACCAATCACAATGCAGATCCATTTAATGATGCATTACATCATGGCCAATTTTAGTTAGGCCAGAAATTGGCCTAACTCTCCATAGAGTCCCGTGTTAAAAATCTTAACCGCAAGGCAAAGTCAGTAGTCCACTTGTGAAGCTAACAAACAGAGGGAGTGCAGCGACTGAAAAGATCAGATACAGATGTGAAAATATATCAGTTGCACACAAATCAATGTAATAAAATGCTTAAAATGTAATAGCCAGAGTATGCAAAATGGGCAAGTGGACTACGGAGAAGTCTAGGCACTCTTTGACACCACCCTATTTCTCTTAATGGACTAATCCATCAGCACTCTCTTGCAAGATGACCTCTTCCCATCTCTCTGACCTTTTACTATGTGAAGTTAGCCGATCACCGAAGAAAATTGGAGGAATTTTTTTCAGAAATAGTGATGAAATACAATGTATCTACCTAAATGCACCTGAAATGGCACATATAACTGAGAATTACATCAACAACATGCATACCAGATTCATTCCAATAAGCGCTCAGGGCGCTTAACAAAGTTATTTTGGGTGGGCGCTTATTTTTTACCTGGTTTACCTAATTTTTTGTGAGGGGCGATTATTAGAGATGAATTTATGTATGTTATAAAAGGGCCCTGAGACGTTCTAGTGGCTTTTCTGATGTAGAAAATGTATTGCAAGTTTACACCGGATGTGTAGTCCTCCAGCTATTTCACTATATCAACATCTATCTGTGACTTCAACATTAATGGTACCCTTTAGCATGTTTAGCAAATTTAATATACCCTGGGTGGGCGCTTATTGGGGCATGGGCGCTTATTGGAATGAATATGGTAGTAACAATTGGTAGGTAAAACTATGTACAAGGAGGTATTTAAGGGGTATTTTAGAATTGCCTATTGTTATTACAATGACATTACGTAACGGTAAGCTTACATAATTTGTTTACCTAATCGATCTTCCATTCAACACGTAATGCGAGGGCATCTGTGAGCAAATTTGTTACTAGTGTTTCTCGAGTTAAAGGGCACCACGCTTGGCACTAATTGCTACAACTTGAGAACAAGTCCTCAAACATTCAAAATGTGTAGTTAGTACAACTGGGTCCATCTAGACGCTTGCTGTTCGTATCTCTGTGGTGGGAGAGCAAGTTGGTCATATGTCATGAACTGGGTACAAAAATATTTACACACTGAAAAATGACATAAACGTCACCAATATGCAGGGGTAGCGTTAAACCCCGATCGGGGGTGAATGACCCCCTATATTTAAAAAATATTAATTTTTCACCCTCCATATATTGGGAATGTGCAAGCTCGGGGGTGAACTCTGACCCTCTACTTTTGGACCTTACTCCTACCCCTGACTACACTGCAAAATATTTTTCACCCCGAGATTTAATTTCACCCCATGTATTTGGATTTTCTGCAAGCTCGAGAGTGAAAAACACGGGAAAACAACCCCCGACTTTCGGGCCTTAATGCTACCCCTGCCAATATGTACTGAAGTAAGCATAACTTTTCTCAATTGTAATATCACAACAAATACTAAATGAATGTGGAACACACAGAGGAGATTACAAAACAGAAAAACTCCCTAACTGACAAAAGAAATGTTCTGTTTATTTTAAAACCATTGAAGGCAAAGCAAAGCAGCTGAAGCATGCATCCAATTAATAACATTTGTTATTTATTTTCTCGGTTTTGGAGTGTCTTTGGACCTAATTTAAACTGCTAGAATCACTCATGGTTTACAAAAAAAACAGAAAAAGAAAAGAAAAGTAGGCCCTAGTGTTTTTAATAATAATATGCAAATTAACAATCTGTGTTCATGTCATACTCTATTAATGATTTCAAAATACATTGAATTTGTATCCATTTTGAAATCTTTAATAGGGTATGACATAAACCAATTATAACTTATACATGTATGCATATTAAAAACACTTACGGGCCTATTTTTTCTTTCTTTTTTTAGTGAACCATTAATGATCCTAATATTTAGCTCTAGGTCCAAGGACGCGAAAAAAGAAATAACTTACCAAAAAATAAATTTATGTTTAAACGATTAGTGATATTCCTAAACGGATAGTGCATTCGCGGTCGGTATCCATGTAACCCCTCACATCCTTAATTAGCACCCACCCACCCCTATAAACACACCATTCAATCCTTGCATTGTATGTCTGAAAATATAGTTTCTCAACATCAACTAAAAGTTGGGACCAATTAAGGTACACATTTGAGCAGTTTTGAAGAGTGATGTTAACTTTGAATTGATTCCATTTGTATGATAGGTGGCAAGGCTAGCATGGAACAGCCGTCTGTACTGTACCAGCACGGCCAGCAGTAGTACCACCCCAGGTACCAGCACTACCAGTGCCAGCACTACCAGCAGTAGCACCGCCTCTAGTATCAACAGAAACACTGCCTCAAGTACTACCAGCACCACCCCTACTACCAGCACCACACCTAGTAGCCCAATACCAGAGGCCAAGGCCAAGAAAGCTGAGCTACACCAGCATCCTGTCCTGAGTCTCCCGCCAGAGATGGATCGCTTCAAGGACCGCTTCATCCCTATCTCACGGAGATCCCTAGTTGGGCAGTTGATGCAGAAGGAAAACTTCTTGACCACTGCAGAATGTAAGCGGTTTGAGGAATTTGCTGTGGCTTTGGACAGTGCTATCGACCACCAGTTTCATGGTGTGCTATCCGAGCTGAAGGTATGGATTTAGTCTGTTTGTGTCAACCTAGATGTTGGACAAGGGGTTCACAATTATTGTTCTATTATTATAGTTCTAGTGGGTTGTGACCAGTGTCCAAAATGAGGAAAAATGGAGGTTGTCCTGAGGACAGCATAGATTCTGCTTGTCCTTAAAATATTTCACTTGTAATTTGTGATATTTTTGGGTGCAAAAAAGTCGCTATTATTTAGGAAACCTGTGCTTGCTTGCTTCTAAACTCAGGTATAATAGTCTCAGCTTCTAAATAAGCCATTCTGATCATGGAGATCTTGATCACTGGTACCATCAGTTAACTAAACTCAGTGAAATGGCTAATTAAAACATTCAGAACTGAACATGCTGAACAATTTTGGAGGTAAAATACAGTAGTTGTCCGTCGGACAAGTGCATGGCTCATCATGGTTGTCCTCAGTGGTTTTTGGATAATTGGATAAGTGCTTATTCCAAACACTGGTTGACTATAATTGGGGTTGCCAGTGCAAAAACTTAAAAGTCTATTTTCGACTTATGGGTCATACTCCAAAATAAAATAGTTGGACTTAACAAGTGCACAGTCAATCTGAAGTTGAGGTCTACCACTCACTTAATTCTGGAGCCCACTAGTAAAGGTCAATTTTAATGCCCACCACTCAAACTCAAAGAATATGCATTTTTTTTTAAATGAATGTATCCCATAAAGTGTCCAGTAATTGGTAACATCGAAATATCCTAAGTACGTTTGTGTCAATTTCCACCTCTGACATGAGTACAAATTTATTCAAAACACATTTGGCCTACTTTAAAAAGAAAATCAGCCATGAATGATCCTAGCATTTATTTAGCTCTAGGTCCAGTAACACTCCAAAGCCGAAAAAATAACTTAAAAAAAATAAATTTGAAATTGAGTATAGTTCCACTCCCACCCCCAATTTTGAAAAATGTTCACCCAAAAACGGGTGGGACTATACTGAGTCAGTACGGAAAGTCAAAAATTTTTTTTTTTTTTTTACGTTTTAATGTTTAAACGGCCAATTTTTTACTGTTTAAACATTTATCCCATTTTGCGGAAATCGACAGCCTTAGTAAACCTAGTGCTGTCTACTAACTAGGTGAAAACATTCAAATACCTGTTGAACTCTTTCTTTGGGTGTATCTTAAAACTATTTTTAGATGCGAACGCTGACATCATGTTTGGAAACAGGAAATTAAACACGATTGCTTCACTTTTATTTTTGGTGTTTGCTTCCAATTCAGGTGTTGTTTGACCCACTGAATCCAGATAGGGATACCATCAGCATGTCCAGAAAACTACAACCCAGAGAGAGGGCAGACAATGAGTTCTGGCTGCTCCAGAAACTTGGCTCAGTCATGGAGAAGGCAAACTTCCATGAGCTACCTAAACATGTAGTAACCAAGGCACTCTCTGAACATCTGGCAGGGGAAGGAGTGAGGGTAAGTTATTGTCACTTTTTGTGACTTTTACAAGTTCTGATGGCTCTAATTATATTGTGACAGTCATGATGTTGAAATGAATGCTAACCTTGAGCCTAAACATGTAGTAAGCAAGATGTGTTATCTGGACATCCAGGCAAGGAATGTGGGCAAGTTGATTGTTGCTTTTACATTTGAAGACTTCTACAGAATTCTCGTTGCGGCAAAAAAACCCACTTTTTTTACCGCATGTTCGTTTTTCATGTGAGAAATATAGAAAAACATATTTTCAAGCAAAAAATTATGACAACATTTTTCTCACACCTTTTCTTTACAAGCATTATGAAATCATAAAACATCTGATGAATGTAAGTAAATATTCATTGAAAATCAATGTACAGTTTTCGTGTTACCTACTCTGCACTGATTTGACAATAAATATTTGTGATTTGCGGCAAGTCAGATAAGATTTCTTACACTTCCCTCAATGCATTTCATACTGATTTGCTGTTCATTGCAACATGGGTCGATACCAGAAATACCTTTAAACCAAAATCTGGATGTGCTCTGTTAATTGAGGTATTGTTGACCAATCTTTTCTGGGCATATTCATACAACTTGATTGTAAAAATAAGAAAAATATATCACACTTCAGGTAACCTACAGGAAACAACTTTCAACATTTAGAGAATAAACGATGGGAATTTTTGTTTTTACTATACTCTACTGTGTGATAGACAACAGGCAGGTCCAATATTTTGAGTAGTGGATGCCGGCGCATACATCATCAATTTATTATGAGGGGATTATAAAAGGCAGCTATTTTATACATTCTACTGGATTATGATGGTGTTGCACTGTGCCCATGAGTTGGACCAATCCCTTGTGTATTGCGCTTGAGAAAATAAATTGTTATGTTTGTCTACCATAATGGGCTATTCCATTTGATGTCTGCCATACCCTTGTGGACACTTAAGAAAAGTCTTCCACAGAGGGAGTAAGATTTTTATTTTGAAACTCATACTCCCCCTATGTATGGCTTTACCCATATCTTCTACAACTGTATTTCAAATGGAAGTTAACCCGATTGCCTATTCTATTCGAAACACACACCCCCTCTGTGGAAAATTCTAGCTACATCTTCCACAGGGGGAGTGTGGATTTCAAATGAAATAAGCCAATGTCATTCATTACAGGTGAGTGTGAACCAGAATAGCTATGATGTACTTCACTTCTGGGCACTAGGAAGGCATCTACCTGACCCAAAGACACCATGGTATCAATCACTACCAGTTAGCCTCTTCTACCGCATCATTAAACGTCCAGGTCCTCCTCCTGTTGAATACTACAGACGTGTAGTAGTAGCCGTGAGGTCCAAAGGTTACAAGAAACTCATACTTAAGATGTTCAAAGAGATACCTACGGGGGCCTTAGAACACTTGTTGCCCGACGGCAAGATCAAAATGAGCAAGTTTGATCAGAGTTTTCTGGCGTCGACCATAGCAATAGGTAGTCTCACAGTTCTAATCAAAGGAGTGACTTTCTTAGCCGACATCAATGTACAGTGGACACTTATTGTAGCTAGCATCACCGGTGTGCTCGGGTTACGAGCTTGGAATAGCTACAAGAACAGACGCACAAGGTATCTGAGTGAGTTGCAACGTACGTTGTACTTTAAGAACATTGCCAACAATAGAGGTCTTATAACTTTACTGGTGGATCGGGCACAGGATGAAACATTCAAGGAAGCATTGTTAACATACACGTTCCTGTTGACAGAGAGACCACCATCTCATCTTACTGATACGGAGGGCAAAGATGTCTCACTACCTGTCACATTAGGTAAGATATAATAATTATTCTCCGGGAGTGGTGGTGTGTGAAATACTAAGAAAGTAAGATAGATTGTTGTGAAGTTCTGATTTACTAGAGTTGGCGGTTGGTTTCTTTGCACACAATAGAAGCTAACTGACAACCTTAGCTGAACTTCTGGAAATACTGATCTCAGCATCTCACCCACCATTACCCAAAATTCATTCCAAATTATTTGTGCAAATATTTTGTTGAGTGCAGATTAAAGTTTAAAAGCTATTCTTAGTCAGTGGGAGTGGTCTATTACGTAGACACATAATCTGATTGAACAATCACATGATTTTGGGCCATAAACGTGTAACACGCTCATAGAGGTGCCCGTATATATCGCGTTGTAATACTCGCACGTGCTAGCAGTACGCGCAACAAAAGATGTGAAGTTGTAAACAAGTTTCGTTCATTTTAGAAAAAGGGGAGTTTTTATGACGGTAACTTAATTTTTGCTTTAAAAATAGTTTACAGTTTAACCAACTAAGAATGAGAATAAACGATAGGAATTTTTATTTTGACTATCCTCTACCTATGATAGACGACAGGCAGGTCCAATATTTTTATCGTAGTGGATACTGGCTGCGCAGGCATCCACTACTCAAAATATTGGACCTGCCTGTTGTCTATCACACGGTAAAGGATAGTCAAAATAAAAATTTCTGTTGTTTATTCTCTAATTGTTTGCCTTTGCCATCCATCAGAAGTTTGATATCTCATCCCACTATCTGTCTTTCTATCAGCCTCAGTGTCTTGTGCCCAGCCAAGGCTTCCATTCTGTCACATTCTTTGTCCACCCAATATCTTTTGATCTTGCAAGATGGCCAGCTGGATTCCAGTGCATAATGATCACCTTGGGCCAATGAATATTGATAAATTCTCTATATGTTTTTCCTTTATTTCCCTCCCCATTACAATAGGTGGAATATCTGGGACAACTCTAGAAAAACGAGTAGAAAATTGGGTGTTCCAGAAGAGTGGTGCCGTCATTGAGTTTGATTGCTCCAATGCGGTCAAGCTTCTCACCAGCTTTGGCATGCTACGAGTCGATGGAGACGACACCCTCAGCGTAGTCAACATAGACGCAGCCGTCAACGCACTTCCACTACCTCCAGTATCCATAGCAACAAAAGCAGAAGAGGAGACAGAGCTAGATGATTGCTACCATCAGGTGTTTATGGAGACAGATGATCAGTATAAGAAGGAGGAAAAGAAGAGGCGACAGACAGGGTGGAGATGAAGGGATATAAACAACTTATAAAAAATGTTATGTGTATAGAATAAATTTTATAACGGTGCCAATATTCTCCTGCATGTTATTGCAAAACAATACTTTTGTAATAATTGATAATCTTGCATGTTAAAAAATTAAATTTTATTTGTCAGTCCTGCAGTGACCTTTTGGAAAAAGTCCGCTTTTTAAGGGTGCAATCATATATACTAAGTAATCAGATTAACATAGAACTATATTTTTGTTGTGCAGCCTTGTACATTAATCTTGGTATCTAGATCATTTTCTATAAAGACCAGACTCCAACATATTTGTGTGGCACTCCTTGGCGAACAAAATAGTGTACCTCCTGATAATTTAGCCATTCTGTGTGTTACACTCAGCACTAATCATCTTTGTAATCCTTTAGCTTAATACTCTGCATGCTAGCCATAGGCTTCAGCATAAAAAGTCCAAGTTTTGGTATATTTTCTTAAAATACTAATAGCCAATCTCAAGAACCACTGAACTAATACTAGGCTTGTTTGTACTCATTTTAATGCATTTTTCCTGCTGATTCCAAATGTGATCATGGAAATTTACAATTCTGAAATTTCAAATTAAAATATTTAAAAAAAAATTGTTACGACAAAGAGAGAGTTAAAGATAGCAAGAGCAAGTATCATTTTATGTTGAGCCTTGAACAATAAATGTAGGAGGTACACTATTTTGTGGCCCCATACAATAATCCAATATGGCACATTTTACCATAGCATTTTAAGCACAGGGCTATTGGAGATCGCAATCTCTAATATAACCTTGAAACTTCTACATTGTGACATTGTTTTAGACCATGAAACTATACACTCTATCACACAATGCAGTGGTCCATGCTTTGAGTGTGGGCAGTGGTATTTGATGTTGTAATCTCAATTCAAGGAGTGTGAAGATAGCAAAGAGATTAGACCCAAAGAGAACTGACTCCGCCATGTTTGCATCTCGCATGGAGGGCAAAGTACTAATAGTGTACCTACCGATTATTTTGCTTTGTGCTTGGCAAACTTCAATTTGAAATATTCCATTTTTTTTTTGTTATGCACATAGGGTACGCTAATCACTATAATGAAAGACAAAGATAAAGAGAATTTATCGCGCCTGACGTCATCTGTCAATCAAACTCGAGCACGGTTTGTTTACAAGTGTCGTGATGATGACTTGCTGAACGCGGATTTATAACGGGCGCCTTATTGTTAATTTTGCACCTTTCGACATGCAAACCATCTCAAAAGTTAGGTCTTTATAGTAGGAAACTTTCTTTGGTGAAGGCACCATGTCCACAATGCCTAGAAAAGCTGCTTTTGCCTTGTAAAAGCACGGACTTTTTCGCCATTTGCTGCTATTCCTTTTCTCCGATCAGCACCAGATAGATCGGTCTTCCTTTTACGCGCTGATTAACCTGTGTAAACCAATGAAGGATCGTAATTGACAGTGACATTAGACGCGATAAATTCTTCTTATCTCTGTCTTTAATTATACATGCGCAAACATTTGTAATGCTCAATTTCATAGGTGCATCTATGGTTATGGAGTTTTGCCGATACATGTTCCAGGTGCACTATTTTTGTCTTCATGCATGATAAACCAATATGGTGGATTTACCATTGTGTTATGATTCTGAGTTGATTCTTTTTGGGTTTAATCTCTTTGGAAGATGGTCAATACTGAAATTAGGTTGAATTGACACTACCCATAATGCATCTGCAAATAACAAAGTTGTATATTGCAAGGATCTATCAGTGGCGTACTGGCCAAAATTTCAAGGGGATGAAAAATGACAAAATCATCGCTGACCCGCTACCGGGATAATTTTACCAGGACAAAAGTGTGCAACATGTATGTAATTTTAATGAGGATAATTGTTGTCTAAAACATGCTAACACTAAAATAAGGAAGATGCCCATTACAAATGTTGGTCACTATTGTATTTTGAGCCATGGCAAAAATTGCAACTTGCCCCCTGCCTCTTCCCCCCCTTCCCCCACTTTTGGGAGCCAGACATTGTTAGCATTGATGTTGTCATTTGTTGACTGATCAATGTTATAATAAAAATTGACAATTATGCTACATCTCACTTCAAAAAACATTACATTTTCTCTTAAAAATCTATTCCTATTCTTACTTTCAAATTAGTATATTTTGATGTTCTTACAAAGCAATAACATAATTCAACCCTAAGCACTGCATGCAGTCTGTGTTAGTTCTGTTTGTATCTTGCTATGTGGAATTAAAATTAGGTGTGCAGTATAAATTTAAATATATCCTAACAGAAGCATGCTAATTGTGTTTTGTTCACTAAATTGTAATTGTAAGATGATAAAAATCATGATATAAAGTTCAGTTTTGGTTAAACGTGCTTATGCTTGCATCATAAAAGTGGATTTTGTTTTTGTTTCTTTTTTCGCGCGCTACTTCTATGACAATTTTTACTGTTTTCTTGCGCAAGTCTATGTAGGATATTTGAAATCAGTCTTGCTCTTTTTAAAAAGAACAAAAAAAAGCAATATGTTTGAAAATCATTTCAGTGGAAAGAAATAATCTTTCAAAAAATAAAATGTAATTCCCCTTTTGCAAATGTATCGACTATATAGTTTGATCAGCTCGTAATAGGCGGGAAATGTTAGTCTTTTACCACTACGCCGAAAAGTAGACCCATGTTTAAAGTTCTATTAGTTGACCTGTCTGGTCTATATTTTATGTGTTAAAGAAAGTAGAAAAAGTATAGGACTTGAATTAATAATTTGTGATGCTTCTGGCGAGATGCCATAAGACAATTCTCAAAATTAAATATTTTGATATTAATCCGCGATGTTATAAGGCCCGCCGATTACAAGCTGATCAAAGTATATTTGGTTTAGCAAAAACATTAGCACCAGCCAGCCAACCACTAAACCATGTCAGCCATGTAGCTGCCCCACCCAGCCAGCATAATTGAGTCTTGTCTTTCATGAGTATCCTAAAACTTTTTTGATGTCTCTTGATGTATTTTTCTTGATCCAATGGCCTCTTCCATTTGAAATCTGTCATACTCCTGTGGAAGATTATGAAAAGTTTTAAATGGAATTGTCAAGGGTTAACTATTTTGAAACCCATACTCCCCCTGTCTATGGTTTTACCTATATCTTCCACAACTGGAGTAAGTATTTCAAATGGCCAATTGTTTATACTATTTGAAACTTGTACCCCCTCAGTGGATGACTTAAACTAAATCTTCCACAGGGGGAGTGTGGATTTCAAATGGTATAGCCCAATATGCAGATGTCTTTAAAACTTAAGCAAACAACTCATGGAAACTAGTATCATTTATTGGAGATAGCCGCATGTATACATAATATTTGAGAATAAATTGATAATGTGTGATAAAGTGATGAAACCCTATCTGTCAAATTTTGCAGAGAACTGAAACAAAGTATTGGAATTCAGTTTGTATTGTAGATTCTAAGTGATGGACAAAAGTTGACAAAATGTGATTCCATCGGGCCAAAAGGGGCAATTTTGACAATTAAGATATTATTTTCATCAACTTGCACAATAACCAAGTGTGCTAATGCTGAAATTATATATCCCTGGCATATTTGATTACAAAGACAACTTTTGGTATTAGGACCTCTACAGACTTTTTAGTTGATAATTCGATGTAACTGGTCATGTCCAGTAATGTTTAACTTCTAACAAATGTTTGATGACATAAAATCGATTTATATATTTCCACCAGACATTCTACATATCGTCAGTCTGCTACGCTAATTGCCCAAGTCATTGTTTGTAATTTTGAGAACAAAGTACAAAATATGGTTCAAGCATGCATTTAAACATATTTATTCACCAATCTTTGCACAAGAACAAATGATAATGATACTAATAAAATAAAATGATACTAATAAAAGGGAATAATCTGAAATAATTAAGGTGAATACCTAACTGATCCATGCTTGAACCACATTTTGTTCTTTGTTCTCAAAATTACAAAAAAATGACTTGGGCAATTAGCGTAGCAGGCTGACGATATTATTGATTTTACATTCATCAAACATTCGTTAGAAGTTAAACATTACTGGAAATATAGGGTCCACAACGAAAAATATTTTACAAAATGTAAAAATGTATGTATAGCCCTATTTGTTTTACACATGTGGACCAATTTATAGCGCCACACATCATTATGCTCAGTCACAATGGTTAATTGTGTAAGAAAAGAGGCTGTTTTAAAAGTTGCACCTGAGTCCGTAGCAGTCTGTAACGCATGAATAGGCCTGACCTTCTGTATTGTTTGAGAGCTGATTCCTATGGACTCGGATGCAACTTTTAACACTGTTTAAAATGGTCTCTTTCTTTATATAATGAACCGTTGTGACTAAATGCAAAGACGTGTGACACTATAATTTGGTCCATGTGTAAAACAAATAAGGCTACCCAAACCTTTATACACGTTTGCATTTTGTCAAATATTTTTTGATTTATTTTAAAAAGTATTTAGGGGGGACTTGTAGAACATATAGAATATAGAATGGGAATAGATTTAATAACAAAGACATGCTACATCAAATCTTAGTATCAAGACAGGGATTATACAGCTTATGGAATAAAGCCATCTAATCCCTCAAATATAGTCTTGACAATAGGCTAATTTGGTATAGCCTTAAATCAAACGATACACCTGATTTTCTTGAATTATATATTTGGGGAAAGTAATGAACTTTGTTCAGTGAAAACATTTTGTTGCAAGTGAGCCAATATATGGATATAAAATGTATATAATTAAAAAAGATTTAAAGTCAAATATTGACTTGGATTGCATTTTATTATGAATAAACTTGAAAATCTGATTAATCCAAAAAATGTTTCTTGTGTGATTACTTGTGTATTAAATTTATTAATAGTACGGTGAATTGCTCAATAAAAAGTTGTCTGATTTTGGCCAAATATTAAAATTCAAGGTGCTTGACCAGAATTACAGCCTCAACCCCCACCCTCATATTGTGGTGTCAGGTGAAATCTCATAACCCCAGTGAATTTGATTTGAACAAAACATGGTGTTCAGCCTGGAAGTCATGTTCTTTTCTATGGGCCACAATAATGCACATTGTTTGCTAAGTAACATAATCCAATTACAGCTGGAACTCAAAATTTGTAATAACAACCCGAGGTAGAAAACAATGTGTTACCATTGGACCATGATCTGATCACTTGGTTTATCCTTAGTGTATTGAAAAAGCACAAAATACTAATAGGATTAGAGTTAGGGTTAGGATTATTGTTAGGATTTAGGGTTAGGATTAGAGTTGGGATTTGTTTGGTATTCTCTCACACGAAGGATACACCGATCACTTGTTTTAGTTTCTATCTGGCACTATTTTCATATTTTGAAGTTTGGACAATTTGTGACCAGCTCCATCAAAACCCGGAACAAGTCGCCAGACACTTTTTTGAGTTATAGGTGACATTCCCATTTAAAAAAAAATCAAATTTTGGAATTCTTAATTTTATGGTATTTGTGGGACTTTCAAATCCTTGAAAGTACTTATTAACAGTTGAACTCTGATAATCCCTATTCCATCCCATGTTTGGCAGAAAACTAATTGGTCTATTACTCAGAAACACAATTTGGCAAAGATATCAAGGTATCATTAATTTACAAAATTACCCATATCTTGCTATGTATTAATGCTATGTATATAATTTTGGTATCATTTTCAAGCTTATTTTTATTCAAATCATGAAATATCAAAAATGCAACTTGTTCCTGGTTTTGTCAGAATGGGTCACATTTATGGTTTTATTTGAACACTTTACTGTCAGTCATCTTTGATTAAAGGTACAGAAAATGTTTTTATCCCATCTATTAAACAGTCCTAGATCACTGCCAAATATGGAAAGTACTACCTTTGACCTTGGCTGTGCAGCAGCAGCATTTTAATGCGAAACTATAATACACACCACGAAATCTTATTTCAATGGCTAAAATAGGTTTGATCCACATAAATGACTAGAGAGGACTTGCTTGCTTTTGGATACATTTTGACCATATTCATTGAAATTAACTAAAAAGTTCTGCAACTGGTGCAGACACTCCGAAATCGGAGTAACTTCATATCATGAATGTCATACCGTGGAATCATGCTGATGGGGATCGACGGGTACCGTGTGAACAAACTAAAAAATAGCGCAGGTACCGTGTGAACAAACTCAAAAATAGCGCAAATAGCGTGAGCATACACATAAGAAACTTTGCGCCCAAGATGAGCGATGTCGCCAGATCTGAACGCTGTACCGGCATCAGCTGAATTTGAGTATGCTTACAGGGCACAGGCATGAAAAATTCCAATCTGTGTTTATTAATCTATGATGATAATTAAGTTAGGATAAGGGTGGATAAGGATAGGGTGTGTGTACTGGATACATTATACACACCTTGGCTGTGCTTGTGAATTTGCTGGTATTGTGTAATATTAACCCAGTGCAGCCATTGCCCTCCGTAGGAGGGTATTGTTGTGTAATCTTCCAAATTTGGTACTGTTTTAGACTGATTCAATTCCTTACTTTTTCAGCCACTGAACTACAAGAACACACATCACATAACAACAAGTTCATATACTAATAGTCTCTAGTATTTTATTATTACTTCTGCTTTGTATCTTTACATAGTTATACATAATATGTATTTGATAAATAACAGTAATGTGTAGACTAAAATAAAGAACACATGGCATGCAAAATGGTATTTTAAAATAGGGTGGCCTTTAAGTCATACTCATTTGCATAGTTGAATCAAGCTAATTAAGGTGATTTTGCCACTGATAATTTTGTCCTAATTAAAGATGTTCAAACAGGATTTGATTTTACACTAACAACCAACCAAAGGTATGAGTTTCATTCAAGGGGTGTTCTACAATTCTTAATTCAGTGTTACTCCCTAAAGTTTGATCAGTTCACAAGCAGTGAGAATTGTTAAGCTTTCACCATTGCGCAGATAAGTTGACAGACGTTAAGGGTCTATATTTTGCATGGTAAAGAAAGTATAGGACTTCAATTAATAATTCATGACATTTCTAGTGAGATGTCACAAGACAGTTCTCCAAATAAAATACATTGATATTAATCCGCAATGTTATAAGGCCTGGCCAATTACAAGCTGATCAAACTACAGTCATATTAAATAATGAAACAAATGTGAAATGGGTATGTACCACATGATGTTCTTGTGACATTATAGGATATTTAGACACCCCACAAAATCTATGAATGTCCCTTGCAAACAGTACAAGTTGCATATTATCATTGTGAGTTTGGCAGAATTATAGATCAGCTGGCACAGAACTGCACCATTAACAAGCCCTGTATACCACCCTTTTCACTCGCTTTCACACTGAATCATAAATTGATATACTGCCCTCTGGGTCTCCATCATTGATCCCTTGCCATCAAATTCAAGAGAATTCATGCATAACATGAAAGACTAATTCATGCATAACATGAAAGACTAATTCATGCATAACATGAAAGACTAATTCATGCATAACATGAAAGACTAATTCATGCATAACATGAAAGAGCTAATCACTACTTGGCATTCTGCCAAACTCCTAACGATATCACTAAAAAGCACATATTTGTTAGACATCTAAAAATAAAAAAAACTGCTTTAATAATGATCATGGTCTTATACACTTAAACTGTTTGAACATCTATAATTCATATTTGTAAATTTCACAAATCTCCTTTTCCACTAACTTGTTGTAAGCATGGGTGATTACAGTTGAAATCCATACACGCCTTATGGAAGATATGTTCCACACATGGAGTGTGAATTTCAAATGGGGTTGGGCCCATGTTTAAAAAAGTGCTATTTTCCAAACATGGAACCATGTCTAAGGATTTTCTGTGAAAAACCTATCCACATGTATAATATTTGTTGTGAAAAACCGACCCATTTGGGTGGTATGTCTCTGCATGTTAACATGGAATTATACCCTCCCCAGGAGTGAGTCAGTAGTACTATACCCAGCAAACTGGAATTCAGGCAGCTGTTATGGGGTCAACTCTGTAGGCAAAACCAACTCTATCAAATGGGAACATGGATAGATAAATAATTCCACACTGTTAACATATAACATGTATTATCAAAATTAATACTAGAACTGACTCTACAATTCAAAGTTTAAACTGGCCAGCACTTCCCAGTGGGGAAAATATTTGAGGCCTTTGGAAGAATGTTTTGACTAATATGAGGTTGTTTGTGAAATTATGGAAGAAAAATAAGTTGTTGTTTTTTGCGTTTCCATTGTGTATCAACCAAAATTTTTGTAAAAATATCTCAATAAATTTCTTCCATAACATTTTAGGACTTGTCAGATTATGCCAACCAGAATAGGAATATTTACTTCCAAATACCTTACTCAGAAAATTGAAATATAAAAAGGGAAAGATTCTTTGTTTCCTTAACTTAACGATACAAATCAGAAACAATATCATACAATTCCCATAATGCATTTCTCCCATTTCAATTTTCTGTACTGATTTGCTATCTTGTGCAACATGGGTCGATAGTGATGAAATGTACCTTGATGAACACAGCACATCCAAAATATGTTCATTTCTTGACAATCGACCCATGTTTAGCCAGTCTGTTCTCAAAATGAAAACAAGGGAACATGTACAAATGTAATGGGAGAGTTATTGGGAGTATCATGTTGCAAAGGGTTCTGGGAAGGGTAAGAAATCGTCTCTGGATACAAATATTCAACTTTTTTTGACAGGGTGTGCTGTCTGAACTTCTTAACCCTTAACCATTTTCAAAGGGTAATTTTTACTCAATCATGGTCAAATTATGCTCCTTTTAGGGTGCATAATTTTTCTGAAACATTGATCCATGTCTAAGTCAATCCTACCCTGTCAGCTCATCCCTGTATTCTTTGACATGGAATTTGATTATTCTTCTACAGTTTTAAATAATGAATAACAAAAGACACAATTTGTACATACAACAAGGTTGAAATTGTCAACAGTTTTGGTAATTATTGAAATTAAGGAATATCACAAAATTTGGTATGATTATAGGTCAAAGGTCATACTGTTTAATACCATTTTAAATATGTCCAATCATGTACTACAGGGGCTAAATCTTTGGTTACAGCTAAAAAGTGTGAAGGTTGTTCCAGGGGGAATGTATAATACAGTGACATGTTGACCAGACCATGCAATTCAGAAATTTCAAATCATTTTTTTTTAAATATTTTTTTTAAAAAAAAAATAAAAAAATACATACCTACCACATAACATAAATACATACATAATAAGTTTTGATTTATACAGTCTACATGTGTGGAAAATGTATAATTATTAAATCTAAGTTTTTATTTTTTCACATTAAGTAGTATTGCTTATGTATCTCAATTACAAGTAATTCACAACAGTTCCATCACGGACATTGAGTATATCCGGTTTTCAGTACACACTTACTTAGAACCTTAACTCCACCAAGTCCAAATACATGCACTATTATGTTTTGATGGATCCAAGTTGTGATAATATTGGATCCAAAACATAATAATGATAAAATTGATGCTTTACGCCCAATATTTATTGGTCTCGCTATGAGTTGTAAAATATTGGACTCGACTACGTCTCGTCCAATATTTTCAAACTCATAGCTCGACCAATAAATATGGGCTCAACCGATCCAATTTTATATCAGCCTCGTGATTAACGTTATGTGAGAAATCCAATATATTGGATTGTAACACACAAAGGCTAAAAAATATGTACCTCAAATTGTTAAATAAAGCCCAAATCAAACAAATGGGCTGGTCCACTTATAATCCACACTCCCCTGTAGAAGATTCTGAAACATCTTCCACAGGGGAGTATGAATTTCAAATAGTATTAGCACATTAACCAACTCTATTTGAAACTCACACTTCCTCTGTGGAAGATTCAGGTTGAAATTCATACTGCCCTGTGGAAGATATTTCCAAAATCTTCCACAGGGAGAGTGCGGATTTTAACTGAAATAGCCCATTAGCACACAATATCACTTGCTAGCGTGCTTTATCAAACCAGTATGAAGTGCATTCCCTTTGTATCACAGTATTGCACAAATTAACAAGTTAAGGTTAGCAACAACTTTAAACTCTTGCGATTTGGTAGTTCACAGCATCTTGCGAATGGTAGTGAGCTTTGGCAAAAATTGCATTCCTCAATTCATAGCGAGCTTGTAGAAGAATCTAAATATCATAGATAAACTTTTGTAGGTCCTGTGGTTCTTGAGTTATGTTGTAAAAAGGGCTGAAACAACACTTTTGTAAAAGGTAGATAACTCATTAGCAGCAGTAAATTAAGCACGTTTTCAAAGTATATGATTTGTAGAATGAACTTTTGCAAAAGATCAAAGTGTTATTTTTCAATAATATATTGATTTAGATAATGAAAATCGCTTTTTCTGTTGCTTCGACCAACGATACCTCGTCTACCCTTAAATCACAACATATTATTATTATTGAGTTGCACACTGCACTGCAACATTACACTCAGGTCTGTTCATCAACCTATAATTGTGTATGGCAGGGGGTGTCTCTTGTACAGGAGTAACCAAGCCAGTTCCAAGAGTGACCCCATATCCAAACATGGATAAAATAATACCCTACCATCCGAGGCCACTTCTGCTTAAAAAGATACCCCACTTGAGACTTTGCAGTGTCACATAGAGCTACATAGCTGCCCAATGTAAAACCATGATTAATAGCAAGGATCACCATCCCTTCCAATAAAAAAAATACATAATGGCAATTGCAGAAACCCTATACAAGACCTCAGGAGATTGTTGTGATTTTGATACCCCATTTTTGCGAGGGACCAAAGCTGTTTTTTTTAACAAGCTTGGTTTCTAGACCAGTGTACCAAGAGACCCCCTTACTACTACAATCAACAATAGTAACAATTAATTGTATCACAGTATTGCATCAAATTTACTGAGTTGAATCACAATATATCATTTTGAGTTCCATTTTCTACACTGCAGCTTACTTCCAGGTACATGAATCCGCTTGTAATTTGCAAACATGTAATATATCCATATAAGAATTACATGTAATTGTGTTGATATCATATAACAGGTCATTGTAATAAATTTGTACCACATTTGATCATGTATTCAAAACAGTAAACATTGGCAACACCACAAGGTAGAGTCATGGGAATTTCCCCTCTACCTTGGGTTTTGCCAGTGGCATCATCCCATCTTGAAAAGTAGGGGGGCATTTGGCATAAACTGCCACAAATTGGCTGAAAAGAACAAAAATGTCTCATTTTGGCAAAAAAAAAAAGGGGGGTGCACATGTTGACACCCCTGCCCAGAATCAAAATTCCCTTAAAAATCCCCATTACCCCCTGTGGAATCCTGGTACCCCCACTGATTGTACCATACATTTATATTGACACGTTCTGTCCCTTGATCATATAGTCCTAAGTATTCAAATGTCAATTGTAATGGGCCATTAAAGATCATGCCCTGATGCACTCAATTTCTTTATCTGGAAAAGCATGCTTCTAGATTTGCACCATTTGTTTTTAAGCCCCACTGGCTGATAGCAATTAAGAATGCCAAACTTCAAGTTATAATGGTCCATAGCTAACCTAACACCTGTAAGAGTGCAACCAATGTAAATTCAACAAGTACAAATAGATGCTGTACATTGTAAGAAGGTTGTAATTGCTTTGTTGTCACTATGCATTAAGCACTTATAACCCCTGGCATGCAACCAATGAAATGCGGAGAAGTCAACCATTCACTTGTGACTAAACTGTCTCTCAAATACATTAAAAGCTTGACTTTGTGCTTAGATTTTCAAAATGTTTTATTTTCTCCAGCACAAAAAAAAGACTTAATTATTCACTTTCTTCAAACATAAGTCCAAATTTGTCACTCATCTTTTAATTTTTGTTTGGTATTTAATATCAAATAATGAAATATACCAATGACCAGACCATATTCTATGTTAATAGTACATGAACATTCACAAGCCTAGCTGCTTTCAATAAAACTTGTATAAATGTATAATGGCTAATATCTCTTATGAAGATAATCTCTGTCTCCTATACCATTTTTCACCTTGGTGAGGCAGTGACGTCAGTACACATTATGGGTGCACTTGTCTACACTGCACCAAAGATGTCAAAATGGTATCTCAGATGTTGCACCAGTATCTCTGACATAGACACTGTATGTCTAATGCAGAAACGGTATACTTGATGCTTACAGAAAATGTTCCCGACACCAAAATACTGTAAAAGTGGTCATTTTTCACGCTTTGCCGATTTGTGACTACTTTGCTTGTTCTAAAATGTGCAATTACTTACATAAACCTATACGTAAAAGGGCATATTTGTGTGTGCTTATATTTGTGTAGCTTTGTTGATGGTGAAATGCACAAAAATTAATGTTCCACAAACATCTTTGAAAGCATTTGTTGCATCAGTGCTATGATCCCGTACAGCTAATTATTTAGAATAAAGGTAATCTTTCTTCCAATACTTAAATCTAGGGTCTTATATTTATCCCTTCAAGACAAAGTCATATTCAGTTGCAATGGAATGATGTTTTCTAACAATGATATCCATCCTCTCACACTCTTTACTCTTAGCTATTTCAAAAAATATACACAATGGCATCAGAACACAAATGGTTTAAAATATCTTAATATATATATATATATATGATAATAAATAATCTATACAGTCGCCATAATAATACAGAATTAATATGATAATAAGAAGAATAGAATCTTGGAATTAATACCTTTTTTTCCATTTTTTGTCACAATGACACAGTTGCAATACTGGCAATAAATACCAAATCTAAACATAAGTCCAAATTGTACTAGTATAAAGTTAATTTTTTATTATTTCCGTGGTCTGTGCTGTGCACCTAGCATACACAAGCGTAAACACTGATTGGCTGATCAACGGTCTTGACAACAAGCTGATAGACCCATAGGTCGTTTGGCACGTAGAAGGGGAGGAGACCTTGCCACTTCTACGCGATCACCAGCGCGTACCAGGACCACAAAAGTAATAAAAAATTTACTGTAGTTATAGTTATGAATTAAAATGAAACCTTGCTGTATCTGAACAATAGTCAGGGTCTACATCTAAAAATAAGTAATTTTCAATTATACATCTTTGCTAATTTCAAATAGTACTAAATATGTCTGCACATTGCTGACTATATGTAATTAAGTTTACTATGTAGCAAGTTATGGCAAATATTGCTACATGAAAACCTTGCTACATAACTGACTCCATACATAACTTTCTATATATCTAAGTTTGCTACATTATAATGAGACCACTTTCATAAACGGGGTATTTTGATATGAAGTACTTAATATTTTTTCCTACACAAATGAGTTAGCAAAATGCATGGAATGCTTATTGAAATTACATAAACTAAATGTGCATGCAAAAGAGTTGACAATTTAATAAAGAGTTTTTTTGTCAATTGAATACAAGCATTTACCAAATTTTGGTAATAATACCAATAATAATAATAATAATAGTAATAATACATAATACCATCAGAAAGAAAATCTAAACATGTATGCTTCCAGTCTGCAGACTTATGAAGGAATACTATTACATGTCTTCTCATCTGAAAGTATGCAATGTAACTCAGAAATGGGCTATTCAAATTGAAATCCAAACGCCCCCTATGGAAGATATGGCATTCATCTCATACATACAGGTGGGAGTGTGAATTTCAAATAGGGTTACCTGAATGGGTGACTCCATTTGAAATTCACACTCCCTATGTGGGAGATTAAGGTCACATCTTCCATAGGGGGCACAGATCTCAACTGGAATAGCCAATATATTCCTATACACCATGTAGACAGTATCATGAGCAGTGAGCACATTGAGTAGGGCCCAACATTATTCATGGCACCAATAGTGAAGTTTCCTTTCTCCATATAATTAGATTTTTTCCTGCAAAAGTCACTTACTTCATGCAAACTTTCAGTAAAATATATGGTTTTACCACTTACTTTCAATTGTTTAAGGGATCTAAAATGGCGTTTATTGCGTTTCGACAGTATTTTTTGTGGGACATGAGAGCACCTCAGACCTATCGAATTGCATTCTGAATCTGAAGCATGTCTTTTTTCTGATATCAAATAATTTTCATTTTTGAAAATCACAATATAATACAAATTTTATGACAAGTTATAAAAATTTGATATTTTTCAAATTTTTGATATATAACAGCCCTCGAAGTAAATTATATAAATTTAATGATATATTCTTAAAGTGTATGTAGCAGGGAGGAAAAGCCGATGGTCAATTGAAAATTTTGACCTTTCATATCGAAGATATAGATTTTTTTCGCAAAAAGACCTAATTTTTTTTGGTGTTTTGGGAAAAAATCCATATCTTCAATACGAAAAGGTCAAAATTTTCAATTGATCGTCGCATTTCATCCCACCTACATACATCGCTAAGTATAAATCATCAGATTTATAAAGTTTACTTCAGTACTGTTAAATATCAAAAATATCAATTTTTAATGATTTGCCATAAAATGTGTATTAAATTGCGAATTTCAAAAAAACCAAAATTATTTGATATCAGAATGACATTCTTCGTATTCAGAATGTAATTCGATATGTCTGATGTGCTCTAATGTCCCAAAATAAATACTGTCCAAACGTTCATACCCCAGCCCTTAACTCATGCAAAATAAATGACTGCTTTGGATTATAGATAATGTATATCCTCCTGAAATTTGCTTTTTTTTCAAGCGTAATTTGCCATTTTTTAAAATGAAAATAGCTGCGCCTTGGTCATGAGCACCTTGAAGTGAATTATGAAACAAGTAACGTTTTATACTAAGAGTGACTACTTACCAAGCAATTATCACATATGGTACATCATTTTAAAGCTTATATTTTGTTAATTGTTACTAATTCAAACTCTAAAAATTGAAAATTGCACCTTTACACCTGGTTTACCATGGATGGTCATATATAGGTAATAGCTTAGCCTTTGTCATGGATTTATTTTCACATAGAATTTGGTGATATCATTACTTTTTGCATAACAAAATCCCAGCCTTTGGGCTAACTAATATTAAAATAAAATGATATCACTAAAAACAATATTTTTATTCTCTCAATGTCAACTTATACTTTTTTTCAATTTTTCATCATGAAATTGTGAGTGAGATTCATTCTTCCATTTAGATGTTTGCTGCCACACTTTCTATGCATTTTTTTGTGCTTTTCTCAAAATAATTTGCTCTCCCAAAGATATATAATATGTTTGGGCAAAAAAATGTCGCTTGTATCACAGGAGTATAGATTTCAAATTGAGTCCACCATTCAGGTAACCCCATTTGAAATTCACACTCCCTACAGGATGTATCAAATTGATTGGTACCCATCTGTGTATTTAATACTAACAGATCAGCACAATACGGTAAAATCCATTAGTCACTATGGATTTTACCGTATTGTGCTGACCCGTTAGTATTAAATACACCAAACGATTTGTTTAGTTCTTATTTCTATTATTATTAATTACAATATTTTGCATGGTAATTGTCAATTTTGACTTTTAGAACATAGACCATAATCGCCCCCTTAATTAATCAAATGACTTTGCTAAGCACACAGGGTACTAATAGGTCAAATATCATAATGGGCTATTCCAGTTGAAATCCATACACTATATCAAAGACATGACCTTAATAGCCCACACAGGGGGTGTGAATTTCAAATGGAGTCTCCCATTCAGGTAAACCCATTTGAAATTCACACTCCCTGGGAGTGTGAGAGATTAAAGTCATGTCGTCGTACATAGGGGTGAATGGATTTCAAATGGAATCACCCTATTATTTACGGCATATATATAGCAACAAAAAGACAGGAAAAAACCATAATGTTTGAAAGATTTACTAACTGTTTTACAAGTATACACAAATATCAGAGGCTGGTAATTTTACAAATAAAACCTCTATGTCATTTCTAGCCTGCATATTGTTTAAAACATAATACTTGCAGTTTAAAATATGCATACTTCAGAACTTGTGAAAGAAACAAATAAATATATGTATTTTCTTGTGAATATGTCTATAACTGAGGAATGATACTGTAATATACTAAATTAGAAATTATCACTGCGTAAAATTATTTTAGCTATAAACATGAATCTCATGATAGTTCTCACTGATAAATTGCATTGTCATTACATTTGTTTTAATTAACAAAATATGTCACAAAAGTGGAAAATAAAAATAAAACTTAAAACATTCTACGATTGACAAGCTCTATGCAAACTAAAGAAACAAACACTGTAAAAATGATATGGTTGAACATAACAGTAGAACAACAATAGTATTTTGAACAGCTTGACATAAAAAGTGTTCCCTTTGTGAATTGATTTCTAATGTGGACCTTCTTGCATGGGTACATTGTTAAAATTGAACCCTGAAAAGTGAACCTTTTTGTTGATTTCAAGGTGTGTTGCACCCGCTGGCTACGTATGGGCTTGCTAGAAACTTTCTCTTTGCAAAGTTCTCTTTTAAGCATAATAGACTTTTGAAGTTTAGGTCGTCTGTAATCTAGTAGCCACTTAAGCTAACAAAATCATTTGCCTTGCTTCATATACTCTCTTAGTGTTATCTTCATCTTAAAGAACACATGTCAATAGAATTATGTCTAGACAATGTCATGTTGTATCTATGTACTCTGCATAGAAACATATAGAAAACAGAAATTTGACTCTATGCCAAGGAAATTAAAGAAAGAATGTGGATTTCACAGAATGCAATGACAAAGCTGACATTTTCTATTGTTGTACACCAAAATAGCATATTTTCCATGTTGACAGCATGTGTGTACAGTAAGTAGTGTGTTATCAGCATTTCATTCCTAATATATTCATTCCGTCAAGCATGTAGTAAAACCATGTTGACCAAGGAGATTCTAGTAGTTGGATATCCAAGAACATTGTCCCCTTTACAAAAAGTTGTGGAGTATGTATATAACAAACAGGGGCATGGTCTCATAACAAAATCCCAAAATATAATTATGTTAAACAGGTTGCATCAACCTCTCTCTCTCTCTCCATCTGGCTACTTTGCCATTGGGTAATACTAGATGCTCTAAATCCATGTAAATCTGTGACACCTTGGTAGCTGTCTTAATCTTTTATTTGCATCTGCTTAGTGGCCTTGGTCATGGGTATACAGTATTCAACACAACGACAATGTAGCCACAAAACAATGGGGTGTGATACACAGCAATATACATTCTCTAAGATATAACTTAGGATACTGTTATGAGAATTTGGTCCCAGGTCACTCAGCGAAGAGGACAGGCTGCAAATGTCCACACTGGTTTTGGGCTATTCTAGTTGAAATCCATACACCCCCTATGGAAGACATTACCTTAAACTCCCACATAGGCGGTGTAGATTTTGAATGGGGCAACTCATTCAGGTATAACCACATCTAAAAATTACACTATCTGTGTGGAAGATTAAGGGGGTGTATGGATTTCAACTGGAATAGCCCATTCAGTGTTTGTCCCCTTTTTTGTGCAGCATTTCCCCATCATGGGTAAGATGGATGCAAATATGGCAGCGTACGCATCCTCCATTTAAACTCCTTGCTCACGTCAGAATTGGCAGCATTATCCTCATGAAAGTAGGCCACATGCCTGACCTTACAATGTAGTAAAGGTATGTTATTATATGATCACAACATGATTGGTTTTGTTGCCACTTTGGATATTGATCTATCTATTCAGACAAGTTTAAAACCATCAAGATGTCCGACTGCCATTCCATCTATGCTCAAGTAGAAGTACAGTTTTGTGTTTTCTGCAATTACAACTTCCTTGCTAAGGGAACGGTCCAAGAGATCGATGAGGTCAAAAAATGTGATTACATTTGTACAAAAGGGTAAAAATAGACACAAAATAATGCTGCATTTTCAACATTTTATGATAAGGTACAGGCAGGGAGGAAGCGGGTCAGACTTGTAATGAAACTAGATTAGTTTATAGGACACCATCAATCTTTTGGTTGTTCCCTAATTACCATGATTACATAGCAGATATTACTTGTGATGTATGAGTGACGTAACACACACTACACTAAATATAATTCACTTTCTTCCCAATTGTCACACTGCTGTGATGAGTTGCTTAGGTGGGTCAAAACATATTTTCCTGATTGGCAAAGAGAAATACTAAAAATGTATCTTCAAAATAGCTTGTGTCGTCAATGTACTTTGACTTATAGCTTCCAATTTGGGGACTACACAATACATAGTTCCACGCTACTATAAAGTACCATTTCTATAAACACACAAAAAAACCCAGAAGCTACATAAATATCTATCTCGTCGAAGACAATGCATTCAATTGGAACTTCATGAACCGCCCAAACTTTTGCACTGGATTCTCGTTTTGTTGCTGTTGCTGCAGCTGTTGATTCTGCTGTGGGTACCTGCTGCGATTTTGCGTCTGATTCTTCTGCAAACTTTGAGGACGCTGTATTTGGTTGCGTTTTCTCTGCTGCTCTTGCAGTTTCTGGTTTTGCTCTTGGAATCTCTTTTCCCTGAAGTATTGCACTACATTGCCATGGAGTAATTCTGTTTGATCTGTATACAGGTCAAAAAGATATCAACAAATTACATAAGTCCTGCATACAAAGTATATACCTATAGAGCCCTTATTACCAACCTGGGCTCAAGTTTCCTCAAATCCAGAAATGCCACCACCATATCCAGAATTAATTAAAGTTCCATCATGTTAAGGTATTGTTGAACAAAGTTTACCGTAAAATTCCATCTACAAGCATATATATGCCTCTAAACGAGGTTTTTTTGACACAAGAGACAAGAGGCAGACACTCTCAACAAAAACGTTATTTGGAGTTTGAACAACTATATTACTGATAAAGGCAGCTGTACAAACATGTATATTTGTAAGACCAATCTATTGCAATGTTTTTGAGAAGGGTATTGGCCTTTCATATCTTTCGTTAAAAAAACCCCTCGTTTAGAGGCATATATGCTTCTAGACGGAATTCTACGGTATACATGCATGTACCTGGGCTCAGGTTTCATATTCTGTTTATCCAGAAATGCCACCATCATATCCAGAGTTAACCCAAGTTCCATCATGTTAAATCATAATGTGTGATTTGCATAAAGAATAGATTCCTATTAAAATGTTAGTTTTCACTGATCACATTGTCCCCTTTTAATTTTGAGGCAAAAAAATGAGGTAAAACGACAAAAATTGCTATTTCATTCCAGTGCCCACAATGCGTGTATTAGCTCGTCGATTGTATTATTATCATGAATATTGGTGCAGCTTCACACAGCTAGGATGAACAAACAAGACGAACAAGATCTAAGACAATTAGCGATATGCACACAGTTTATACATCAAGACGTAAGAAGAATAGTGATGTGCCCACAGTTCATACATTCAGTAATACAAATGCACACCATGTGTTTAGCCACCACTCGATCGGTGAACTATGAATAAAACCGGAGATCTCCGATTTTATTATAAAAACTTAAATTTTACTGTAATTAAAGCACTTCAGACTTGGTCTTTCATACGGTATTTTAGTAGCTCATTGGGCATTACAATCATGCAAAAAGTAGAATTTCAACAAAAATTGAGGGTGTCACTGTGGAGCAAATCACACATTATGGCTTTAAGGTACTGTACAAAGCATATACCTATAGACCCCTTATTACCTACCTGGGCTCAGGTTTCCAATGATAGACTGCTTATCTAAAAACGCCACTGTCGTATCCTGAGTTAACCCAAGCTCCATCATGTTGTGCAAGAACGTCGCCAGTTGGCCAAATGTGATATTCTCATCTTGAGTTTCTGTGCTAGCTCTCTCCTCATGAGATTGATGCTTCCAAGTGCCCCTGAAAAAGAAGAAGAGATTAAGTCAAGATCTTATTAGGGATCATGTTAGATTGCACGAATTTCAGACAACACTATATATAGCAGACATGGTTTTAAATTTGTTTGCATATTTTGGTAAATTGAAATCCGGAGTTCTGCAATTACCTCTTGGCTATATGCCTGGGAAGTAGTCAAGTAATATGAGATTTAGAATATATAAAGGACCAATTAATACATTAATAAGCAGAATTTAACTTGACTACACACAAGTCTATCAGAAACAAATATGACAATAAAATAAAATAATAAAATAATGCAGAGAAAATTAAATAAATATTTGACATAATGCAAACTTGTGAATATCCAACTATCCCTACTGTCACTTATTTCGTAAGGGATTAGTAACTGAATTTAAGATTGCAACATGTATGTATAATCTCATTAGGAAGTATATGTTTAAGAATAATGTATGCATAATCTTATTTTTTACATATTACACATAGACAGAATGAATGCAATGAGCTCGTTCAGCAGACAATGTCAATACTTTTTAAATATGTTTTTCTTTGCTAATGGTATGTAAAATTACATTTTATATCATGCATCACTGGTGTAATTGTGATGCAGATCACATGTTGAAATTATGCACAACTATACAATTTAATTGTTAAAATAAAAGGAATAAGGCCAACAAATGAGAGGTTTTGTCTTAGAAGACTGTGTGTGTAGTTTTTAAAATTTTGAATTTTAGCACATCATTTTCTTCTCCATGTTTTGAAGATTTTTTATAGAAGAAAATGAAGGTGCATTAAATCTAAAATTGAGTCTCTCTTTAAGAAAAGTGATGAATGTGGGCACATCGATAACCGCAACAGACCGCAATTAAGAGTGAGAACAGCAAGCTATAATTCTTATTAATGGTTGCAAGCTTATCCCATTATGGTTTCAAGTAAAGGTTAAACTGTTACACGTACTGCATCTGATTACACATGCTTGCATTTATTCATGTCACATAAACAATTATCTTCTAATGTCATGATGTAAGCCTTTAATAAGATAATATAGTATTGTAAGTTACTGCTACTGTCAATTGCTTTATTCATGCAACAGGTGCCGTCTGCTTACTGGGTATTTTTAATGAAAAAAAAATGAATGGGGCATTAAAATTTAAAATTGAGTCTCTCTTTAAGAAAAGTGATGTATGTGAGTGCATTGATAACCGCAACAGATGCAATTAAGAGTCAAAACAGCAAGCTATAATTCTTATGTCTCATTAAAGTTAGAGGATAAACGATAAGATTTTTTGTTTTTACTATCTACTACTGCTCACCATTCCAGAAAAATACAGCACTAACTTTTTGCGGATTAAAAAAATATTTTTCCCAAATGAAACACAGCTCAATCCTAATTATTCATTTAGTACCTAACTGGCAACGTTCAATTTCACTATTTGGCCAAATGTATGAATTTTTCATATGCTGTGACAATCAAGTCTAAAACTTGAAATGTATGATATCAAATTTCAATTTATGCATTCTATTTTTTGGAAAAGACATGGTTCATAAATACAACCAATCACTTAATTAAAGTAACACAAAAAAGTGAAAATTAGAGCAAAATTTTGGTATATACTCAATATTTTGAATGCTTAGACTTGATTTGTGTGACTTGATTATCAAGCAAACATGCCGAAAATGCATGTTTTTGGCTCAAGGAAAAATAGTAAAATAGTGAACTTTTTCTTTTATCTCCAGTTAGTACTCAACGAATGATTATGATTGAGATACATGTATATCATTTGGCTGAACTTGATAATATTTTTTTAATCCCAAAAAATTGGTGCTGTATTTTTCTGGAATGGGAAGTAGGTTCATACATACATACATGAACCTCTACAAGCATGTTACCAATAATGTTTGTGTTGACGAAGGGTCATCTACGGCCTGATAGACGACACCCAAAATCATGTGATTGTCCGATCAGATTAAGGATCTATGAAATAGATCACTCTCACTGAATAAGAATTTGAAGTTGAGGGCCTTGGATAGCGACATGCGCACAGTATTTTTGTGGGTCCTGAGAGCACATCAGACACACCAAATTGCATTCTAAATACGAGGAATATCCTTTTGATATCAAATAATTTTGATTATAAGCTATCATTTACTGAAAACACCAAAGATCTAGCATACTTGGTTCTAAAGTTATGAAGTTTTTTGATGTCTGTTTCTTTTGTATTTTAATGTTTTTACTCCAAATTTTACCTTGATCTCAATTTCAAATTTGCCACCTTTGCCCCCCCCCCCCCATGAACCAGATTGTGTCACATATGTAGGTAAATGTTTAGGAGTTTGTCTGTATGGACACTTGTAGCTATGCCAGGGGTACCTACATGCATTTGAATGGAGCTTCAGAAAAATTAACATGGCAGTTTTCTTCATTTTTGCCCAAACAAAAATGTATGAAAAAATAATCTGAAAATATAATTGGCTTATGCTACAAATTGTGATTTTTGTACACTGTCTCTGAGATCATTGATATTGCTTCAATTATTATTTGCTAATTTTATAGGCCTATACCTTTTAATGCTAGTTTCATTCTGAGAATCAGGACACAAAAGGCTAAATATTTTTTGTAATTCCTAATGCTAAAATGTGATGCTATCAAGCAAAATGAGTCATTTTGAATATTTTTCAGATATAGCCAATAATAGTAGACCCCTATTCAACTTTCTTTATAATTTATTGTTCTGGGCAACACGAAAAATGACCATATCTCTGGAATTGAAGTCCAATTATGATGGGGTTCTCAGCAAATTAAAGCTCTGAAAATGGCTCATGTAATGAAATTGAAAACTGAATTTTATTTTTGATTGACAACAGACTCATTTAGTTTGATCGCATCACAAATGACAGATAAAATGACATTAAAAATGACATTATAAACATTATGAAGCTTAATGTACAGATACACTATAATAGTACAAACTATAAAAAAGATCTAAAACACATCACCAGTCTGCAATTTATAAGGCCCAATCCATTTCTAGATTTAAATATTTGAGATTTGAAATCTGAAATTTAGAATTCAAAAATGAATGTTCTGAATGACTAGGCAATACATATTCAGGTATTTATTAGACATATTTATTAAACATGATTTATGGGGATGGGTTAAAAGTCATTTTTACATAGCCTAAAAAGTATGAAGACAATGACTGGCTATAAAAACATTAAAGATTATTATTTGCATACATAGCAATGCTTAAGAAGTGTATTAAAACTGCATGCTTTGCCAAAACAATAGCCTGCTCAGCAAAAATGCTAAGTTAAACAGTGGCCTGATCATTTGTATGCCATTGACAAGGACTCACAACAAGAAGTAAAATTTATATTAAAAAAAAAAAAAAGAAGAGATAGATAATCTAATGAAAAGGGGGAAGAAAAAACATAAACAAAGAAAGAGGTATTGAAAAAATAAAAAGGGAAACATTGAGGCTTGAGCACATAATGAAAGAAAACTTCTAATAAGATGTAAATATGACGACACATCTTACGTATCATTTGAACCACTCAAGCATAAGCAATTGCACGTTATTGTTTTTGATGACATCGATAGAATGGGCTATTGCAGTTAAAATCCACACTACCCCTGTGGAAGATGTTGGAAATATCTTTCACAGGTGGTGTATGAATTTCAAATGGAATGAACCCATTAGGCCATTTAATTTGAATTTCATACACCCTCTAAGATATTTTCCACAGAGTGAGTTTCAAATAGAGTTGGTAAACATGCCAATTCCATTTCAAATTCATATGCCCCTGTGGAAGATATTTCCCAAAATCTTCCACAGGGGTAGTGTGGATTTTAAATAGAATGGTCCAATTTTGTTGTTCTCTACCACATATATTGAGGGCTCAGTGCACACTGCTTCATAAAATAAATCAAAATCAAATCATTGGATCTCCAATAGCTCCTTTGGGTAATTCAATTTCCATCAGCTCCCCTGAGTAATATTATTCATAAGTACAATAATAACAACATTTTACTCAAGTTAGACTATCTTTTGAATAAAGTGCTCAATCCCAAAAGGGAGAGCGTATAAAAATTCAAAGAACAGATCTTCCAGAATAGGTAGTCGTTACTCTGAGTTTCATGCCTAAAAGGCAATCGTCAGACGACACGATGGCATGCTTTGGGTGGACTACCATCACTTGGGAATGTGAAAGAATATACATTCCATGGTGTCAACACAGCCAAAGTCTATTCAGAGTCAGTCTGTTTATCGGAGATAGTCAGAAAGTGCTCAACTGCAAAACAGGAGCGTATTAACAACATTTTACTCAAGTTAGACTATCTTTTGAATAAAGTGCTCAATCCCAAAAGGGAGAGCGTATAATAATATGCATTTAGCTCCCCTATGGGTAATGTTATTCATAAGCATGATTGCATTTCAACATTACCCAGGGGAGCTAATAGAGATGGGTTGCACTGAGCCCTCGATATACCTGATGTGACTGTTTGACAATTCTACTGATCCCTGAAGGATTTGAACCCTGGATCTTTGAGCAGATTGGAAAAATACAAATATTACAAATATAGACTTTTTTTTAGTTCAATTCAATATGTGACATGATCTTGTCAATGGGGGCCAAAGGCGGCAAATTTGAAATTGAGATAAAGATAAAAACATGGCCTAAAAAACAATAAAATACATAAGAAAATACACATCAAAAAACGTCATAACTTTAAAACCAAGCATGCTAGACCTTTGGTGTTTTCAGTAAGCCTATTGTATGTATTATGTAATAATTACAGTAACTCAATTTTCAAAAATGCCTCCTTTGGCCCCCCGCCCCATGGACCAGATCGTGTCACATATAGAGTTGGAATTGCAGTTGCATTATAGAGATAGAGTTTGTGTTTACAGTTAACAGCACTAGGAGTGGCAGTGAGATATTCCAGTTGAAATACATACACCCTCTATGAAAGACATGACTTTAATCTCCCACACAGGGGGTGTAGATTTCAAATGGGATCACCCATTCAGGTAGCCCCATTTGAAACCCACACTCCCTGCATAGGAGAAGGTCATGTCTTCCATATGGGGTGTTTGGATTCTCAACTGGACTAGATCAGTTTAGAATTAGAGTTGTAAAATAGTTTTAAGGTTGGTGTCTACCAACTGAAGGGAGTATCCCATTATGTTTAGAATATTGTTGGTCAAAATCATGCTTTTTATGATTTTCTACAAAACTAGGCATTTGCACACAAATCTGTCACATTTGGATTCATCAAGTTTCTACCATTCTAATTATGCAATTACTTTAATATACTTGGACCAACCATTTAGCAGTAATGAGGCCAGAAAATGTTCATAATTCCATAGATGATTATTACTCAAACTCTAAACCAACTCTGATGAGCAACTGCAACTACAACTCTTAATCCCAACTCATAAAATACAGCATTATTTTTCAAATAAAGCATCTATGAGCAGTGATGCCAACGCCGCGCCTTAGGCGCACAATTGGGCTACTTGGCGATCACTTGCCGCTACTCAAAAAAGCATGCCGCTACTTGTCTAAAATTGGGCTACTTTTGACAGTCTCAGGCAGCGGCCCTAATTTGATGTATTTTCCTTTCAATTTAGCCGATTTATAAAGGTTTTGAGTCTTTGAAGCTCCAAATTGAAATTACAATGGGTTTTGTGACCATTTATTGATCGGTCAGTAACTTCCCAGTAAGTACCGGAAGTTTCAAAGTCAAGTGCTTTTCCGCCCAATTGGGTGTTTTGCGTTCTAAATTCGGATAAATCCGCCCAAATATCCGGTATTGGGCGCTTTTTTGGAAGCTTAAAATTGGGCTACTTGAGAATCATTTACCGCGGCCTGGCGAGTCAATGCGCCGCGCCTTGACGCTGAAAAGTTTTGGCAACACTGTCTATGAGTCTTTAGTTCAAGCGCTTTACATTTCAAAAATCAAGAATGACATTCACAGCTAACCTACCTGTGGTACTTTTTTCTGTTAAAGCATTTTAATATTTAAAAATGAAAATCACAATGAGGATAAGTGAAGGTTATTAGATCTATGTGTCTGTTTTAACACATTGGGTTACTCCAGTTGAAGTCCATATATCCCTATGGATGAAAGGACCTTAATCTCCCACTTAAGGAGTGTGAATTTCAAATGGGGTTACCTGTATGGGTGACTCCATTTGAAATCTACACCCCCTGTGTGGGAGATTAAGGCCATGTCTTACATAGGGGGTGTATGGATTTCAAATGGAATAACGCATTGTCAGTCCTGGCAATACAAATTCATAATGGGCAAATGAATCTGTACATGGACGTGTGATGTGTTCATCTAATGTACATTGGTTTGAATTCCAACCCAGATTGATAGCCCTGTGTTCAAAGGTGACACACATGATACACTCCAAAAATTCAAAATGTCATTTTCTTTCGTCCATTTCAAGAACATTGGTTTTTTTTAAACTGTCATAATTTTGTTGAAAATAATGAGGGGAAACTGGATTTTATAGACCCTTTTTTTGCCAAAATTAGAACAATGTTGCTGTCATATATGGTTCACTGAGTTGACGCACTGGGAAGATCCATGTGCTACATTTTACTATGCTTCTGTAAATTGGGCTATTCCAGTTGAAATCCATACATCACCTATATGGAAAATGTGACCTTAATCTTCCACACTTCTTCTGAGCATAATCCTACAAACTTCATAATACAGATAAACTCCTATTATAGTCATGCTCTTTTTCATTACAAGTTTTGATGGCAAAGCACCAGATCTTTTGTGCCAGCTAGCTACTCCTGACCTTCATACAGTTGACTCTTGCCTAGCCTCAATCATATCACAATAAAATCATATGAAAACACCAAGGGAGGTCCAACTTGGCCTTCCACACATCATCATCAGTCGGCTGCGGAGCAGGCGACTACAAGCTTTCTCCAACTAATGCGATCTTGGGCAAGCGAAACAATTTTGTTTGGCTGCAGCATCCCTTCAGTATCTCCCAGGAGGTGCTGGACATACTGTAAGTACAGTGTGCGCGGCCGTCCCGGTTTCCTCTTCCCATGTGGTGGAATATAAAGCACATATTCTTTCACAGGCTCGCCATCTTCAAGACGCAGTATATGGCCGAGAAATTTGAGTTGATGAATCTTGACTCTGGCAACCAGTAGACCCTCCCTCGGGTCCGTGGAGAACGACTGGTAATGTAGATTACATAGCATTAAAAATCAACCCAATACACGGACCCTCCCAGTCTGTAGGCAATTTGACTTCCAGCTCCCACAAACTGCTGGAAGTTCACTTTTACGGATTTGGAGTCACGCAATCTTTCTATATACCACGTCCGTGTTCTCACTGCCTCACCGTTTGTGTAAGCAGTGGTGTAAGCGACTACAATTACCGACCAATCAATGCAGCTTGGCGGAGCGGCGATATTGGAAGAAGCTTCCCTTGATAAATAATGAGCAAACATTTGCAAACCGCACGCGCACATATACGCATATGGACAATAGGACTCAATCAAGTCGAGTGGTTTATTTACATAACGCGTAATGTTGATCGAGTTTGACAGTGATACAGTGTCTTTACCATTTATTAGTGATTTGAAACTTTTAAGAATTGAGTAATTTTTTCCGAGTAATTGAAATGCAAGATATTTTATTTTAGGCTGGGTTTTAGGTATGTTTTTTACTGCTGAGAATTTTGTGCTGAATGTAATATGGGATCAGTTCTCGAAGGATTTGAAGGAAGTGGGATTGGAATTACATTTGACAAACAATATCAAAAACATTGAAAGAAAGTATATTCAAAATATCATGAATATTGATTTGTTTGTTTTTGTTTATTTTTAATTCTTTTTGGACGGTGAAGTTATAGTGTGTCTTCGGTGAAGGAAAATTATACCCCACCCCACCCCCAAAAGGGTACCCAACTATAAATCTAAAATCATTTTTGAATAAAATTTCAAGCAAATTATGCTCATAAATCAGAATATTCTTTTACTTCATTTATAACAAAGTGAATCTTGCTATACTTTTGGCTTTTCATGGGGACGTAGAAGAAGGAAATTTGCACCCAAAAAAGGAGTCAAGATTCTTCATTTTGTGGAGTTTCCTAAAATTCTATCTATGAATAAAAATTGTAAAAAAAAAAATACAAAAACATTTGTGCCCGCTGAGAGAAAAAAGTTAACATTGCACGTATAGTAGGCCTATGCCTAAAAAACATACAGTCGGGTCGATCGAAGTAGGTCTTATAATAGGCCTGCAATTACTTTAGGCATTGCTTGAAGGCGGTCCTCGTCCTAAAAGCATGTGAAAATTACTGCCGCCCGCCAATATTCAGGGCCGTCGTGCGTCGTCACATTTGTGACCAAGTCAGTATTATTAAGACGGACTCCGTGCTGACTTTAACACCAATATGCATGCTTTAATATTGTGAGTCTCAACTCTCAAGTCTTGTAAAGCAATGATTTAAATAGTGTAAAAATGATGCACCAAATGGCTTCAATTGGGCCTTCATTTTGAACAATTTCAAGAACTTCTGAGGGGGAACATCCCCTCAAACACCCCCCGCGTAGTGGATAAACAAGTAGCCATTTTCGCTTCTGCTTTCAATATTTGCCAGACTTCAAACTAAAATTTTACACAAAATAGTGCCAAAATGGTCCACCAAATCGCTTCAATTAGGTCTTCATTTTGCCAAAGTTTCTTACATCCCCCTCAGACACCCCCTGTAGTGCACAAACAAGTAGCCATTTTTTGCTTTCGACACTTTCCAATTTATGTTAAACACAATTTATATAAGCTAACTTGTCCATTAAATTAGCACGAAAGGCTTCATGGACCGCCCATTTCACAATTTTTTTCGGCTTTTCAAACTAAAATTGTACACTCTAGGCCTTAAGTGTCAAAATGGTCCACCAAATCGCTTCAATTAGGTCTTCATTATGCAAAAGTTTCTTACTTACAATTGTTTGGGCTTTTTCGAACTAAAATTTTACACTCTATAGTGTCAAAATGGTCCATCAAATCGCTTCAATTAGGTCTTCATTTTGCACAAGTTTCTTACTCCTCAGGAGGAACATCCCCCCTCAGACACCCCCCTGCGTTCTGGTCAAACAAATTACCATTTTTCGTTTCTGCTTTCGACATTTACCAATTTTTGTTAAACATGTTTAACACAATAAATTTATAGGAAAAACTTGTCCAAGAAATAAAAAAAATAAAAACCTGCGCGAAATGCCAAGAAGGTATGCCCACGATCCCCAAGGTGTCAAATGAAAACAAAGTCCCCCCCCCCGGCTGATGCAACATGGTTCAGCTATATAGTGACAACCGCTCTAGTAGGCCTATTTGGTATGTCGGCACACAGACGGCTAGCGGCTCGTCGGCAATCATTGACTCTTATACAAGGCCCTATGTCACTTGATCGATAACGCAAAGTATCCTTAAAAAAACAAAATATTTTAGAATATCTCCTGAAATTAAGTGTTACCTTAGAATATCTACTGATATTTTCCGTTATTTTAGAGAATGTTGTGCAATTTTGTGTTTTTTTACAATATTCTGGTCTTTTCTTAGGTTTTATTAAAATGTTTCGTTATTTTGCGTTATCGATCATGTGACATAGGGCCTTATACACCCCCCTAATGAAAAAGGTCTGGCGACGCCCCTGTATCTATGAATAAAAATTGTAAGAAATTATTAAATTTGGAGCTGGGGCAAACATTTTATACTCAGTCGTCTCGAAGGGTGGGGCAAGCAATGTTACTTTTTCCAGCCGAGAAGGGGGGGAAGCAAGCAATTTTTGTCACATATTCATGGGACGTCTTCAGTGCCGCCGAGAGCCATTACGGGCCGGGGGCAATGTGAACACACAGGACCCTTTGATCAGTGATGTGCAGGACTTCATAAACAGTGATAAGTGTGTGTGTGTGTGGGGGGGGGGGCAACAGTGGCGTGAGTGGTGAGGGACGGAGGTTGGTGTAAAATCCTTAAACATAATGTTGCAGCGGAGCAAAAGTAGCATGTTTAGCTGCCAATAAATCAAATATGAACATTGAAGGAGACAAATGGCAAAGTGCGCACAAATTTGCAATTCTAAAGTGGCATTTTGCTCCCAAATAAAGCTTCTCTTAACAACTTACACACGAAGTGCAAAAAAATTGCCAATTTTAAGCCAATTTAAGCTAAAATGATCCAAGTATGAATCGTTAAGTTGGTCAAAATTTGCAATTTGAATTAGCGCATACTGCAGTTACTGTCCGTTTTCCTATACACAATACACAGTGCTCTCACCATTGAGCTGTGACCTGTACAAATCGTGCCATGTTAGAAGAATAGGCATTTGTCTAGTTAACGTCAATGTGTGAAAAATAACCGCCAATATTAAAAGTACTCTCAAAACTTCTAGCAAATATATTCCTCTAACATGACCTAAAATTACAGCTAGGTTAGATGCTCAGAAATATTCGTACTTTGGTAAAATAGTGAGTGAGGGCAAGACATAGCTAGCCAACGTCCCGTGTTAATTGAATGGAGATTTGACCGAACATTTTGGTAAACGGACCGCTCACTTCTGAAGAATGCCACATTTAAAACGGTACAAGCTACATTTAAAGTACTCTCTGTTCGATCATCATGATGAGTTTCTTACATAGTATGCCGAAATTGGGTACTGTAGGTGGTTGACAAAGGGTCGTACTTCGCTGATGAGTAAGTGACAGTGAACATGAAATTCAGCGCCCATAACCCTAGTTAGTAGCCAGTTAGTGGAGGCCGCCACGGGACTGATTATTGATTATTGAAGTGCCTTATTAATAGATACGCACGATTTAGGGCAAGAAAATAACCGGGACACTTTTGGAGACATCATCATCATCATCATCATCATCATCATCATCATCATCATCATCATCATCACTTTCTACATTTTTCTAAACAACATACTGTTTTAATAAGATTTTTTTCTTTAAATGCATTTAACTATAATTATTGTTTAGAGCGTGGTGAAATAAAACATCACGATTTTCATCACAAAACAAATATAATGCATAAGAAATCGTTTGTTATAGAGCGTGATGATGAAATAAAACATCACGGTTTTCATCACGAAACAAAGTAATACATAAGAAATCAATTTTTCGTGAGTGATGAAATAAAACATCATGATTTTCATCACGAAACAAAGTAATACATAAGAAATCGTTTGTTTTAGAGCGTGATGAAATAAAACATCACGATTTTCATCACAAAACAAAGTAATAGGCCTACAAAAGAAATACTTTTTTCGAGAGTGATTAAATAACATCACGATTTTCATCACGGAACAAAGTAATACATAAGACATCGTTTGTTTGATTGCAATCAACCGCGACAGTTCGTCTCACACACATAACAATGCACTGCGATCAAATAGGTTGATGACAACATTTGATTGAATGGACTGCACTGCGACATGATTACGGTGCACCGGTTCAAATCCTTTGTTTGGAGCCAATCAATAATTTCACGTACAGCCTCTATGCAAATTAGAGTTTACACACGCTGCAGCTGGGGTAATCGACCGAAGCTGGTTGTCGTTAGTGATCGAATGCATGAGCGTATTTGCTTTACTGAATCGATTTACTGGATTAATATCCTGTTAACTGGGTTTAATGCCACAAAGGTCGAATCGGGCTTGCCATGGACCATAAGTGCATCATGGAGTTTTGCTCCCAGATTGGACTTATTGAAACCATAGGTATTGAAACAAACTCCGTGCGAAGCGCGGAAAAATTGCCAATTTTAAGGTAAATGATCAAATAGGCCTAATAAACTGATGGGCACAATGCGGGCAAAGCGGCGAAAATGTGCAATTAGTGTTCCCACGATTAAGCTGCACTCTCCTGATTTCTCAAAGATTTCATTATATCGAGGATGATCAAACAGAAAATCAAGTGAAATATTTATTAGAGGGTGTGCTTCAAAGCCTATCTTGATTTTTTTTTTAAATGCACGTCTCTTTTCTTTTGCTTTTTTTTTTTTACGGGCAAGCAAATTGTTTGATTTTAATGAGCCGTACGCGTAAGAAGAGCAAAGAAAACAGACCTTATAATGGACCAGTGAAAAGAAAAGAGACCGTAGTGGGCCCGTAAAAAGCAAAGAAAAGATACCATAGGCCCGTAAAGGAAAGAAAAGAGACCTCAGTGAGTATGTAAGCAAAGAAAAGATACCTTAGTGCTCTGCGTGCTAGCCATGCGCTTCAATGGAAAAAGTTAAGTTTTGAAATATTTTCTCAAAATATCAAGAGCTATCTTAAGAACTACTGGATCAATACTAGGCGTGTTTGTACTCATTTTAATGCATTTTTCATGCTGATTCCAAGTATGGTCATGAAAATTTACATTTCTGAAATTTTTGAATTAAAAAAATAATTGAAACTTGTCGTCTGTAGTCGACACCAGCGTGAAGAGAGTTAAGGGATCTAAAATGAGCGTTTATTGCGTTTCGACAGTATTTTCTGTGGGACATGAGAGCACCTCAGACCTATCGAATTGCATTCTGAATCTGAAGCATGTCTTTCTGATATCAAATAATTTTCATTTTTGAAAATCACAATATAAAGCTCTCTGGTTTGTAAGACGTAATCTCTGGCGATGCCCTTCATCAATCAAGCAACAAATGTACTTCGCACTTGTCAGACCTATCCTAGATTATAGTAGCGTAGTGTGGGATCCTCATACCGCAACAGATATACAGAAACTGGAAATGATACAAAGAAGAGCAGCAGCGGTTCTGCACCAACAACTACAGGAACACCCCGGGCACTGTCACAGATATCCTCAACAAATTGAACTGGCCAACTCTACAGCACAGAAGAAAAACGTCACGACTCATCACAATGCACAAGATTCAGCAACAAGAAATATCTGTTCCAATCCCAGACTACATACAAAGACAATCTGCCACTCGCACTCGTCAGTTTCATCCTGCTAAATTTCGTGTCATGGGTCCATCCTCCAACACCTACAAATTCAGCTTTTTCCCTCACACAATACCGGAATGGAATGATCTGCCCTCTTCGTTACTTGATTGCACAAAGTTGAGCCTCTTCAAAGCAGGACTCAGTAATATTACTTTTTAATTTGTTGTTTAATTACCTTTTGGAGCCGTGTCTTTTGACGACCGGTGTCGGCAATCATGTTCTTAGTCAGATATTGCCTTTATGGCAACTTTACTAAGTATTGTTGTAGATGTAGATGTAGTAGATAATACAAATTTTATGACAAATTATAAAAATTTGATATTTTTCAAATTTTTGATATATAACAGTCCTCGAAGTAAATTATATAAATCTAATGATTTATTCTTAAAGTGTATGTAGCAGGGAGGAAAAGCCGACGGTCAATTGAAAATTTTGACCTTTCATATTGAAGATATGGAATTTTTTCCCAAAAAGACCTTATTTTTTGTTTGGTGTTTTGGGAAAAAAAAAAATCCATATCTTTATACGAAAGGTCAAAATTTTCAATTGATCGTCGGCTTTTTATCCCACCTATACACTTTAAGTATAAATCATCAGATTTATAAAGTTTACTTCAAGTACTGTTAAATATCAAAAACATCAATTTTTAATGATTTGCCATAAAATGTGTATTAAATTGCGAATTTCAAAAAATCAAAATTATTTTATATCAGAATGACATTTTTCGTATTCAGAATGCAATTCGATATGTCTGATGTGCTCTAATGTCCCAAAATAAACACTGTCCAAACGTTCATACCCCAGCCCTTAAGGGACCCATAAAAAGAAAAAAAGAGACCTCAGAGGGCACGTAAAAAGCAAAGAAGAGATACCTTGGGCCTAATGGACAAGAAAAGAGACCTTTGGTGGCCAGTATATAGTAAAGCAAAGAAAATATGCCTTAATTACAAGGTATCTTTTCTTTACCATTCTACGGGCCCCTGAGGTCCCTTATCTTTTCTTTTACTGCCACATAGTAAAGTATGTTTTCTTCACTTTTTACGGACCCGGGTTACGCACCCCCCTTGTCTGCGGCACTGGGCGTCTTTGAAACCAAATGCTATAAGACTTAGGAAAACAGCACGGAAATCCCCGCTTGCTGCACTCGCAAATATTTATATACAGGGTGTATCAAAATGATTGGTACCCACCGATTTTGATGTTTATTGAAAAGCCCGCCTCTTCCAAATACAACATTGGATACATTTGTAATGTCCAGAATGTATAGTTGTGACTTGTTTTACAATTATCCTACCAGATATTTGGATCTTGTGTTGAATTTTGATGTGTCAAGACTCATCCATTATCGATGAAAACTGATGGGTACCAATCATTTTGATACAGCTTGTAGGTAGGTCCTATCTAGACCTTTTAAAATTTGCAAATTGGGATCCCACAAATTTGACATATGCAAACTGGGGGGGGCAAGTGATTTGTGGCAGGCCGGAGGTGCAAGAGATTGTTATACGCTATTTGGAAATCCCCATAGCCCAGCTCATAATTATTGCACAGCCCCTGAAGTGAGGGAGATTGTCCAAATCGTTTTAGTACTTTGAGTATCCTGATATATTGGCTAAAATAAGAAATGCTGATCGACACATAGATAGGCCTAAAAACTTTATCTTTTACCATACTTGGTGTATAAATTTATGCATAATGTTCATTAAACTTAGAGTAATTTTCTCGCATTTTTTAACACTAGCTTACGGCCTTTTCATGACAGATAAAACACGTTAATAGCCCTGAGAAACTGTAGAACTATGAGAAGAGAAAAGCGTGCAAACAAGACCTTCATGTTAACACTTTCTTTGCATAGTCTTTTTTAAATACATCCTTAAACATCATATTTTCAACTTGCTAAATAAAATCATCATGAATAGGATTTATTTATGCAGTGAACAGTGAACTTAATATTGTTGCCTTGCGCATACCATGTCCCCAGACTGCGTCTGACGCGTGCCAGATGAGCTCAATACCGTTCAGTTGTTTACAAGTGTCCCAAACTCGATCTCCAGCGCAGCGCATCACATCATTTGAATTGAAACTGGGGCGGGGCTATCATATAATTGACACCAGAATCACGGGCTTAGGTGAACGATTTTTTGGAAGTGAAATCTCTAACACTTCGGAACAGTCTCGGCGTGGGGAGCGGTCACTGAAATTTAGCGTTCAATATAGGAGGTGTGATTAGTGTAGTGGCATCAATTTGTGTAGAAAGAGGAATTGGTTTTTTGGCGCTGTGAATTGGTTTTGGGCGCTGTGTATTTAGAATCGGGGGGTGAAGGACTATGGCATATTTTGATAGGCTATTATGTTATTATGTAGGCCTATATTCCATTATCCAGGCGGACCGAACCGAGACTGTGGGACAGTCTAGGCAACCAGTGGAGTGGTGTTGGTCAGGTTGTAGATGGTTTCGTTTGGAATCCGATCCACACGCTTGATGTTTAACATGACTCTGTAGCAAGATGTTGCAAATGCATTGATCTTGTTTTCCATGTCCTTGGTAATTACCCATGACTCGCACCCGTACAGAAAGACAGTAACACACATTGTCTGAAACAGCTTGATTTTTGTTTCGATTGGCAGGGACGGGCTTCTCCAAAGCATGCGTTCCAGTTTCCAGAAAGCTGCCCAGGCTAGTGCTTTTCTTCTTTTAGGTCTCCAACACTAGAGCCCATCTTGGAACCCAAATACCTGAAGTCTGTGACATGGTTGATGGTACTACCATAGACTTCAAGTGCTGGTTAGGCGTTACAGTTTGCAGTCATATATTCTGTCTTAGGTGCGCTGATTACAAGGCCTAGATCTGCTGCTGCAGTTGCAGTCCTAGTAAGCTGTGACTGGGCCCGGTCTATGGAAGATTCCAGCAGGGCAATATCATAAGCAAAATCCAGGTCATTCAGCATCTTGGCAGGATACCTGCTTGACCGGCGTGGATAGGTAACAATTCCAGCGTCAATTCCAGAAGTTGATTTCATCAGAAGGTGGTCTACCAGGATAATAAACAGGAATGGTGCCAACACATCACCCTGAAGCACTCCAGGTGTTACTTAGAAAGGCTCCGAGATACTGCCATCTACCATAACGGCACTATTGGAGTCTTTGTAGAGCACCTGGATGGCATTGACCACAACCTTTGGTATTCCATAATGCCGCAGCACTGAAAACATGACGGACCTGTTGATGGAGTCGAAGGCTTTTTGAAGTCCACAAAAGTGACTGTTAAGGGAAGTTGGTACTCCTTGAAGCCTTCCATGATCCTCCTCAAAATGTGTATTTGCTGAGCACAGCTGCGACCAGATCTAAAGCCAGCCTGGTTGCTTCTCAGTAAAGGATCAATGTGGGGTCGGATCCTGTTCAGAAGGATCTTGTTGTACACTTTTGCGGCAATGGACATAAGCGAAATACCACGGTAGTTTGTCATGAGAGAGAGGTCACCTTTCTTTGGTAGAGGAATGATTACATTCAGTAACCCATTGACGTGGTGGTGTCAGCGTTGAGAATACTTCCATACAGAATTCGAGAATCATATCAATCATGCTATCCCTCTTCCCTGAAGTGCTTCTGCAGTTATAGCACAGTCCAATCCTGCTGCCTTGTTGGTCTTCATGGCTGCTATTGCTTTGACTACTTCTTCACGAGTTGGGGGCTCAGTGATAATAGGAAGATCTTCAACAGCTGGTGCAGGAAGTTCTGAAGCTGCTGTGCCACTGTCGTTGTTAAGGAGTGAGCTAAAATATTCCTTCCATTCCTCAAGCAGTTCATGGTCACTGGTTGGAGCTGATCCATCTCTCTCTTTGACTCTCACACCTTTTCTTGAGTTCTTCCCAGAAAGCGAGTATATAATTTTCCAGGTGGTGGTATAATTCCCCATCTCGTCGGCCAGCTTCAGGTCTTCCATCTGCTTATTGAGGGTAGCAAGCTCATCAGATTTATAGGAGTTGTTAAGGCTGATGTTCAAGTTCCTCCATCTTTCTCTAGATTGACGAGACTTTGAAATGGAGTACCGCTTTTTGGCCTCATCCCTTTCAAGTTTAAGTCTGATGGTTGCATCTGATACCCAACTTGATAGTCCGCATGGCTCTTGCTTTCCAATAACTTTCTCGGCAACTTCATGGACCGCTGTTTCGAAGGTCTCATACCTGTCAGAGATGGGTGTGGTGTCATCCATGCTCAAGACCTGGAATCTGTTTGATAGCTCCAGCTGAAATTCCTCCTTTGTATCAGGATCTTGCAACTTCTTCCAGTTGAATTTTGGTCTCTTGCAAGGTTTTCCTTTGCTAGTTTGCAGACTGGCAGCTAGGCGGATGCTCACAATACGATGATCGGAGTCCACTTCTACTGAGTTGTATGCTCGACAGTTGCGGAGAGAATTTACCCACTTGCTGTTTATTAGTATGTGATCTAGCTGTGCATGGGTTGATCCAGCTGGATGGGTCCAAGTCCAGAGACGGTTCCTGGGTTGCTTGGGAATCTCATCTGGGCGGTCTGAGATTGTACTCCTGGCAGGTGTTGACCAGACGCTCACCATTGTCATTTGTTGAATCATGGTAGTAATGTGGACCAATGACCCAAGGATGGGAAAGATGACTGTCTGTTCCTATTCTGGCATTAAAATCGCCAAGGATGAGATGGATGTTGTGTCTTTTCATACCATCCAGGTGGTCAGATAGAGATGAATAGAATTCCTCCTTGTCAGAAGATGTTGCGCACTCAGTGGGGGCATATATAACAGTGATGCTGAGCTGAGGGTTGCCATGGAATGTTACAAATAGTATCCTCTCGGAAACAGCTTCAACACTCTTAAGACATCTGTGAATGTGCTTGGACATGACCAGACCAACTCCTCCGTGCCTTTGCTTGGTAGCAGAATAAGGTTTCTGAATGCTTGTCAGGAAGAAACCAATTTACTTAAGCAGAGAAAGGTTATCGCCCTTTTGGCGACCTCAAAAAGGTCATCTTGCTTCGACCGGTGAGATTGTCATATGACCTGTTTGGCGCTGCGTGTGGGCTCGTGTAGGTTGGTCCAATCATATTGCGTGTTCTGGTCGGGTCGTTGCATGGACCAATGGGGACAGGCCTTTCAAAGAAAGGTCGGCTCGGGTTTTTCCCCGAAAAATCACATCACATTCAGATTTCATCCGATAAGGATCCAAAATATTTATTTTCCCACCCGCCACTCCCAAAAATTGGTGTTTCGTCATGCTCGGATCTCGTGTTCATTTTTGAAAGAAGGGGCAAGTTTAGAAGTGGCGACAGTGGTTCATGAGGAAGTTTTCGCATAACATTGCAACAATGTGAGCAAAAAAATAGCATCTTGTAATTAATAAAAAATTATTCGCTACAAAGGACAAACGCTTATATTTGTGTTAAAAGGAGTAAAAAAGGGTAATTAAAGCTACAATTATTTTCTCATCTTCCTTAAACAAGACATTAATTATAGTAGGCTTCTTTCGTTAGGTTTTCCTACAATGACGCTTGGGAGTCTTGTCGCAAGCTCCAACCATTGCATGGAAATATTTTGTGTCTACTTAATGTGCAGTTTAAGAATTTTGAGAGGAAAATGATGTAGCAAAAATCAAATAATTTATATTAAAATAGCCATATAAGGCGTACATTATGGAATAAGATGAAAAATAGTAAATTACAAATGTTTATTTTTATACATGTATTCATTTATTAATAATATTTTTCTAAATATAGACAACTTGGTCTTCAAGGATGCTCGGGAAAACTTCTCGCGAGCTCCAGCCAGTTGCAAGGATGATCGTGAAAACTTCTCGCGACCTCCAAGAAATATTCAATTAATTAATATGCTTCTAAGGCTTCAGCTTTTTGCTTATTTTGCTTTGCTTGTAAGCAGGTTCCCTTACAGCTTCTAGCGTAAATCACCCTAGTCACACATATGCATCACTTTTAGGCACCTCGTCTGGGAGGATTTTGGGCAGCTTTTCCCCCATTATTGTCTCATCATGTGTTTTGATTAACTTCGAGCTTCCCCAGGTTTTGGCCTGCGTATCTCACACAGTCCTGTGATATATACCGGTATCCTTATTTTATATTCAGATGTGCCATCTATTAATATGCTTATTGCTTGCTTGCTGAAGCCTTAGACAATTTTGCTTGATAATGTTGTATTAAATATCTTTAAATGCTTATTCATTGATGATGTATTTGATTCGCATAAGCAAAATAAATGCGATCCTATTGGATGGCTGATATGTGTGGCAAATGTGATTTCCGTTTGGTTTTTCCTTTCTCTGTCTATGGGTAACTGAATGATAAAACCCAGTTCCTATCATCTGACCAAAGTTCATCGGTTGGGCTTGGTGTAATGAGACGATGTTCTTGAATTCCGGCAATGTCAATACCTGCATCAGCACAGCCCATGAATAGCTGATGCATTTTCCCTTGTTGATTTACAGTACGGACATTATAAGTAGATATTACAAGATGTTTGAAGGTAGACAGGCGACAGACAGGCCTTCCACACAGAGGATCATTTCTTGCTGCTTGAGGATCATTTCTTGCTGCAATCCTGTCAAATTGCCTGCCAATACATGTAGCTACAAACCAGAATTGGCTTCAAGCAGGAGGTAAATTAGCTATGCCAACCCATCAGCAGCACCTAAATAGAGATCTGCTGTCTGTCAATAATTAGCCTTCATAACAAATAAAAGAAATGAAAAAGAAATTCCTTCATTTGTACATACCTGTCATCAGGACATCTTTGCTTTCTTTCTGTATGGACAGCATCAAAGAAGGAAGCATTCCAGAACCTTAATGATTTCCTGAAAAGTAAACAACCATAGTAAAATTATTACTAGTGCTTTCTTTAAAACTTGGTGATTGGTCATGAAATTAATGGAGGCTTACCTATAATTGTTTCCTCTGAAAATGGATTATGGCATTTTGAAGGTACGTCATTAGTGAAATATAAATTATGGTGTTTTTTAAGTACTGTAACCCCCAGATGAGAAATTTCACTCGAAACGTAGGAGTGGGCTTATAACCTGGAAGTGGCTAGTACTTGAATCTTGAATTAAAACAAAAACAATCTTCCCAATTTGTATATATAATATGTCCGATGTCCTAGTAATTTCTATAATTTATATTGATGTTTCAAGTATGGCTTTACTATGGAATATCACTTTTTAACTGATAATTTTTAAAATTTGTTCTTAAATGTGAAAGCAAAACATTGATTACTGAAAGCAAATTAATACCGGCCTTATTATGTATAGCTGAGTGCACCCTTGTTTCTAGAATGTTTTGAAAAATAGGGGGTGGGCTTATACCTGCATGGTTCAGGGACTGTCTTTTGGAATTTGCAACAGAGCATTAAGTAGCTCTTCTGGAACCTTCAAGGAGAGTTGTTTAGAGTATTTACAATAGAATGTAAGGAGGAATGGTCAACTAAGGAGAGCTAAAATCACTCTCTTATATTCGATTTAAGGATAGTAGCAGAGAGTGATTGCTCTCGTTCTCCTCAAAAGGCAGTCCCTGATGGTTATGATACTGCAACCATTATTATCAGCAGCAGCTGTTCCCTTTCATAAAGCATAACATAATTATATGACTTAATCAAACAGGAAGTGTTTCAAACATTTCTTGACTAATTTAAAATTTGAATTGTTATGGTTTTTATTAATTTTACCAATAATCTGCTGAGAATATGTAACTTCCCCATATGAAATATTTGACAGGAATTAGAACTGATAGTTAATATATCTTCTCTGTGATAATATAACTAAATAATGCTAAAATGTCAAAATTAGAATATATTGACTCTATTTCATTTGATCGGGTAATATCTACTATACTAAAATAATGAGCGAAGTGTGTCTGTCTGTGTGTGTGTCTGTCTGTCCGGCTATGCGTTTTGCCACGCTTCGACGCATCGATCCGATATTTCGGATATGGATAGGTATTGGGAAAAGCCTGTTGACCGGGTGGTTTCGAAGGGCCCCCCTCGAGGTCAAAGGTCATCTAGGGGGAAAATGTAAATGATTCCCTCAATTGGATACCATGAAGCAATGAAGAAGCCGAGTCAGTGCATAAAAAGAAAAGTAGAAATATTTGGCCACCTGTCTGCATGTCCCAGCTGTCAGAAATTTCAAAACAGTGAACACCGCAATGTCTTCCCAGCATTCATAGCTGAAAATGATTTCTAAATTTCAAACCCATGTATAAAATAAAACTGACGTCTTCCAAGGTCAAAGGTCATCAAACAGGTCATTTAGGGTAAAAGGTCATATAGAGGTCATTGGGGTCAAACAGTATAGCTATCATGCTGCCAGGGCTCTATTAGTTCGCAAGGCAAACTTAAAAAACGGGCAAACAGACACATCATTTATCGGTATGACATTTTCGTTATTGGTGATGCCCTATCTAAGTTTGCACTGAAGTGCCATCTCAGTTTGGGTGCACCGACTTGGATCATGTGCTATTGAATTTTTATTTATTCTGGATAAAGTAATGGAGTATTTATTAAAATTTCAAGCATAGAAGTTTAGGTAAGAAGTACAAAAAGCTGTGTAATTAATATCATGACAAACGTGCAACTATTTAAGCTACAGGAGCCTTGTATTTTTTAGTGCAAACTCTAATTGAAACCATGCAATTGCGTTGCACTAGCTTTTTGTATACACTTTGTCCCATACCGTTGTGCAGAGCTACTACGGTATGGGTTCCTCGTACTAGGGCTCTATCAGTTGCTCTCTCACAGCTACCTCTCACAGCAACGGGTGAACTAGTATTATCAAATAATATGGACATTTTTATGTGTTTTGTATACTGTGTATAACGGCTTTTTAATTTAACTCAACATATTTTTTTAAAGTTAAAAATAGATAAGCTATTATGTTATGTGTTTCATTAGGAACCTGGGAGAGATTGAGCTAAAGTCTTCCACAGAGGGAGTATAGATTTCAAATAGAATAGTCAATGGGCAATTTCCATTTGCAATACTCACTCCAGTTGTGGAAGATAATAAGAAAAACCACATTCAGAGAAAGTATGCCAAATAATTAACCCTAGCCAATTCCATTTGAAAAACATTTGAAAGCCTAATCGTAAATCTGCTACAGGGGTATGGCAGATTTCAATGGAATAGCTTGATCAGGACGATGGTTAAGAACACTGTAGAAACTAATTGCACAATAAGTGTTTGAATTCAAATGCTTCATATATGTGTAAAGAGATAAAACTGATCAGTACACTATGAAACTTTGTAGTAGTTTTGATAGATCAAACGGAATATGAAATAAATATTAGCCAACTATAAAATAACAGGAATTGAAACAAAATGAAGCAAGTAAGTATGATGATGAAAACTACAGGAATTATAAGTTTCAGTTTCAGTGCCACCAATGTTTGTTTTTAATCACATACTGTAAAATTTTCAGTTAAAACAAATTATTAAGTTTAGAATTCTCAAGTTTTTTTAAGTTTAAAAAGAAAACAACACTGCACTTTCATTCAACATTAGTAAAATGGTCGTTTTCAGTCTTATAACTTACACACTATGTCATTAGCCCACATGTACTTTTAACTAGAATTACACGGTTTGCAATTAAGGTGGCCCCCACACAAAGGTGTGTAAATAACAACGGTTTGTTAATAATAATAATAATATGCAATATGCAAATAAGCTCATTAATATTAATAAATATGCAAATAACATACCACAAAACTAAAACTATACAGCACATTCAATCACTATATACTATCACAATATCAAGTTAGAAGTTGATCGGTTATTACATTTAAGCTGCAGAATGGATTAATGAAAATGTAGGCAAGACATGCAAATAAGCTCATTAATATTGCGCTTTTTTTTAATATTCATAAATATGCAAATAACATGACACAAAACTATACAGCACACCAGGCCACCATATCCAATCACCAAACCAAGTTTGATATAAAATTGGACGAATTGAGCATGATACCTGAATTTATCGGTCGAGCTAGAGTTTTCAAATATCATGCGAGACAAAGTCGAGCATGATATTTGAAAACTCTAGTGAGATCGATAAATTCAGGTATCATGCGAGAAGTATCCGTCCAATTTTATCATTATTATGTCTTTAAAATCATTTTTGGTTAAAAACATGAATTTTAGTAAAAAAACATGATTTTTAGTAAAAAAACATGATTTTTAGTAGAAAACATTTTTGGTAAAAAACATAACTTTGCTTAAACATGTGATTTCTGCTCAAATTGTGATTTTGGTCAAAAATGTGAAACATGATTTTTGGTCAAAAATGGGATTTTTGGTCAAAAACACGATTTTTGGTCAAATATGTGTTTTTTGGATTCTGAAGACATAATAATGAAGTTGATAGGTTACTGCATTGGAGCTGCAGAGTGGATTCATGAATTTGCTTCCACCCGGACAAACAGGCAGGCAGCCAGGCAGCCAAACAAACAACCAGGCAGACAGGCAGGCAACCATCTGGATGATAACATAAGCCCCACATATGTGTGGGGGCCAAAAATGCAGAGATCTGATGGTTTTATGAATTTTAGATGTAGCCCTGGCATCAGTAGCGTAGCTAGGTGTTGTGGCGCCTGAATTCTTCAATGCACCGCTATTTAATACAGAAAACCTGTTAGTCCGGAAAGCAATTCTAGCACTGTGGTTATATTTATGGTTATCTCTTCTATATAGTACCCAGAAAATTGTTACCCTTCTTGTTTCCACAGCAAACATCATGCCGGATAACAGATTAAAGGAAAAGCAAAGGTAACAGCATCACCCGGCACATTTCCATAGAGCTTGTTACCCGCCATCGCCCGGCATGGTACGCTATGATTCGGAAAATGGGGGTGGGGTAAAATTTCCAAACGGCCTGCCAAAAAATCGCTTGCCCTCCCCCTCTCGGCCTGCCAAAAATCACTTGGCCCCCCCCCCTCTTGGCCCGTCAAAATATCTTTGCCCTCCCCTTTACACATGCCAAATTCTTGGGATCCCAATTTGCAAACCTTAATTGGTGTAGATATATGTTGCGAGCGCAGCAAGCAGGAATTAATTTGCATATTAAAGCGTTTCCATACTGTTTTCCTAAGACTTTTTAGAGCCAAAAATCGCTTGCCCCTCCCCCCTCGGCTGGCCAAAAATTGCTTGCCCCCCCTTCGGCTTGCCAAAAATTTCTTGCCCCCACCCCAATTTTACCCTCCCCCAAGGCTCATAATTATTTCACAGCCCCTTATTTTTTGAACAAAATCAACACAACATTCGTTGGTCTGCAGGCAGCATGTAAGAAACATGGCGGCATATACAGTGCTGTATTTCTGTGCACGTCAACATGTTCAAGCTTGGTACATGTATGTAAGTTTTATTTGACCGGGATTGCAGCGTTCCAATTAATTCCACTATTAGAGGTATAATACAACAGCAATATGGATAATGTGGAAGTAAGACAAGTGTAGGAAGTGAGATCGATGATAGCGAGAGGGTAGGAACTTGGGAGTGCAATCGGGGGAAAAAGATTTCCTGACCAACCGACCCAACAAATTGTAGAGGACAAGCAAGCAATCTTTTTTTTTAAACTTAATTATTGTGTTAAAGCTGCAGAGTGGATGAATGGAAATGTAGGCAAAATATGCAATTATGCTCATTAATATTCATAAATATGCAAATTACAAGACACAACTAGATGGACCGCGGTTCTTGGATGTCGCGGTTTTCGACGCACAGCGTCGACCGTGATGCCTCCACCAAAGGGAGCAATGTGGCACTCAAAAGTTGATACAAAGTTTCAAGCCTCAAGGGCAGACTGAATTTGACATCAGATAACACCTGGACGACTCGGCTGTCACGATTACCTGACTGATGGTGATTGTACCCACAAAGTTTTATGCCCATACGACAGCTTTTACTAATTTGACCTCAGATGACCCCTGGTGACCCCAAAAAGACCTTCCAAAAATTTGATCACTTGACAAAGGTCTATGACCGAAAATTTGTGTGTTTAATTTTGCTACGCAAATAAATTTATACAAATGTGGTTTGACACCAAATATTTCTGCTCTTGGACTCTTTTACTCATCATTATTCAAACCTACGCAGCCACTACTTTTTTACTATCTTCCAAACATTTGGCTCTATATAATGACTGTTCCCACCAAGTTTCCTGCCCATACGACAGTTTGTACTAATTTGACCTCAGATGATCCGTGGATGACCTCTGATGACCCTGAAATGACCTTCCAAAAATTTGGCTTTAAATGTTGACTTTCCCCACCAAATTTTATGCCCATTCAACAGTTTTTATTAATTTGACCTCAGATGACCTCTGGATGACCCCAAAATTACCAAAAATTTGGCTCTATATGTTGACGGTACCCACCAAGTATAATGCCCATACCACAGTTATTACTAATTTGACCTCAGTTGACCCCTGGGTGACCCCGGATGACCCCAAAATGACATTCCAAAAATTTGTCTCTAAATGTTGATCATACCCACCAAGATTCATGCCTATACCACAGTTATTACTAATTTGACCTCAGATGACCCCAAAATTACCTTCCAAAAATTTGGTTCTAAATGTTGACTGTACCTACCAAGTTTCATGCCCATATGACAGTCTTTACTAGATGACCCCTGGATGACCTCATGTGACCTTGACCCACTAACCAATACAAACTTGTTCTGCCTGGGGTCAAGATGCACCCACCCACCAAGTTTGAGGAACATGCAATACCTAGTCTCTGAGAAAAGAGGTAAATAAGGAAAATGGGCCCCCTGTAGGACTACATGCAACAAAGTATAACTAGAGCGGTTCTCGGCTTTCGCGGTTCTCAGCATTCGCGGTTCTCGGTGGGTTGCCTCCACCATGGGCCGATTTAAATGTGTACAAATCTTATAACGCTAAAAGTCAACTAAGTGGTAAACAAACAAACATAAATAAAAGAGGAGACTGAATTTGACCTTAGATGACACCTGGAACACCCCAAAACAACCTTTCAATGACCCCAAAATGACCGCCCAAAAATTTGGCTCTAAATGTTGACTGTACCCACAAAGTTTCATGCCCATATAGTAATTAGACTAATTTGACTGCAGATGACCACCCCTGGTGACCTCAAAATGACCTTCCAAAAATTTGGCTCTAAATGTTAACTGTACCCACCAAGTTTCATGCCCATACAATAGTTTTTACTAATTTGACCTCAGATGACCCCTGGTGACCCCAAAATGACCTTCCAAACAATTGGTTGTTAATGTTGACTGTACCCACCAAGTTTCATGCCCATACGACAGTTTTTACTAATTTGACCTCAGATGACCCCTGGGTGACCCTGGATGACCCCAAAATGACCTTCAAAAAATTAGGCTCTGAATGTTGACTCTACCCTCCAAGTTTTATGCCCATACGACCATTTTTACTAACTTGACCTCAGATGACCCCTGGGTGACCCCAGATGACCCCAAAATGACCTTCCAAAAATTAGGCTCTAAATGTTGACTGTACCTACCAAGTTTCATGGCCATATGACTATTTTTGCTAATTTGACCTCAGATGACCCCTGCATGACCTCAGGAGACCTTGACCCACTAACCAATATAAACTTGTTCTGTCTGGGGTCAAGATGCACCCACCCACCAAGTTTGAGGAACATGCGACCCCCAGTCGCCGAGAAAAGAGGTAAATAAGGAAAATGGGCCCTCTGACCTCAAATGACCTTTTACCTCAGTATATGACCTTGAACCTCACCCAAAAAAAAAAAGTAGCCAGAGTTTTTGACCATGACCCACCTATCCTGAAAATCTGAAGTCAATCCGCCCATCCATGCCCGAGATATCGCATCCGGACGGAAGCACGGAAGGACGGAAGCACGGACATTGCAAAAACAGTATGCCTCGTGGTGGAGGCATAACAAAAAGGTCCCCCGAAAAATAAATGAGGGTTTCCATAGTGTAGCTATGAGCCAAGATTGGTTGCATTAGGATTTAAACTGTTCATATGAGACCAAATTTTAACCAAAAGTCTCAAAATAATGGTATTTTACAAGTTGACCTCAAATAACCTTTGACCTCAGTATATGACCTTATATCACCACCAATGTATGAGGGTTTGGAAAGTGCAGCTATGACTCAAGTTTGGTTGCAATAGGATTTGAACTGTTCATATGAGACCCAATTTACAAGTTTACCTTGTTTGACCTCAAATGACCTTTGACCTCAGTATATGACCTTGAACCTATCCCCCAAAAAAGTATCCAGAGTTTTGGCCATGACCCACCTATCCTGAAAATCTGAAGTCAATCCGCCCATGCCCGAGATACAGCATCCGGACGGACGGAAGCACGGACAGTGCAAAAACAGAATGCCTCGCGGTGGAGGCATAAAAATACACAGCACATCGGGCCACTATCATCATCCCAAGTTTGTTTGAAGTTGATCGGTTATTGCGTTGGAGCTACAGAGTGGAATAATTAATTTGCTTCCGCCCAGACAACCAGGCAGCCAGCTAAACAGCTATTACAGACAACCATTGGGCGATAACATAAGCCCCACATTTATGTGTGGGGCCACAAAACCTAAAAAACCCCACAAAATCCCTCCCAGTATCTGCCAAAAAGCACATTTTAATAGCTTTAGTATAGAGGATTTGCTATACAGTACCAGGATACATGATTAAATATACATTTCTGTAGTTTTTCTTAAATTTTACAGCTCACAAGCTCAGCAGTGCTGATTGTGTAAAAAGTAATTACCTATATAAGACAACTAGTAATCTGATATTTTTTAACACAGAGAGTAGGTAGGGTAGACAAACAGACAAATAAATCAAGAAAAAAAAGAGAAATTAAAAGGTAGGCTCTGGGAGTAGGCTGTCTTGAATTGACAAAGGGCTATTCCATTTGAAATTCATATACCCCCTGTAGAAGACATGACCGTAATCTCCCAAACAGGGTGTGTGAATTTCATATGAGGTCACCTGAATGGTGGACTCCATTTGAAATTCACACTCCCTGTGTGGGAGACTTAAGGTAATGTCTTCCATATGGGTGTATGTATTTCAACTGGAACAGCCCATCTTCTCACTTCTATAGAATGGAGGTCACTGTGATGACACAAAGGTGATTAATGGTGCTCTTCCATCAATACTGTAGACAGTGGCAAATAAATGATAATAGTAGGAAATGGCTTTCTGTATCAGTCCCTTATGACAGGCTTGCCAAAAATTTCAGATCGAATAGCAGGTCAAATCATTGAAAAAGGCTCCCAATTTATCTCCATTTTATCTCCATACAGAACATAAAACTACCAAAAGTCATGGGCACCAATGTTAAAAAGGCACCCAAATTGTTTCTTAACCACTGGTTTCTATGGGACAGGTAATTGCCAAAAGTTGCAGGGAAAATCTTCAAAAGTCACTCAATTGGGCTGCCAAATAGCAGGTTTATACTTTTCTTCCCATTGTTCCAAAATGGCAAATCTGTGTCATTCAATATTGGCTTACATATACCTAAGCTGTATATTCACACAAGTACTTATCCCAGCAAACCATCTAGAACGTTTTAAAAACCCAAGAAATTTGGATGATAGAATATAAAGATCATAAAAACATTTTCAAACATATGAAAGAAATACTACCAAAGCTTATCTATAATGTTGACAATTTATTAGCCAACATTATCATGCTTTTCACTCTACCCGCATGAACACTGATGAACTTGCGACAAAAGACAGCTAGGTGCATTTGTGGAGCAACCAGTAGTTTAATTAATCTGGTATTTACCTTTTCTTACTTTGATGATTTTTTCATAGTTGTACTTCTTATAGAAAGTCATTATTAGTAAAATCTCTAGATATTTGGGAATGCAATGATTGAGTAATATTAGGTAAATCTCACCCTGAATATATTCTTCAAAATCATAGCAAATTTAGAATAGTGGTGGCATCATAATTCTTACCTTATGCTTATAATCCTAATCTTAACCCCAAACATAACCAAACCTAACCCTAGCTTTAAAACCTCACCGTAATGCTAATCTCTTATGATTTATATGCTATGGGCTACAGTATACAACTAGAAACCACAGTTGTGTTTGACCAAACACGAATATCTATGCCCGTGATGACCACACCTAACCCCCTTCCCCTATTCACAAAAGAAAACTTGGTGAGCACCATGTGAAACCCCTTGTTTTTAAACTTTTATTTGATATACATGTAATGCTCATAACACTAGACTGGCCCACACTCTCTCTAATACGGTATCCTACCAAGCCTTCACTCTCTCTTATACTCCACTATACACTCACTCGCTCTAAAACACCACCAGACTGGCCCACACTCTCTCTAATACCCCACCAGACCCTCACTCTCTCTTATACTCCACCAGACCATCACTCTCTCTAAAACACCACCAGACTGGACCACACTCTCTCTAATACCCCACCAGACCCTCACTCTCTCTTATACTCCACCAGACACTCACTCGCTCTAAAACACCACCAGGCTGACCCATACTCTCTCTAATACACCACCAAGCCTTAACTCTCTCTTATACTCCACTATACACGCACTCTCTCTAAAACACCACCAGACTGGCCCACACTCTCTCTTATACCCTACCAAGCCTTCACTCTCTCTTATACCCCATTAGACCATCAATCTCTCTAAAACACCACCAGCCTGGACCATACTCTCTCTAATACCCCACCAAGCCTTCACTCTCTCTTATACTCCACCAGACACTCACTCGCTCTAAAACACCACCAGGCTGACCCAAACTCTCTCTAATACCCCACCCAGCCGTCACTCTCTCTTATACTCCACCAGACACTCACTCGCTCTAAAACACCAACAGGCTGACCCATACTCTCTCCAATACCCCACCAAGCCTTCACTCTCTCTTATACTCCACCAGACACTCACTCGCTCTAAAACACCAACAGGCTGACCCATACTCTCTCTAATACCCCACCAGACCCTCACTCTCTCTTATACACCACCAGACACTCACTCGCTCTAAAAACCACCAGGCTGACCCAAACTCTCTCTAATACCGCACCCAGCCATCACTCTCTCTTATACTCCACCAGACACTCACTAGCTCTAAAACACCCCCAGATTGGCGCACACTCTCTCTAATACCTCACCAGACCCTCACTCTCTCTTATAATCCACCAGACACTCACTCGCTCTAAAACACCACCAGGCTGGCCCAAACTCTCTCTAATACCCCACCAAGCCATCACTCTCTCTTATACTCCATGAGACCCTCACTCTCTCTGAAACACCACCAGACTGGAGAATACCCCTTTAATCCAAAAACATTGTGTCCCTTTAAGCGGTTAACCTCTTAACCCCCATTGTACGTCTTGACGTATATTTGAAGCCTTCATCATTGCAAATACAGGTAGCTACCAAAATGCTACCTATTGCGATACACTGTGTTAACCGGTCGTACCTATTTTGCTTTTTAAAGCATATGAACTTTGACCTCTGGGGTTGCGGCTAGCATAGCATACTTCTAGGGTCATAGGCCATCATTGTACCAAGTATGAACCCTGAGGCGCTATAGTAGTTGAGCTACAGCTGTTTGAAATTTTACACATATTGCCCCCTGTAGCCCATGACCTTTGACCTTTGGGGTCGGGGGTACCCTAGGATGTATCTAGCGGTCATGGGCCATCATTGTACCAAGTATGGGCCCAGGGGCTACTTTAGTTCCTGAGCTAGAGGGGTGCAAAGGACTGATCTTGAGAAGAAGGAGAAGGAGAAGGAGAACTAGATGGCACAGTTGTGTTTGACCAAACACGAATATCTATGCCCGTGTTTCCCACCCTAACCCACCATGACACTCTTAATCCATCATGACACCCGTATTCTAAAAGGGCTATCAGTATACCAACGAAAAAATTAAAATTAATTAATTAAAATCAAATAATACCCCTTTAATTGCATTTGCTGTGTAAGCGCTTGAGGCGCTCCTCCTTAAATAATGCAACAAACATGTTCCAAACAAAAATCCAAAAAAAAAAAAAAATCCAAAACAATCTAAATGCCCCTTTAATTCCAAAACGGATTGTCCCTTTAATGTCGGTTCCATCCCCCCCTCGGCCCTTAACTTACCATGACACCTTTAATCCACCCTGATACTCTGTAATATTTTTGATTCTAAAAGGGCTATCAGTATACTGACTAAAATATTAAAATATCAACTTGAAAATCAAGGAATGCACCTTTAATTGCATTTGCTGTGTAAACGCTTGAGGGCGCTCCTCCTTAAATAAATCATTAAACATGTTCCATGCAAAAAAAAAATCAAAAAAAAAAAAATCAAAAAATCTGAATACCCCTTTAATCCTAAAACGGAGTGTCCCTTTAATGGCTGTTCCATTGAATTTACATACTCCATCTGGAAAAGCTTTATAACAATACCTATATACATAAGAATCAATTGGACACATGCTAATAAGCTGCTATTGTCACATCCTGATTTAAGTATCCTTGGCAATAGCGCGATAATCACAAGGCTAACATCCTATATACCTTCAAGGTTGACATCCTATATACCTCTTACGTAGAGATGGTGACATTCCTAAATATACACATATTGCTCTCTGTAGCCTATGACCTTTGACCTCTGGGGTCACTGCTAACATATAATACTTTTAGGGGTCATGGGTCATAAATATACTAAGTATGAACCCTGAGGGCGCTATAGTTCTTGAGCTAGAGACGTTTCAAATTTTACACATATTGCCCCCTGTAGCCCATGACCTTTGACCTTTGGGGTCGGGGGTACCCTAGGATGTATCTAGGGGTCATGGGCCATCATTATACCAAGTATGGGCCCCGAAGCTCCTTTAGTTCTTGAGCTAGAGGAGTGCAAAGGAAGCGTCTTGAGAAGGAGAAGAAGAAGAAGAAGAAGAAGAAAGAGGAGGAGAAGAATAAAGAGCATAAGCAGAATATCTATGCCCGTTATCACGGGCATAGATAAGGAGAAGGAGAAGTCGAAGACTAAACACAACAAATACAATATCTATGCCCCGTTGCACGGGCATAGATAAATATTGACTGCTATGAGGGGCATGGTTAAAATTATAGGCCCAAGGTGATCTCAAAACCATGCTATGACCGAGGCCACGCCGGGCATAGTCATGGTTTTGAGATCACCGTGGCCTATAATTTTAACCATGCCCTAATAAAAAGCAGTCAATATTTGTTTTATATACCAAATCTTAAGATTCTTAAGTAATATCATTTAGCAGTTTGATCGTGACGCACGTGACCGGTCCATAGTTCATTTCCATGGACCGGTCCATAGTTCATTTTGCGGGCATAGTTAATTCAATGACTGCACTTTCAACCAATCAGATGACAGGAATCTATATATGAGGTATATAACATGGTCTTGAGATCACCGCGGGCCTATAATTTTAACCATAACCCGAATAAAGCAGTCAATATTTGTTTTATATACCTCATTAATATAGATTTTTGTCATCTGATTGGTTAAAAGGCCTATTTTATTGGTCATCTTAGGCCATGATCAAATTTACAAAGAAAGTTTTTCGTTATGAACCGATCGCGTCACCGCAACTGGCAGGCAGCGTTGGCGCCAGCGTGCGTAATGCTTGAACATGCTATCGCGTAGAGTTTGATCGGGACGCACGCCGCGTGATGTGAAAATGACTATGCCCGGGGAATAGTCTTTTTAAAAGACTATTGCCCGGGGAATAGTTCAGTTTTTATAAAATTCTTAAAAAGGAGGGCATAGCTAATTCAATGACTGCACTTTTAACCAATCAGATGACAGGAATCTATTGACGAGGTATATAATGCGGAATGAAACACTGCCCACAAGGATTAGTATTGCTTCAATTATTACAGTACTTCTTAACACGGATTTGAAAAAAAAAATGTGCTGGATTCTTGCAGTGAGTGTTCAATGGCTTTTTCAGTTCAAATCCATACACCCCTATGGAAGACATTTAATCTTCCACACAGGGAGCGTGAATTTCAACCATGCGAACTCACTTATGATTGGTTAGTATTTTCATTATTATATCCATGATGGTCGTGCGTTCGCATTGTACTTTGAAATAATGCGACAAACTATCGCAGTCGGATCGCGTACAGCTGTTGGCAGATGTGTTCATTCAATTGGAATTTTTACTTCTATTTCTTGTACTTTTCGACCTTTATTTCTCATTCAAAAGTGGGTCAATAGTACCAAAATAAGCTCATTTGAAAAGGGTACCGATGTAATGTTCAGAGATCATCTCAAAACGCTTATCAACCCAAATTTTGAACATATTTTGAGTATTTGAAATTTTGACTTTGGAACAGGAATCAAGAGTAAAGAATGGTGTGATTACTAGATTTGTTCTAAAGTACCTGGATGTTTCAGTTGTACCATGGGACTGCTTATAAATCTTCTCTGGCTTGATCTAACCATAGACTACTAGTAACAAGGGCACAAGCTTTCCCCTTGGCTTGAAATCAACGGTTATTCCTTTCAACCTATTTCAGTTCCATGTCTGACAGTAACCACAATTTTAACCAAATTATTGGTCTATTTAAAAATCTTAGATTCATCAGCCAATGGTCAACTGTTGTGCTTTCTATGCACTGCATCAATAATTGTAGCACCTTTTCAAGAATTCAGGAAATTTGAGGAAGATTTCCATCCCTGATAATGTTCATTATTCACTTACCAGATAGGTTGCTCTGTGAGATGTGTGTATAGGAAACTTTTAGTTACTGTCTCATTTGATACAGGAAAACCTGGGAAAAAATAACAAAGAAAACAAAATGTTTACACAACATATATATATTGGAGGAAGTGATGTTACTTTTACATTGGCTCTGTTTGAATTAATTTCTCAGAAGGTACAATACATTTGACTTTATGCAATCTGTAATCTTGGCCGAGGGGCACTCCAATTTTGGAGGTGACGCATATGTAGGGCTGTTAAGACCCTCTTTTTCAGCATCGCTGTCACCCAAAGACCCCATATTTTTTACAAACACATGCTCTGTCACCTGAAGACCCCTATTTTTCCATTTGATCTGTCACCCAAAGACCCTTACAAGTTCAATTTGAACAGCAACTTTCATTTATCACTGATTTTGTTACTTATTTTGAAAAAACAAAGAAATTGAAGCCATTTAAAACTAGAAATTCAATTTTTGAGGTTTCTGTGGCGCTGTTTCGGCTCTCACCCAAAGATTCCATTTAGGGTCATGTTCTTACCCAATGACCCATATTTTTTACATTTTGCTCTCACCGAATGCCAAAAATCATGCTCTCACCCAAATGTCCCCATATTTTTTACATTTTGCTCTCACCGAATGCCAAAAATCATGCTCTCACCCAAATGACCCCATATTTTTTACATTTTGCTCTCACCGAATGCCCCTTAGTGCGAGAGTGCCAGCCCTACACCTATATCCATATTGAAGTGGGGTAAAACTTGTTTAGGGGGTGTTTGAAAACAATTTGGTCACGCATGCGTACACTCTCATATTTGAGTGATCCCCCCCGGGATATCAATGAAGAATTCTTATGTGTTCAATTGTTTTCTGGCATGTTCAATGAACTATATCTTCTTTTCTTCCCCATCAACTTTCTGCTCATTTTGTGAGACTTTAATTGCAACAAAAATATTATCTTGTTTTGCCAAATAAAACATAGTTCAATCCTAGGGCAAAATATATAATACTTTTTAATTCCCCCAAAATTAGTGCTGTATTTTTTCTGAAATCTGGAGTAGCACAGTAACACACACTACCCAGTACATATGTAACCTCCAGATACCAACACAGGGTATGAACGAGTGTGCAAGAATGTTGTGTGCAGATAATTGTCTAGCATTGCTGTATTCACAAATTTTATCATATTTGCTTGAGGTGATGAGCACATGGTGACAGTGATGCCAAAAATATGTTTAACCATTGGATTGGGCTGCTTGAAGATCACTTGCTGCCACTTGACAAAAATTGGTGCATTTGCGATCATCATGCCATTTTGTTTTTTGCATCATTTTGATTATTTTTGGCAATTCAGATAGAAAACATACTTTCAGAAAACCAGAAAATGTCATGTCTGGGAAAGAATTTTGCACGCTTCAAGAGCAATAATTATTGATAATGATAATTTGCTGCTGGCAAAATCGGTCAACCAATTACTTTTCCGCCCAATTTGGTGATTTCAAACAATTTGTTTCCAACATCCACCCAAAATTAGGAAAATTAGGTATATTTTCCCACCCAATTGGGTGATTCTGAAAATTGGGTGCATTAAGTGAAAATTTTGGGCTACCAGAGCCCTTGTCGTGGCCTGGCACTGTAAACTTCTGGCAACACTGCATATAGGGATAAGATTGAGATTTTACATGCGTAAGGAACGACACGCAGCTACAGGACTTGTGTAACTTGAGTTTTATAATCAATGGAAACAAATTTAGCGGGCCAAAATTATAACGACAAAACAGGAATTGATTATCACATTTACTCTAGAGGCAAAAGGCAAGTTTTATTGGTGGCCTTGAAAACTGAATTTTTAAAGTTGTTGAGTAGCTCCAGAGTCAAGCTCTGTTTGATATTGTTGAAAAGAAGTGATCTTAATGCGCATTTGCAGAATGTGAAATTATTTAAGAAGGGGGAGGGTTTTGAATACATAGGTACAAACAGGCCCGTATGCAGGATTTTTTTGGGGGGTGCTGATTTTGAAAAAGTGGACTTTTTCCAAAGGGGGGGGGCAATTTTGTGAAAAGTGGACTTTTCCCCCAAATTTGGACCTTTTTTGACCAAAAAACGTAAAAAACCTGATTTTTTTGCTCACTACGCTCACAAATTCTTAAATTTTGGGACTTTTTGTATACTTTTGCAAATTTGGGGAGGTGCGGTCGCACCCCCCGCACCCCCCCCCTACTTACGGGCCTGGGTACAAAATCTGATTTTGAAATGGTCTATTCCATTTTAAATCCATACTACAGTGTGGACAAATATCTTCCACAAGAGAGTAGATTTCAAAATGAAATGAACACATTTATAGGCAGCTCCATGTAAATTTGATGCACCCTCTGAGAAAGATTCCCTGAATCTTCCACAAAGGGAGGGCGAGTTTAAGATATTTCCAAAATCTTCTAGATGGGGAGTGCGGACTTTAAATGGATTAGCCCAATAAGCCCTTACACTATTGTCTTTTTTTTACAAGTTTTTGGTTTGTATTTCTCTATTGTTCAATAAGTACTCATACCTCATGAATAAACTGGATGTGTGGGATCCAATCACATTAGAGACCTGCCCCCACAAAATGAGTGTAAAAGTCGTAAGTTGGGAGATTTGAGACATTCCAACTGTTGAGTTGATGTTCTTTGCTTGAAGACACCTGTATTGGCAGTGGTATATCCTTTGTGAATGGGACAGAATTCAGCATATTATGTCACAAAGGACATATGTCACTGAACACATAATAGTACACTTTATAATGACCGGGTTGTGTGATATGTGATAGGTGCTCAAAAAATTTACAAACACGCTGACTACCATATTTGGATATTGCATAATTAATGCACTAGTGTAATTGGTTGCTATAGTGGCATGTCCCTCGCCTGCTTGTTTTTAAATGGAAAATTAAAATGAAGTAAGTATCCCGGGGTAAGTATATCTTCTTCTTTCTAGAAAGAATAAAAATTCCCTTTAAAAGGGAAGGCCAGCGTCAATGCAGAAGAGGTCTTGTAAATAGTTTGGGTCACCGTGAAAGGCATTTTTTAGGATCACGCTTACATCCATGTTACATGACAGTTCACCAAACCATCAATGGTGAGAACATGCACACTGAAACAGCAAAACACATTAACTCCTATAACTCCTGTCAACTCTTTAATTCATTACTCCAAATTGTTCTGTATTTTTGTCTTTACTGCTTTTTACCCATGCTTATTATAAAAATCAAGCAATACACTGCAGTTGTTATATAATTCGCTATGTTAACTCAACTTACATGCACATTTTATTTTAAAATAATTTTATATTATTTCGCAATGTATAGTTTACTATAAAGTAGATAGTGGCAAGCACATGATAAAGGACTGATCATTCACTACAATCTTCACTTTTAAACTGTATTTTTTGAATGTGTTGATTGTTAGTCCGAAACTCCTGCAAAGCTATGGACATGGCATCTTACCTACTCCATTCTGTAGTCTGCATTGTGTGTTTTCTCAGTCTTCAATCATTTTGTTGAATGTAATTTTATGAATCAAATAAAAAGATAGAAATTGGCCTCACTTTAGTTATGTGTCATTTTACAGTATTTATCATTTATAAAGTAAGACAATAAATTATTTATTTTCTATAAGTGCATGTCAAAATATGGGATATATTGTTCAATATTATAGCTAGCCCCTAAAAACTTTATTTTCAATCGGATTTTTCCCGTTGAAAAGACAAAACTGATGTTAAAGATAGCAATAATATCATCAATAACATTTTGAGTCAATTTTATCCATAAAACGATACACGATAGGATAGATAATTACTTTGACTTCAATGTGGTCCATATAATGAAGATTTTGATTCCACAACATTATTAGATCTGTTATCAACATATCAATTATGCACTCACAGGCAACCAAACATCATGCTATGCTCACTAGTCCACTGATATGACCTCGTGATCATTCCCCCGCTTTGACCATGTCATTTTTTTTTGATATGCTGATTGCTGAACAAGTTTATGTTTATATGTGTAGGCCTAACCTATGATAACTTTTTAAGTCATAATTAATTCAAACATAACTTTGGCAATACTCGATCGTTTTCGTTCGTTGAAACGGCAAAACATACTTTCTTTTCCTTGCAAATCGAATTAGCAGACATCAAAAACATTTCCACCACGAGAAGTAAAAAAAATAATTCATACCAATAGAAGAAGGCTATAATCTTAGCTAATCTTTAGTGTACACAAACCCCATCTCAGAATTAGGTACCAGCGCCCTATGCGCTGGCGAAAAGATATATGATTCAGATGAATCAAAATAAATGAAAAGTGATGGATGTGAATGAGGTTAATGTATCACTTGTTCCTTCAGGGCTGTCCTCAGGGTATTCCTTGGTTCAAAAGCAAAATGTTGATTTTTTACAATACATTCAAAACAACTGATGCAGTCATTAACCTCCAAATAATCCAGATATTTATAGTGTTAATGATATACTTGAAAGCGGGTGAAAATAACCAAGGTCAAAGTACTCTGAACAGATAAACAAGAGGCCAATTCAGATTCAGCGGTCAGTACAGTTCTTTTATATTGCCACTCATGAATATTTCAATGTTCTTCATTATTTATAGATTATACTGCAAAATTTAGAATACTTTTTTCTCTACTTTAATCAAAACCTTTAAACCATCAAGATTTGACATCGGACATTTATACACATTAAACTAAAAAGTCAAAAGTTTGGTTTGGACAGGAATGTGCCTCTGAGAATTGTTTGCCAAACTTTGCCAAATTTGATACAATTTCTAAAAATCAAAACTAAAACCAGGAATTGAAAAGGCAGTATAAAGTTGAACTTAAATAAATCATCAAAATAATTTTAACTTCCGATTATAACATCAAAAGTAAAACATAATCCGATATAATTTTTATGCTGAACAAACTTCAACAAAAATGTCATGCAATGATATCACCTTATTACATTTATTGCTATTTAATAATGACTACTTTTTTTACATAAGATTGAGAATATAGGCCTATAATCACAGACACACGGACAGACGGACAGCAGTGATTCTACTGTCTTACTCTATTCCATAGCATAAGACAAATATACATACCTTCAGATTCATGGAAAAAAGTGAAGCACATATTCATGAGACTTTTGGCTGGACCGAAATCATCTGCTTCATTACATCTGGAAAAAAACAAAAACACAAATGGACATAAAATATTATGGGAAATTTAATAAACTTATATTGGTAGGTGTGTCATAAGCACCACACATTTGATATGATCAGTGCTGACCTGTACAAACCCTTGATTGATATTAAAAAAATAACCTATATTAGGCTATTCCATTTAAAATCCACACTCCCAGTGGAAGATGTTAGAAATATCTTCCACAGGGGGAGTATGAATTTCAAATGGAATGGATACATTACCAGCTCCATTTAAAACTCACCTTTCCTCAGTGGAAGATTCAGGTTGAATTTCTCTCAGAGTGTATGAAAACATTCCCCTGTGGTAGATATTTCCAAAATCTGCCACAGGGGGAGTGTGTACCTAAGTAAGCCATCACTTGCCTACTGATGGCTCTGAAAAGAGCCATTCACTGAAGACCCCTCTTTAACAGAGAACAAGCAAACCTCACCTATTTGTTGATGTAAAAGGTTTGGTGGCTCTGAAAAGATTTGTTCACTGAAGACTGCCCCATGTCAACAGAGAACAAGCAGACCTCGCCAGATATCTGATAATTTTGCCTTTTGTGATTTTTTTTATTAATAACGGTGATGAGATACACTGTAAAATAAACTATACATATCAATTTTGAAGTATTATCACAATATTACAACCTCATGTCCATACATGAAAGAAAGATTGAAGCATGCTGAAATATAACATAACAACATGAAATACAACAATGGTAATAAAAATTGCAGAAGGCAGCCATTTGAGATACAACAGTATGTGATGTACTATATAGCACAATTTTGCATCTGAACTGCTCAGATGATATTATTGCAGAAAGGTTCTTAGCATTGGCATTTTCATATTAGAGAATATATCAGCAATATATTGCAGATTAACTACAGGCTGCTTGTGCTATGATGATAGATTCAGAGCTCTGGGAGATTCATATATGCAGAGTTACCAAATGTGTTATTGTATCACCAAATTGCGCTACTGCACATAATCATGATATTAAACATAAAGTAAAGTTCAGTGGTTCTTAAGATAGCTCTTGATATTTTGAGAAAATATCTAAAATCTTGAACTTTTTATGTTGAAGTCTATATGGCTAGCACGCAGAGCATTAAATACATGTATGCCTTAGGCCAAAAAAAAAAAAGGTTCGTCTCAAAGCTGACGCCCGCAGTTGTAAAATCCCACGATTTGACAAAAAACAAATGCGGAAATTTTTTATTTCAAAAAAAAAAATTTTTTATAGTTTTTCCAGAAAAATCGGCGAAAATCAGACTTTTTTCTCAACATTTTCTCGCCGTGATTCTAAACCAACTATCTCGCTTTTTAAGAAAGTTTCCAAGCAGTGCACTTACTATAAAAATGTTGCTTTATGCCATAAAAGTTCGCCGAATTCAATAAAATTCAGTTCCGACTCGCCAAAGTGCAGAATTCAGCAGCATTGCAAGCACATGGATGAGTGTAAAAACTCAATAAAACTGACATTTCATTTCAAATGAGTTCAAGTTTAGGCCAAATATCATTATATTAATCGAATTAGTGGAATATTTTGACTATAAAACATAATTCATGGTCAAATTTTTGTCACTTTTTCTTCGACTCACGCCGCGCCGGGCCGGCAGTTCAGTGAGTTATTCACAAATTACATGACAATCTGAACTGACCTAATCTGATCAACAGAGGGCCAGGTAGGCAATTTTTTTTTTTTTTTTATTTTATTATTTTCGTATTTTCGGCGTAATAAAAAAAAAAAAAAAAAAAAAAATCATTTCGCATTTGTTTTAAATTTCTCGTCAGCTTTGAGACAAACCTTTTTTTTTTTTTTGGCCTTATCAAACAAACAAACAAAAAGCCCACAAAATGGGCTGAAAATTTGTGGCAACCCTGCATTTCTTAGTAAGGTGAGCACACTCCAACATAGAATTAAAATAATGATTACAAGTCATAGCACACTTGAATTTTTTTTAAAAGAAAGAAATTGAATGTGCCTGTACATATCATGATATCAAACAAAACTGGGGTGGAGCTTATAAACAAATGTCCACATTGAATGGCTCAGTTCAAATTTCTTGTATTGTATGATAATAGTTGTAAAATATATTCAACACCAATCTTGCTTATTGATATGAAGTGTTTAGTATAAGGTAGATGTGTAATATATTCAGAATCCTTTAGTTAAATTACAAATTTGACAGGTCTCGATCATGATCTGATTTTGATAAAAATGGTCTCAAGCTTGTAAAAACATTTAAAAAAAGAATAGTTTGCCATATCTCAGGTGGTGTGTTACCGTCGGTAACATGGCAAAGAATATCAAATTCCATTTTGTGTTAGCCTTGACCTATTTTGTAATGTTACTTATGTAACAAAACACCCAAAACAACTCAACCTTTCTCATTTTGATATATTTTTGCCAAAGGAACAATTTGAGACCAGTTGGCTGTCAACTGTGATTGACCTTTGACCTTTTTGCCTATAACTCAATAACTATATATTGGAGACTGGTCAAACTATACAATACTTTTTTGGAGTCCTTATGATGAGAGCAATACATTGGTATGGTTTTTAACAAGATTCAACCAACTTTGAAATTTTAAATTTCACCCCTGCATAACTTATGCCATAAGCAACCATTTTGGATTCATGCAAATTAGGCACTGTTCCACAGGGACATTTGATGTGTTATTTAATATGCTTTTCTGAAATGAATAGCGATTTAAATGTATTCTGTTGCAATCAGTGGTGGGTTAAACCCTTAATGATTTTCTTAATTTGACTGGCCTATAGAGGTACATTATTATTATCATATAAAAATAGTACTCTGCAACATACACGTTTGTATATGTCTGCAGTATCTTGCCCGGGTATATGAAGTATATGAAGGAAGATTCTGAGAAAATAATAATGAGTTATATTGCTCTAGTGATTTTGATATGAGAGACAAAAACATGTATAGAAATGCCCCATTGCTTTTTGCAGTCATCATTCTCCATTCCAAATTCTATTGCCACTTATTCATTATAATCATCTTTGATCCAATAAAACCATCATACACCCAGACTTTACACACTTTCCGTTGTTTGAAAAGCAACCCCATTACTTGGATAGAAATGGGAGGCTAAATTAGGGCCTATAATACCGCATAAATAATAAAATTGAGTGAATTACCCTTATAATACCAATGCATTCCAGGAAATTAGCCTTCACCTTGCAGAATTTAGCAGATTCATCCACAGACAAAAAGGATCCATTTACTTTTTAAAATATATCATTTATAAATAGACAGCACACCTCTTTTTTCAATGAGCATAACTTTACCATCAATCTTTATTTTATGTGGTTGAGGCATATCCATGGAAAGATTGTGTCATTTGTGTGTTCAAATCTTGCATTTTTAGTGATTTTTTTCCTTTTATACAAGTAGTGTTTTGTGTTGTGAAGTAGAATTTTCAGATCAATTTGAGCAATTTTGACTTTATAGTGCCCTCTGATACACTGTGAGATTTAATAGCACAAAAGAGTGCTTCGCTCACTGCTCATTTCACTCATGGGTGAGGCGGTCCGCGACCAGAGCTAGTTCTAGATCAATTTATGTAACATACTTATGCCGACATCTGTGAAATGAATTGACATTTTCAGCTACTCTTGGCAAACAAAAAAGATACCATTTTGCATTGGGACCTTATAGACAGACTGTCCCTATACATACAGATATCAGTTTTCATACCCTTAAAGCATTGTCAACAAACATTCTATAGATGTCTTCCATTTGAAGCATACATAAGCACATGATGAAACCTGTCTACTTGAGAAGACGAAACTTAATCGATGGCAAGGTTGTAATGTACAACTTGATACCGGGATATTGTAGAATTGGACCATGTAACAATGCAAGTTGTTGCAAGTGAAACCATACTCAAATTATGAAAACTGGGATAAAGAGGTTACAACTAAACCTAACCCAAAACCTAACCATAGCTCCTATCCTAACACTAACCCAAACTTAACCCTATTCCTAACACACACCCAAATGCTAACCCCAAACCTAACCTTATCCCTAACCCTATAATCCTAACATAAAATGCCCTAAACTGCAACTATAACCCTTTAAGACTAGTGACCTTTTGTACTAATGTGCTGTTCCATCCATAGATGTTTATGTGACAACCCAGCAAAGTCCACTGCACAGTAAAACAAAATATATAGAAAAGTTGATATTCAATGCAGGACATCTCCCCAATTCCAAATACATCTACGAATGGTCATTCTGTGTCCCTCTATCCATACTAAAGAACATATCCTACTATCGGAAGTACTTTTTTGGTGTAACTAATTTTTGTAAACAGAATGTCTACATTAAGATTCATTTTTTCCTAAAACTGAAGAGATATCAATATTTATAAAGATTATGCAATTAATGGAGCATACACTTGAAAACATATTGACCACTTTAACAAGAAAATGCTACATTTAAAATTAAAATGTAATTGCAAAGAATGAGCTTCGTTAAAATATTTGATTTTGGAGCACACCATTCTCCTGAGACATGGGATATCTTTTACAGAGGCCGTTGTTGTGAAGGGTGCTTCAACGTGTCACAGAGCATAATGTCAGACTGACCTGTGAAGGAGATAATACATATTATAGGCAACAAAGGTTTGTCTCTGGTCATCGTCAATTGTGCAGAAAAACATTTGTCCCTATTTTCTTTTCTTTTTAAATTTTTTTTAAAAGAAATTATCCTGCAAAATCATCAAAAGTCCAAAAATAATTGAAAAATAATACAGAAAAAAACCCACATGCAGCATTGTATTTCTATTCTCCTATGAGGCCTAAGCTGACATATATGTCCTCCCAGGTAAAAACGCAGTGTCTGTAGATAAAAACCATAGTAGATACTACCTTGGGAAGCACAATCAGTCTGCTTCCAAATTCAAAATACAGTAACAAATAGATACTGTTTTTGGCTTTTATTTTGGGACAGATAATTTGGAAAGCATTTGGTTATAAGTTGATAGACTGAAGGGTCATTAGTCCAAAAACCCAATAACCCAAAAACCCAATCCTAACTCTTACCCTAACCATAACCTTAAACTTCACGCTAAGCTTAACCTATAACCTAAGTCCTAATCCTTACCCTAAACATAACCCTAACCTAAAACCTAACAATAACTCTAATTCTTATACTCATATACCCTAACCTTATTCCTAACACTAATCCTAATCCTAACCCTTATCTTATCCCTAATGACCTAACTCTAATCCTAAGCTAACTTTAACCATTAACCTTCAGAGTCACTCTGCTCACCAAGTAAAATATAGTGATAGATCTCTGGATACATCCATTTAATTCATTATCACTTTGAAAATTAAATTTTCAAATTAATCAAGGTCTCATGATTTTTCGTTAAGCATAAATTAAAATGATACTTCGCTGCATCATGATATGACATGTGATGGGCCAAAGAAACATTGTCCATTGACTGTGTGACATGTATGCATGACCTGTGCTGTTGATCATGGCCACAGTTAGTTCAATTATTAACATATTTTTCATCCATAAAATTCATTAGGTACCCATATGGTGGAAAAGCTGCTGTCAAAAAAATTACTGGAATGGGTCATTAAACATTTTTGTCCTCAACAGACACTAAAAGGCAACTTGAAAAGATGTAAGATCAGTTTTTACAAGGTCACAATGAATGTTGTATTGAAGAAAACAATGTAGAAACTTTACACACATCATCAATAGCATCATTGAATATCAGCAGAGTTTAATACCCATATCAAATAGCAGTCACAGCAAGTGACGGAAAAATTGCTAGTTATCAAAAGCTGGTAGCGATTATGGAATGCTACCAGCATTCAATTGTGGCTAGCAATGTCGCTAGACAGTTGCTTTGAAGTCAATGCTAGTAACTTCTGATTGCTATATCAGCAATCACTTTTCCGATCAAGCAAAGTAACGTAATCATGAAAAAATGCTGGACGCTGTGCAACTGCTCAGTATGATATCAGCATATTAAACTAAACTAAATTGCCCCGCTCTCCTTTTTTCTAATGTCTTCTTTTTTAATTTGAAATGTTTTATCCTGGGTGCATCAGGCTGTATTGTAAAACAGCCCTGAATACATTGATTCTGAATTGGAAGCTGGTAATCAATGTAGCACCTCACATTGCTAGTATAGGCAAGGCTTCTTTGTATATGCACCAAAACACTAGTTATTTTACTTGAGGCGTGTCAAGTACTGAAGATGTCTGTCAAGGGGTCACACCAAGCATGCTTAGCATCTCGTCCTATTCTCTATCTGAATTCTGTCACTCCATCCATAGATTATCAATGCTCCATCACTTTGCCATACCTATCCATCACTGTGCCATATGAGAAGTGATTAGCAACAGGGGTGTATCCAGAAACCAACACCAGGGGATGGATTGGACCCCGGGTGCTGAATATTCAAAGTACCTTTTGAAATTGATAGAGGGAGGAACCAATAGGTTTTGCCTGTTTCAAACTGTCAATGTTTATACAAATCCATGGCTTTGCCCGGTTGAAATTTTATATGAATCTTTGTGTAAATCGAAATTTTATATGAATCTTTGTGTAAATCAATTTGTGGAGGATTTCTGAGCTACTGTAATAAATACCTTCTCAGTCAGTTCTTGTACACAATGTTTATGAGGCCATATTTTTATGCTGTGATAAATTTGCGTACAAATTCAGTTAGCCACAAAAAACCTGATTTGCATTTCATGTCACTCGGTAAATCCCTCGTGAATGAAAAGGTGCTGAAAATCTCAGCTATGGTGTTCTATACTGTCATACCTTGTCCATTTTGCTATAACAATGAAAGATAACAAATGCTACTAAGTTCTACTATCCTAAAAGAGCATAATAATGTAACTAGTTCTGCTACTTTTTAAAGGCAATCTAATTGATCTTGCTATATACTGATAATGGTGATTTAATTCAACTACTAAAAACACTTTCTAAATTTTGCTATCTTCTGAAGATAGCAAACTAAACTGGCTATGACATCAGCTGAAGATAGCAACATTAACCAGTTTTGTTCTCTTTTGATAACCAGTCGGGGAAAATTGCCAAATTATGAAATGTAACAAAGCTGGTAATACATTTCCTCATCTGGAAATGGGTCCTTGTGCAATGCACATTCAACAACTCTTCCTATTCCTTTGTACAGAAGCCAAGCGTTGTTAATCCGTGTTGAATCCACACTTTTCCAGTAGCGTACGCAGGGTTACGCGTACACATCACGCATGAGCGCGTAAAATTTGTCATGACTGGAACTTATGCATAAACACTTTCATAATGTTATTAAAGTAGCAGCTAAACATTACCGTTTCATTCTTTTGTTTTATTGCTAATAGGCTATCAACATAGAAATCACCAATCTTAAGGTTGAGTGGCAATAACAAACGGATATTCCGAAAGGAAAAATCATGAGAATTAGACGATATTTAACTTGTATTCATTGTTGAAAGGGATTCAATCATATTTTTCACCATTGTTCATCACCGCACCGATTAACAACTCGCGTCCGGCGCATCTGCGTGGTTTACTTAACCACACAGACGACTCGAACGCATCATTGTTAATCGGTGATGAACAACGGTGAAACATGATTGAATCCCTAAATGTGCATGTTTTTTGAAATTGGCAACCTTACATCATTTTCTTTGATGGACACTTTATTTTATTTTTGCTCATGAATCTTGTTTTAGATATTTGTTTAAAACATAAATATTAGCATGCAAATCTGTTGTGAGCTTTTAATTATTTGCTGTGAGGTTTGTATATAAATTAAATTCAAAAGTTCATTAGGCAGCTGTGCACTCTCAAACATGCATGTAGTAAAGTGACATAACTTCTTAATTATTCATAAAAGTATACAATTTTTAGAGGCAAGACATCAAGGAATCTAAATAAAAATACAGATTTGGTGTAAAAATAACAATTATGGTGAAAAAAAAAAAAAAAGTTTGAGAATTTTTGGTAACATTTTTTGGTACATTAGAACAAAACAATACTCTTTCCAAACATTTTTGTTTTGTTTCAGATTTTTTCCCTTTATCTTGAGACTCTATTCCAGAAACTGTGTTTTTATATATTTTTTAATATTGGCCTTATTTTTTGAGATATTAACCATATAATGCAACAAAATGAACTTTTTGAAATTCACACATGCCAATCTGCACAAAATGATGCATAAAATGCCTGGACTGATAACAAGATATCTATCTACTTTCTAATTCGACACTAGACAGCAAGTGTAATTGGTTCTGCTATCTACTGAAGACAGCAAACAAAACTGGCTAGATCTACTTAAGATAACAAAATAAACTGCATTTATTATCTATTGATGAATCACACTTTACTACATCTGCTATTTGCTGGACAGAAAATGCAATTTTTGCTATCTACTGAAGATAGCAAACATTATCATATTGGATAGCCATGTACCTCTCTCCTTCCTTTGCTCTCTCACTCCCCCTCTCTCTCTTCCTTTCTCTCTCTCTCAAGCTAATGAAGTCAGTAACCTTTACACACATCCCATTAGACATATTGGGAAATTGTAATCATTCAAATAATCCTGAAAATATATATGTGTCTGTCTTTAAATGTGTGCCTTTGCTGTTATTGTGTGCGTTTTACTTTGATGGCATACAGTTAACGGAAATGAACACAGGTGGTGCTGTTAACCCTATGCTAGCATCAAATTTCCTTGCTAAAATATTTGAGAACCAAATCAATAGTATTGCAGTGTTCAGTTTTCATATAATATCGCACTTTGTGTTGGCACCAAATTACTTGTGACCTTTGGGGAAAAATTTTCACAACTCCATATTACTATCATATGAAGGATTTGTTATGGGACGATTGCAGGATGTCAGCATATGTATGATTTGTACATAATGGATATATATGATGAATCTCTTGCCAATCTCAAAGGCAGCTCTGTAAATGTTACAGTTGTCAGTTTGTAGCATTTATTACATTGGAAGACCTTCAAGTCAATAAATGTACAACAAGCCTTTAACAATGCATGTAATGTATAGAACAGATTCAGTTCATTTGTTACACTCTGGTCTATGCCATGTTTTTAGTATGTTTCTGGGGTAAAATTTACACTAGAAACAATCACATGATTTTTGAAACATTCTTGGAAATGGACAAGGTACTTTTTATTGAAGGTTCTACAGGATATTACAAATTTGTCTTAAAAGTGGTTCATGTTGTTTATTTTTTATCATCATAATGAATTGATGGAGCTTTAAAATCAAAGATTATACTTAAAAATTCAAAAAAGAAAAAAAACTCCTAAAACGATGCAGATGGGATGAGAACCAAAATGGCCTTATAATCAATCAATTGATGGAGAAACAAACCAGTAAGAGTAATCAGTTTGCCCGTGCTATTCCATTTGAAATGCATACACAAAGACATGACTTGAATTTCCCACACAGGTTGTGTAGATTTCAAATGGAGTCACCCATTCAGGTTACCCCATTGGAAATTCACACGATCTATGGGGAAGATTTTAGACCAGTTCTTCCATAGGGGGTGTATGGATTACTACTGGAATAGCCCATCTGATGTCTTTTCTAAACAATTTGTTCTGCACTTGTTGGACCAAACAAGCATTCATTTTCAATATTTTGAATATAATTCTCAATTCAATGATAATAAGATATGGCTAGCAGAGTCATCTAATTCCCTGTTATAAAGTGCTTTTATATTATATTTTATTTTGTATAAGGGTATGTTTGTGCCGATTAATTTTCACATTCTTAAACAAATGCACAATGTGAAAAAATTTAATTGTTTGATGGGTGTACATATCAAAGACAAAATCATATTTGAGTCTATAATAGTATCCTAACATTCAACAAATTTGAACACTGGTAAAATATATGAAAATAATTGAAAAGGAAAAAATATCACGCAAAAAATAAATGTCTTTTTAAAAGTGAATTGCATTAAAATAAAGTCACTATCCTCACATGATCCTTTCACATCATCTGTTGTTTATTGACCTTTAATGTAAGCATGCTTGCTTTTATATTTATAGATGTATAAATGGTTGATGCTGATGGTTATTACCAACTACCTGCTTGTGCATTATATTGTGTGATCAGATCCACAGCCTCGTCCCCCATTTTTCCTCATAAAAACTGAGAGAGTTGGATATCATTTTTTTTCTCACTACCCCTCACTATTCCACAACCGGAAGTATGTACTATGGGGCATTTTTATACATGTTTTTGTTTCTCATATCAAAACTGCTGGGGCAAAATATGACTCAAAATTTGAAAACATATTGTTTTATTGGTAGACCTCAATGTAAGATAAAAGTTAATTAAAAATCAATTAATTTAAAAGAGTATGTTGACAAAAATGTTGATACTTCAATTCACAAACTTACTCAAATAGGCAAACAGCAAAAAACTGTACCAGCCTGTAAAATGTCTGCTCGGAGACCTTCTGTGAGTTAACACGCTCAGCATCCACCAGCCTAGCAAACCACTGTCTTCCTATTGAATACTGCAAACAAAACAAGAGAGAGAACACAAAGTTGAATTTTAATCATTGAAATTGCCAGTGTGATATGTAAGGAATATGTGAACAATATCCAGTGAAGTCCAAATTGCCGTCTTGTTGTTCAAGTAGTACACAGTCGTGATTCCAAACCCGTAGTTTGAAGTCAACAAATTGGGCTACATGAAGATCATTTGCCATTGTTTTTCATATAATATTTCCTATTATTTAACTGATTTCTTTAGGAATTTTGAGCCTCTGAAGTTCAAAACTGTGACATAATGCAACATGAGGTTCATTACCGCCATGCATTTGGCGGGGCATTTGAATACGCATTTGAAAACATTTTGTCAATATTAAGTTTGAAAATTTTGCAGCAAGTTTTCAAAAATGTTTCAGAATCTTATTAAAATGTTTTATACCCTTTATATAACCTAACATTTAAACGTTTTGAGTAATACATCTTTTGTTGTCTGACAGTGACAACTTTAGGCAACACTGTACACAGAACTTGCGTAATGAATGCGGACCAAATAGACCTGCTCTAGTCTGACCTTTAATGCATAGTATCCTGCTAACAGTCTCGCTGTACAAAACAGACTACATATTTTTATAGATCCTCTGTAATTTACTGAAGGGTATCTGCCGCAAGAATTACAGAACCCAAACTGAGAATGTTTGTCCTAATCTACAGCCATCCATTATAGATTTCACATAAAGTAATAACAAGATTCAAGAGAATAGATTTTTGTGGAAAAAGGCAATTTTGAAGATGTGCTGCAATCCCTAATTTGTGCAGGATATCACCATAGGAATGGTAAATGATATTGGATCATGAGATTGATTTTTTCCTCCAAATGGTGTATACTACTCACCTTTATTATTATATGAGAGTTGAGTAACTCATTTCATGGTTTATTTCAAACTAGTACTAGAAAAGAGATTATTCATTGCATTGGGTTTTAGAAGGAAATATACATCCATGCATGTATGAATATTCAAATATGGGGGGAGGGGTCGCATGATATATCATATTTCCTGTGCTAAATAATAATTTTTAATGTAATAATAATAATTTTTGAAAATGGGGCATATTTATTTCAGTTTTAATTAAAAAAAATCACTATTTGAAAAATATGACTCATATCCAAGTTCAAAATGGCAGCGGATATAAAGGTCATTTATCCAACAATTTCACTACCAAATTGCATTAAAGTGTATTTCCAGGCAAAAATGTTATTTACTTTTATTAAAGATGAAAATTCTACAACATGTATAATTTAGCAATTTGGTTTTGCCCATGTAATTTATGCAATTCTGACATCCAGAAAATGCCAGTTTTAAACTAACTCGCATGATATGGCATGGAAATTTCTGCATTTCAGTCACTTTTTTATGGCAAAATTATGGGGTTTGTTTATTACAGGAAATATGGTAGATACAATTGGGGACATCCATGGTTGTCAGGAAATCCAAGACCCTGTGTAACAGTCTTTCTTTTTTTGTTTTTCAAATAACCCTGATCATGCCTCTTGCATGGTATACAATACAAACCATATAGATTAATGATGGGATTTTAGTGCAGGATGCCCACCCACCCACAGGCCCCTTTACAGTGTGCCTCCCTCAATGAGTGCAAGAAGCTACACACTTTCCTTTTACCATTTTCCTGTTGTGATTTGTCATGAGAGATGTTTGCAAATTAAACTGTGAATTATTTCACACATTTTATTAGGGGGATAATTTGTGTGAGATTTGTTTAATATACTTCTTACTGCACAGTTTACAGAAATTAAAATTTTATTTTTTATGAATAAGAACCTTATATGCTAATTTCCTTTTTCGCTGATTTTCTTGGAGTTTTCCACTGAAACCAGTAACCTTATACGAGGGGGTATCCAAAAGTTTTTGACATCACTCAGAAGTGAAAGAGCTATACCGATGAAATTTTGTCAGTGTAATCACTGGTCCTTATGTACAATTATGGTCCAAAAATGGTCTCATAAGTATGTTTACTTTTTTTACACCTGGCGCTAGATGGGCAGTAGGCGCATAACCTGCAAGATGGTGAAAATTGAGGCATGCAGCGTGATTAAGTTCCTGCATTTGAAGGGTTAGGCCTACAATGCTCAGAAAATCTATGATGAAATGAAAGCAATCTACGGTGATGATTGCCCATCATATGGCACTATTGCTTTTTGAAAAGGAATTTCCAAACTGGCCACATGTCCCTCATAGATGAGCCAAGAAGTGGACGTCCATCACTTATGGATGATGCGGCCACAGTGAAAAAACTCAAGAAAGTGGAGGATCTTATCATGAAAAGGTTATGAGCCTACTTCCCATCTAGCGCCACCTGTGAAGAAAGTAAACATACTTATGAGACCATTTTTGGACCATAATGTACATAAGGACCAGTGATTACACTGTCAAATTTTCATCGGTATAGCTTTTCACTTCTGGGTGATGTCAAAAACTTTTGGATACCCCCTCGTACTTGTTGTTTTTCTTGTGCACTCGAATTCTGTATTAAGGCTGTACGAACCAAGCTGTTCAGCTTAGGTTAAGAGCAACTGCAATTTTAATATGTAAATTGCAGAAAACCATCTGCAAAAATTAATTAGCAGCAGATACGCGATCCATTCTAGTAGACTAATTCAAGATATCTGTCTCCTATAGTTTGTTTGGCTTATAATTGGCGAAATGAATCGCTCATAACATTGTGTATTGATATAGAATGGAATGTACAGTTGGGCGCAGCACTTACTCTAGCTGCGTATTGCACACGCAGATATGGGAATTTACGCGAGTGTAAGTTGGGACTTTATCAATGCATGCAGTAACAAAAATCAAATAATTTTCGCGAACAAACTATAATAAGCTGAGCAAACTACAATAGAAATGCAAATTGTTTTACAGAAAATGTTTAAATGTTGGGTTGTATAAACGATATAAAACATTTTAATAACATTCAAAATCATTTTTGAAACTTTGCTGCAAAACATTCTAACATAATATATAAGTGTTGAAAAATTATTTTGTAAAAAAAATATCTTACAATAACATTTGGACAACATTAATTAAAATGTAGTGTTTTTTAAAATCAAAATGTTAGTAAAATGTTTTGAAATAAAACCAAACCAACAAACAAAACGTGTTCATAACATGTTTTTTAACATTTCATGAACATTTTTGTGTTTGCTGTGAATGCACCAGGTGAGGGGGGGGTACTCAACTTAAATTTAGAGTTTGGGGACTTAAAACTGATTTGGGGGCAAAATAGGGGCTTGTTAAACTGACATTTATTATTATTGGGGGTCTAGTGAACTAAAATTGAGCCAAATTGTGGAGCTAAAAATTCAAAATGTTGCCAAATTTGAGCTAATGACTCAACAAACACAAAAATCTTCTTTACATTTAAATGTTGGGTTATAAGAACATGAATACGTTAAAGCTCTGTGGTCAAATATTTTGTCAACAGTTAAATAACATTCTGTTAGAATGTTTTGCATCACATTGTCAAAAATGTTTTATGAATGTTATTAAAACGTGTTTATACCCTTTATATAAACCAGACATTTAAACATTATCTTTAAAATGTTGTCTGTTTGCTGGGGAGCTACAATTGTCAGAGTTTGAGGGTAAAGAACTGGCTATGATCTCCAGAGAGCCTGAAAAAGGGACCCTTACCGTTGCACATACCTGTACTTCCATTACATGTTAGTGCCCCCTCCCGATAGTATGTCCTATGATTTGTACTCATAGATACTGCATTTGAATACTTGTCTGTTAAACAGAGGGCAGTATCTGCTGGTCGTTTATAAGCAGATATTACATGTCCACTTGGAAGGCTATAGGATGGGCTATTCCAGTTGAAATCCATAAACCCCCTATGGAAGACATGACCTTAATCTCTCACACACTCACACAGGGGTGAAGATTTCAAATGGAGTCACCCATTCAGGTAACCCCATTTGAAATTCACACTCCCTGTGTGGAAGATTAAGGTCATGTGTTCCATAGGGGTATATGGGTTTCAACTGGGACTAGCCTAATACAATGCAAGAAACAGACAACTCATTACATACATGTATAGCCAGGACCGGTAGACATTCTAGGCTAATGTAAGCTATCTTAAATTACAAACTCAACAAATCATTTAAATTGAAAAGAAACAAAAACATAATGACATGAAAATTACAACTATGGCAAACCATCCATGACATATAAATGCACATTTTCATCCCTTAATCACTAGTGTCAGTAAATGTAAGAAACCTTAACTATACATACAACCACACAAAAATGATTGATATTTATAAAAGCAAAAATTAACAGCACAAAAATATGTGGTTTATTTAACTTATGCCATCCATGACGGAAGCCCATATATTCGTTACCTTGATTCACCCACTTGAATCGGAGACACATCACCACATTGTCTCCAGTCATCTACAAATATTCATAAAGCTAGGAATTTCCACATGTATGTAAGTCACTCATTTCTACAGTAGATTCAATTTGTCTTTTATTAATCGTCGCTGTTCTAGCATACCGGCATATGTCCCATTTTTGGCAAAATGAGTTGTAAATCATAATCTAAGAATGAAACTCTTTATTCTCCAAAATAATTGAGTAAAAAGGATAATAATTATGAGGTACACAACTTAGTGTGAAATGCCATGGTTTTATCTACTACCTGCATCAAAACCTCATTTTGTGTTCCAGCATACAGTCATATCATGATATGGCACCATAGGCCACATAAGTAACTGCAGTTACCCAGACAGAAGGGTGAGAGTTCATAAGAGCAATGTCGGGACTACTATTCCAACATTTGCAACATTGGATATTTTTTGCACAAAATGCTTGTCCGAAATCCTGTACTGACATATATACAAAAATTTTTAAAAAAATACAGTAAAAAACACCGCATTCTGCATTAGGTTTTGAATTTTTCACAAGCTTTGAGACACAGGATAAATTAAGATGGCCTAATTAGATAGAAGTGAATTTTGAATTCAAATATTGTGGTTCAAATTATAGAATATACATGACACTTCTGGGTTACTTCCTGTTTAAGTTCTATTTTTATCACAAATTACTTCAGGGTCTGCCACTTAAGGGGGAATAATACCCTGATTTTCATCAGTACCCCTCTTCTTTTTTTTCTTGCAAATTTATGAAGTACATAAACATGTTCATCATCTCATGTCCTGAACTTTAAAAAAATCTCTACCTGCAAAGTACTTTTAAACCATTTTAGTATATCATTTTTGCCCTATATACTTTTTTGTTTACCTATAAGGTTATAGGTCATCACAGGTCAGGTTATAATCACCTGGTTTAGGTCAAATTTAGGCAACCATTTTGAAATACATGTGATATATCAACATAGCTGTATTGAGGCATCAATTTTTATATTTGGTCTAGTTTGTCTTTTTACTTGATATATAATGCTATGATGGACAAAATAACATTTCTTGGGAATGGATGTAAATGGTGAGTACAATCTAAATTGTCTAGTTGAAATAGATTGGGCAAACCAAAGGTAAAATTGGTACCAAAATCACAAAAATGAAGCTTACGAAAAACAACCTAATCTGATGGTATAGGTGAAGAGAAATGCAATTTTTTTCAACATAAATGTAGTTTGGTTGTGGAAACTTTTTACCTATGACACCCAAATGCCAACATACCTACATACTATGGCATGGCAATTTTTGCATTTCTGTCACTTTTGCTTTAAAAAAATATGTGGGGGCGTTTATTAGAGGGGGCGTCTATTAGGAAGAATACGGCATCAGTCAATGTTTGAGGTTTCTGGTAAAGGGACACTTATTGCATTTATGCAATTGAAAAGAATTTTTTCAGCACTGTGGTTTCCCGATGTGGTTCTCTTTCTTTTTTGTCAATTATTCATTTGAAAAAATTACAAAAAACCTGAATTAGAATGTTTCTATAGGCCAACTAAATATGTCCACTTTTCGAACTCCAAATTTGCGGGTAAGGGCTGATTTCCAATGCCCGGAAGGAGTTATGAATAATTAATTCTCTGACGTCATCATGAGTGTTTTAATATGAAGATAATTTTCTCACAATTTTGCTTTGTTAATATGGAAATATTAATGCATCAAAACTGGTCTCACTAAAACCAAGAGCTTTAGGTGGCTTTGACCCCCCACCAGGAGCTCTGTCCCCTGCACCCGTGCTGGGGGGCCTTCTGCGGCCCAAGACCCCCGCATGAGATTAGCCCCGTCTAAAAAAATCCTGTGTACACGCCTGTGTTTATGCTTTGACCATCTCAACACAAATCTTCAACAGGTGATTTTCTTGCATGATTCTTTTGTTCATTTTGTTGTGATTTGGTATCAAATTTAATTTACTATACACCACTTTACCCTAATGTGCTATCTACTGAAGATAGCACTATATTCATGCACTCACAGCCCTTAGTACAAAAAAACTACATGCTATATTCAGTAGATAACACATCAAGACTTTCAGACCTGAACAAATTTGTTTCCCATGAAAATAAGGCACATTTTCCACAAAGAAGGCATCATTTCCCAGAATTGTTTAGGTATTTCTTTATTTTGGAATTTTTTTCTTAATTTTCCTGCCAAATGCCAACATTTCTTGCAAAAGATCTTGGTGGATTCCTTACTTTCCACAGCAGGGAGTGTGAAGTTCAAATCTACCCAATGGGTGACTCCATTTGAAATCTACACCCCCTGTGTGGGAGATTAAGGTTATGTCTGTGTATGGATTTCCAATGGAATAGCCCATTGGTATTTTCATTCAATAATGTATATTAGGCAAACATGATGCATGCTGGGAAACAAAAAGGGCTCATAAATTATCGAATTTATCATCTGCGATGGCCAATTTGAACTCTTTTCATTCCCAGCATGCATCACCTTTCAGTTGCAATCGGCAATATACCTTATGTTTAAATGTTATTCTTTTTCATTCGTTGTCTATCTCTATGCACTATCTGTGCCTGTCAGCATCTTTCTTTCTTTATTTCTTTATTACTTTCTCTACTTCCTTCATCTCTCTCTCTCTGTCTGTCTTCCTTTCTTTATTTGTCTCTTTTTGTTCTTTCTTTCCACCTTGTCTGGCTTCTATCTCTACATCTTTTCATCTATTGGTAATGTTGTCTGTCTGTCTGTCTGTCTGTCTGTCTGTCTTATATTAAGTTCCTTTTTGTCTATTTGGCTGTTTCACCCTCTCCTTTTTATTTCTGTCTATCTCTATCTCTGTATCTGTCTGAGTGTCTGTCTGTTGGTGTATCTTCTTTACCTCTGTATCATTTATCTAATTACCTATTTCTCTGCCTCTCATTTCTAACAAATTTAGATGTTCAATGTCATCAAATTAAAAGCCCATTCATTATCTATATATCTGTGTCTGTATGTTTTCTTTACCTCTATCCCCTTGTCTATTAACTGTCTGAAGCAAAGTCTGAAATCAAGGGTGCAAACTCCAGATGGATTTATGTACGTGTATAATTCATAACTATTCTATTAAAAATGGATTTATCTACCTTTAAAGGGCACAATAAAATGAGCATACAACAACTGCATGTCAGTAAAACTGCCAGACGGTGTTTGGATAATAATTTTTCATAACAATGAACTGTTTTTATATGCAACGTTAAATGCATACCAGCCAAATCTGGCAGTTTTACAATGTTTTCTCAAAATACTGCAAAGTGGCTTAATTTTCCAATAAATTTTAATTTCATGACTTTCACATACTGTGGCATTTCTCAAAATCAAATTGCTAAATGATGTTTGCAAAAGTTAAATTTCTGAGTAAAATTAAAGGAAGTCTCAGGCAATCACAACATTATGCCTTATATGTAAGAAAAATAAAATATCCAAGCATAAATCACATGGTTTTATTTAAAACAACATTACATAATCACGTCATGTGATCGTGATTTTTTAGAACCCCTAACCTATGCTAACTAAATCCTAACCTAAAACTAAAAATATACTAAATAATTCAAACCCTTATTAATTCAAAGCCTTAAGTCCGATTCTTACTCCACATCGCAGCGCGATGCGATGCTGCGATGCTTTTAAAACATCGCAGCATCGCGCGATGACATTGAAATGTACATTTTAATTTCATCGAGCGATGTTGTTGTAGTTGTAGTCCTTGCCCCTATAATATACATATATCTTACTTGTCATCAATGCTCTATAATTTTTGAGAAAAATGCAAATATTGGCACAAAATTGGGCAGGGTGTAGTACCCCCTGAAAAGGCTTTGAATTATTAAGGGTTTTAATTATTTAGTATATTTTTAGTTTTAGGTTAGGATTTAGTTAGCATAGGTTAGGGGTTTAGGAGGTGAGAATAGTTAGATTTATGTTTTCTAAAGGCATGTAACTCGGGGTGGCATTCTTGCTAAATAAAAAGCCCCTAAAACAGAATTGCAAAAAAAAAAAAAAAATCACATAGGACATGGTTTGTTTTAGAAAAGCATAACACATAGCTTTTTAGCCAAAAGGTCCAGAGACAACCTTTTTTTGCCTAATGCATCAAAAACAAAAACTGCAATAAAATATTCAGATAAAAATCAGTCACTGAAGAAACATCACTAATGCATGCATGTATTCATCTCTCAACAAGGTATAAACACGTAGACATTGACCACAAGTGGCCCCTTTTTGTCTTGTAAAATCTAGCAACACAATTCAATTATTTCAAAGTATGTCTACATGACTGAGATACGTCGGATAATGTGTGCATTTTACTCTTCTCTGAATTGAAACAATTTCATTTGCTTTTCATTTATTTTCAGTTTCATTTATTTTACCATTTCTGATATTAATGCATACTTTTGAGTGGTTTTAATTACACCAAAGCTTTTAAATGTTTGGAAAAGTGTACATATAATGCACAACAAAATATTCTTTTCTCATGATTATTATAAAATGCAAACTAAACTTTGTAATGCTCAAGTTTAATTAAAGATGCAAATTTTCATTTGATTTTCAGGCTTTGCAAAAAAAAAAAACCCGAAAAAACACCGAAAAAAAACCCCAAAACCGGCGGCTGGACAGTAATATATTTGCCCCCCATTAGTGACAGAATATTCTTAGTCAGTGGGAGTGGTCTAGTTCAGAGACACATTTCTGATTGGACAATCGCATGATTTGGTGCCGTCTATCAGGCCGTAGAAGCGACCCCACGTCATCATGCGTCTTGATAATTCGTAACACGCGTGTAGAGGTGCGCGTATGTATCGCGCTGGATGCGAGACTAGTGCGGAATCGCGAACGCGCTAGCAATACGCGCAACAGAATACGTGAAGTTGTAAACAAGTTTCGTTTATTTTATAATGAGGGGAGTTTTTATGACGGTAACTTAGTTTTTGCTTAAAAATTTTGTTTACAGTTATTAAAATAATATTTAACTGACTAAGAATGAGAATAAACGATAGGAATTTTTATTTTGCCTATGATAGACGACAGACAGGTCCAATATTTTTATCGTAGTGGATACGGCTGCGCCGGCATCCACTACTCAAAATATTGGACCTGCCTGTCGCTCTATCACACGGTAGAGGATAGGCAAAATAAAAATTCCTATCGCTTATTCTCTAAATACTGTAGATTTGTCATAGCATTATGCATGGGCCAATTTTGAAGGGTGTACATGTAATCTCTTTGTTTGTGTGTTTAGAAAAAGAGCATTTTGTTCAAATAATGCAAGATTTGGCACAATTGTGAACTTGCCGCAGGTAGGAAACTATGATCTATTTCTGATGGTTTAATCAGTAATGATTGGAAAATGCAGCCTGTCAAATTATATTGTATACATGTCTACAAAAACTTTTCTTTTCTCTTTCCTTACGATTTATACATTAATGTTAAAGTGCTATATAAAATCTGTATTATCAATTTGCATTTTCATCATGCAATTTAAATATTATATCTTGAAATTTATTTTTCTTTGAGCACCTTGGATTATAGCGACCAGATAATAGTTTATTTTTATATTCTTACCATGTAGAGCTATAGCGTATTCAATACATCTTAACACAGCCTAACTGAGCAAATTTGATGAAGATGAATTATGTTTCAGTTCAAATCATGCAGGTTTTAAAATGTTTAAAATATTTAAAACTGAAGGCTTAAAAGCTAAGAACTAGAATTCATATTTTTATCAGCATCACATACACAAAGGGATTCAATCACACCTCAAGATTTTTGTTCCAAGAAATCTCATCTGTCAAATTATAGCCTAACCCCATGGGCACAGCACTACTGTTTTTCTTACAGAGCCTCTCATTGGTTAATTACATGATATACTCATCAGAGCAACCAATCAAAATAAAGCTTTTAATAGATCTCTTGGTACTTTTAGCTCTATTGTCCATTTTTACCATATCTCTGATTGGCTCAATAGATGATATAGCCCTCTTTGTAGCCAATCAAAATCGTTCTTAGAAGCCAATCATAGGGTTAATAGATGAGGGCATTGTGTGGCAGCCCTTCAAAGATGTCCATACCCTGACACACTTTTAATTTCCCATGCAGCTAATATTGATAATATATGGCAATCATTGCTGCATACAAATACAAACAACAATCTATAGGATGGGTATACATGTATGTGAAGTATACTCAAGTGAAATACAACCTCCAACCCATATTTGATTTGATGCAAATCATTTTTCAAAATATATTCCCATGTAAAAGTTGGAGAAAATGGACAAAAATTACTAAAAGGAAATTTTCACCCAAAATTCTAATGTATTGCATGAAGTTCTGATTTGGTTCATGGGTAATACATATCCACACCAAATATGAAGTTTTAGTTCCTTTTAGTTTCAAAGAAATAGCTTGTTAAAATGTGACATTTTTGGGTAAAAAACAAGCTTAGATAGTGTGACCGTAACCATGAAAATGGAATAGAATGCACAGGTTATAAATTTTATAACATATCAGACAAGAATCTTCATACTCTTCTGAGCATTTTGATGATTTGTCCATTTAAAACATCTGTCAAATAGAGCACTTTGGGCTGTATGGCCTCTCAACTGTAGATGGTAAAAAAGGAAAGAGTAAAATTGGGATGACAAATATGATATAGGGAGATTAAACCGATAGCTAGCTATACAATCACTATGAACACTCCTCTCCTCCTGTACCCAATATTGCTTGTGTTTTATTCTCAACATTACTTTACAAATTTCCCAGACATCCCCTACCAGCTAAGGCAGATTCTACCTCCTGTGAACATTGATGGTAGAAGAAGTAAGAGTCAAATTGGCATGCCAAATATGACAAAGGGGGATTACACTGTCAGCTACACAATCACTATAAATACGCCTCTCCTCCTGGCCCGGTATTCTTGAGTCTTATTCCTGACATTACTTTCTAAATTTCCTAGACATTCCCTATCAGCTAAGGTAAGCTGTACTTCCTGTTAAAATGGATGATGTATAGAGCGAGGAAATGTACATGCTTTATGTATATGTTGTGTTGAAACAAATGCCCATGGCCACCATATATACATGTGATCAATTAAATAATGAGTTCAGATGCAATAAAAACCCAAAATATGTCATCCCTGCCTTGTCTTTCTTTTAGATTAATATTGATAATACAAAGAAATGCCAAAATTAAGATTTCCCAAATAAAAGAAATAGAATATCCATTATAATAACTAAGTACACAAAAATAGTTAGACAAAGACATTAACTGCATATTTACTGCACACTAAAGGTATCCAAACACTCAAACCAAAAGCAATATCTGAAAGACACTAAGCCTAATTTACCAAATGAATTAGTCAATAGATGGACAATTTTGTTCTGCATATTTTGATACTCTATTTGGCACGATATGACTTTTATTTCCTCAAATTATACCGATTCAAATAAAAAAGAGAACATTTAAAAAGTGACCAAATTAACATAGACTTTTCTCTGCAAACTCTTTTAACCCACCTAATAACTTTGCCCTTAAATGGCCTTCCATGAGAGAGAAAAAATCAAGATGACCATGCATCTCTATGTACTTGTGTTGACTACTATATATGAGGACATAAGATCACATCAAGTGACTCCTTAAGTGTACTGAGCATAAGAGGAACGTGTGCGACCAAACAGTCTCATTTCTGATAGCACAATTCATTAACCTCTATTCAATAACCGTATCTCAACATTTGACCTCAAGTTGTGGAGTATGAGTTTTTGTACCTTGTTTTTGTATATTCAGAGGTCATTCAATTAGTGTACAATCATATTGGGGTTAAAGAACTGTGGCCTGACAGATGAGCATGTATGAGATGGTTGGTAGTGGTACTACTTGTGAATAGGCTACCTGTGTAATGTATAAATGAAGTGTAACTAACAGGATCAAATTTTGCACTTTCTCCCTATGGAATACTCTGGTAAGAATAGTGACAATATGTTCTACTTCTTTGTATAATGTATGGCAGAGTATGTGTATACTAGAATTATGCGGTTCCTAATTAAGGTGGCCCCCACAACAAAGGTTGGAAAATATAAAGAATACTATCACGCAAGACCAAGTTTGAAGTTGATCAGTGATTGTTTTTAAGCTGGAGAGTGGATTAACGGAAATGTAGGCAAAATATGCAAATGAACTCATTAATATTCATAAATATGCAAATAAAATGACACAAAACTATTCAGCACATCAGCTGAATCCAACAAGCCAAGTGATGGTCAGAATTCAGTCGGCCATTACTGGGTCCCATCTGCACCAAACTGGTGTCGTTACTTGGGTGGATTAAATCCGCTTAAAATTCAATGTTGAATTGTATTGTGTTGTAAACTTTCATCATTCTTTTGTCTATGTGTAACGTAACACGGGTGATGGAATGCAGTTTAATATCCCCGCCAGAAAGAATGCATGATGGGAAGTGCAAGATACCTTTCTTTGCCCGCCCATCCACCCACCCTATCCCTGCAACATATTTCTCATTCATAACCAATGCTTCACTAAATTGTTCTACTTTTCCTATTTTTTTCTTTTATTAGTGTTTAAGTAATTATATTTGGTTTATCCTCTCAAATTTAAATATTGGATCTTGGGCCCAGGATGGGCCCATCTGGCTATGACCAGGCTGCATTAATACACAATCCATATCAATAAGTGGACCTCAGCAGTATTCAGATGACACACAGTACCTCATAATGCCTACAACATAATGAACACTTGTCAGGGCAGAGTACGTACATGTCAGTTATTGTAGGTCCTACTATTCACCATAGAAGTGACGTAAATAAGAGGACTAACTACCATAGCAATAGATGAATACAATTTGGAATAGATCGCCGAGCACTACATCGTTCTCGCGGTACCTATGCATTGAACCATAGATGTCAAAGAAAGGCTGATCACTCGCACCTGTAAGATTAGTATCTTTGAAAAGAGCAGTATTGTATTCAATCTATGTTTGCAGACATACACAGTCGATAAGTGCAATCTGCTTGTAGTGCAGGGCGATCTATTCAAAAAATTGTATTCACCTATTGCTATGGTAGTTAATCCAATTATTACGTCACTTCTACGGCGAATACACATGCACAAACAAACATAATGCACATACGCACAACTCGGCACACACAGGCACACTCACCCCCACACATGTCAGTCATGTTTCATGGCTTTACTGCTATCAGTGTATACATATGATAACATGGGATATCATAGCTTTTTCAATACTTCAACCAGTGGACAGTACAGGTCTCACAAGTTGATTTCATGCATTGATGCATTAGGCTGCGATCACATAGAAGTATACTATATACGGTATTCGCCATACTCGTATGTGAACTCAGCCTGATCGAATGAGCGTATTTCGTATAGCGAATACCGTATACTTCTATGTGATCGCAGCCTTATGGCAGTATATGCAACACTGCAAAAATCAGTCAGTTTGTCATTGTCATTGCAGGGCTGACTGTTTGCATCAACTGATGCAGCTAGCAGAAAGACATGTGTCTCACACACAGCAAGTACTCAAGTAGAAACCGGGGTAGAAACAAACAACCAGGGGTTGTCTTTTGGAATTTGCAGGAGAGTATTAAAATAGCTCTTCTGGAGCCTTAAAGGAGAGCTGTTTAGAGCATTTACAATAGAATGTAAGTGAGAGGAATGGTCACCTAAAGGAGAGCTAAAATCACTCTCCTATATCAGATTTAAGGAGAGCAGTAGAGAGTGATTGCTCTCACTCTCCTCAAAAGGTAGTCCCTGAAACAACCATACATGAATCATATGAGATATCATATTTTTGCCCTGCACTATTGTGTATGTGTACAATCATTAATTGTTTTCACCTATCACTATGATAATTAATCCTGTTACTTCTACAGAGAATTGCATCTATAGAGTGAAACCACTCTCACTTGTCACATACACATAATCAATCATCGTTGATATATGGATGGGGTACCCTCTATGAATGGCTAATTAACCAAAGGAAACAATGCCTGGCTATTCTATATGAAAGCAGGTTTTGTCCCAGATGGAATTAATTTCAGGTTACTCATGGATTTGAACGGAATTTTGGGCAGAATGTATGTCCCCGCAAAGACCACACTAGCTGTCCCTCCCTCTCTCCCTTTTTTTCTTCTTCTTTTTGTTTCCTTTAATTTAAATATTCATTTTATTTGTCACCTTCCAAATTTTGTCGTTCAAATGGGTACATTTTTGGAATGAAATAGCATTATAAAATGTGTAAAGGGAAGGATAAGTTTTTTCTACTTCTTTAGATCATGACAAGTTCTTTTAAAGAAGCAATTGTGTCTATATTTTAAAAGTAATAAAAATAATTCTTGTGTATGGTGTATCATGTTTCACATTAGCATTGCAAAGTTGAAGCTTCTATGATGTATAAATGCTCAGTGGAGGCAGTCTATCTCTCCTACAGATGAAAAACATATCATTAGCTGATATTATAGTGATCACATTAAATTCATAAATGACATCCAACTACTTCCATTAAAACCAAATCTGGCATCACTAATGTCTCATGAATATATTATTGTTTTCTAATGAATTAATGAAAGTTTTCTTCTCTACCCACTTAATGACATTTTAAATGACGACAGTCACCCTGAGCTTGAAAACAGATGTACATTCTTAAAGGCATAAAGCCAATTTCAGAAAAATATAAATAACTGTACAATGGGTTCTAAGATCCCCAGGCTTGAAACAAATTTCCACCATGTGCATGATTTTTCTCGGAAGAGGAAACGTTTTGCTATATTATTCACATTAACTCAAGACATATGGAAATGTAAATATGCAATTATTAGCTTCCTGGACTAATTTCCAACAAGATCAATGAATTAATACAGGCTGTATCAAAATGATTGGTACCCAACAGTCTTCATGTTTATTGACAAATGCATTCCAAAATGGCCTTTAACCCATATCTGGTTGTACATTCATAGAATAACACTTGATAGGCTGTGTACAAAAATCATACTTCTTTATAGCGTGTTGGCCATACACTTCAGCATAAAAAGTCCAAGTTTTGAGATATTTTCTCACAATATCCAGAGCTATATCAAGAACCACTGAACCAATACTGTACTTGTTTGTACTCATTTTAATGTATTTTTCAGGCTGATTCCAAAAATTTGTCATCTGGAGTCGACACCCCGGGTGAAGAGCATTAACTAGAGGTCAAATCATTAATCATTGAGCCAAGACTTTTAAATGTAGTCTATACTTTGATCAGCTCATAATCGGCGGGCATTATAATATCAAAATCAATAATTAAAAGGGCATTTCGTGATCCACAGCATCATCCCCCACTTTTCTAAAAAAAGTTGAGATTTTTATATCACTGGAAACCTCTGGCTACATAATGTTTATGTACAAAAAAATTTCTTGCAAATTAATTAGTTTAGCAAAGACATCATGAATTGAATTTCGCTCTGGTATACCAGAACGAAATTACAACGCATTGTCTATGGAGTAGTGTAATACACATAATCATGCATAACTCGCAAACGCAAAATCAGAATCAACTTAATTTTTTGGAATAAGCTTTTTTCGTTGATCTACTGAAAAATGTCATAAAAAGAGGATGCTGGGATCACGAAATACTCCTGTAATATAATCGGATTAATATTAAAATATTTTATTTTGAGAATTGTGACATCATGCCAGAAGCATCACAAATTATTAATTGAAGTCCTATACTTTGTCTACTTTCTTTAACACACAAAATATAGGCCAGACAGGTCAACTAATAGCACTCTTAATGTGGGTCTACTTTTCGGCGTAGTGGTAAAAGCCTAACATTTTCCGCCTATTAAGAGCTGATCAAACTATAACGAACTTTGCCACTGGAAATGCGACGATTTTAGTTTACAGTGTAAAGGATCCTAGTATGTCTTGTATGGCGGATCAAGATGCTTAATAGAGGTAGCTATTTTCATGATTTGTACTCTAGTATCGCAAGGCGGCTATAATTGAACAGAATCGTACCTGCTTACCTTACGGCAAAGAGGCAGTGTTGGTGCGCGCATACTAATTGGGAGAATATGCCAGAGACAGATGGTACCTCGTTTCTCGTCATTAAAGATTATCCATGCATGCATCCATACAGGTTCTCAGATTTCCTGTCTGTGTATACTGTTCTTAAAATAAACTCTGATGGCTTCAGCTCTTGTAATGTGTGCAGTATATTTTATCGTTTGTTATGTAAAATAATTGATTGAGTGCATAATATGATGAGTGTGTACTGTGTATGTAATGATGACTCTGTTTGTGATACATCTAATTGCTATTAAATGAGGACAAAAAGCTTATGACACCTGCAAACATCTAACTGTGGACCTTGCTAGAAATGCTGTGAAAATCCACCTGCCCCATATACATGTTTCCATTGTATGTATACATGGTATAGTACCAAACACGTCCATGTATAAAACATTAAAAGATGTGCGTCTGTTACCAATCATACAATGTGAGCATGTCTTTTACACACATTGGCATGTATTATGTGCAGTGTTTCCTCTCTCTGGAAATTGCATGGGTGCACCAAATAAGCATGCTTCCCAAATTGGCCCAATTTTGGCTCAAAATTCCACAAATTAACAAATTGTAAATTCTTGAGCACCAAATCTATTTTCACTGTGCTAAAATTGTGACATACAGCCTGAGTGAACACTGCTCGGTAGGAATGATTTACATTTCTCTTTTTACATACATGAACTAGAAGTGATGTGAAAATCCATTGAGTCCCTTTGAGTATTCATGATTGATAAATTCTTTCAGATTTCATTCACATATTAAATTCTACGTCTGCAAAGTATCAACCACAATGTATTCACGAGTCCTCCGACTCAATATGAAGATGCTGCAAGGGATTCCCTCGTAACACTGCTAGATGAGCTTGATCTTTAGGGATTAACTAAAAAAACTGCTGATGATACAAGTCTAAGTATATTGCTAGTCTTGTTACAGCATTCACACAGACTATGTAGAGTCGCAAGTGTGTGCTACCTCCTACCCTCCCATGTTGTGCTCTAGTTTAGCTTGCGGGATATTGTGCTTTATATATATGCTGGATTACACTGTAAAGTAACAAGAGGATGTTTTGGTGCAAATGGGCTATTCCAATTAATATCCTTACATTACACCCCCTATAAAAGACATGACCTTGATCTCTCACATGGGGTTGCAGATTTTAAAATGTACACTCCCTGTGTGAAAGTTTATGTTTTCCATAGGGGGTGTATGGATTTCAACTGGAATAGCCCAATCACTTGAGGCGAATGAACTGTGACCTTAGGCAAGAAATAAAGGAGCAGTGGTTTCAAAATGAACCATCTTCATGTAGCTTTAAACTCATTCAAGCACAAAAGGGTTACCTAATTTTGTAATAGACAAGTATTTTATCATAACAAACACTTTGCATTTGATCTTCATCTATCATGCTGCTTAAAAAAAGATGTATCTGTCCCATAAAAAGGATTGTGATTGATTTGTTTGGGTGATCTATGTATCTAAAACAGGAAAGGAAATATACTATTTTGATTTATTGGTAGGTGCTGGTGACTATTTACTTTGTATGCTTACAGTGTATGTAAAATGATAGCTGCTCTCATTGTAACGTACAATTTCAATGAATTTTGTTATTCTTTACTGAAAATGCTGAAATAATATAAGTAATAATGGTCAGGAAAGGTTTCTGTCCATTTTAAGCTGAAATAACAAGAAAACATGAAAGATATCACACTGGCTATTTTGGTTGTTTAATGTGGAGCTCTATGTGGGGACTTTATATCTGATTCTATTACCCCCACGACCCATTATTCAAAATCCGAACTGTGATTTGTTGAAAAGCGTCATGTGAAAGACCATTAATTAGCAATAAAGTGGCCAGGGCAACGAACTTTATGTTCTTCTCGCACCACAGCGCACAGCAAAGCGCGATGCAGTATATTAGCATTGTTACGCATTCTACGCAAAGCATTGCGCTTGGTTACGCGTTCTGCAATACTCGCTATCTCTTACGCTTTGGCTACGCGTAGGCGCTCCACCTTGAAGTAAACAACTTGAAAAGATTGGGCAAAAAATGTGATATTTTCTCTTTATCGCACTATTTCATGGTAATAGAATAGAAATAAAGGGTGCAGCATTATCCTTTACGCAAATAATGTGTCCTCGGCAGTAAAACGTTTAAATAATGGGTTCGGCTGCGCCTCACCCATTATTTATGTTTTTACTGCCTCGGACACATTATTTTTGTGTAAAGGATAATGCATTACCCTTTATTTCTTAAATACAACATTACTTCAAAATTGCTCTTGCCTGACAAACACAACAAATTAGGCTGATTCTATTTAGATGTATGTCGGGACATGTGTAAACTTTACTAATATGCCAAAAAATCAGGTTTGAAAAAATCAACCAATTTCATATTATAAGATCATGCATGGCTTGTTTCAAATATATTGATAGGTTTAGTTACCATATAATATTGGAGGTTTACAAGAGTAAGCAGTGATTTATACCAAATATTTTGCATCTATTTATTATTTTGCTTTAAAACAATATTAAAATTTAAATTTGATGAATTTTGGGATGTTCCAGTCAGGCAAAACAAATCACCATGTGTGTCTTTTACAGCAAATTTTATATAATGCAGTACATTTTGAACCGCTATTACAAGATGCTGACACATCACAATAAATACCTGCCACAATGGACTATTCCAACTGAAATCCACACACCCCCTACGGAAAACATGTCTTTCATACAGGAAGTGCATTTCAAATGGGGTTACCTGAATGGGTGACTCCATTTGAAATCTACACCACCTGTGTGGAAAATAAAGATCATATCTTTCATAAGGGGTGTATGGATTTCAACTGCAATAGCCTAATATTTTTAAAACATGGAAGTTACTGCTACTATGTTTACATAGACATTTGATCATTTGAAAGCTTTTAGAGATAGAAATCCCATATTTATGGTTTCTTTATTTTGGGGTGCAATAAAATGATGCTATACTATGAGGGAAATAAAAGCAGCATGAGGCAATGGATTGGCATCAAGGCTGCATATTGCTGTTGGGGTGTCTCTCATTTGTGAGTACTCATCTTTGAAATTCATTACAATTTGCATAAATTATGAACATGATAGCATTCACCCACATTATCAGCCATACAGATGCTGAATATTTGATGTAAAATATTTGTTCAACAAAGTATAGATGAGTTGACCTTTTTTTATTTTGAAAATTTGAAATTTTACCTTTATGCCTATAACTCAAGAACTGTACATTGGAGATAGGTCAAACTATACTTTTTCTGAATCCTAACAATGTGGAATACAATGAGATGGTTTTTATTCATATTCATGAAATGTTAGCCCTGCATTAGCAGCCATTTTGAATATATGCACATTATCAACCCTATGCCCTTTTTTGAACCTTTTGTTGTTCAGGAGGGTGTTTAGAGTCACTAGCAAGCAAAAACATTGGTGTTCCAATTGTGTCTAGCTCAAACACAAAATTTACTCGTCTATAACCTTAAGGATCATGGGTAGCAAGCTACATTGTATTTCTTTTTAAGTTGTATCAACTGTCTAAAAACCTTAGAGCCCAACATCAGTAATAGATTTATTGACAAGAAGTATCTAATTATATGCAGTTGTAATTGAAAACAGCTGCCCTGGTTTGGATCCCTACCCATCTATTTTCCCTATCTCTCTCTCTCTCTCTCCTTATAATTTCTATTTGTGTATTTAACCATGCTATCGGGCTATTCTACTTGAAATCCATACTCCTCCTATGGAACACATGGTCTTAATCTTCCACATAGGTAGTGTGAATTTCAAATGGGGTTACCTGAATGGGTGATTCCCAGAGATGCCAAAATTAACATCCAGAAAATAGGGAGGATTCAAACAAAAAATAGGGAGGTTTTCAAAATTACATGCAACTCAAGGGCACAAAATTTGCCAGAAATAAGGAGGTTGCCAAATTTGGGTGTCAAAATGGACAAAAATGTTTACAAAAATAGGGAGCCTCCCTCTTAAATAGGGAGGGTTGGCATCTCTGGATTCCATTTGAAATCTACACCCACTATCAGGGAGATTAAGGTGATTTTATAGGGGGGGTATGCAGGGGTAGCGTTAACCCCCGATCGGGGGTGAATGACCCCCTAAATTAAAAAAATTATTAATTTTTCACCCTCCATATATTGGGAATGTGCAAGCTCGGGGGTGAACTCTGACCTTCTACTTTTGGACCTTATTCCTACCCCTGACTACACTGCAAAATATTTTTCACCCCCAAGATTTAATTTTCACCCCATGTATTTGGATTTTCTGCAAGCTTGGGGGTGAAAAACACAGGAAAACAACCCCCGACTTTCAGGCCTTAATGCTACCCCTGGGTGTATGGATTTCAACTGGAATAGCCCATTTGATATTTTACCATGCTTACAGCAACAGAGTTATACTCTCCTTTAATGTTCACAATGTGTGGGCAAATTAAATTCAAAATGTGCTTGGTGTTAAAGCCATATTAAATGTACGATATTTTTAGAATGAAATTTGTTAATTTTTTTCACACCTGTTTTTTTCTGTCATATTTGTAATGTTTACACATGTCCCAACATACCCCTATTAATTGTAATCAGCCATTTTGTTGTGTTTGTAGGGCAACAAAGTAATCTGTAAATAATCATCTCTACTGCCCATTCCAGAAAGAATACAGTACTTTTTGGGGGGGGGATATGTGGTAGCTCGAGCTGCCAAACTCTTACCCATTTCTAAAGATAATCTTACCCAAATTAGGGAACCATCCGATTCTCTGAGGGTCTTGGTTTAATTTAGGTCCATATTTTTACCCTGATTTTTCATTTGTATCACCTAATTTCATGCCTAGCAGGCTAGCACACACACACAAAACAGAATTACAGGTTACAAATTAGTGAATTTACTGCGTTTTTTGCACATAGCGTGGACTTTTTTCCAAAGTAAGCCCATGTCTAAGCCCATTGTTTCTTCTAAACATCAACCCATGTCTAAGGATTTCTCATGTAAAACTAGTGATTTGAGTGGCACATCCCCATTAGTATGCCTCATATAGCTCAGGAGATGAGCATGCTGGGGATCCTTATAACCAAAGTGTAAATTTGTTGGATAATTGTGGCACTCCCACTCAACCCATCTAGCACCAACATTCTTTCTCATGTTTCTAATTCATGTAACAACAATACCAGAAAAATGTGACCAAACATTGCTTGCCTCAATTAAGACAGTACAATAACATGTGACGTCCATATTACATTTATCGATGGTCTCGCTGTCTAGCTTAATTCAATCAATTTAATATTGCGATGATAACGTGTAGTGTGCTTGCAATAGATATTCATATCATTTTTTCCTGCTGAGAGTAGGCTTGGACGAGGTATACAAGTATACACAATTTCGTAAACCACCCACACATGATTGTAGGTCATGGGCGCATTATAACTGTCAGTGCATGGGTGGGAAATTTTTGCCAGATTTTTATATTTGAGCCTTTCACTGGTTTTTTTTTTCAGAACTGCAAATTTAAAAGCCTGAGAAAATATTCTTACCCATATGCTGTTTGTAATCATAAATATAAAAACAGCAAAACTGCACCAAACAGTCAATCACAAAAAACAAAATTATACCACAAAATATCACACTCTTAACATTACTTGTTTTCAGGGTATTTGTAATTATAACTGTCAGTGGAAGTGAGGAAGTTTGGGCTATGAGGCCAACCAAAAATTGCTGTTGTCCTTACATGAAAATTTTGGATAGAGAACTTTTTTTCTCTCTTTGTATACCAACTCAAGGATTCAGATTTTAGACCTAAAATGAGAGGTGAATATGTTTTTTACACAATAAAACTACTGAATAAACACATGAACAATAAATATGATTAAACTGTAAAAAAAGAGTAGAAAGCATGTTTGTTGGACATATTTTTATACAAGTGTGAATTATTTTCAACCAGAAAAAATATTCCCTCTTGATTCTAAACACAAACATATTTGAAACTCTTGTATTATCCACAATGCATATTGCTTATTTTATTGTGTTTCCTTGTTTTACTTTGTAACTTTGTAATTTTGTGAACGCACCGTTGGGTAGATGTGTGCCATTGATATAAAAGCGTTTGTTCTAATAATAAAATAAAATAAATATAATGGAAGACATTGAACCACAAAGATAATAAAACTACTGAATAAACACAAGAGCAATAAATCTGATTAAATATTTGATATGATTTTGACACTTTAGATAAGCAATAGAGATTTGAAAAAACAAAATCCCTACATTTTCCTAATTTATTTTATCCACAATTGAAATTTTAAAAAAGCAATCCATGACTTTGCACAAGTTGGATTGGTTGGGTAAGGGCTACACAACAGTTTTTTGCCTGAGTCTGTGACAAATGTAAAATAAATCTAATATAAACTTGTATACTTCAAAGGCTGGTCAAGTCTAAAATGTGATGCGATCAAGCAAAATCAGTCAGAACTCGGAAATATTGATTTTGAGATATAGCCAAACAAAGTTGTTTTGGAAACTTTTTTAATTGCTCATATCTTTTGAACAGGTTGTTCATTTTCAATGGGGTTTTCTGCAAAATGCAACTTTGTAAATGCCTCTTACTATTTTACAAGAAACTGAAAATTTAATATTTCAGAGGTTCCGACTGATTTTGCTCGATCGCATCACAAATATGTTTTCTTTACATCATGTACAACATTGGTGATCAGACAATGACATTTTTACACTTCTAGTGAGTGTAAGTGTATTACTCCAGTTTGTCAAGTCTGAATCGCACTCAAACATTGATGTATAGGTGAACCCTGTACATTTTGTTCATTATTATTTATTCCACGTTTCTTTTATATTAATTTCAGCTGATGCTAATTTTGTATGTATGTCTCTTTTCTTAATGTTATGGCCGCTACAGCCTCCAAGTATTCAACATATACTATTTGATGTAACATATCTATGTTATTTAATCTAGTCCAATTCCATTTCCAGTAATATTCAAGTTCTAAAGAATGTTTGATTACGTAAAATCGATAACATGTTACGTATAATACCTGGTAGAAATATATTATCGATTTTACGTCATCAAACATTCGTTAGAACCTTTAGCCAGTACTGGAAATAGAATGGGAATAAATTAAATAACGTAGATATGATACATCAAATATTATACGTCAAATAAAAAGTCTGTAGGGTCACTTACTTTACATTGCCCCTAGTTATGTTGACTACATGCACCGTATGTGAGGTTTATGTCAATAAAACATTGATTTATTGATTGTATAGTAGAGAGTGTAATTTCATTGGCTTCCTGTAGATGGTAGTACTATCTTCATAAGAAATGTATCAAATGATTTCATACCAATTAAAGTGATCTTTCTACACTGTTATAAATGTTGCAACTTTTCAAATCACACACATTTGTAAAGAATCGTTACAATCTAGATAATTTGGAATTCATTTTACACAAGTGAGGTATGAAACTGCAACTAACAAAATTCTTTGCACATTTATATCAATTTCAATGTTATTAATCAATTGTGTAAAGAATTATGACCATCCAAGCAAGTGAGAACTTTCTTTTTTGTGGTGTTTATATGTACTATCAAACATCAAATGGTTTATTACTTAAAATACACACACTGCTATCTACTGAAGATAGTAAAACATATTTTGTGGACATTACATGACTCATATGCTATCTACTGAAGATAGTAAAACATGTTTTGTGGATATTATGTGACTCATATGCTATCTACTGAAGATAGTGAAACTTGTTTTGTGGATATTATGCGACTCATATGCTATCTACTGAAGATAGTAAAACCTACTGTTTTATGGATATTATGCGACTCATATGCTATCTACTGAAGATAGTAAAACCTACTGTTTTGTGATATTGTGTGACTCATATGCTATCTACTGAAGATAGTAAAACCTACTGTTTTATGGATATTATGCAACTCATATGCCATCTACTGAAGATAGTAAAACCTACTGTTTTATGGATATTATGCAACTCATATGCTATCTACTGAAGATGGTAAAACCTACTGTTTCATGGATATTATGTGACTCATATGCTATCTACTGAAGAAAGTAAAACAAACATGTTTTGTGGATATTATGTGACTCATATGCCATCTACTGAAGATAGTAAAACATGTTTTGAGGATATTATGTGACTCATGCTATCTACTGAAGACAGTAAAACATGTTTTGTGGATATTATGTGACTCATATGCTATCTACTGAAGATAGTAACACATGTTTTGTGGATATTATGTGACTCATATGCTATCTACTGAAGATATTAAAACCTACTATTTTGTGGATATTGTGTGACTCATATGCTATCTACTGAAGATAGTAAAATTTACTTTTTGTTACTCATCATCATTGTGACCAAAAGTATACCAAGTCATAATTTCAAATCATTGGTGTGATCATTACATAAAACGGGCAGTCACATACCAGGCAAGAGGGGTGAAGGAGGTGTTATTGCACTTAGCTGGAAATAGTTGGTAAAAAATCCTAAAAATCACACTTTCCTATACTTTTGAATAAGGAAGGAGACAAAAATATACTAAAATTAAGGGCAACAAATAAAAAAATAAAAAAAAATCCTGGGAAATCATATTCTTGAATAACTAGTATTATCGACACATTTCATCATTGGCAAAATCTGTCACACTATACTTGAGAGCAAGCACACTTGAGAGTTTGCACTTGCACACACTTGATGACAAAACAAACAGCCGTCAACTCATCTGCAATTCATCACTGACATCTCTCAATTTCAAAGCAAATACTAGTTACAATGAATACATATCAAATCCATGTTAATTTGTATTATGCTAACTTGGGTCTTCCTCATTTGTATGTATATCAAGTTTGGAGTTGAACTGTGAAGTAATTCCATTCTATTGTTTCAATCAAGCATGGGCGTCAATACTGGGTGAAGGGTACCCCCCCTAATTTTTGACTAAATGACCCGCCACTGCAATCAAATACATGTAAAAATGTATGTACTCTCCGGATTGCCGAGAAAAGAGAGGGGTAATGGGGTATTGTACCCCAGTCCAGATCGAAGCTTCCTAAAGGGGCCCAAAGGCATGCACAGTACCCACAGTAACCAATAGTATTCTACGAACCTGCCCGGCAGACTATTTCTGTGCAAAAATATCATTATCTCTTTAAGAGCATTATCATTTTGCAATTGTGTCCAATGCAGAATACTTCACATCCAATGAAGTATAGTCATACTTTGATTCTCCTCAAGTTTTTCAATTAAACTAAAGTATAGTGTTACCTGTTACTGACCTATGAGTTACATGTTACTGACCTCAGTTGTGACTAATGGTGGATACAATCACATTCAATTCAAATACAGTTGATAGGGTACTTGAACTAGATTATGTAGCTAGCATTAGGCATGTTCACGATAATTTTATTATCGCCTATTGTGATCAATTTTCATTATCGTGATCACAATAATAGTTTGACAGGCCACGATATTTTGATGGTAAAAATGTGTCTTCAATTGAAAGCTGAGAAGTAGGCAGATGACACAGAAGAAGATACCGGGAGTGACCAACCTGACAATGGCGCCAATGGCATATACCAGCAATAGCACCATCGGACACAGACTAACAATATTTAACAAATTTTAATATTTTCATGTTTTTTCGAAACAGAAACTTGGTCAAATAAAATGTTTTTAAGCTTCCCTCATTATCGCCATTATTGATTATCGCAATAATTTTGCTGGCGATATAGGATATTGAAAAAGGGGCGATGAACATGCCTACCTAGCATACCTTCAATGTATTCAGTATACTTCATTTTGGTTTTCAAAGAAAAGGGACAACAAAAGTTTACTAGCTACAGTAAATAACAAAAACAGTACTATCTTCAACAGATAGCAGAATTTACTATCTTCACAAGAAAGCATACAATATCTTTAGATAAATAGCACACATTCACTATATTCAGTAGAACAACAACAGAGAACTATCACAATATCAATATTCAGGGTTTGGTTTTTGCTGGCAAAAACCTGTTTTTGCCAGCAAAGTGGCAAAAACTGGCAAAAACCTGTTTTTGCCCGGTTTAAACCGGCAAAAATGGCAGAAACTGGCAAAAACTCACATATAGTCACTCAAATATTTAAAAAGTAACACAGAAAGCTCATAAACAGTAACACACAACTTTAAATGAATCATTCAACATATTTTTTGTCTCATGAAGTCCTTAAAATGAAAAAGTTTTGAATTTGGTATATGCCACATTTCGTTAAATGCATTTGAGCAATGAAAACACATGAATTTAATTTCTTAATATGTTACTCATAATTACAAAATCTGGTCTTGTAACACTCAGGAAATTATTTTTGGAACTTAATAATTTGTTTTGAGATGAAAAAACTGAATTATAAATCACTTTTTTAGCTTTTGCCATTTTTTGCCGGCAAAAACTGGCAAAAACTGTTTTTGCCAAGCGGTTAAAACCGTGGTTAAAACCGCGGTTTTTTCCACCTGCGGCAAAAACCTGCGAACCCTGTCAATATTAGTGAAATAAATTTACTATCTACTGTAGGCCGCAGAATTTAACTGTCTGCTATAGATGGCATAACTACTATCATCTACTTCATAGTAGATCTTCAGTGCAGATTTGATTAATAGAGCTCACAGCATCAATATACACAAAATATCATGAACTGTTGAAATCGATATTTAATGGACTGCAGAGTATGAATTTTTACGATTTATAGGTGAGAGCTGTTTTCTTTAATCTTCAGTAGACAGCACATAAACTCCACAATACACAATTTCTTATCACTATCTTATTACTATCTTCTGCAGACAATGCTCTATTATCCAAAAGAAGCACTGAAATTTTATCATAAACAGATGTATTTTATCTACATGCAAATAAAAATTATCCAACACACAGTTAACTGCATAAGAATAAAATATTGTTTTCTTGTGCTCCTTTGACACCAACCAACCCTAAATTTAGAAAAATCAGGGTTAGAGTTAAGTAAACAAAAATTGAAATGTCACATAAATAATTGTTGTGGTCTTTTTTAATGTTTTTCAATTTTGTTGGTATTTTGGCAACTGATTTGTTGAAGTCAAAAAAGCATGAAAAAGAATTCATGTTTACCTCAAATATTTGCACAGAACATTTTATTTGATAGTACTTTTTACAAAATGCTACAATGCTTTACACGCAGAACACAACATGCACACATTTATGCAAAGTTTGCTGCCCAGTAATGGCGAAATAATCAGGAAACACGCTGATTTTGCCCTTCATGAGTGGAGGTAATGTGGGTCTAATCTCTCAGCCACACATCTCAGTACATATCTTGCTAAATGAGAACCCGCCATTAAATCACAACCTCTACAAGATTCTTGCTGATATTTTAAGCATGTACTTTGTCATCATAATCTTGTCAGGGTATAAATTAGCTTAATTATTTTACAAGGTGTACATAATTTAGTTGAGTTCTGTTTGAGAAAAAAACAAAACAAAGAAAAAAACACCCGAGCCTCATGAGGAGCAAATCTGCACATTATCTAAGGAGCGGGCCTGGAGCCTGATAGACTAATACTATGTTTTTCATTGTCTGCAATGCAGAAAACATATCACAACATCATAGATATCAGTATGTTGATGGACGGGTGATATGATTGTGTTGGACAGGGATTTACTTACCTTTTTTTTTTTTACTTGTAGAGATAAAAATAATGATGCTCTTTTTAATCAAGACTTGATGCTTTGTATTAAGATTAAAAGGGCATTCTGTGATCCACAGCCTCATTCCCCACCCCACTTTTCTCAAAAAAGTTGACATTTTTATACCACTGGAATCATCTGGCTACATAATGTGTATGTACTAAATATTTCTTGTAGATTAATTTGTTTTGCAAAAATATCGCCAAATCTGAAATTACAACACATTGTCTATGGAGCAGTCTAATCACGCATTATGCATAACTCGCAAAACACAAATAAGTATGCCAACTTTTAATCAAATTAAATCCTACATTTTACAAGGAATTAACCAGGGCTTAGAATCGATCAGTCTCATTCTTGCTATCAGGGTTGTTGATTTAAAAAAAAGTAAATTAAACAAAAATCAAGATTTAAAAAAATTTAAATCGGATTTATTTGATTTAAATCGGTTTTTAAAAATAAAATTTTATTCCAAGAACTGCTATACCCCATGATAAATTCAAAAGAGTACCAGTGGAATGATAGTCATATGCACAATCCTACCAGATATTTACCAAAAAATAAAAACATATTTTTACATGTGAAAATTTCAAAGAAAAAATTTGGTAAAAATCATGGGAAAAAACCTGCTGAATTCTGCACCTTGAAAATGAATTTTTAGCAATAAAGTAAGTATCCAAAATTTGTAGAAACATAGGAATGAAGTAAAACAGTAAATTAAAGAAAGAAATTAATTTACATTTCTAAAAAAATTAAAAAAACAGTTGATTTAAATCAGTGATTTATTTAAAAAAATCAAGTGATTTAAATCGCGATTCGGCTTGATTTAAATCAAACAACCCTGATTGCTATGCACCTACGATTGGTTCAAATAGCATGTAGGATTATCGCATTGCCCGCGCTAAAATGTGTAATATCGTGTCATATTACATGGCTGAAGATAATACAATCTATTTTGCTTTATTTATATTTATTTATTATTTTTAAATAATAAATAAATATAAATGATATCTTGAGCTATCCACTGAAGATAATAAAAATCTATTTTGCTTTATTGAACTCTTGAGCTATCTACTGAAGAAAGTAAAACCTATTTGGCTTTATTGAACTCTTGAGCTATCTACTGAAGAAAGTAAAACCTATTTGGCTTTATTGAACTCTTGAGCTATCTACTGAAGAAAGTAAAACCTACCGTATTGTTTGTAATAAACGCTCCCCCTCTAATAAACGCCCCCCCTCCAATGTTTCTGTGAAAATTGACAAAAATGCTAACATTTCCATGACATATCATGCATATCGTAGGTAAGCTTAAAACTTGCATCAGTCATGTCAGTCACGATCGCTAAATTGAATGGACAAAACCTATTATGACTCAACTCCCATCCATTTCATTGCCTAATTATGGTAGAATTTCACTAATTCCATGCACTTACAGGTGTAAATTTGTTGTATTCCCCACGAAAATATCATTTTCCGTGGGTGCTGCCATCATGTATAGTGTAAATCCCTCCTTTTAATAGGAGCACCATCGGGAAATTGAACATGATTTTTAAGCTTTTTTCACTGACAATTCACTTCCAATAAACGCCCCCTTTTGAAAAATGCAACGCCCGGGCGTTTATTACAAACAATACGGTATTTGGCTTTATTGAACTCTTGAGCTATCTACTGAAGATAGCAAAACCTATTTTGCTTTATTGAACTATTGAGCTATCTACTGAAGATAGTAAAACCTATTTTGCTTTATTAATTGATATCTTGTGCTATCTACTGAAGATAGTAAAACCTATTTTGCTTTATTGATATCTTGTGCTATCTACTGAAGATAGTAAAACCTATTTTGCTTTATTGATATCCTGTACTATCTGACCAAAATTTTATGGTATCTACTGAAGATAGTAAAACCTATTTTGCTTTATTGATATCTTGTGCTACCAACTGATGATAGTAAAACATATCTTGCTTTATTGATATCTTGTGCTATCTATTGATGATAGTAAAGCCTATTTTGCATTGATATCTTAGCATAGTTAGTTAGACGCAAGTGACCATATACGTACCCCAAAGTCACTTACATTATATTATAGAGTGCAGAATTAACCGTCCATTTGTTGCCGAAACGAGTAACATGTAATTGTGGACATAGCTACTTCTGGCTCTAAGCCTTTGTTTTGCTCTATTGACATCTTGTGCTATCTACTAATGATAGTAAAACCTAATTTGCTTTGATATCTTGTGCTATCTACTGAAGATAGTAAAACATATTTTGATTTATTGAACTCTTGTGCTACCATAAAATGGGGGTAGCTTTGAGGTCAATTTTTAGAGTTTTAAATCATTGCTTCCAAACAAAACCCATTATATTTCTAATTATTAACTGTTATTTAGGACTTTAGGGTCCCCTCTACACCTTGAAGTTGAAAAAAAAATTAAGGGTACGCTAGGGGTTAAAAATAGCCTGACCAAAGTTGCCACAAATGTGGCAAAATTTCATTTCATGAAGGAAAAAAAATCAAAAAATTGATCTTTGCTGTATATGGGCAAGTTGTTGTTTTTTCTGACATTTGACACCTTGCAAATTTAACCAAGCACACATCCTTGTTCACAAAGATCGATTTTTATTTTTTTCTGGAAAAAATGCAATTATTTCGTCAATTTTGAGGAAATTTGACCCGAGAGACTATTATTTCTTCCAAATATAATAACTTTGATTATTTCTTACCAAATTGACACCAAATATGACTAAAAACAATGGAAATATGATAAAAAAAGATTATACTGACTGAAGTTACCCCGCTGACCGAAGTTACCACATTTTACAGTGTCTACTGAAGATAATAAAACCTATTAAAATTACTTTATTGATCTAGTGCTATCTACTGAAGACCGTAAAACCTATTTTGCTTTATTGATATCTTGTGCTATCTACTGAAGATAGTAAAACCTATTTTGCTTTTTTGAACTCTTGAGCTATCTACTGAAGATAGTAAAACCTATTTAGCTTTACATTGAACTCTTGAGCTATCTACTGAAGATAGTAAAACCTATTTAGCTTTATTGATACTTTGAGATACTGGAGATAGTTAATCCTATACTATATCCTAAAATAACACGAACAGGGGAAACAATGAAATTTACTCAATCCAGCTGTACTAACGCACAAAAAGCGGGCTATTTTATTAATGCGGGTGGGGGCTTTGAGACAAACAATTAAATTAAAATGGCCTTGTGGATTATGATAAAAAGAAAATTGAACATGCTATCTATAGGCAGGTAGTAAATTTACCCGGGATGGGGGTATTCAAGTTTGGTTTGGGTAGGGGTATGCTGCTGAGGATTTGAAAGTGGACCCATCACTATACAAATTTTTCAAAAAAATTTGGTATACCACAAGTTAAAATTGAACTTCAACTTTTCCCCAAATTTTTTTGTAAATTTAGTCTAGAAAAAGGGGTTATTGATATACGGTACCAAAAGGCCATAAATGTGACCCATGATTGCTGCACATCCTGTAAGGTCATTTGTACTGAGTATCCCCCCTCCCTGTGAAATTTACCTTACCTTACAAATGCAAGTTTGGCTGTTCTAATGATTCTACTACATGTATTACAATAATTTCAATTCTTTTGGAATGCTTTACAAAGCTTAACATCATTGATGTGCCTCTTCACTGGATATAGACTATTGTACAGCGCAAGTCATTTTCTGTTCCATTTGCTTTATGTGGAAAGGATTCTGCCAAGATTACTAGCACATAAGGGACCATCGTGACAAATATAAACCATACAGTATTATCAGTGTCATTTCAGAAAAAAAACCCTCACAGGCAGCTAAGCAGCTATGTAACAAAAATACAATGCCTCTCTTCAAGGGCACTGCTACTATGTGGCAGTCTCTCCCTGATGAGCTAGTGCAGGTGATACAGACGACAGACAGATACCGCGAGTCACAACAAAAAATATAGCATGAAATATGCCTAGGGGCTAGTGCTCCAATGGTTTCAGAAGGTCGACTGATAGATAATGAGTGCATGGTGCTCATATAGTAGCCAGCAAATTGAGCAGCTCATAATAAATAGGACTGAATGGGTCAGCTACCGTGGTATTACTGACTGCCAATTACATTACAAACCGATGTATATGCATGCCAAGTTTTGTATGCGATATGCGTGGGCACAAATCAAAATAAAATTACATAAATATGTAGATTTTTGTGTAAATTATAACCTGTTTACAGTTGCATGCTATGAAAATGTGGCCATAGCTATAGAAACAGGTCTTCTTGAAAATAAACAGCAATCCTGTTCTTGATTGCATGCTATGAAAATAAGGCTATAGCTATTGAAACCGAGGTCTTCATAAAAATAAACAACATTATTATAACCTGTACAAGATTGCATGCTATGAAAATGTGGCCATAGCTATTGAAAAGGTCTTCTTGAAAATAAACAGCAATCCTGTTCACGGTTGCATGCTATGAAAATAAGACTATATAGCTATTGAAAATAAATTATGATAAAAACTTTACAATTGACAAGGGAAAAAAAGTAACTTATACAAGGTGTCCTAAATTAAAGCTGGCAATAATATAAATCACATCTGAATTAGACTCCTGGAATATAAATATTTCAAGTTGCTGATTTCCTTCGGCTCATCGGCTGTATCTCAAAATCGATTTTTGCTTCAAAACTCATATCTTTTTGCAAGATGGCACCACACTCGCTGCTTGAAATGCTTCTCAGTCCAATTTTTCTATGATCCCTAAACAGTTTCAAGCACAACATTGATTATGTAAACTCATACCAATACATTGTGTAATACAATTCGCCTAGAGGTCGACTATTTACCATGCTTGATATAGTTGACATGGTACATCTCTCTCAAGAGCTATAGGACAGAGCTATCCTTGTCATCATTTTTCATGTATGAAGGGTTGAGTCAAAGCGGTTGCTATTCCTCACAGTACTTTCCTGCTCACAGTAATATATTTAGCCCACTTCAAATATATGATTACATAAGATGACTATACTAGAGAATATTGTGCAATGGAATAAGCATACGATGGAATATGTATGAATAATATTGAACAGGGATGTGTTTTTGTTCTTCCAACATGGCTGATAAGCATAAAACATTTCCACTGTACCAAAATCACTGCATAGTTCCAAATTTGGTCTTAACTTTTGTGCAAAAATAAAAATACAAAAAATACAAAAAAAAAAAAAAACAACCCATGAATTAACTGCAGCATGTAATATTCAAGATTCTGGCAGACATAGTACCAGAGTAAATATAATGGAAAGCTTTTGTTGAGCGTTCCTCAAGATTGATTTTCATGCCCCAGCAAATGAGTCTAAGTGCATGTTTATTCCATAGAAATTGATACACTAATTCTTTTAAGGCCTATAGCAAACAAAATATTTGTGTCACTAAATAAATTCATCAGGATTCGTCCAACCGGAAGTAAGGATCAACTACCATCATTCTGATGATGCCTACCAACCATGATAGGCGAAACCGTCAATAGTGAGTTACATTTTGGTTTTGTTTAAATGAAATCATTTATAATAATAATAATAAAATATTTGTGATTCCATGACACTTGTGAAATTTGTGAAATTTTCATTTGTGTGATCATTTCATTATTTACAGTAAAAATCTACATGCCTCTTTTAAAGCGAGATGCTGAATTTTTTTTCTAGAACATGAAGCAATATATCAAGAACCACTGAGCAAATAATGCTGTCGTTCGTGATCATTCTGTGGTGCAAATTTGTCTCAGCAAAATTGCCAAATTTTTAAATTCAAAAATATTATGAAAATAAATTTTAAGGGCATTTTTGAAAGGATTTTGTGATTTACAGTTTTAAAAGTTTCAACAACATAAAAAAGGGAAAACAAAAATAAGCATTAGATTCTTTAGCAATTAGTTGCCCAGATAAAATGTTCTCCTGTATAGAAGGCAGAATTCACTGACATATATAATTCCTTACAGATTGTCCCTTGAGGACTGACTTAATTGAGATGAATAAGTGATGTTTTTGCAGAGGATGTGCATGCTTTTAGAGGCTACATTATTGATGAACAGAGTTGCCAAAAATTTTCAGCCCAAATTGCAGGTCAAATCTAGTCGAAAAATCACTAAATTTTACTTATAAATATTTGTTTCTATGGGACAGGAAACTAGGAGAAATCACAGGAGGCAATGCTGAAAAGTCACCCAATTCCTTTCTGTTTTAAACTATTTCCTATGGGACAAGAAATGTTCTGAAGTTGTGAGGAGGATATTCAAAAGTCACCCAATCGGGCTACTAATTTGGCAACTCAGTTGATGAATATGTGTGTGGGAGACTAGGTTATAAAAGAAAATGGTTTACCCATCTATTGTCATGGCACTTTTATAAGAAAATTGGGTTAGATTGGCAACGTTATTTCCTCTTTCTTTGTTCAATGTATTTATAGATTTTCTGTTTTCTTTTGCACGTTAATAGTGAGGTTTTCTGCAATTTTGCCATGCAAAGAATATTGTGTTATGTACACATAATATGGCTTTCATCTAACTTGTAATGACCAATATGTTTATGAAAACAATAAATTATGAATGGTAAATTATTTTCTATCAATTCAGTTCTCAGTTTTGCTCTAACATTAGTGTATTATAAGAAAAATTAAAATTTCGACAATAAATTTGGCAATGCTTTTGCATTTTAATCCACAACTAAAGGTTTTTTTTATGATTCTCTCTAATTAAGACCACTCTAGTAATAAACGCCCACTCTAATAAATCACCCCCTCCCATGAACACCCCACTACTTTTGATTTCAATCAAACATTTGCCGCACATGCCATAACCAGGTAGCTTCTATCTATATACAATGTACATACAAGCAGGCAACACAATAATGATTGTATATAAAAGGTCATGTATGAACCAGGATACAGTGCAGGGTTGCACGCAAGACATACAATTTTCTTGACTAATTTATTTTTGGGCTGTGTGTGCAGACGGGAGATCATATAATAAATAAATAAATAAATTTCGGTGTTTTATATAGCGCCTTTTCCGGATCTTAGGGGGATCAAAGCGCTGTAATATAATGTACAACCCAAGATGGGGTGGGGTACATAACATGATGGCCCCTTACACATCGCTCCATCCACAACCCATCCTGGTACACTCAATTATACTAGCAGAGATACCATTTGACATGATATTCAATCTAACCAAGCTTTCTACTTACCCTGCAGAATGTGCCAAATGCTGCATTGTCTTCTTGGCTGATAGTAGAGCTGAGAACACAAAATAGTACAGAAATGTAAGATTAGCACATTACAATTTGAAAGGGAATGGGAGAGAGAGGGGAGAGATTCAGTGAGGTGGTGAAAAGTAATGTATATATGAGGAGGAAAAAAAGAGGACAGGAGAAAAAAAGAGAGAATGAAAAACTTAAAGGAAACAACGAAATGAGAAGAAATTACGTATCTCCAAAAAATTATTCGCTCAAACATTGCGACCATATTGACAGCCTCGTTGCTGTATTTCACCCCATCAAATTGCAGATTTTTGAATCAGGCTCAATATTTTTCTCATAACCCCAGTGAAATTTTAGGCCTAGAATATGTTTCATTTAGGTGGAATGAACAAAAATATGGTTTGGTGGTTACCACCCAGAAGTCGTGTACTGTGCTATGGGCCTCATAATTGCTTCCAGAATCCAAATCACTAGAGCAATTTAACTTATAACTTGGAGTAAGGTTTGGGTGATGAGCATCAATGTGAGGTAGAAAACACAATGTGTTAACATCAGACCACAATCTCAGCACACATTTAAAACATGTGCGGCCCTTTTTACATGTACAATAAAATAAAATATTGTTCTCCAAAATAATCCGCTGGGAAATATTGCTGAGCTTAGAGCCACCTGTTTAGTGACAACACCAATAATGAGCTGCTTCATGCTCATTATTGATAGAATTAATAAATGTACCAACATATTATTACTCAAACACAGAGCATTTAACAACGTTGCTGCAGTAATTACTGTACAATTATACTTATGCCATACTTGTGTGTTAATGTATACCATAAATACCCATGGGGCCTGATTAAAAATCAATTATGCTTATTTATTGTCGTTAACGAAATGAAGGAATGAAAGCTATACAGTGAAGGTCATGCATAATCATCATCATTAGACATTGTCAGCCATGATAAAATAGATTTCCGATTTGAGGAAAAAACAAAAGACAGTGGTGATACAACGTACTTCTGTTATGAATAGGAACAATATGCTTAGTGTCATAACAGGGAAAATATAAAACAATGGAAATAAATAGCGGTGTTTTTTTTGCCATTCTTGAGAGTATTTTTCATTTTACTCTAATATTTTCAGTGGGGCATTATAAGTAGATCAATTGTACATGTACTAAAGATTTGCAGATATATTTACATAAATCATCCTACTTGCACACTTTGGAAATCTTATAATTATTCAAAATACAGTCTGAGTGATCCAATATATAAAAAAAATGATGCAAAAACTGATATGTTGATTTCTTAATAAAAAAAATTAATGCCTTTCTTCATATGATTTGTCCCAACTAACACATAATTGGAAATGGCCAAATTCAATGTGCTTGGACGACATCAGAGATTTAAATCCCCCATAGAACACCACAGTTAAGGACACTACAAGAAACATATATAAAAGACGTATAAAGTTGTTCTCTAACACAAAGTTTTCTCAGTAATTAAATATCCTAGTGAGAGAAATGTTGGTGTGTTGGATATAGCTTTACATTATTTTTGTATGTTTATACAAATTATTAGAATTTGTTTGAAAATCCTTCTTTTACATCCTTTTTACGCACCACGTTCACAAGATCAAAAATGTGTTCATGTTGTTTTTTCAAAAACCACGCAGAGTGATTGCTTTCTGTTTTTTTGTATTGTGCTCCAAACTGATCAAAGAAATATTAAATGTCGCCATTTATCAGAACCAAATGCAATACCGATTAAATTTTAGAAGCCTGTTTGGGGGAAGATTTTGGAGAATTTCCGAAAACAGCTTGTGCCCCCCATCAGGCCTGTTTTCCCCATTAACCATGAGCTATGCCAAGTTTCAAGTCTTGTGCATGTGGATCGATATTCTATTATAAGTATGTTTGAGTTATGCCCCTCTGGAATAAATGAAAACAAAAAACAATAACATGTAATAACCTTAAGCGAACAAGATCCTTTTACCTTGATCATATCGGCTTAAAATACCAGAAAACCTTTTACCTTCCTGACAGTTGTTACTAATATTATTTCATATTTTTTGACCAAAAAATTACAAAACTAAAATCAATAGAAATCGTATATTTTAGCTTAATAAAAAATTTGGCAAGAATAAAAAAAAATCCAATTTTCTCACAAAGATTTTTGCAAAAAGTTGAGTGAATCAAAATTGATTCTCTCAAGTTTCAACATCTTCTTACCAGATAATTTGTGTAAATACATGCATCTATATAATTATTCCCCACAAAATCCCTTTGCAAGCATTGATTCTTGTATTGTGCTGTTCTTGTAATTACCATTTTAATTGGCCAGGTATCTTTTTTAAATAGTTTAAGTTCTGTTTACTTTCAGCATATTTTTAATTTTTTTAATGGAACACATTTTGTCAATTTTGAAATATAGTGCAATGAATCTGTAGAGCATGACATGTAGGTTTAAAATTTCAAATGTTCCACACTTACATGTATTGTGTGGCTTCCCATTATTTTTTGCTCACCTGCTAATGTTTGGATATTGAATCTTACAATGTAACTGCATTTTAATTCAAATACAACAACTTGTGCTGCCGTTAGCTTGCACCTTTTACATGTAAATCCATATATCCATAAATGATTTATCATTACTTTTTGCGGTGGATCATATAAAGGCATTTTGAAATGCTCTTAAAGCATACACAGACTAATTGAGTAGGGCAAAGAACACTGCTCAGTGTGCATTATGTTTGAAGCAAATATGACATAGTTTTCATGATATATGCATTTTAATTTTCTTTGTATCTTACTATTTTTACCAATTAATCAATGTAGTTAACAAGCTAATATGACTCATGAATTATGTAATATTTGCTAATACTTTGCTACAAATCAATGCATAATAATATTATTCAGGGTACTTAAAGTTTAATAGAAATTTGCCTTAAAACAAGTGTCTCTAAAGCAGTATGCAGACTTTTTATAATACGTAAAATACTGTATGTAACATATCTACGTTATTTAATCTATTGCCATTCTATTTCCAGTAATGTTTAAGTTCTAACGAATGTTTGATGACGTAAAATCGATAATATATTTCTGCTAGATATTATATGTAACATATTATCGATTTTTCGTCATCAAACATTCGTTAGAACTTAAACATTACTGGAAATAAAATGGCAATAGATTAAATAACATAGATATGTTACGTACAATATTATATGTCTAATACTCGGAGTCTGCATACGACTTAATGTGTATTATCTACCTGCCCTCTAATTTGCATATTAGCATAACTAATTAGCACTTGTGCAAATTAGCTTAATTATGTACTATGTGTTGGTATTTTTATTTCAAGGGCAAGGACATTACTATTACTCTTAATAATTTCTTGTGATACATTTCATAGCAACCACCTGCTGGAAACTCAAACATGAATTTGAATGTAATGTCACATTTAAGAAAGAATAAAATTAGATTTGAACTAAAAGACAAAAAAGTGTTTTCGAGCTGTCCACTGTGAAGAGAAAGTATGTTGAAAAATTGAAATAAAAATCATTCTATCAAATGTTCTACATGAGCCACTGAAGCCAAAACCAAGATAGATCACAGGTCATGTATATGTATAAATAAAATGTAAGCACAGACAGATATAGAAATACAGAGACAAGGCTAAAAAAAATAATGCTATATGTCTCAAAGCCCATGGCAGTTTCAAAAACGAATGTGGAATGGTTTTTTTTAAAGATTTTTATTTTTTTTTAAAGATTTTTTTAAAACTTAATTTTGAATTAAGATGTCATTTTCAAGTGTTCAAAGGTACACTGCCAAAAATTGTGGTTGATTTACACAACTGAAGTACAAATATCAATTGTTTTATACATTGTACCTAAACAAAAGCGAGTATCGAATCCAGTAACTTTTCTTCCAAATTTGTCACAGAATTTCAAAATTTCACGGCAAAAAACTATATAAAAAAAAAGGAAATAAAAATGAATTTGCTGTTTCAGCTGACATGGACGCGCTAAGAAAAACGAACATGCTCGTGGGCTTTAAGACATAACAATTTTTTTAGCCTAAACACAAAGATCAAATTCTTTCTTACCTTTGGTTGAAGATCCTGTAGACTAAATCCTGCATAAACACTTTGCAGTCGGCTTCCAGTTGATGCTGTTGACTCTCGGTACTATTTCCAGAACTCCAGGAAGAATCAGTCATCTGCTCATTATTAGATCCTTGACCGCTCCTCCGCCGTGGCTCAGGCCGCTGACCTCCACCTTGGCGTGACCCCTGGCGTGGTGCCTGTGGGCTACTGACGTGGTTGCTGCTGTGGGTTTGTTCGGCGTGGTGGTTGAGGGCTACGTCGCTGACGTCGAGGATCGGCTGGATCACCTTCACGGTAATAACGCTCACCTCGTGGGTCTTGCGGGTCACCTTCCCTGTACCGGCGATCACCACCTCGAGGATCTTGCTCACGATAGCGGCGGTCGTCGCGAGGATCTTGTCGCAGATCTTGTTCATCGCGGGGTCGCCTTTCAGCCCTGGGATCTTCCGCTTCTCTGTAACGTCGTTCGCTCCTTGGATCCACCATTTCGGCATCTCTATGTCTATCCATGCGAGGATCGGAGTCGGAATGTCGATACTGCCTTTCCATTCGTGGATCTCGCTGATCGGGATCACGGTAGCGGGTCTGCTTCACGGCGCTTTCGTTGAATCGCTATAGTAATCTCTGTCAGCATCGCGATGTTGCTGGTTGGCAGTAGGTTCATCCCAACTTCCCCCTTTCTCTCTGTGAGGATGCTGCCCAATGTAGGGCCTCCCATTCATTTGTGTATCCGCCATACTTTCACCTGTCTGTTGGGTGCTAGCCTCACTGTAGATAGATAGATGACACAGAAATTTTATGTACTATGATGAATAGCACACACACAAGTACAGTTTTCAAACCACTTAATTATGAAGAATATATGAGCATAAAAATACACTGGATAAATCTACAATCATCCTTAATTCCCTTAGTTTCAGTTAAACTCCAATTCCTTGACTATACTGTAATGTATTTACAATAAGTCAAACCAAATGATGAAAATATTCCTTATTTCCAGGCATGTGTTAACTAAAATAACGATGTTGAATTTAATTCCAAAATGTAGTGAGTTTCCATACCAAGCACACACTATATATAATATATATATATATATTTATACACATGTGATAAGTTAAATTAATCCACCTCACCACGACAAAATGCAAAGATCCGTTTAGCCTGCACTGGCTAAATCTAATAGCAGAGCCTCAAAGCTAATAACTATACCTCAGTATCTCACTAGAGCTGATGCAGGCAGTACAACGATAGTGAGCAGAGAGACAGAGTGAGTGAGATGGTGTAGAGTAGCGATCGCCTTAATTTTGCTTGTGCTGCTGCTCACAGTACCGCCGAACGCAAACACTGACCTCATTAAATCAAATCAATACTGTGCCTGCACATATCTATATAGACTTGAGATTGGTATATTCTTCAAGGCTGACATCACTAATTACAATAATCAATAGCAAGTCTGGGAAAAAAATTGTTCATGTACATGTAGTCATTATTAATTTAAATATTATATGTTTGACATAGATAATACTGTACCTTCTGATGGGCAAGTGAATGGTTATAATCTATGTACAGTATAGCAGCATATTTTATCGGTATTAATTTTTTGTATTTTTAACTGTACATAGTCCGAGCAGTTTTGTGGTTTCTTGTATTAGCAGTTTTAAGCTGTTGTACATTAAAGACCTATGGGTCACAAATTGAATTGGTAGTTCTGAAATTAGCTGCGAAAAGCATAAATTTAAAACCTTGTGAAATTTTCCCACTATACATTATAGTGTAAGATATATATACCTGTGCCGAAGGTAACCAGGTGAATATTCACATGGGGGTATTCTGTGTTGATCGTCCAATAATAAAATTAACTGTCCACTTTTTCGTCAGATGCTTCTCTGGTCGTGCTTTGATGTATATAATCCTGTCTGACTTTTGAGAATATCAGATTATGCCAAGTTTGTCTGAAAGGAAAATAAGAGAAAAAACAACAATGTGATTTGACTATAAAAAATAATGATAAGTTAGTATAAAAAATACACTTTCAAGTGGGAATTTTGTGCAATTCAAATATTGTTGTAATTCGATAACTTTTAAATTTTTGACATTATGCCAAACAAACATAATTTTGTGTTCCTGATTTTGTGCTAGTTTAGAAAAGTACAAAAATTGGTGTGAAAATATAAAGAGCAGAAAAATGTCCACTTTTTATGTATTGTTACACAATATAGATGACCCAATTTCTTTACCTTCATTTTATATTAAAGAAAAACATGAACTACATGTATCAGATGCATGTACATTGTACATGTAGAATTGTAGATTTGTAAATGATAGCACCAAAAGTGACCTAACACCTCGTGTGTATAAAGGAAAGTATTCAACATTCAGCATCGCAGGTTGGCAAGTGCTGTCAGTCTGTGCTGTTTTCTTTCTTTTGATCAATATTTCATATGATAAAATCTCATACTTATCCTTCCATTTGAAGCTATTCCTAGAAATGTTGAAAATATTTACACAATCATGGGATCACTGACAGTGATAAATCACTTTGCTTGGACTTGCCCATAAGAATTTGTGCAAAATAATGAAAACTGGTAGTGGTAGGAACTGACTTTACTTTTATTGGCCTATTTTCTAAAATCCACTTCCCTGTTATGACTATGTTACTGTATGTATATTGTTTCTTTCTTCCAGTGTAGTGCTAGAACAAAACACTTTAAAGTCTGCCCCGAAAATAAAGAAGTAGGGGGTCCTCAGTAGAGCTTGGTGAGTCAGAGTTGCACAAATGCAGCATAAATAGTATGTCTGTTGTAGCGCTAGATTGAACAATTGGGGGTCTGCAGGAACCCTTGAACTTGCAGAAAATTTAAAAATAGGGGGTCCGAACTGTATTTTGGTGAGTCCCCCGGGGTGAGTCCAGGATCCCCAAATACAGCCTAGCGCTACCCATGCTTTCATCATTTTATTTGCTATATTAGTCAAGCAAGACAATGAACATACGTCTAACAAACAGGGTTCTAGCTACGGTACGTGTCCGCCTGTTTTAATATAATTTAATCTCCTGTGTTCACTATAAAGAATAAAGATTCTAAGAAAGCCTCCTGTATATTTCTATTGACCAAGCATGTGACTGGGTAAAGGGGCTGTGGAATAATTATAGGCAAGGCGAAAGGGGGGGGGCAAGTAATTTTTGGCCAGCCGAGATGGGGGGGAAGTGATTTTGGCACACATTCATGGGGCGCCTTTTAAATAAAATGCTCTAATTAGAATTTAAAGTATGTGTGTATATGTGTTTGTGTAAAACTGGCTACAGAGCTTACAGTACACCCCTAGGTCACCATCCTCCTACGCCTGCAGTCATATCTCCCATGGGTACACATGCCACGTGTGTTTTTACTCTTGTACATGTACGCCTACACACCCCTACCCTCACACCAAGTAACACAAGGTGTGACATGCTCCACCTGCCATGATGAACTTCACGTGCACCCTCATGCACCCCTACAAAATCTACACTCGGGTAAACGACAACACACGACCCCCTGGGGTTGGATATACTACACTACTGGGTAGGGGCGTCTGTAGCCAGTTTGTGTATGGGTGTGTACATGCATGACCAATACTTCACAGAATATCACTAACCCCTGGCCTCTCTTTATGCGATCACACCTAATGCTTCATCTCCCTCCTTCTGCCACCATTGCTCTCCTATGAAGCCTGCAAGCACCACCCATCCACGGGTGCCAATATACCATAGGTGTGACACACATCTAGGCCTGTCCCCAGGGTACGGATATATGTGGAGTAAATGCATTTATGAGTTCGAGTTGGAGTTAGAGTTAGAGTTGCATTTTAGAGTTGTAGTTGCATTTAGAGTTCGATATAGTGTGTTTGTGTACGGAATGTTTGTTTGCACATAAATATTCATAACACAAATAATTTACATACATTGTAGTTCATGACACACAACATTATTCTCCCTCCCCAGGATGAATAATTTGACATTCTTTATATAATATAAAAAATATCGGCTTATGCATAAAAATATCATTATGTTTTTTATTTCACATGTTTAAGGTTGAAGTCACTCCCAAAATTGCTATAAAATAATTAATTAACACGATCAGCAATACATCCTGTCCATCTCAATCATGTTCAAAATCAGTTTTGCTCCCTCACTTCAACAATAATTATCCCATGCGACTTCATAATTATGCGCATGCACAATATTTCTATGCAAATCCGAAAATGGTGACTTTTCATTCTTTACAAATTTGAACCAAATAAAATAAAAATAATCAAAAATATTTTCACCAACTCCTTCTGCCAATCTTACCTCCTACACCTTCGGCAATATTATCAAAATGATCGGTAAAATATAAAGAATTTTGATGTCAAATTTTGGAAATTAAATTACACGAAAGCCTTACATTGTATGCACAATATGCAATCAAAAGGTTCACTCATACATGTCTTTCAAAAATACGATTTTAAAGTCTAAATTTCAATACTGACATTTCTAAAATGTTCCAAAATGATTCCCTAATATTTTACTTTCTGATCTATATAAACATTTTTATGACATAATTCATAATAAAAAGTGAAAATCACTAAATATACTTGCTGTTAACACAAAGATATAAAATCAAACCTCTCACCTGATTCAGAATGGCCCAAGCGTCGCCTTGCGCTAACCACACCACAAACCAACTCGCTAGGACCGGTTCTGAGCTGAACGCACAAAGATGTTTGGTCATCTTTTAATTGGTCGGCACATGCGCTCAGAAATATATATAAATCACAATTAGCGCTAATATCAAAAAACACGAATTTTATATTTTGTAAACAAGCAACTTTAGTGATTTCCAGAAATACTATTTTATTCAATCCTGCTTCACAGCCCTCCTCCTAGAGTGTGTACGTCCCAGCACACAACGTGCAAAAACAAAATGGGATTGAATACGCACCGGTACCGTCCATCTACTACATAATTTTATTATAAGTTTTAAAAAAAAATCTTCTTTGTCTTGATCCCTCTGCAGTCTTCTGATTGGTATTGGGTTTTGAGTTCGTGGCTAGTGGCTTGAAGCTGGTTGATTAATTAGACTCGTTATAAGTATTCACTCGAAAATTATAGTTGGTGGGCAATTCCAAGCCTTGCGGAATGATGCACCTCCTCCACTACCCTGTAATTCATTTTTTCAGGGCAAAATACAGGGGAAAATTTAACAACAAAAAATTACACAAAGATTACACAGAAAAAAAAATTACACAGGATTACACAGAACAATAATTTACACAGGATTACACAGAAAAAAATAACAACACAGGATTACACAGAACAATAATTTACACAGGATTACACAGAACAATAATTTACACAGGATTACACAGAACAATAATTTACACAGGATTACACAGAACAATAATTTACACAGGATTACACAGAAAAAAATAACAACACAGGATTACACAGAAAAAAATAACAACACAGGATTACACAGAACAATAATTTACACAGGATTACACAGAACAATAATTTACACAGGATTACACAGAACAATAATTTACACAGGATTACACAGAACAATAATTTACACAGGATTACACAGAAAAAATAACAACACAGGATTACACAGAAAAAACAACAACACAGGATTACACAGAAAAAACAATTTACACAGAATTACACAGAAAAAACAACAACACAGAATTACACAGAACAATAATTTACACAGGATTAAAATCACAGAAACCTGTCTATTTCTGTGTAAATCGACTCAACCACCAAATACACAGTAAAATCACAGAAACCTGTGTAACTGCCGTGTAAACCCTACTCTTCAAATACACAGTAAAATCACAGAAACCTGTGTAACTGCCGTGTAAACCCCTACTCTTCAAATACACAGTAAAATCACAGAAACCTGTGTAACTGCCGTGTAAATCGACCCCAACCATCAAATACACAGAAAATCACAGAAATGCTGTGTAAACCTCCACTCTTCAAATCACAGTAAAATCAGAGAACTCCCCTAACCTTAGATTTATTTTTACAGGGCAAAAATCCAGGGGAAAATTTAACAAAAAAAATTACACAGGATTATACAGAACAATAATTTACACAGGATTACACAGTAAAAAATTCCTTACAACCAAAAAAAATGCAGGGGAATTTTTTCCCCTGCATCTCAAAATTCAAAAATCCTCAAAAAAAATTAAAATAATTTTTGGAAAAATTATTTTAATTTTTTCCCGATTAATAAAAAATAATTTTTGGTTTAAGAAAATCCCGATTAATAAAAAAACAAGATGGATCTACCGATTTTACCATTTTCAACGCTTCCAGAATTGAAGCGAATCGCCAAAGAACATGGCTACCGAGGATACTCAAAAATGAACACGGATCAAATTCACGATCTCCTTGCGGAACCACCTCCCTCTTTGCTCAAAGATTTGAAACGTCAAGCGAAAAGAAAGGGGATACAAAGGATATACCAAATTGAACAAATCCCAGCTCGTAGAATTGCTGGCTAACCCTCATGCTTTCGAGAACATGACGAAAACTAAGCTAAAAACATTGGCGGGAGAAAAGGGTGTCAGCGGCTACCGGTCTCTGAATAGAAACGATCTCATTCGTTCACTAAATTCTTCTCAATTTTACGATAGAACTAAAGGTCACGCTCCACCAAAACTCCAGGGCCTTTGTGGAGCTGAAGCGATCTGCGTTAAACTCAGCCGTTCGAGCGGGAAAATACAAAAACAACTTACGAGTTCGAAGGACAGCACCGCCGATATTGTTCAGGATCTTTTCAAAAACTAAACATGATGGAATGGTTGGAAAATAGGGAATCGCTGACCCCCTACGTAAAAATTGTTTCAATCGAGCCCGGTAGCAACCCCGTCAACCGATCATAATGTCAGTAGAAGTTGCGGACAAATCCGCTCCTCAAGTTTTTTTTCTCATTGGACGGACTCCACAGAATGGGACAGTCCTGAATTTCAATCAGGCAGATGTATGGCAACTGTGTTTCTTGAAAGTTTAAAGATATTTTGAGCAGCGTAGAATAAAGCCCAATCCGCTGCTTACTTACGAAGGTCTTTGAAACTAGCCAGACCCGACGATCCTGTACCCGACGAAGGTTCGAGCTGGAAACTGTCGTGGGACGCATGCCAAAGTTTGGTTGGAAAAATTTCGTATTCAGGGTCTAGTGATTGACATTAGAGGTAAAGTTCGATGCAGGTACGATCCGCCTCGGGTAAATCTGAATATTAAAGGCGCTAGATTTAATATTCTCCTTCATAATAAGCACGTCTGGCTCGTGCATAAAAACGTTCAGGCGTTTGGCCAAAAATACTCGAGAAAGCAACCCGAACCCCAACTCCTCGTCCGCAAAATTCGATGAAACTTTCTGATAAATGGCCCCGACCCAACGAGAATAACGAAAAACTTTACTTCGTCGATTCCGTGGATGAGATTTTGACCATCGAGCTTGAAGGCACCTGTCGAATTGTTGCCGTCACCGGGGAAGAGCCCGAAAACTTCATCAGAAAATTTCATCAAGACCACAATATCGAGCCAGGTAGTTTGACTTGCAGAACGCGGCGTCGTGGATGGATTTTCCATCAACCATCCCAAAGATTCCAAGGTTACCGTTCGAGTAAAGCGGGCGCTTTCCGGTGACATAGTTGGCGATCAGCGAGCGATAGAAAATCCTGGTTCGAGGATCGTCACATCGCTGTTATGAATTGGATCAAGAAGCTGTCGAATGAGGTGGCTCCCAAATTTGGACTCTCGCGTTACAATGAACAAACCTTAGCGTTGTTTAACCGGTTCAGAAGAGGCCCGAGATGCGGATTAATCAGCGTCGGCCGAAGGAGTTGTGTGTATTTGGGGTAGACGTAGTCCGAGCCTACACCCACTTCATTGAAACATTAAGACAATTCGGTGTTCTCGCGTTTGATCGCCTCGACCTTCAGCCATCCGAGGACATTCGCGATGAGGTGTTTTACCTGGTGCGTGTTGACGAGCCTGACTTGATCCTCTTCCCGCAGAATGAAGACCTTGTGCCTGGATCAGTCCTGCGATACGCCGATTCTTGCGGTATTCAGTATCACGGTCCTAGGACGCCTAGTACCTCTCGCGGGGTTATTGAGGTTGATCCGCTAAGCGTAATTGACGAAATGTACCAGAGTGATCTTCAAGACGAAGATAAAAAGTACGTAGCCAATCTCGTGTACGGCCTGACGGCTAAGAGCAACAACAAGCCGGCACTTGGCCAGTTGTTCCAAGATGAAGAAGAAGCGAAAGCGCACGGAGAAGATCGTTTAAATATCGAGATTGCTCCGGATCTTCATCTCGTTATCGACCAATCCATTCGCGAACTTTCGGAAGGATATCGACCGGTTGCCGCTCTCATTCTAAACGGCATGAGGGTTCTCCTTCACAAGATCGTGTCTGCGTTGGGAGACTCCGTCGTTGGTGTGAGAACGGACTGCGTGTTTACGACTCTGGCGTAAAGAAGACGCGAGGCAAAGATTAACCCGTCGTTTACTTTTGGCAGCCGGATTGGTAACCTGAGATTTGTCGAAGACCCGCTTCTACCGGAAGGAGAACTCAAGATCGTCAAAGAACCCGCGCTCTACCTCGAACAACCCAACCCTCAGACTTGGATTCTTATGAAGGATGAATACGACGACGACGAAGCCAAAAGAATAATCGAACATCGGACCGAGACTGTGTTTGACGAGGGAGGAGTGCGAAATTGAATGCCCTTGCGAAGGAACTCCGGAACCCCTGCTGGTTACTGGCAACTACCCGGGATGTGGCAAAAGCAGACTAGCCCTGCATTGGGGGCACGGAAAGAGACGACATGCTGGTTGTATGTCCCACGCATGTTTTGTGTGACTCCGTTTTGCAACAAGGTTACACCGCCATAACCATGCACAAACTATTGGGTCGTAGACCGAGGGATTCTGAGGAAAAAACTACACCAAGTTTGATGTGTCAAAATACAACATTTTCCTGTTTGAAGAGATCTACTTTTACCCTGTCTTTCAGCTTGAGTGGCCGCAATTTTATGATTTCCAATCCGGACAAAATCTTCATCGCTAACGGTGACCCAGCTCAGAACGAACCAGTGGGTCAAATACTCAGTGTTGACTTTGATGCTTACTATGATCAAATAATGCGGCAGATGTTTCCTCGAAGACTCGATCTTCAAATTCCAAAACGGCACGCCCGAAAGATCGTAAAAGAATGACGAGGCTTTACTGACGAACTGCTTCGGGAGCGAGATGATTCGTTTGCTATTGCTAAGAAATACCTCCCAGTTGTCCCATGGACCACGTTGCCATCGCTCGCGCTGCTGAAGTACCCTCACGTTGCCTTTACCAACGAATCGGTCGACCGAGTGAACCGTTGGGCTCAGTTCAAATTGAACGACACCCTCGAATGGCGAGTTGGAGATCTAGCCGTTGGAAAAACCTGGAAGAAGATTGGCACGCATAAGATCAACTCCAATTCGGAATACAAAGTCACGGCAATTACTCAAAGTCAGATGACCGTGAAGGGACGTGACGGAGTCCTTAGAACTGTGAAAAAGATCAAGCGTCCAAACTCTTCAAGAGACCCTGGTGCCGAACTGGTCACTCCGTTCAAGGTCAGACTGTTGGTGACAAACTTTACATTCACGATTCTGACAGCCATTTTGCTACTGCGAGATGGATGCGAACAGCCATTACTAGATGCAAAACTTTGAATATTGTCTTGGTCGTGTTTCAGAACCCGTGCTATATGGCATCGAAGACAATTCAGCAGAGGATATCCAATCATAAGATAGTGGACAAAAGGAAGGGCAGAGCGTTTAATGCGAAAGATTACGTTACCGAATGCTGGGCTCGGGGAAAAGTTAAGGCGCAGGGCTACAGCTGCGCCGTGTGTCTCGAGCCGCTAGACCTCGACTGGAGCATCGACAGAATTGACAATTCGAGCTCATTTCAAAGACAACTGCCAGATCTCGTGTCGCAGTAGTCAAAACGCATCGGGTAATCGCTAAAGATAAAGAAAATGGAGTCGATACTAATAAAAAAAAAAAAGAAAACCACAGCCTCGCAGCAGATGACCAAGCGTGCGATTAAACCAAAAGAATACGCTCCCACCGGCGGACCTCCAGGCACCTACCAAGGCGACCTAGTATTCTTCGAGGACATATCCAGAGTGAACCGCGGCCACAAGAGTATCCTGACCGTGATTAGCGCAAACTCTAGGTTCGTGTACGCCGAGCCTCTCAAGAAAAATCCGACACACCCGATGCCATGCGGCGTATCATTAATAACGCCAAGTCCAGAGAGTCGATCAAAACCCTATGGACCGATCCGGGAACGGAATTTACCTCGAAAAAATTTCAGGATCTGATGAAGGCCTCCAACATTCAACATCAATTCTCTGGCGCTAAAAATCACGCCCTCTTGGCCGAATCGATCGTTTCCATCTCACGCCGCACAATATTTGAACGCTGGTTTCTCCACACCGGAGAAAACAATTGGGTGGACTCTTTACCCCAAATCATCGAATCTTACAACAAGCGTGTGAACAGCGCCATAGGAATAGCCCCAGCCAACACAACCCCGATCACATTGAGCAAGTTCGTCTAGAAGACAAGGCAAGAGCGATGAGAGTTGCCAATCGCGTGGATAAACTTAATCTAACTCCCGGCACCGGACGTTAGACACATCGTTAACAGAGTAGGTTTCACGAAAGGCAGTGCGCCAAAATGGTCTTCGACCGTGCACGAAATTCAAGAGAGAGTGGGTGTTGATAGGTTCAAAATCAAAGGTCTGCAAGGAACGTACATAAGGATTACGAACTTCAGGCCATTTCACCGTTGACCGGGTCGGACCAGGCGGCGAAGCATGCAGAAACGCTGAGTCGAGAAAAAGAAAGACAAACCCAACGAGTGGAACGAAGGATCCACCTTGAAGGCATTGAACCGCGTGCTCCGTCACCAAGACGGCTCAGACCCGTAAAAATAAATCGGATAAAAATTTGATTTAAGAAAAATCCTGGCTAATAAAAAAAACAGTTTAAGAAAATCCTAATTAATAAAAAAGCGAACAAAATGGTCAAACAATCAAGCATAACGAAGCAAGAATTTGAAAAATTGTATGAAGAGCAAAAATTGCCAGATATTTTGAAATGGGTTGAACTAGAAGAAGGTGGAATTTATGAAGTTACCAAGTTTGAGTTTATAGAGACTAGAATCGGAAAATCCGTGTCATCACCCTTAGTGATAACAACCGGGTTTGGAGTCCTTCACTTCTAACCAAAACACTAGAAAACTTGGTCCTAGATAAATTCTCCACTCTTTCATGTTAAACCTACGGGTCTAAAAATGAGTAAATCGTCGGAGAACATGTACCACAGTTTTGAACATGTGGTAGATTCTGTCATTCATGACGAAGACTCAGACTAGTCGTACAGTCTACATCGTAACCAACAAAAAATCCCTTTAGACATTCAGTCTAAAGGGATTTTTTTATTGATACTAAAAATGAAGTGTACGAGTAAATATAAGCGTTGTTTTTGCAAATTGTGTAAAAAGAAAACTCGCCCGAAAACAGAACAAAAACTGATTTGTCTATACGGTACTGAATTTAATCAGTTGTTTAAAGAACCCAGCGAGTGCAAAGCCTACCAAAATGTAAAAATTGCAACTCAGAATATATAGTAGACGATGTGTGTTATGATTGTGGTTTAGAAAATGACGCGTCTCTTAACGAGAACTCACCCCGAGTTAACATCGACCAAATTCAACAACCGAAAAAATACTGCGAAACCAAGACCTACCAGTTTGAAGAATACATCGAAATCTATCGTGGAAATGTTACGAGTACTTCTGAGATTTTGATCGACGAGTTTGTTACAAAAAATGAAGTGTACGAGTAAATACAAGCGTTGTTTTTGCAAATTGTGTAAAAGAAAACTTGCCTTGAAAACAGAACAAAAAACCGATTTGTCTATACGGTACTGAATTTAATCAGTTGTTTAAAGAACCAGCATGAGTGCAAAGCCTACCAAATTGTAACTCAAAATACAGTGGAAATGTTACAGTACTTCTGAGATTTTGATCGACGAGTTTGTTAAAAATTTAAAAAAATAAAAAATGTTCGAGTCCTGAGTAAAAAGACTTGTTAAAAGTCTTTAGATCAGACCCAAAAGCCGTTCACAAGATTTACTACTGAAATTACGGGTAATTTTCCCGTTGATTTTGTCACGATCGCATTAATTTGTTATGCGATCTTGATAATATACTGAAAATTTATTTACAAAATAAACCCAAGAGAAATAATTTCAATATTCACTACGTTCTCTTCTACCTACTCAAACGAAGAAATTATCCCGTAACTCTCGATGATTTTCCAGAGATTAGAGGCTCAGCTCCCACCCAAATACTTTTATCTAAAGTATTTGATAGCAACCACACCGGTTCGAGCAATCCCAGTCCGAGCAAAGCTAATTCCCGTTCTGGATCGCTTTTGTTTGATCTTCATCGAGATACTCTCCATCATAAAGTTGTGGTTCGGGTGGAAAAGAATCCATCAAAATTCCGTTAAATTATAATACTGTCTCATCGCGTCATCGGCGTCCGAAAAAGGTTCTTTCAGCGTGACCCTGTTTTTTTAATTGATCGTTGATATAATCTATTCTTGAAAGACGCCTTGCGAGATTCCAAGAATCTCGGTCGTGCTGAAGTTTTTCGAGAGCGAGATCGTGTTTTTTGCGTTCTTTCGAACTGAGAGAGTTGAACAGATAATTGCTTCCTGAAAATGCCAAAGCGTTAAACACGGCTCCGATGAACATTGCCATTTTCTCTTTATTTTAAAATTTAAAAAATGAATGTTTTGCAGTCGCGGTTATAATTTCAGGAAGTGGTTGAAAAAATCACTAATAAGCCATAAAATAGTCGTACCAATTCATACATTGTTCGGTTTTATATTTCAAAAAGCGTCTCTTTTTCCCGTATGGAAAAATAAAACAGCGGGCTCTTCTTTTACTTCTGACGATGCACGGCTACGATGTATAGAGCCAACCAATTATAACAACAAATTTCATCCTCTACATCAGGAATATCGGCCCAAATAAGAGGATCTACCTTTAATCGGTCACCATTGGCGAGGAAGTGAATTCGGTTTCAACATCGATCTTGGTAACTTTGTAATCTTTGTTCAACTCTAGATCTTCAATTTTCAAAAGTGCCATCCTTTTATTATTAATTAAAAAAAAACCCTCTTAGCACAAATAGTGTTAGAGGGTTTTTATACTCTACCTTGACAGAATGTTTTTCTTGGACTAAGCCATAATTTGATCCGGAAGAATTCCTTGATTCACGAGCCAATCTCTGAGCATCGTAGCCGAAAAGACGCTCAAAGTCAACTTTCCAATATCCTCCGCATCAAGCTGTGAGAGATTAGCCGGCTTCATTTTTAGGAACTTTTTCATAACGAGCGAGTTAGCCCATATACCGAGACTTATCGTTGTTGCGTGATACGCGCCGTTTACGATCATTTTTACGTTTGGATTGGTTTCTGCCATCTTCTTTATTGTAACTAAAAATCACCGAAAGGATCGACTTTTGGTTGATGATCGACCGCTGTGGTCACGGTGGGTGGGCTTTTAGTCGTACCGTTTAAGGTAGAATACCCATATGCCACTATCCCTCCAACGACGACGACCGCTCCTCCAACAAGAACTGGACTTGACAACCAGTTTGACACGGTTGATTTTTCTGAAGGTGTACATGACGTTTCGTCTATGGTGGACGGGTTCTCCGTGTTGTTTCCGCTGCTTCATAGGCTTTTAATGTTGCTAATTTTTCTCTGTTTTTTACGGCTAGTGGCTCTCCAGCGGCTACCCTCTTTGGGTCTTTGACTTTTGCTTGACTCACTTTTGCTATCACCTTTGCGACTTCACGGATGTTGCTGTCGCTGTTTGCATTTCCACCTTGGACGGAACATTTACTGATTTGGTTTCTTGATCACTCATCTTTTATTATTAGAAAAAATCTGAGCAGCACCTGAGCAGCACCTGAGCAAATTTGCTCAAGTATCTGAGAAGTATCTGAGCAGCACCTGAGCAGCACCTGAGCAAATTTGCTCAAGTATCTGAGCAGCACCTGAGCAAATTTGCTCAAGTATCTGAGCAGCACCTGAGCAGCACCTGAGCAAATTTGCTCAAGTACCATGGGAATCAATCAAAAAAAAATTCAAGAGGAATAAATACTTCCTCTTGATTTTTTAGTTTCCAGGATCTCAATCAATCACATCAATACTTGGGGAGTCGTCTACTGTGCACTTCGCTTCTGGTGGAAAGTCAACTTTTTAACACCGTTGCTAGTTAACAGAATAGCCTCCAACAGACTAGCATATGTCCAAAACTATGATACAGCCCACAGGTCCATTTGTTTAAAGCTAAATCAATAAAGGGTCCTTCGTTCAGAGACTCTTCCAGAGCATCGCGATCGTGTAATCGCTAAATTTTTTGGAAGGAAGAGTCCACCAAATTTACGTAAGCGGTAACGAAGTGCTTTTTCATTGACCTGGTTACTATCCCACCCATGTGAGCCTCGTATCTGGCGTGGAGTCTCATCAGGCTCTTTTGATCAAGTCTATCGATCTCAGCGGAGGTTATGCTCTTTCCCAAATACTATTTGCTTTTTCATGCCTCTGCTACGCCTATCAACCGTTCCCGCAGCTGTTCCGTTTAGCCAAACTTCCTCACAGGTTCCTCCCGTGTAGCCGTACCGTCTAAGGTAGACATTCCGCCTATGGTGGGCAAAAGCGTCCACGGTCATCGCCTCGTTAACTATATCTTCAATTTCAGTCATGATTTTCTTTATCTTACGGCTAAGATTGCAAAATCACGTCAGCAAGCATTTTTTTTTTTTTTATCTGTACTCAAATCCTCTGGGTGGATGTAGAAATAGATTTAATTTCGAATATTGATTTTTTCTAGTTTTTCATTCAATGCCTCCCTCTTTTCTTTGGGAACTACTTTTGTTCTCCTTCATGATGGTGACGAAATCATCTTCATCTTTGCAATAGAAGGTAGACAGCCATTTGACCTGTCTTCTAATGGTTTTGGGAACTGCTACGTAAGCTTGAGTGAGCATCCAAAGAGAGCAGTTATCGTGTCTGCGGAACAAGCGAGTTTTGTTAGAACGCTTCTTTTTTGTCGATTCCTTCTTGGCTATGCTATCGTCGATCAGAAACAGAACCTGGGAGTCATCCATTTTTCCGATAGTTTCCCAAAATACCTTGATCGCTAATTGAAATTGATCGTCTTTGTTGGAAACCATTCTTCCGGATCGATCATAAATACTTGGTAGGGATTATCGAAGATCCACTGCCTACTGCGGTAAGTCAATTATTAACCCAGTTCGGACAGATGATCACTATGTAGCGAAAAATCCGCGATATTCGTTTTCTAATAGATTTAAAACATGCTCGGTTTTGCGGACATGGTTTCGCCTGAGATTATCGCCGAGTGCTTGCGTGTTTTGAAACATCTTTTATTCTACCATAGGCAGAATGTCTAGTAGTTCACACTCTGCAATTTTCCGGCTTCGATATTCACCCGTGCATCCTGTATGTAGTACACGAAGCGTTCAACGCTCCTACCGTCTCGGCTTCTTTTTCGATCTCGATCTGAATACTCTGACTAGCTCCTTCAATTTTCCTACCAGATCCATACAACGTGTCATCATCCGTGGTTCTCATGTCCAACCAAAGACCATACTTGGTGGTGAGATAATCTCGCCTCTTCACATCAGCCAATCCCGCTTCCTTGATTACGTGTGGAGCGGTTCTGAATTTTCCATCCATGAAGTGCTTTTGAATTTCTTTGAAGTGATGGTGAGACAGCATCCCAGAGGAGTACAGCTGATTTGGAACACCGTCGGCGTTGTTGAAACTTTCTTGATCTTTGGGTTGTAGAACTTTTCGGTATCTCGGCGTAATTGGCTCCTCCTCCATCCGCAGCTGGGTCTCTGAAGAGAATCAGAATACCTTTCATGGACTTTGCTCGCGGTGCTAGAGCGATATTCAGGCGGTGTCTGACTTGTTAGCGACTCTTTGCTGTGTCTGATGACTCTGTCGTACATAACGACGCTTTTTCCATTCACCCTGTTCCTAAGAGTCATCGCTAGCTCAGGATCATTGACTACATCAAACTCAAGGGTAATATCTGAGATGGAATAGCTGGCTGCTGTATCCGTGGACACCACGACTTTTCCGTAATTGTTGATCGTCAGCTCGTAACTCAGCCTGTCCTTCATCTCGTACTGAAAATATGGATTATGAGAATTCAGCATCTCAAAGTCCAGAGGGATACAAAACATGTTGTCACCGAAGGACTTTCCTTCAGCGATATCCTTGGCATCTGCACCTTTGTCACCAGCGTCGATTCTTATTTTTCGACCTGCCGCAGACTGGATGCCCTGATCAGAGGCGGTCTCTCTTCCCGCGCTCGTCTTCCAGAGATCTTGGTAGCAAAGGAATATATCAGCATCGTTCAGAGTAAAGATACTCTGTCCTTCAATTTAACCTCAATTTTGACACTATCGCTCTTCCAAGATTATTTACGATAGTCCTGTTAAGATCTTGATTTCCACCAGAGGCGAATTTAGAGCAATCTTGAACCAAAGTAAACTCGTTCCAGGGTATATTCGTCATCTTTTCCAAGACCAGGAAATCTCACCGTAAGAATTCGGTTTGGTCGATGGTACTCGGAACGTCGTATTCGAATACTACGTCTATCACCTTTAACTCCTCGCGCTTTGCGAAGTTGTCGGTATGGGTCCAATTTGTATCCGTATTCAGTCGCCATCTTTTATTTATACGTAAAATAAAAACCAAAAGATGGCAGATTTTAATCCTGTAGAAGACATTCAGATGGATGACTTCAAAGAATATGAAGCTACGGTCGGAAATACCACGGGAGCAGGTGGTGGTACACCGGCTGAGACTGATTTTGGAGGTGGACAGATTGAAACAGAGGTTGATGTGTACTCCCAGAGACGTAGAGGAAGCGTTGAATGGGAAGGCAATGACCTCAATGACGATACTATCAATACCACAAAAAGTTTAACTCAACGACTTAATGCTCTTCAGCGGTGAAAGTATTAGCTCTGGAATTCCAGAACCTCCAAAAGAGATTCTAAAATACAAAGAGATCTTAATGTAAAACTTTCCGTACCTTGGAAAGAGTATGTAAAACAAAAATTAAAACAAAGATTTGAACTCGATAAAGGTAATGTTAAGAGAAAAGGAGACACATTTAGGAAGGGTACAAAATGGTTTATTGAAAAAGATACTATTTTTATTGAATATGAAGGTAGAAAAACCAGATTGACTCATATAGGAAAGCCGCAAAAATTTTTATCTCTTGGCACTATTAAATCACAATATGGTGATGGAGCTACTCCATTTATAAGAGAAACCCTAGGTGTAAAGGATTTCATTAGCAGTGGTAAAAAAACACAACAACTAGCCAAACAGGTTGAAAGTAGTATCAGTCAAGCAATCAATACCCCCACTGGGCCTTCCACCCAGGGTGGAGCACGTAAAAATCCGTTTGCAAAATCGGTTCAACAATCAGATGAATTGGGTGAACAGTTAGTTAGGGATCCCATTGCAAACCAAGAGGAAATCAGTAATTTTTTGAATGAAGAAGGACAACTAAAAAAAGCTGTCCGGCGTTTACAACCATCTTGTCAAAAGAAGGGGTGAAAAAGTCACCGAACTAAAAACTTGAAATCCAAAGGTGATCGTTCAGTTAGTTTCGTTAATCCAACATACGAAGGTGAGGAAGAAGAACCTCTATTACCAGTAAGCGAAGAAGCGCTGAAAGAGCTAGAGAACTGGAAACAGAAATTGAGGATTTTGACAAAGCTATTGCTGACCAAGACATCAAGGTCAAAAATTCGTTTCAACGTTTGCGAGATTCTATCAAAATTTTATCGATAGCGATGGCTCTTTGCGTGAACAAGTTAGCACGTTATTTCGACGAGAGGGGTTACTATTGTATCAATCATAACCGCAATTGGTATGACAATTGCTACCGTTGTTGAGGGAATACTCATAGCAACCAAATCAGCAATTTCAGCCGTCACTCCCACCTAAGCCTGTACCTCCAAAACCAAAGCCTCCAGGACCAGACCCGGGTCCAGGACCAAAGCCACCAGAGCCTCCAAAGCCAAAAACGTGGACCGATTGGATTAAGGATCAGCTCAAAAAAAATAGCTAATCTCCTTTTGAAACTTGGAGACAAAGCTTTGATCGCACTTCCAGGGATCATCGGGGCTGTTGTGAATTTCTGTCTCAAAGCTGCGGGGTCTGTTGCTGGATTTCTAGCTGATCACATATGGACATTAGCTTTAGGTGTTGGAATTTTGTTGTACACTACAGTTATGGAATTTGTCAAAAAGAAGTAAAAAAAATCTTCTTACTAGAATTTAGTGAGAAGGCTTTTTTGCGTGTATCCAACTTTTTTTAAACCCAGAAGAATAAAAAAATTGCAGCGGCTGCCAAAAATAGAGAAAGCTTTTTTTCATCATGCGTTAGTAGAAGGTCTTCAGTTAAGGGCGGACTTTCAACCTCCTCTACCATAAGTGAACTTTCAACCCCTTCAGCCAAAGATGGACTTTTAACCGTTTCAAACAACGGACTTTCCTCAGGAGCACTGTCTTCAACATTGATTCGAGAGTCGGTGTTTACGTCTGAGTTTAGCCCTATCTGCATGTCATCCGTGGCGATTTGGTTGAAATTGTTGTATCCGTTCACGGATCCCACGAGATTTCCATGTTGCTCGGGAGCAAGTAAAGTCCGTGAGCCACGACAAAATCCAGTTTGCTTTGAGCGTACTGAAGAGTTCTCTGGTATCTGTCGATCGAGTCCGGAAAATCCACGACCGAGTTGATCACATCCTCGGCGTTTGCTAGAAATTGTTTCTGAGCGTCGAGCGCCTTGCCGGAACGCAGGATGCTGGATCTGGCTTGAGCTTGGGATCCGAGAATTGCCCGTGTAAGTTCGGATGCTGTCGTTAATCCTCGACACCCGGCTCTCGTGAATCCTTTCGATGAGTCTAGAACAAAACTTCCGATGGCTGCCATACCGTCACCCTTACGAATGGATCTGTCCGTTAAACCCGGATTATGTTGAATAACTGTTCAATATACTTAATATCATCCGTTTGATTATCCACTCCAGTAAAGGCACCGTCAGATTCAAAGTGTACTTTCCAATCCATCGATTGATTATATCCACCACCATTTGTAAGAACGGTCCATATTTTGGAGGTTATAAACTTATACTTGTAAAAAACTTTATCAAAAAGTAACTGCCCATTCCGTTAGAAAGGTCGAACTTTTGTCTCCAGTTAGCTCTCGCGGACACTCCGAATTCGTTGCAAATTCTTTCGTAAGCGTGGGAGACGATCCCGTTGTTCAAAGGATTGAAAAATTCCACCGAGGGTAGTGGACAGGTCATTTCCGACAGGATTCTTCTGATCTGATAATATCGTGAAATCTAAACACGGATCGAATCATCGGATCTTTGTGACTGAGAAGTTCTTTGGACACCCGCATCCTGACGTGGCGCACCAGACCGCAAAGTTCAGCTGGTTTTGCCAAAATTGCATCTGGTTGGAGAGCCAGTCATCGTACACCTCTTTTTCCGTGACTCTCGGAAGTTTGTACTTTTGCCACAAACTTGGAAATCTTACGTAAAATTTTCCTTTTTTGCTGACTTGATTTACAAGACTGAAACCGTGCGTCGGTTCGAATACTCCTCCGGTTCTCATTTTATTGAAAGATAAAAAAGAAAAAATGTTTGTCACAATTACGGCACCGGCAAAGGAAAACCTTATCGCCGTTGCAAAGTATAGACAATAACGGCAAAAACTTAAAAATTGGAATCAAAAGGATCTCGGGTCGAGTAGGTTGGTTCAACGTCGAAGAAGAACTCGAATGGAGGTACACTCAAGGAGGGCAGGGACCTGAAGAAGCGATAAAAATAAGTCCGGGCTGTATAATTTTGACCTGCTTTCGCGAAAGAATTCACGAGCCAGATCGATGGTTTCAATTCGAAGTCGACAAACGCGATGGGAAACTCAACATGACAATCCCGAGCAGTATCAGATTTGGTTTCGGACCGCGTTCGAGAAATGTTCGGATTGGACGACGAAGGGTGGCTAGCGGATGGTGAATACACGGGAGATCGGGCAATAGAATTTTTACCTCGAAGAATTCTCGTGTACCTGAATCAGCTGTCAACCACGGTCAATCTCGTAGACAACGACGCCGTTCTGCAGGGCGGTCGAGTTCTTGGGTCCTTCGATCTCACAAACGCCGCGTTCGGGGAATACTTCGTTTCGACCTACAAAAAGCCGAGTTTCAAAAAACTGCAAAACGGAACCATCCACGAGCTCGACTTCAACTTCAAAGTGGAATGGAAAAATTCTTCGAGAAAGCTCGATAATCACGATCAACCGCTGGATTTGGAATTTGAAATCCGATAAAATAAAAGAAAAAATGTCTATCCGGGGCCAACGATCAAAAAAAATCAACGTCAATAGCTGGCGAAGATGTAGATCTTTCGCGTCACGTCAAAAAAAAACTGGAGCGCGAATGACCGGAAGGATTAACATGGGAGGAAAAAAAATAACTGGGGTGATGGATCCAACCGACCCTCAAGATGCAGCTACTATGGGTTCCGTGACCAGCCTAACCTCATGGTTAAGCGACAGAAAAGTTTGAAGGATGGCGACTTCGATGACCGGCGAACTCGCTATGAGCGGCAATAGAGTCACGGGTCTCGGAACTCCCACGGACAACGAGGGCGCTGTGACAAAAGAGTACGTAGACCTGCAAATTGGACACGAGCACGATACCAGCTTGCATGTTTTGGGGAGATTCATGGTATGGATGAGCGAAGCGGAACGCACTATGTTTCCATCCGAAACAAAAAAAACATCGACTTGGAGAGACAAGTTGATCGAAATTAAAAACGGAATGAACAACACTTTCAACGCTAGGCCTATGCAAATTGGTATCACTGCTGGGTTTACTGAATTTGCGAATCCCGGAAAAGATTTGACCCCCATGCGACTCACTAGACCTTTAGAAATTTTCTTCAACAACCCACATTTTATTGTTCAGCCTTGGAACCTCTCTTTTTCGGTAAAATCGGGAGTGAACCCTCTGAACGCCCCAGCGAACGCTTGTTCTTTGACGTTTCAGTCGAAGCGGAATTTGTTCATGTACCTGAATATTACTTGGGCCGGCGACTCGATATCGTTCAAAGTGTTAAATAACGCGGCAAACCCTCTTTTCCGCATCCGTTCAAGCGGACACTACTATTATGCATCATGTCTCGATCGAGTACGTTGAAAATAAGCTTTGCTTTTGGATCAACGGAGTTTCAGCAGATGTCTACAGAACTCAAGCCCTGGTAAGTCTCCTTGGAATCAACATGAATTTTGAACAACTGGGAATACTTAGCTTCTACTGAAAAAATTTAACCAAGCAAGAAATCATACAGCATTTCGTTGAAAACCACGTTTTAAACTTTACGGATGATGAAGTTCTAATTAACTAATTAAATAAAAGGATGAAAAAACCTACAGCACCGCAAATATACCCTGATCTTCCACAAGGAGAGGATCAGGGAGTTCAATTCGACTAAGTAAGATATCCGAAATCCATGAGTCCTCGAAAAGGAAGTTGACCAAAGAGATCAACTAAGGAGAAAATACAAAACAGTTTGGAATGTGTTTTACAACACGGCTCAAGTAGAAGGACTCGTCGCAGGTGGAAGCGGAACGGGAGCTGTCGGAACTCTAGCTACGGGTGTTGGAGCTTTCGTAAGCATTCCTCTCGGAGGAATAGCAATTTTTGGAGGTGTTCTTAGTGGAGCATGCGTGGCTCTCGGAAAAGCAACGATGAAGAAGGTCGAAAAGCACGAAAGTGTCAAAAGAACCGCAGAGTCCAGTTTGAACACGGTGAATGATCTGGTGTCTAGAGCTCTTGAAGATGGGGTTGTGAGCAATGAGGATTTCCATCACATTCTGCGGGAAATGGAAAACTACCGAGGTCACAAGGCTGGAATCAAGCACAGAACCAGAGCGGATCTAATTGAACTTACTGCTGATAAAGAACGTGAAATTCGCACAGAGGCAGAACAGGCTGGACTGAAAAAGGGAAAAAAAGAAGCTTTGGAGAGTCTCCAAGTACATTGAATCCGTAGAAAATAAAAAATTAGAAATCAAACTTGTTTTGTATAAATAAAAATAAAATGGATCTTCCAAATCTAACGGATAACAACTGGGTTGAGAACCTGAAAGCGTACGGAGAGTATCGGAAAGAAATGTGGGATGATGAAGAAAAACCATGCGGCGTTTGGAGATGGTACTATGACAAGGAAAAAACAAAATGAAGGCTGAGATGGTGTTTGATAATAATAATCCTACGTACATGACGTGTTGGTAAAACAACGGATTTGTAAAAGCTGAAGGTAGATACAAAAGGCGGTAGCACCTAGAGAACCGTGGGAATTTTGTGCTGGACGGGATCCTTTAGTTACTGGATACGCCGCATTTGTAGTAACCTACTTGATTACAACAATTTTAAACTGGGTGTGGTAAACTAAAATAAAAAACCTCTTGTGATTATTAATCACAAGAGGTTTTTTATATTTCTGCACGACCTACTCATTCCGTCTTTTTTAGTTTCGTTGTAGGCTTTCAAAATTTTTGTCATACGCTTGACTTCCATCCTGATTCTTCTCTCGGGAGAATCCAAAATGCTACGATCATCTTTATTTTAATAAAAAAATGGCAGATTCGATTTATTTTGAGCTCGCTGATGATGAAATATTCCAAAAACTGGAAGACTCGTCCAAAGGAGATTTTTATATGTGGAATGGTACTAGTCTCGAAAACCTGTTTGTTGCTGCTAGCGGTTACAACGGAAACAAAGTAAGAATCCAGGCAATCAACCTTTTGATGTGTTACATTGGGTGGTATAAGGATAGATACAGGATGAGATTGTGTTTAAGACCACCTTGGATTTTTCCTGAAAGGACAGAGGAGTTCAAGGTTTTAAAAAGACTCTTGAGTTTGTTACTGAATGAACCACCGATTGAAAAAAAAAAGATATGACTATGTTAAAAATTATCAAGACAAATTTGGTCTTGTGGATAATTTTGTGAAATAATATATTAAAAGTAAAAATTGATTTTGATGGAAGCGATAAAAAAAATGTAGGGAATTTTTTCTCCTGCTTTTTTTTTTGGATAAGTTGAAAATACAGGGGGAATTTTTTTGTGTAATTTGGATTGGGGTGAATTAAAAAATACAAGGATGTTTTTCTGTGTACACAGCATTTCTGTGATTTTACTGTGTATTTGGTGGTTGAGTCGATTTACACGGGAAAAGACAGGTTTTGTGATTTTACTGTGTATTTGGTGGTTGAGTCGAGTTACACGGCAGTTACACAGGTTTTTGTGATTTTACTGTGTATTTGATGGTTGGGGGAGATTTTATACGGGAAAAGACAGTAAATGTGTTAGTATTTGGTGGTTGAGTCGATTTACACGGGAAAAGACAGGTTTTTGTGATTTTACTGTGTATTTGGTGGTTGGGGGAGATTTTATACGGGAATAGACAGTAAATGTGTTAGAACCGGCAAAAATCAATGCAGGGAATTTTTTTTGTGTAATCCTGTGTAAATTGTTTTTCTGTATAATCCTGTGTAAATTGTTTTTTCTGTGTAATCCTGTGTTGTTGTTTTTTCTGTGTAATCCTGTGTTGTTATTTTTTCTGTGTAATCCTGTGTAAATTATTGTTCTGTGTAATCCTGTGTAAATTATTGTTCTGTGTAATCCTGTGTAAATTATTGTTCTGTGTAATCCTGTGTAAATTATTGTTCTGTGTAATCCTGTGTTGTTATTTTTTCTGTGTAATCCTGTGTTGTTATTTTTTTCTGTGTAATCCTGTGTAAATTATTGTTCTGTGTAATCCTGTGTAAATTATTGTTCTGTGTAATCCTGTGTAAATTATTGTTCTGTGTAATCCTGTGTAAATTATTGTTCTGTGTAATCCTGTGTTGTTATTTTTTTCTGTGTAATCCTGTGTAAATTATTGTTCTGTGTAATCCTGTGTAATTTTTTTTTTCTGTGTAATCTTTGTGTAATTTTTGTTGTTAAATTTTCCCCTGTATTTTGCCCTGAAAAAATGAATTACAGGGTAGTGGAGGAGGGATGCAAAATGCCTTCGTACGAATTTCTTTTTAATGTAGCAGCCAAATATGTATTAAGGCAGGAGAAACTTTTCCAAACCACCCTAACTTCCTAATTTGCATATATAAAGTTCGCGTTGTGGAATGATGCGCACGGGAGCAGTATTTTTTTACTAAAACATTTTTGGCAAACTCTGTGAGTTTAGTACTCTTGAGATATTATTTTTGCCACTTAATGTAAAGCTTAGGGTGTAAACTAACAATTGTCAGTAATTTGTTGTCTTTGTAGGTCAACAGAGCAAAGTTCGACATATTATCATAATTTAAAAATTATGATAATATGTCCTCCCATAGAATTGCGTGTTAAATGGCCAAAATAATCAGTGGGGTTTCTTTCACTTTACCTTTGTTATTTCAGCTTAAAATGGACAGCAACTCTTCCCGTCAGTTATTACTAATATTATTTCAACATTTTGAATAAAGAATAACAAAATCAAAATTTGATGGGAATCGTACATTAAGGTGGTGTTAAAGGCAAGGTTTAGGGAAATCATGAATTGCAACATTTTTGCAAATATCTCCAAAACCTTTCATGATACAATCTCAAGTGAGTTTGTACTTATGTAGGGATATGTTGGCCATGTTATGAAGGTAATAAAACCGTTGCCATGGTAACCAAGCAGTCGCTATTGGCTTCTGACCAATCACATTGAAAGTTGGTTTTTTTTTTTTTTTTTGCAAATCACTTCATTTGTCCTAATAAAAGTATACTCACATGTTGAGTCATGTTCCTCGCACCTCTACTGATTTTCCGTAAAAAAAAATCCCAGTGGAATTCCCCCGGGGTGAAATTTTTGTTTTTTGGCCACTTTTTACGGGAAAATCAGCAGAGGTCATTCGCGATGTTCTTGAACGATTTGACACCATTCCAATATTTATTTGGAAATGTGCAATTTCAACCGTATGAGGGCAGTATCCAGGTCTGAAATTTCTCGGTCCCTGGAGAGCAATAATCAGAGGAGGTAGGGTGCTGAAAACACTGCCGAAAATTGTTAAAAATTATTATCTTCTTCTGTGCCAAAGATGAAAATGATCCAAAACATTTAATGTATCCATTTAAAACAACTTAAAGGAGAATTTCGTGATCCTAGCATCCTCTTTTTATGACATTTTTCAGTACATATCCACGAAAAAAGCATATTCCCAAAATTTCAGTTGATTCCGATTTTGCGTTTGCGAGTTATGCATGATTAGGCGTATCACTGCTCCATAGACAATACGTTGTAATTTCGTTCTGGTGCACCAGAACGAAATTAGAATTTCGCGATATCTTTGCTAAACGAATCAATCTGCAAGATATATTTTGTACATAAACATTATGTAGCCAGAGTATTCCAGTGATATAAAATCTCAACTTTTTTTGAGAAAAGTGGGGGGATGAGGCTGTGGATCACGAAGTGCCCTTTTAAGGCTTTAAACAATGCTAATGAAGTTACATGTTACAAAATTTCTGGTGTTTATAGTTTGAGTAATAGACTTCATATTCACACGCATAATTTGTCTCCAAATTTTTACAGTACAGAACAGTTGCTGTGTTTTTAGCTTTGCTGCTTTTACCAGTCACGAATATGCAAATTTATGCAAATTAGCATGTTTTTCTATCAATGAACACCATTTCCTCAGAAAAAAGTATGTTTTCAGAAAATATAGCTTTTTAGCTACAATAATCATATGAGACCAAAATCACATACTTGACTTGATTTGTAAATTTTGGACAATTTGGGCGAGGTTGCTTGGAATTGACCTGATATACATGTAGCTATATACATGTATATCCAACTGCCGTCTTGATTTAAAGAATTACACTTTTTACACAGTATTGATTTGACTGATCTTCAGGCGATATACATTAAAATGTACAATTTTTAACTTCCGTCATGATGAAAACAATTAGGCAGCATTCGATTTTGAGTTGATATACATATGTATAATTTGTATATCAAACTACCATCCTGATTAAACACAATATTGATTGGGCTCGGTCTTCGTTTTTTCTTTCTTTCATTTGTATCTGTATCGTTACTGCTCAACACTCCTATTTGCAGTCTTGCAGGTGGAGTAAGCCGAGTAGGACGGTGAGTGCGCATTGATTTGCTGATTTAATTTCTTAGGTGCTTGTAAAGTTGTTGCTTGAAGTCTTTCTGTTCCTGGATGGATGTGATGCTTTGTGGCAGTTGGTTCCAATCTGTAATTGTCTGAAGAAAAAATGAATATTTAAAGCAGTCTTTCTTGTGTTGAAGTCTCTGGTATGTATTGCTGTGAGATGATCTTGAAGCGTGTGTGGTCGGGCGTAAGATGTTTCCTGCCGGGATGGAGAGGAGACCGTGAGCAGCGTTATAGAAGATGTTAAGGCGATCTTCCTTCCTTCTGAGAGCGAGGGAGTCCCATTTCAGTGCTGCGATCATGGATGATGGGCTGCTGGTGTAGACATAGTCGTTGTACACGAATCTAGCGCCTCTTCGCTTCACAGCTTCAATTTGGCTTATCTGGTCTTTGGTGTAAGCATCCCACACAGCCGAGCTGTACTCCAAGTGGGGCCTAACAAGAGTGTTAATGCGTTGGCTTTGATTTTCCTTGAGCATGTGGAGATGTTACGCTGTAGAAAACCCAGGGTGCGGTTTCCGGAAGCTGTGATCATGGATGATGGGCTGCTGGTGTAGACATAGTCGTTGTACACGAATCTAGCGCCTCTTCGCTTCACAGCTTCAATTTGGCTTATCTGGTCTTTGGTGTAAGCATCCCACACAGCCGAGCTGTACTCCAAGTGGGGCCTAACAAGAGTGTTAAATGCGTTGGCTTTGATTTTCCTTGAGCATGTGGAGATGTTACGCTGTAGAAAACCCAGGGTGCGGTTTCCGGAAGCTGTGATCTTGTTGACATGTTGGTTCCACCTCAAATCACTGGTAATGTCGACTCCTAAGTACGTGTGATTGGTGGTTTCCTGGAGTGTAGTACCGCCAAGATGGTATTTGTAGGTTGATGGAGTCTTATGTGTAACCTTCATGACGAAGCACTTGTAAAAACTCCATTTGCCAGGTCTTTTCCCAATTACTCAAAGTGTCCAAGTCATGTTGCAACAGTTCTGCATCCTCTGGTTTCTTGATGGTATTATAAAGCACACAATCATCTGCGAAGAGTCGCACGGTCACCGATGATGAGATGTTGTCCGGCAAATTGTTAATAAATAGGAGAAAAAGCAGAGGACCCAGAACAGTGCCTTGAGGAACTCCTGAGTCTATGTGCACCCACTCAGAGTGATTTCCATCCACAATAACTCTTTGCTGGCGGTCCCTTAGGAAGGATGAGATCCATTTATGTGTGTTTCCACGAATGCCATAGTGATTGATTTTCAGGAGTAACCGGTTGTGCGCCATTTTGTCAAATGCTTTAGAGAAGTCCATCTGTTTGTTTCCTGTTGTCAAGAGAAAAGGCTAAGTCATGGATAGTCTGGACTAACTGCGATTCACAGGAGTGCTTGCTGCGAAATCCATGCTGTTCCTCACAGAGAATATTGTACTTGTCTAGATGGTCCATTATGTTAGAATGCAAAACATGTTCAAGCACCTTACTACATATCGATGTTAGTGATACTGGCCTGTAGTTTGATGCTTTTGTCCTGTTGTCCTTTTGTCCAGAGAGGGGTGCGTTGTAAGGAACAAATCTACATTGTAGGATATTGTCATTCCGTGTAGGCTTTAAAACCATCTGCTCAAGTCCTTTGTCATTTATCATGTCAATGAATTCTCTAGACAAGCCAGGTTTGTAACCACCTGGTATGGTTGAAATGGAATCCCAATTGATTCCAGGTAGGTTAAGATCTCCTCCAAGCCATATCTGATGTCCTTTAGTGGAGTCTATTTTGTCAAGTGAGAGGTGAAGCTGATTTTCATGCTCAGGAAGTGTAGTAATCTGAGGTCTATAAAAGGCGCCAACCAGAAGGGGTTTTGCTCCCATAATTTCCAGTTGTATCCATAGGACTTCTGAGTTGGTATCTAAGTCACTTCTGTGAGAGCCAACCAGATCTCCTTTAAGTGCAATGAGGACTCCACCTCCACGGCAATTGCGATCTTTCCTAAAGATGTTATAGTCAGATAGGAGTAGTTCACTTGAAAGCACCGAGTCGTCAATATGCGTCTCTGTACCAATGATGTCAGGTTGGTTCAAATCCAGGAAGACCTGAAGTGCAGCCTTTTTGTTGCGTATCCCTAAAAGTTGATAATGGCAACTTTGAGATGGTTTCTATACGACGAGCCGCGATGTTATTACGCCATCGTCATTGCCATGTAGGCCGCCATGTTGGATCAGGTAAACAAAGCACTTGTTGGTGAAAACAACTGATGAAACTCACAAATAGATTCCACTCCAGTCTTACAACAAACTGGACCGTAATAATCCAGGATTACAAGCACCTAACTAATTGATGGAAAATGTCAGATGTTAAAACGGGCGCAAAAGATGGAATTTTCACCACCAAAGACGGAGCGATGTGAAAACATGTCCACTCACTCACGCGTGCGCACTCACAACCACTTTTTCAGTTCATTTTAATTCTACACAACAATCAACATATCATATAACAACCATGACACGTACGTAACCAGCAAATATTAATACACAACTATTAGTCTTGTTTTTCACACTTCTCATTTCGTTTCCTTTCCCTACTGGTGTTGCTTTCCATATGTCAAATCCTTCCATCTTATTTCTACTCCATCTGCAGGTCTATCTATTCAAAAAATGCTTCCGTTTTTTGGTTTTTTTTGTACAACGTTTATAAAAATTCAACAATTTCGATCTTGTCCTTCCCTTAATATTTTGCCTCTCTTTCTCTGATATTTTCGGATCCTTCCTTTTGTTTTTACTTATTTCAAACTTTTTCAACAACACCACAACTTTTATAAAACATCCTTTTTTAAATTCAACAATTGCCTCTCCTTAATTCGACTGCAGATGACATGTTTCAAATTTTTTTTTTAAATCGCAGAAATGTAAATTGTGATGACTATATTTGGAATCAGCATGAAAAATGCATTAAAATGAGTACAAACAAGCCTAGTATTGGTTCAGTAGTTCTTAAGATGGCTCTTGATATTTTGAGAAAATATTTCAAAACTTGAACTTTTTCTGTTGAAGTGCATGGCTAGCATGCAGAGCATTAATTATCCTCTTTCTCCGAATCTGCAAGTTATTCCATTTTGTTTAATTATTTAGCCTCCTTCTCCACCCACTGCGCCTCAATCACCACGGCTGGTCCTTTTGCCTTACATGTATAAACATCCCCCGCCTTTAACGTCACCTCCCTTACTACCAATTTCCTCTCTTCTTCCTCGTCACTGTTGCTCCCACTACTATACTTCCACTGTGGTTATCTGTCCCCTTAGTATCCTCTTTGACATCCTTCTCCCCTCCATATCCTCCTTCCTTCATTTTCTATACCTCCGTCTCCGTTTCTCCCACTCGTTCCCTTTTCCTTCCTCCATCGCCATTATCACCCCTCACCACCACCAATAACTTTCCCTGCTCTTCCCATACACCCCTCGTATCTCGCAACTTGACCTGTCGTCTTTCCAACCTGCCCACAACCGCTTCCTGTTGTTTCTGTGTTTTTTCTTTCCTTTCTATTTCGATCTTTCGGTAATATGTCTTCCTTCTCCTGTCATTCTTGACTTAATTCCCTCTCTCTTTCACCCTGTGCCTCTTCCTCTTGGACCCACCTCTCCTCCAACTCCTTAAAAGCCCTGTCTATCTCCAATATTTGCCTTTCTATCTCCTCTGCCTTCTCCCTCAACTCCCTTGCCCTCTTCTCCTCGTTCTCTCTCTCCTCCTTCTCCTTCTTGCTCTCCTCCTGTCTCCTCTCCAACTCGCTTCCATCACCAAACCCAATTCCGCCTCCTTTACTCTCTCCTGGCACCTCCTTACTTCCTTCTCATATTCTTCTACGCTTCCTTTTCCTTCCCTTGCGTCTGATGTCTGTCTTGTCGAATGTGGTCTGTGGTATTTGTTGGGACACGCAAACGCCTTATGGCCATATCCCTGGCAACGGAAGCACTTAGGTCCATCCCACGTGGCCGGTCGTTTAGGTCTTGAGGTCGTGGCATCGTCTTCCTTTGGCGTGTCCCTGTGGTGTCCTACTGGTCTCCCTGTGGTTGGTTCTGTCTTGTCTCATCTTTGTCCTGCCTTCCCTCCTCCCTGCAGTGCACCTGCTGTCTCCTTCTCCTGTGCACCTGTGGTTTCTTTCTCCTGTGCACCTGCAGTCTCCTTCTCCTGTGCACCTGCAGTCTCCTTCTCCTGTGCACCTGCAGTCTCCTTCTCCTGTGCACCTGCTGTTTCCTTCTCCTGTGCACCTGCTGTTTCCTTCTCCTGTGCACCTGCTGTTTCCTTCTCCTGTGCACCTGCTGTTTCCTTCTCCTGTGCACCTGCTGTTTCCTTCTCCTGTGCACCTGCTGTTTCTTTCTCCTGTGCACCTGCAGTTTCCTTCTCCTGTGCACCTGCTGTTTCCTTCTCCTGTGCACCTGCAGTTTCCTTCTCCTGTGCACCTGCTGTTTCTTTCTCCTGTGCACCTGCAGTCTCCTTCTCCTGTACACCTGCTGTTTCCTTCTCCTGTGCACCTGCTGTTTCCTTCTCCTGTGCACCTGCTGTTTCCTTCTCCTGTGCACCTGCTGTTTCTTTCTCCTGTGCACCTGCAGTTTCCTTCTCCTGTGCACCTGCTGTTTCTTTCTCCTGTGCACCTGCAGTTCCTTCTCCTGTGCACCTGCTGTTTCTTTCTCCTGTGCACCTGCAGTCTCCTTCTCCTGTGCACCTGCTGTTTCCTTCTCCTGTGCACCTGCTGTTTCCTTCTCCTGTGCACCTGCTGTTTCTTTCTCCTGTGCACCTGCAGTTTCCTTCTCCTGTGCACCTGCAGTTTCCTTCTGCTGTTTCTTTCTCCTGTGCACCTGCAGTCTCCTTCTCCTGTGCACCTGCTGTTTCTTTCTCCTGTGTACCTGCGGTTTCTTTCTCCTGTGCACCTGCAGTTTCCTTCTCCTGTGCACCTGCGGTTTCTTTCTCCTGTGCACCTGCTGTCTCCTTCTCCTGTGCACCTGTGGTTTCTTTCTCCTGTGCACCTGCAGTCTCCTTCTCCTGTACACCTGCTGTGTGTAATTCAGGCTCCATTTCACTCGCTACAACTGGAGATTTGTAAGTCCATTTCACCAACTCTGGTCCCTCACAGAGCTTCAGCCGGTCAGCATGAACTACTTTATGGTTGAACAAATTAATCAGGATCGGTAGAGTAAACTCATTAACAAAAGTTCTTGATATCTGATCCAGAAATTGCACTTACTTTGTGTACGTTTCAGCAACACTGTTGCCTTTGTCAACACTTGATGATGAGCGATTCCTACTGGCAACCGATGCTAGATGTATCTCCAGCGTAGGTCTTGGTGTTGCCAGTTGATTTTCCATCTGGGGATTTTCTTAAACCCAGTTCTAGAAACTCATCAAAGAACTGGGTTCAAGAAAATCCCCAGATGGAAAATACTTTGGTAAAATATTTTGCCAAAAATATCAGTTGTTGAAAAGAAAAGCTCTATCTAGTAGTGTGTAGTCACACTGAGCAAGGCCCAATACTTGTGCTGAAAGCCAAGTTGGTCACTTATTGCTCACTGTTCAAAATGTGACATCTACACCAATTACAGTACCAATTACGACCCCGAAATGGTCTACTTTTTAGTCAACCTCAATTCCGAAACATTTAGTGATAGTTAAAAATGCGATCCCCAACCCTTTGGTTACCTTTGGACGAATTTGTTGAAGTCTCTGTGTCTGAAATTCCCTGAAACATCGAAAATGTCGTATTTCTCAGTCCCGGTGATGAACACTATATCCGCATCGCTGTTTAGCCAGCAGCCATTCATACATGAATATGGTCATTTTCACGGTAAAGGGTGTAACTTTGGATTTTTAACATTTTAATCCGTAGTGTTCTAATAAAGCCACAGAATTCCATGATTTTTGGCCACATAAGTCATCTAATAGCAGCTACCTTGGGTAGCATAATCAGCTGCGTTCAGTTTTAGCAGGCTTAAATGTACTTAATATTGCCATTTTGAAAAACTATAAAAAACAGTAACATTTTTGTAAAACCCTGTGTTTTCTTCAGTTAGTTCATGGATAATTTTTCTTATCCTGAAAGTACAGTCATATGTTCAGTAAACACTGCCACATTAGATTTAATTGTGAACAGCCCTGTATTTTTGAGAACCGGACTTGATATTTGTCGTTTCGGAGGCTTCATTTTCCGTTAACAATTGTTAACAAACTTTGTGGGTGTAGCTTTGGTTCATAATTCTTGGTTATTTCTTCACTTCTTCTTGATTCATAACAGTTGTTATCTTAACTTGAAATGGGTAACAAAAATTAGTCGATTTGCAAGCTTTTAAAATTTTTATAAAATCTTGACTTCAAAGAGCCGTTTTTCCGTTAACTTTTTGAAGCCTCGAAACAAACTGTTCAGCAAGCTTGTGCAAATATAAATAAAAGAGCTCATCAAATATATTTATCAAAATGTAGCAAAGTAGATCCTCAAGTCACATGTTTTTAAATCGTGGAGATATATATCACCGTTTGAAAATGGGACCCAATACAAACTTTCCGTTAACAATTGAAGCCTCCGAAACAAATGAAGCCTCCGAAACAACAATAAGATTAATTATCATCTATGCATATCTAAATTGGTGTGTTTCATACTGATATCTGCATTGTAATTATTACTTGATATGTGCAGAATGTCATAAATTAAAAAAAAATTTGACATTATGGTTAATCTTTGAAAAATATACTGATATCCAAAAAGCCTCTTTCGGAGGCTTCACATGCAAAAAACACCATACTTAACAAATGGGTGAAAAAATTAACATGTGATAAATCTACAATATCTGCCGCATAGAATCATTGATTCAATATACACAAGAAAATAACAGCTTAGATGATCCCAACACTGTTGTTTTCAAAAAACTACTTCTGCAATGTTTAACAATTGTTAACATGAAGCCTCAGAAACAAAAAAAATGACTTGCTGTGATAATTTAATTTTTGTCACAACTGAAATTCAATACTTAGAAGCAAAGCATGAAAATTGGTAATTGTGATATTTTTTACCTATTTTTTTATGTCAACTTGTAGTGATTAGCCAAATATTTTACTTTTATGATCACCTGTGTTGTTAACTGAAGCCTCCGAAACACAAATCGCTTGAATTGCCAATTCTAAAAAATAACTCCAATTTCTGTGAAACTTGGCTGGGAGGTTCCTTTCATCAAGTAGTATTTGTACATGAAGTTAGACATTCAAATTATTTTAGGAACCCAATTAAACTTAAAAAATATGTTTAAGGTTTGGAAATTTCCATTGTAAATGACACTTGATGTTAAAAATTTTCAAAACTGCAATTACAAACATAGCAAAACATGGTATAAAATTTAACTTATATCTGTTGACTTACTTTGAAATGGGATTTCACATGTATTCCAGCTTTCATGTCATAATTTTCTGAGGTTATGTAAAATACATTTTTTCTTAGATTTTAACCAAAATGTTATGGAAATGTCAAATTTTTATTAGAAATCAAAAGGTTTAAGCCTTGAAACATTATTTTACTGGAATTTAAGTTGCTTCTATGCATGATTTCAGTAAACAGAAACATATTTAAGTGGTTTGAAATTTTGACCCAAAAAATCAAAAGTTACACCCTTTACTGTGAAAATGACCATATGCATATCTCGGACCCCCTGTAAGGTCAAGCACGTTGTGTTAATTCCACCCAATCCGATCCACCAATTGTGACCACGTGGTCGGTTTCACGAATATTTAATGAGCAGCTTGATACTGACGTCATTACGCCATGCGTGATATGAATCTGAGGTGACCAGGAGCTACCATTTTGGTTAACTGAACTCGACTTGTGCGTTTCTTTTGGTTGACATAAAATCGAACAAAATTTTCAATAACGGGTAATAGTAGGATTTCAAATGAAGTTACATGTAGTTTTGAGGAATGACAAAGTTGTTTTTGGAAACTTAGATGTTTGTTTCAACTGATGATGTAGGATCGCAAAGGCAATTGAGGTGAGTGAATTCGTGAAGAGATTTCCTTGAGTGATAGTAGGATACGGGACTTAGGATAAAAATAGAACTTTGACCTGCTCTGACATCTGAATTACACGGGTTGTTTCGTATCTGCTTACCTGACAGCAATATTGCATATTGCTGTATGGAACCAGACATACCTAGAATATTTTCTCAATTTGAATTTTATCCTTTCTACCACCCAATATAAAAATCAACGTATAGATCCCTGTACTATAGCCAAAATAATAAATTCTCGATCATGAGAGGATGTACCTTCTGCGTCAGCATATTTTTCATAGAATAACACGATCGCGCGACCTGCATGACCGAACCTTGACCTTGCCTAGCAACGACAGTGCGATTGGTCAATTCTCAAAAGCTGTGTTTGCGCCGTAAGCGCCGGTATTTGCGTAGTACGCTCGACGCAAATAACTGTGCGTTCCCAAATTGGCTCTCATGATCGAGAATTTATTATTCTTCTTCTTCTTCCTTATAAGTGCCTCCCTCATATGTATGAGTATTGTCGCACTGCGTACAGACAAGCTGTACTTACTTTTTACTCTGGAACCTAGAGTAGATGAGTGTATTTTGAAGTACAGTCAACATGACCGGGATGATCCCCTGCTCTTTTCGAATAGCCTGTGGCGTTCTTTAGCGTGCACACTACATTGACGTGAGAAAATATGCATGTACACGGGACCGACAGCTTAAAGTGCCCTCCGAAGCACTAAGCAAGTAGAGTGAAGTGTCTTGCTCAAAGACACAAAGAGCCGGACCTGGGATTCGAACCCATGACCCTTGGGTTCACAGTCCTATGCCTTAACCGCTAGACCACGCTCTCCTCTTTGCTTTGGCTATAAGATAGGTATGTGAGCATTCCTTACCTGAGCATGCGCAATATTCAGCCTCTCTCAGCATAGGGAAATCGCGCACCGGCGCCATTTTGGAAATTCATTACCGGTAGTAAATTTTACGGCGATGTTTTTGAAAAAAAATTTTGGGGGGAATTAGATCGAGTTAAAAACAGTTCCAAAGCTTACAAGGTCAAGTCAAAAGGTTGAACTTGATCATAACCCGGAAGAGGTCAGATGATTCGCACGTGGTCGAGGCAAATTTTGGCGACTTTCTAGTGGGTTTGAAAGTGGCGATTTCGATCTAATTTTTTCGGAAATTACTCTCCAAATATCTAAATAATGGAGTTGAGCGGTAAGTTAAATGGAGCACGCGGTGAATAAAGGTAGTTTCTTGTACATAAAAATGTTTGGATTGATGAGATTGGATGGATGCCTTGCGCAAAAAGTGAGTGAACTGGGGACTTTGTGTAGTACGAATTCGGCAACTTTTGCCAGTGAGTGAACATGTTTAACCCGGCATGGTTTGCGTATACTAATTGAATGGGCTCATGCTGTGGATGCTGGGATAGATTCTCATTCTGTGCCGACTATGAGTCGGGGGAAGAAGCAAATTTAGACCTTTCCTATTCCTATCCCATCATGCATAGCGCTAGCAGATTTTTGCTATGATAGATGCATGAATGACTGTGGGCACATCGGGTATGATGGCCGGGGGGGGGGGGGGGGCACAGGCCGTTTTTGGCCATTTTCCTATTTGATTTTCTAAATGTTCAAATTGATGGGGGGCGTACTCTATGGACGCTACATCATATGGGGGGTACTTGAGCAGGAGTGACCCCATTCTGATGATCAAGTGAACTGGCCCTCGAGTTTCCGCAATGATCTTTGGAATAGGGAGCATCGCCAGCCAGTGCTCCAAAGGGTGCCTGCTCAAAGACAAAACTTACGCTGGGGGAAGGGGCTGGGGTTCATACTTGAGCAGGAGTGACCCCATTCTGATGATCAAGTGAAGTGAACTGGCCCTCGAGTTTCCGCAATGATCTTCGGAATAGGGAGCATCGCCAGCCAGTGCTCCAAAGGGTGCCTGCTCAAAGACAAAACTTAAGCTGGGGAAGGGGGCAGGGGGTTCATACTTGAGCAGGAGTGACCCCATTCTGATGATCAAGTGAACTGGCCCTCGAGTTTCCGCAATGATCTTCGGAATAGGGAGCATCGCCAGCCAGTGCTCCAAAGGGTGCCTGCTCAAAGACAAAACTTAAGCAGGGGGCAGGGGGTTCATACTTGAGCAGGAGTGACCCCTTCTGATGATCAAGTGAACTGGCCCTCGAGTTTCCACAATGATCTTCGGAATAGGGAGCATGTGCCAGCCATGCTCCAAAGGGTGCCTGCTCAAAAACATTTTCCTGGGGGAGGGGTGAATGCATCAGCTAGTGCTTATAATAATTAAACATTTTAAAGGGTGCCCCCTCAAACAAATTACCCCCCCCCCCTCTTGTATCAGTGAAAAGGTGTAGGGTGGGTAATATCAAAACCGTGAGTTTTTCAATGACAATAAAAAATAAATAAGACACTTCAACACAAATTTCATCTTTTTGAATAAGTTTTTCTTTATTTTTGCATTTACTGTTGGCCCTCACTGTGGTTTCCCAGGGACTGCCTTTTGAGGAGAGCAAGAGCAATCGCTCTCTACTGCTCTCCTTAAATCTGATATAGGAGAGTGATTTTTAGCTTTCCTTAGTTGACCATTCTCTCGTTACATTTTATTGTAAATGTTCTAAACAGCTCATGAAGGCTCTAGAAGAGCTATTTAATGCTCCCCTGCAAATTCCAAAAGACAGTCCCTGGTTTCCATCCTCTGTCAAAGCTGGAATCTGCATCAGAAAACAGAAATAAAACAAAATGTTACTCATACAAAAAGTCATGTTCATTTGTATATTAGGGGGCTATCATTTGCTGCGGGGCTCCCAAATTTACAAAAAGTCAGCATCAATAAAATTGCAACCCCCCCTATTTCGGCAACAAAATTTTATGACCCCCTCCCCCACCGATACACCTTACATGTACCCTCTGAAGAGGCTAACAAATTTTGAATAAGATAAACACACTATCTGTGGTCATCTTGCGACTCCCTACATTTGTGGTCATCAAAATTTTATGCCCCCCCCTATTTTTCTTTCCAAAAATTATGACCCCCCCTGTATATTTGGGAACTCCCCTTCCAAAGAAAATGATAGGCCCTTATGTTCACATCAATACAAATTCAATCAATCTAGGATTACATTTACAGTTCAGTACCGGTAAATAGCAAGTGCTTGTTTCTTAAAATTGTGTACTCACAATGCACAGTATAGGCCTATAAGCATTTTAATATGTGCATGCACAAAAAGTTTGTACAGGAAATTGGCTGAAAAATTGAGACATTCAAATTAGCATATCTCCGCAACCACATGTCGTATGACATTCATTTATGCCTCATCAGTTTTCTTTTATTTAGCTCTTTAATATGAGATTACTTTGATGAGAATCAAAAAAAGTTTAATTTTTTTTGTATTATACCTATATAAGAATAGGCGCTAGTAGTATTCCAATTTTCTATGCTTGACCTCGCTTGTTTGGCTCAAAATTAAAAGGGGTCATATCTGACAGTAAAAGCTAACATTTTATGAAAAATAAATACTAATCTATTTTTACAGAAATGTTATATATAATAATATGGCTTTAAGCTTACCTCTCGAGACTCGAATTTGTAAAAATGATGGATTGGAGATCGAGACTGAGTTTGAGCAATCACCAAGGAAGCTCTCAGCGGAAATGAGAAAAGGGGAAATACAATGACGACTTTCAATCTCGGTGACAAAGCAAAAGAAATCGGGCAGCTTGTCTTCCTGTTTCATCAGAGGTTTCATGTGCTTTTGTTTTGATCTGTCACAGGATTTTCCCAGGGATTAAAAACCAAAATCATGCACTGCGCCCTCTGACGTTTAATTTGAAATAAAGAAACTTTCCCAACTTTATACCAAGTTTAATCGTTAAATTATTTACTGAAATACACTTCACTTGTTAAATATTATCAAAATAATTAAAAACTATACTAAAAATAAATTATTTGAATTTTATAATTAAAGTACTGATTTTTTTATTATATAAATTATAACTTTAAAACTAGAAACAATCCAATGTGTTTCTCGCGATCCAGTTTTTCTACGGAAAGTAAAATAGGGCGAGAAAAGTACCAAAAAATCACATTTACGGTAAGAAATATGATCTTATCAATACGTAAAAGGTTAACGATAACTGCAATTAATAGTGTGCTAGAAGTGTTACGTGATTTGTTTTTTCTGCCTGCAAGTTATATTCCATAAACTATTGTGACAAAAGGAAAGTTGTCGAATTCGGCAGCTTTGCCTGTGCTCGCCTTCAGACAAAGCTGTCGAATTTGACAATGTAAGATATGATTATACCGCGGAATCATGGCATGTTGCCTATGGGGATCGACTCTAAGTCAGGTACCGCGTGCGATGTCATGATTCCATGAACCAGGTCCAGGCTAGTCACGATTATCGCACTTTCAGTTTCCCACGCGTTTGAACGGGAATTGGATTGCGTACTTTTTCGATGTCTAGTGAGCAAATTTTTCAATATTTTAAGAAAATGATGTCAAATTTTCTATTATGTATTGTTTGGTAATAATGTCTTTTGCCAATAGTATGTTTAAAGTTGTAATTTTGTGTTTTTGATCGCAAAGATCAGATATTTTCGTTCGATTCAATTCTGAACCCCCTTCGCAAGGGTGCCGATTTCGCAGAACTTTGACGATAATTTTGCCTTTTGGACACTAAAATGCTTTCGATCCTTAATTTTGTTTCAACCGAGTCTTAAATTAGCAAGCACAATACGGTTGGTACCACTTTTATATAGACCTTTTTCTGATGACGTCACCTAATCGATATTGGGGTCTGAGATGTAAACAAACAACACGTGCGTTTCTCACGTGTCCACGGTGTAAAAACACCAAATACTGCGTATTTTCTCCTGTTTTGTCATATATTTCACTTTAGCTTCCATAAAATAATTGTTTAAGCGGACTCTGTATACTATTTACCTTTGTTCCAGTTTGTTTTAATGCCATAAAATACAAAAGATACGGAAAAACGCGATGCTATTTAAAATTCAATCTTTGTTTTTGTTTACTTTTTACACCGTGGCGAACTAAAGCGTACTGCGAGCTGGCAATTCGCGCGGGGCGCCTAGCGTGGCGCAAAGTTGATCATGGCGCCGGCGCGGTATTTGCGTTTGGGTGTTGATGACTCGAATGCTGGACCCCAATATCGATTGATTGGTGACGTCTGAGAAAAAGGTCTATACATTGATGAAATTTTAAAGATTTTTTTCAAGTTTCTAACCGGCGCAAATCGTTAAGTGTGTATTTCCCATTGACATCCAAAATGGCGTAAGCCAGTCCTCAATATACATATACAAGGTACGGCGTATATAGGACTGGCAAGCGAGTCTAGTCCAGGCAGGCTTCCTGTTACTGTACGTCACTGACATTGCGTCCAGACGCGTATTTTACAAATTTGGACGCAAGTTCACATGGCTAATCAAGCATTTTGCGTCCATGTCACATGCATGTGGATGCAGACAAAACTTCGAAATTTAATCATTGATGATAAAAATAAGAAATTTTTATTCTTTTATATTTTTTAGATTTATAATAAAAGCCCCAACATTTTGACCCACCTGCTAAGAATTGAAGTAAATTCTGCAATATTTGTAAATGCAACATCAGGAAATCATGCACTTTTTGCATGCTTTCCGTCACGATCGCTGTTTGATGGGGAAGTCATGATTGATTTGTTTACAAGCAAGCATGCTGGACTGACGATGTGCCGCTATTAACGGGCGGTTCATGTTTATTTAATTATTTATCACAACCGGACAGTATTCTGTTTTTAATGTTTTAAGTGTATTTTCTCATAAATAATCTTTGTTTCCTTTAATGTTACTCGTGATGAATAAAAACAATTTTGAAGACAAAATCTAAATGATAACCTTTTTTTCGTATTATTTGTGGCACCGTGTGTTTTAGCTTTATACATGTAGCATCAACAACATGTTAATTTTGAAAAAGAAATGCGGAAGTAAAGTTTTGCTAAAGATTGACAGACTTTGCGCATGATTTTGCAGCTGTTTCTGACCACGTTTCGGACCAAAACTGACACAGAAATGAGAAAAATTATCATAGGGAATGGAGATGGAATATCACGGCGAAATTGCATTTTTTTTATATTTAACAATTAACATTTGATGAGATGTAGACCCGCGTACCCGGGGTACCTGTGTATCGTGATGGACGCACACAAATCTGAATGGACGCAAGTTTTTGCTACCTTGTCAACAGGCCTTATATTAAGTATACCTGGACCAGGAGCTAAAATGAGCTCCTGGTCCCAAAGATGGCTCCTGGTCCTATAGTTTGTAGTGTAAAATATTGGATACACCAGGAGCCAAAACTGTGTAACCATGGGGTAAAAAGAGCCTGGGTGCCTGGTTAATATAAGCCTTGCTTGTCAACAAAACCTTAACGGGAACCTTGCCATGAACGCAGATGAACGTACACAAAAGAAACTTTACTTTAGTTTACTTCAGTAACTTTGTGCGTAAGATGAGCGATTAAGCCGATTATGTCTCCAGGTCTGAATTTAATTCGAGAACCGGTAGTACGCAGAGGGCACAGGCATGGAAAAGTCCAATCTGTGTATTTATTAATCTAGCCCGAGGTACTCGCACCCCGCACCTCCGTCACTACGATTTCCACTGTCCTTCTCCCTTTCCAGGGTACACATAAAATGCCACTTTTTCTCATAAATACCACTTCTGAATACGAAGAATGTCTTTCTGATATCAAATAATTTTAATTTTTTGAAATTCACGATTAAACATAAAGTTTATGATAAATTATTACAATTTGATATTTTTCACATTTTTGATATATAACAGTCCTCGAAGTAAATTTTATAAATTGTGCAGTCAAGTTAGCTCAATCGTTAAGGCGTTCGACTATGGTGCGAGAGGTTGTGGGTTCGAACCCTGGCGGTGCCAATATGCTCTCGTGGAAAAAATGAGTTAGCTTGAAATTCCCCTGGACAAGGAACTTGCTGCTAATTGTCTCGTTGTAACCCGTACGAAACTCGGGGAGCTGATCCTGGTTGCGATGGCTAATTGTGGAATGTCTAGGGTATGCGCTCTTGTAGCAACAAAGTCCCTGATTTGTTGTAAATGGTTTATGGAATGATGTGGGGCCGTAGTGGTCAGCGACAACCTGTAAAGTGTGCTGAGGCTTGTGGATCAACGTCTAGGCATTGTGCCTGTGCGTAGCGCACTATAAATCACTGCGCTTTATAAAGCTAATGAATGATATCAGGGGTGTGATTTTTCCGGATTTCCGGATTTTTGGGATTAAAAAAAAATTCCGGATTTTCAAATTTTTTTTTTTTTTTTTGTCACTTTGGAGTGGCCCTGGATCAAGAGCTAAATGCTTAACAGAGATGTCACATTTCCGGAATTTTCAGTTTCCAGATATGAGAAAATCTCCAATTTTAAAATGAAAATTCCTTAGAACCCTGACTGGATGATTTATAGACACACTGTACTGTGCAAAAATGGTGATGCAATTTCTCATGTGTATGTGAATGATATGATACTGGAAGTATGTATTCACAGATAATAAATGTTTTTATACTATAAAGTGAAGTATTTTAACAGTTTCTCATTTTTGCATTTTACCCCATGAAATTGCATCTCCAGTGGTGCTCAAGTGTGTAAAACGCCTCTGGCTTCGGGGGGCTTCGCCCACCGGGGCGTTGCCCCTGGACCCCACCAGGGGCCCTTAAGCGGGCCCCTGGACCCCCGGCCGCAACAGGCGAGAGCTCCGCTTCGCAATTTCATTGCCTTGGGGTTTTTTTCTTAAAGCACCAATCACACCCCTGATGATATATTCTTAAAGTGCATGTAGCTGGGAGGAAAAGCCGACGATCAATTGAAAATTTTGACATTTCATATTGAAGATATGGATTTTTTCTCCAAAAAAGACCTAATTGGTTGGTGTTTGGGAGAAAAAATCAAAATATCTTTAATACAAAAGGTCAAAATTTTAAATTGATCGTCGGCTTTTCATCCCACCTACATACACTCTAAGTATAAAGTTTAATTTGACTACTGTTAAATATCAAAAATACATGTATCAATTTTTAATCATTTACCGTAAAATGTGTCTTACATTGCGAATTCCAAAAAAAATCTAAATTATTTGATATCAGAAGGACATTCTCCGTATTCAGAATGCAATTTGATATGTCTGATGTGCTCTAATGTCCCACAATAAATACTGTCCAAACGTTCATACCCCATCCCTTAATTTTGAGGATCATATGCATCAAATGTGTCAAAAGGTAGGGTTGAATAGCTCTTATAATGAATCTATAATGAATAGATTTTGAAGTGAACACAAGTTACAAATCTGCCCCATTTGGATACAAACTTTTAATTTTTTGGTGATTTTTATCCAATTTTTTTTAATCAACCACAAATGATTGCAGTGCTTCGCTGTAGATCAAGGGACTCGCCAAATCCAACGAAAAAGAATAATTACAAATTGTAAAAAAAACCATTGTGTTTTTGGCAGGAGATTTTGAAGAATCAAGGTGCATTTTTTGGCTTAAAAATTTATGTTTTTTGCCAGGCCCTAGTATAATAGTAATAACCTACTCCCAGTTATCCTTATCCCAGGTCAGGGGTCAGCCTCAGGACTCAGCCTCAGGTGGCCATGAGGCAGGTCATATATTGTTGAAATTTTTGAGTTTTGACAGTAATACTTTGAATTTTTAAGTTGTATTTTTGTAAAAAATGGTATTAATTTTTTATGTAAAACTGTTCCAAAATAAGGCTCAGATCATACCAGAGAGTTGTCCGAATAATCAGACCCAGAACAAAATATTAATTTCTGACATGATCGTGTTCTGGGTCTGAACTGTTTCCATTCGAAATCTTGATGCCAAATTGGACAAAAGAAGCACATGGTCCTACTTCACATTTTTTTAATCCCCTATTCGTGTTGCGTGAATCACTCTATTGTGGACCTTCCTTTTGATACTTGAGTATTTGGACAAGCGGAACAGTTTTGACAGGCCCTTTGTCTACCTCTCTGTTTGTAAACAAACGAGGAGGTCGAAATTGTCCTCCTCGGCGAATACGAAAGGCAGCGTAATAGTACGGCACTAACCAGAGAGCATCTAAACCCTGGACCCGGGCCATTAGGACTTTATGCATCGCGCTCATTATATTCACGCTACGTGCACATATTTCAGTAATTTCACAGAAAATGTCCAGCACATGTCATCAAGTTCCCAGAAACAGAAAATTTTCTGGAGGCCTGATTACATGCATTGTAAGCTTACCTCTTTCTCTCGAATTCAACAGTACAGTACAGTATAGTGCAGTGTAAAAATGATGGATTGGAGACTGAGTTATACGGAAATGTGAAAAGTGGAAATACAGTGACGACTTTCAATCTCGGTGACAAAGCAAAAGAAATCGGACAGCTTTTTGTCTTCCTGTTTCACCAGAGGTTTCATGTGCTTTTGGCAACAGGTGATTTTTATTGTAGTGTATTGTGACTGTTTACTCAGTGTTTAGCACGCAGGTACCTGTCATATGACACCCTTAGCGTAAACAAATTTATAACAAATTTGATGTTTTATTGGGGTGCAGACAACCTATTCTTTGCATTGCAAAAAAACTTATCCTGAAATAATGTAGACCGTAAACGTTTTTAGCCAAACTACCTAATTGATGGATTATTTGTGGTTTGACATTATACTTTGCAGCTGGTAAGATCATGGATCAACTGTAACACATCTGATTCATATTGGAACATCAGCAGAAATCTCATTGTTGAAGATGTATGCCCTGTATAAGCAGGTTCATCCTCCCACAGCTGTAGAGCACTGCGTCTATTGCAATTTCTTCTCACGTGATGAGCGCAGTCTAGTGGTTGCCAAGACATCAGAGTTATTAGTCTATCGGCTTATCAAAGATGCAGCTGCAAAGGTAGGGCTTCTAACAGGATACTAGTTGTCACAATTTAGTAGTTGTACATACCACCTGTATATTGCAAAGATATTCAAGGTTCATAATAATGTTACAATTGTCACTTTTCATTGGCGTAAAAATTCCAGGGCTATTTGTTTGAGGGAATCTATAAGCGGGACCTTGTTTAGGCTTACATGTTTTGCATAAACGAGTCATGTGCCAGGAGCTAATCACAAGTGGTGTATTGGGGGCATTGGCTGTCGTGTTGGGCAAATTTTGATCTCTTGATTTTGGGCTGATAAGGCAATTTGATATTGTAGTACAGTGGAAACTCATTATAACGAAGTTGTCAGGGACAGAGAAATTAGTTCTTTATATCCAAATTTCGTTATACCAGGGTTGTAAAAACAATAAATAACAAAAGAATTTTGTATCTTGGTTCTGGAAAAATACTTCTTAATAACAGGGTTTTTCTTGTATCCATTTTCGTTATAATGAGGTTTTACTGTATTGTAATATTTTATAATCACTTCAAAAACTTCAATGCACATTTTCTTACATACTGTTTTTCATATGTCCATTGGTACAATGTATATCAGATTTAATATTGTGTCTCCTAAATGGTAAACTGCTTTACCAATTTGTTTGTCTTTTGTATTTGCAGCCAGCTAAAAAGGGTGGAGACAAGCCTACAGGTATGTCATACAAATTATTGTTACTTGAATGTTGTAAATAAATATGTGAGAAAAAACAAAGTAAAAATTCCATAGATTTCATGTTGCGAAAACTGAGACGAATATAGAGGGATGTACATGTAGTGGGTGAAATAGGGGGGTTTGGTACCACTTGGGGTCACTGCACTGCTACCAGCGATAGCTGACATCATGGGGATACACAAACATGCATGATAGCAAATGAACCGAAGTAGCTTTGGGCAGGAAAAGGTCTTCAAACTTTACATAGTGTCAAAATTTCAAACTTGCTCAAATTTAGGCTTATTTACCTTAGACCTATTTTGCTGCATTACATTAGTAGTAATGAAAGATCCTACAAAGTGCAAACGTATGCCTCTTTCATCCAAATCGGAGCATTTTCATGTTTGTTTCATTGTTTGTTTTTGTTTGATTAAAAAATTTTGTCATTTTCATTCCTCAAAATCAATTTATCAACATTCAACTAATTTATTTTCTTAAATACCAATGTTTTCTATTTGATAATTTTCAAATTGTTGCTCAAATCAATGCTCACATGTTTATTATTTCGAATCAGCTTACTTAAATATTTTGTCAAAATTTTTCATGTACTTTTAGATGGAAAAATCAAGAAAGAGAAATTGGAGCAAGTGGGCAGCTTTCGTCTGTTTGGTAATGTGATGTCATTGCAGATAGCTCCTCTGTCTGGGACAGGCAGAGATGCATTGCTGATGAGTTTCCAAGAAGCTAAGGTATATATCTCAGTCTGTTTGTTTGTTTGTTTGTTTTGTCACTTGATTGCATTACATTGAATATCTCACACAATGATTGGTAGGTTAACCGTACATATGTATGTGTGCTACTGCCTTTCTTACAGAACCCCTGATTGGTTAATTACAATCATCAGAGGAACCATTCAAAATAGAGCTTGTAGATCTCCGAGCAATTTTAACCCTAACACCCAGGCCTATTTTGGCAAGGGGGAAGGAAAGAAGGAATGAAGAAACAAAGAAGTACAAGAGAAAACTTTTTTTCTCTGGTGCGGTTTTAAACCATGGACTCCTTGAGTGCTAGAGACGCGGTCTACCTTGGGCGGCCAAGCTTTCTGTGACATATGACTGTTTGCATGATGACGCAATTGCATCACATGGGACACCTGCGCTTGCAGATGCTTTGTGAATTGAGGTTTTTGATGTTGGGTTTGGTTAGGGTTAAGTTTCATACCCTTCAGAGCCATACTGACTATTCTTATCATACCTCTGATTGGCTCAATCAATCAACATAGTTCAATGTAGTGCCCATGGGATTATTAGGATGGCTATGACTATGGCTATGAGTGTGTGTGTTTGCAAATATGTGTACATCTGTAATGGGCTCCAAATGAGGACAGATTCTAACCAAGGACTGGAGATCCAACCAATGGCAGTCCATAATGTCATTTAGAAATACCTTAAAATTGCACTTGACCCCTACAAGTCACATTCAAAAGTACCATATATAGGACCACATTTGTAACATGGCAGGGGATGGTATTTCAGTTGGAAAAAAAAGTTGTCTAACCAAAAATGTGTATTAAAATGGCAGAAAATGTGGATAGAGTGTATCAATAAACTATGTTTATTTTGTGCTGTGTAAGGCTTCCCTGTTGTCCTTCATTTTATAGTATAATGTTGATCAATTTTTTGTTACAGATTTCCATTGTGGAGTATGATCCAGGAACTCATGATTTGAAGACATTATCCATGCACTATTTTGAACAGGAAGAATTAAAGGTATGTCACATGTTTTTGTTTGCATTTTGTGTTTGTTTATTTATTTGTCTCTACAGGCTGTGTTAAAATGATTGGTACCCATCAGTTTGCACTGATTATGAGTACCACATCAAAATGCAACATAGGAGCAACATTATTTGTAGATAAATGCTATAAAAGGTCATTAAACTATAAATCTGGGGTATTTCAAGATGATCCATTGTTGCATATTGAAGAAGTAGGTTTGTCAGTAACACCAAAAACTGATGGGTACCAATCATTTTGATACAGCCTGTACCAGGAATGGAACTGGGGACCTCTTGCACCAAAGTCTGTGAATAACATACCTCCTCCATATCTGGCTTCGAACAATTACATATATACCTTCCCGCACTGAACTGCGCTCGTCTGTAGATACTAACCGGTTTGTGGAACATACCATTCACTCCAGGAAACTTCAATCCGCTGCTGACAGGTCTTTTTACTTCACTGCTCCAAAGTTATGGAACAAACTTCCAGCAACTCTTCATTCTGCAACATCTTCTCATATATTTAAGAAGAATTTGAAAACATATCTGTTCCCATAACTTGTCTTTGCTATCATTCTTTGCTCTGTAGTGTATTATTTTTATTATGTATCATCACACCCCGCTGTGGTCTTCATGAATGCTACAAAAGCCTATGTGTATAGTCAAAGACCTGGTCCATGCTGCAGTTATAACAATGAACAATTGTGGGGAATGTACCATATTTGCTCCATTCAGCAGCAGTCATTGCACATAAGGTCAAGCTCTTGCGACTTAAACAAGAAATGTAAGAATAACCCAATATAATATTTGCCTGCTAGTAATAAGTGACTTTGGAGGCCCAAGAAAAGCACCTTGATTATATATAAAAAATGTGTAATTCCCTGCAAAAAACATTGATTATGTATGCATTTCTTAAATCTTTAAAAGATATGAAGTGATCAACCATTACCGATTCAAAAACTTGGCTCTATTTCCAGGGACTCTCCAAATATGCGAGAAACAATCAAAAATCGTTCCCCCCAAAAAAAGGTTTCCCAAATGTCAAAAATGTGATTTGTGTCACAATGATTCAATTGCATATTTTTAGCAGGCCAATGTTATTTTTATATGAACAGTTACAGCTATATAGGGTTCACTCTCAATTGGAAAACATATTAAGGATAATCTGGCAGGCCTTGTTTGGGAAATCTGTTGTTTTGCGTGTCTATCAATCATGAATCGTTTGAATTTTCACTTCTGCATAAAAATATTGACTTTGTTTGTTTTTCAGCTGTATACAGTGAACAACCACATCCCTGTTGTACAAGTGGACCCAGAAAATCGCTGCGCTGTGATGTTGGTATACGGTTCAAGATTAGTAGTATTGCCTTTCAAACGAGAAGTGTCTATAGATGAAAGCGATAGCCTATTTAGCAGGTAAATAGAACGTTTAATTTCATGGTCAATGCAGCCACCACAAAAATAACAAGTTGCAAATATATTCAAAATTGTTAAAAGCACGAAAAATTTTATCTCACAAAAATGTCCACTTCTTATGTAATGTGCTTGTAATAGTCCGGCTGCAAACTATTGTTTTCTGAATATTTATGACAAGAGGAGTGATTTGACATAGGTTTGGTCAAAATTGGGCCGATTTCTAATATTTTGACCCCTATATAAACCTTGACCTTGGATATCTCATATTGCCCAGTGTGACAATTTTACACCCCTTGGAATCTCATGTTACACCACCTGTAGAACAATAATCAACAAAGAAAAACACTTGAACTGGCAAAACCAAAGCGTCCCAAAACTGCTGCCTTCCCACAATGCTTTAGCACTTTGTAATGCTGATGTCGCTTATTGGGAACCCAAGTAAACGAGAGGTGATATGAGGGAGGGAGAGATACAGGGACAGTTTGGGAAGACAATTACAACATACATGTTTTTGTTTATTTCTTTTCCCCTTTACTATAAATGTCAGTATTTTGCAAGTAACGTTCATTTACTATTATATAGTTCTATTCGTATAAATGGAATTGTTTTAGTCAGTGCTGTACGGTGCGACCATTTTAGGCGCATTGGCGACTAGATTTTTGCTGATGGCGACTAAATATTCAATCCCTGGCGCCAATGGCGACCAACTGCTGAAGCTTTGAATCGCCAAAAACAAAACATGTATGTAATGTAGCATTCAAGAGTACGAATGTATGCTATGAATATGCATTTATCATCATGTCTCAATGGGGACTTCCTGGAAAACATATAGGCCTACACTGTACATGCTGCGTATGAAGTATGTAGCGTTCAATGGGAATATGTAGATCAAAGTACAGCAGCTATGAACATTCAACACACGTGGCTGTTCAGTTTACGTTGGCACCTCAGATTTTTTACCTGGGAGCAAAATTTGGGCGCCTAAATTTATAAAGTTAGGAGCCATTGGCTCCTCAATCAGTTTTTGCACCGTACAGCACTGGTTTTAGTATCAAGGTCTCAATTGTTTTTCTTGCTTTTTGTCTATTGTGTTTTGTAATTTGTACTGATGGTAGTAAGCTAATCTAGTATCATGTTCATATTTTGATCCAGCTCCAGGTCAGCCCTGATGCCCAGTTATATGATCAATTTGACAGAGATGGACGAAAAAATCATGAATGTGATCGACTTCAAATTCCTTCATGGTTATTATGAGCCTACACTGTTGATTCTCTATGAACCACTACGAACATGGCCTGGGTAAGAATACATACACCAAATGTACATATGCATGAAAATGTTGGGAATTTTGCAAGTCACAAAAATATGCATTTATTTTCATGCTTACAAATATTTCTTTTGCTAATAGGCCTTAAAGAAAATGTATCAATTTCACAAAAAATACATGCTGGGAAAATGATAGTTCACTTCAAATAGTGAACATTTTATGCTGCAAAAAAATTGTGCTCTACAGTACATACTAAAGAGGTTATATTAGTAGTAAATATGCTGTATTGGGATTGTGTGAGGTTCATAACTACAAGCAGGCTCCTGTGAATAATGTCTTTTTCTTCTTTTTTGCTTTAAATAGGCGTATAGCAGTGCGGCATGACACCTGTGCAATTGTAGCATTGTCACTGAATATGGCCCAGAAAGTACACCCAATTATCTGGTCACAAAGTAATCTGCCGTATGACTGTACTCAAGTTATGCCTGTACCCAAACCTATTGGTGAGTACTAATGACTGGAATGACTCATCTGGTCACAAAGTAATCTGCCGTATGACTGTACTCAAGTTATGCCTGTTCCCAAACCTATTGGTGAGTACTAATGACTGGAATGATGCATCTGGTCACAAAGTAATCTGCCGTATGACTGTACTCAAGTTATGCCTGTTCCCAAACCTATTGGTGAGTACTAATGACTGGAATGATGCATCTGGTCACAAAGTAATCTGCCGTATGACTGTACTCAAGTTATGCATGTTCCCAAACCTATTGGTGAGTACTAATGACTGGAATGATGCATCTGGTCACAAAGTAATCTGCCGTATGACTGTACTCAAGTTATGCATGTTCCCAAACCTATTGGTGAGTACTAATGACTGGAATGATGCATCTGGTCACAAAGTAATCTGCCATATGATTGTACTGTCAGGAATGAACAGGAATCAGGCCGCAACTTTTTGTGATTCAACATTTTGATTTTTTGTAACAACCTGATAGGATTACGCATATGTGACACGATCAAGGGTAGATAAGTGACCTGCCACAATGAAATGAGGATAAAGTCGCAAGTTGGTAGTTTCGAGAAGTCAGAAGTATTGTCACAAACCCCTCACTGAAATATCCTGCGCCTCCTCGAGCCACTTCCGGTCCTGCCGGGACTCGAACCCACAACCCTGGGTTTAAGAGGTGAGCGCGCTAGCATATAGACCAAAAGAGGACTTCCCCGTCAGGTCTATAACACTAGCGCACTTATACCTCTGTGACATGCTCCCCCTCCTCATAAGGCACGTCCTTGCGCCTTACTTCCTCTGTTTAAACTGGTCGTCCTTGATACAAGGCATACTCGGCCAGACTGGTCGTCCTTGCTACAAGGAATACTCGCCTAACCCTTTCCGATGGGTGGATCCCCCCTGGTGTTAACACCAGGGACCACCGCTGCCACCATTTATGTCACAAACCCCTCACTGAAATATCCTGCGCCTCCTCGAGCCACTTCCGGTCCTGCAGGGATTCGAACCCACGACCCTGGGTTTAAGAGGCGAGAGACCAAAAGAGAACTTCCCCGTCAGGTCTATAACACTAACACACTTATACCTCCGTGACAGTATGTCTGTTTATCCTTTGTGAATAGGCCATTCACAAAGGAAACAAAGACCACCTACACAGTAGCCAGGGCATTTCTAAACTACCAACTTGTGACTTTACATTCATTTCATGGTGGCAGGTCACATATGTGATGTATGATACTTGTAGAATAGACCTAATGTAACCCTTTGTATTTTAGGTGGTGTTCTTATCATGGCTGTCAACTCACTCCTATATCTTAACCAGAGTGTACCTCCATTTGGTGTCTCACTCAATTCAATTACAGACAGAAGTACATCGTTTCCAATGAGTAAGTATCGCTGCCATTAATTATGAACTTTTGCTTAATTAAAACTTTGAAAGTTGGGCTTTACATGTAGATGAAAATTATGATGATAACACTGAACTTGGAGTGAACTTGAAGAATTACAAAATGACACTGTGATATTTGTTGATCAACATGATATTTATTATAAAAAGTCCCAGTGTAGCATGTAATGGAAATGCAAAATGGTGGAGGTGGTCACCAAGGATGCTGATGTGTTGGGAGACTAGAGCTAGACCAAAGCACATGTGACATGGCATGGGGTTTTATACCAGGTCAAACTCCAAGGGGAACATAATGCTAATACAGGCAAGACAGGAAATTTGAAAGGTCATATTGCATAATCAGTTGCTGGGCCGCAAATATAGAATCAAACATATCATAATCATGATTTTCAATAGTCGGTTGAGGTTTTAATTATGATGTTGTTAAACTGAAATGAAAACAAGCAATACAAGTGTATAGTTTATTTGTAACAATGAGTGCATACCGTAAAACCCCGTCTACAAGCATATATAGTGTTTTTTTTATAAAAGCTTAATTAATTCGAAGCAAGCGTTAATATACATGTACCAATACAATTGATCGGTCTTAAAATAATACTTGTTTGTATATGCTTGGATCCGTAATTTATTTGCTCAAACTCCATAATGGCGACTGGATTAATGTAGCTTTCATCAGAAGCACACTATATGCTTGTAGACGGGGTTTTACGGAATGTGTGTAACACTTGCTATTACTTCAAACCCAATATGGATTAAGTGACATTATGGGAATAAGGTCTATAAGCATTGCTGTAGTATAGAATAATCCCATAAAAATTAACAAGGACAGCTTTAGCATACTAGTAACAATATATTTGTTATCTCACACTTGCTGTGATGCTCTTGATTTTACAGAGGTGCAAGAAGGGGTGAAATTGAGTCTGGATTGCTCTCATGCGATCTTCATCTCGTATGACAGATTAGTGGTATCACTCAAAGGAGGAGAAATGTAAGTTGTAATTCCACACCACCAACTTGAGTTGGCCAGAATAATTCCTTGAAATCCTCCTAGCCTACTGTCTATATGATAATCTGCCAATATAGAGGAATTGAAATGGTGGCTTGCCAGATGCATAAATTTTGTTGAGGAACACAAATACAGGTTTTTGTGCAAACTGAGTTCATAGAGTTTTGATCATAGTTTCTTCAGAGAAAACCATTGGGACATTCAGACAGCGCTAGGGCCTGGCTTGTAGATGAAAACATATAGAATTGTTTCATGCTGTTAGAGGTAACAATTAACACCAATTGATGGTGTGTTGTAAATCAGTATTTTGCTTCTTTCAACAGCTCTGTGAGCAAAACTTAATAGATTGAAAATGCCATCACAGCTTCTTCAAGTGAAATTAAAAAGTTTTGAAAAATTCCATTTTAAAACTATAAAATAGTATCTCCATTAAAATATAATATTCTAAAACAGAGCTAGTGGAAACCTGGGCCAATTCTTGTTACAATATCCTAACTTATATCAAAAATGGGCCGTATCAACACCTCTGTACTGGACAGCTGCTTTGCCTGAGGCTATGACCATGACCACCTCGAGATGCGGTTAGTTACACTGGCTATGGAGGTAGCAGATGCTATTAAATCCATGTAAATCTGTGACACCTGAGTAGCTGTCTTAAGCCTAAGTATTCCAATATATGGAATGGCCTTGGTTACAGATAATACAGTATAGTTCAACACACACAGAACATGGAGAGTGATGCATATCTATACACATCTTCCAAGATATAAGAGACTTTGGCCCCTCATGTATTACAATGAATTACTCCCCATTCCAGAAAAATACAGAACTACTTTTTTTGGATTCAAAAAATATTATCCTGTTTTGCCAAATGAAACATAGCTAAATCCTAATCCTTTAGTTAGTCCTAACTGTCAATAAAAGTCAAATTTTAATAGTTTTGCAATTTGAGGGAAAATGGTCCAAAAACAGGCAAAATTGCATGTTTTCTTACAATTGTAGTCACAAAATTGTAAGACTTGGCACAAGTCTAAGCATTCAAAATCTTGACTATAGGCTATGAGTTAGCTCATAAATTTAATATTATATGTTATTTTTGTTAATTGGTTATGAAAAAGATTGGAAAATGTGTTTTCCAAAAATTAGAAAGCATAACTTGAAATCAGTCTTTGTTTAAGTCTTTGGGCCTGATTGTCACAGAATACGAAAAAGGTCGAAAAACACCCTAAAATTGCATGTTTTTGGCTCTTATTTCCAAAAATTGACCAAATATTAAACTTTGACTTTTATTGTCAGTTAGGACTACCTAAAGGATTAGGAATAAGCTATGTTTAATTTGGCAAAACCGGATAATATTTCTTTAATAAAAAAAACCAGTTCTGTATTTTTCTGGAATGGGGAGTACTGTCTTGTATAAAGTGTAAAATCTAAGTCTAATCTGAACAAATACTCAATGAAATCTGATTTGGAAAAAGAAAAAAATGGCATACAATGAATACAGCTGAGTTATTTTGTGTAACCTAGCCTTATGTATTGATCATTTTCAGCTATGTGTTGACGTTATTAGTGGATGGTATGCGTAGCGTGAGAGGCTTTCACTTTGACAAAGCAGCTGCCAGTGTTCTAACTACATGTGTAAGTATTGAATGACACTACTAGACAGCTATACTGTGTTTAAAGGAAGATAGTTCAATTGATTGTATTCCAATCTAATTTGAGTCTGGATTGCTCTCATGCGATCTTCATTACGACAGATTAGTGGTATCACTCAAAATTTAAAAACTGTGATATTAGTACCAGTAGATCCTTTATAAGATATATGTCGTATTCAACCCTCCCCTAATATTTGACTTCCGATACACTTACTTAAATTCACAATTTTGACTATCACTTCATCATTTATAAATATCCCCCATCCAAATGACTGACTTGAGAGTATGGTACACATATTTTCAACATTTGCTTTGTATATTAAGGTTTTACCGTCGTCACCCGATTTGACTTGACTATTGCGCCTCTTTTCAACGCGTGCGTACTCCGCGTCGTGCTCGGCGTTGCGTTGCAGACATCGCAGAGAACGATGCGTGTTGTGCGTGTCAATGCTATTTTTACGCACCGGCGATAACTGCTGAGCGCAAAAAAAAGTGGCCGCTTCTAATATATTAACAGAGAAGATGATATTAAATACAACATGTACAAACCAAATGCCAGCGTGCTTCCACTGATAACGGACCTGGACCCCATCCCCAAAGTAGGCCCACGACAGTAGGGTCCAATAGATGGTATGAAGTTATAGACTACCCACACAGAATCAGGGTATTTTTTTTAACATTAGGCCTAAACAAGTGTTGGTTAAATTGGTTAATTCGTTTTAATAATATTTTGGCCTAAATGTTGGGTAAGCACTCTATTATAGGCCTATTAAAGGTTACGTTTGTAGAACGTTTCATAATGAAACACACCACAACAAAATTATAAACATGTTGTGAAAATGTTATTATAGACATATATTATTTTGGCAACATTGTCCCAAATTAGAATATGTTTTGCAGCAAGTGTTCAATGTTTTTGATTGTTATTTTTAAAATGTTTTAAAAGTTTAAATGTTTTAAGCATTTTGTGTTATTGGGTAAAGACCTACTACGTGCACTGAATTCATAATGCATGCGATATAGACAACACCATCAAAACTATTCCGTTAAAAGGGTCATACATTAAATCATGATATCATAATTGGCCAAACGTTTTTTCTACACCAAAAAAGTTTTCCTCTCGGTATGGCACTAAGCATGCTAAGTAGGCCTATGCCTATAATAATTGTAGGCCTATTATAGTCAAACACTTCCACCATGGTGTCAAACGCCGCTTTAACATGTTTAATAAAATAATCCTCTTTTTGGTCATTCGAGTCAGGTGAACATAAAGCTGAAAATTCCTCACTTTGTGTAACTTAATAACTCTTTGGCCCAAAATCTTTGCAGAATGGCAGCCTTTCTTACACCTATTTGTGACCAAAATACACCAAATTAGAATTAGGCTAAGAATTTTAAGGCTTGATTTATAAGTCTTTTATAGTCGACATCATCATCATTGTTCCTATTTAATATGGACACTTCTTAGCCTAAGAAGTATCTTAGGTAACTTTTTTTTACAGTGAAAACTTTCCTGCGTAAACAGACAATTCCATTTTTGTGGCCATATGTGTAAACGAACGCTGATCCGCATCAGATCGCGCTTGTATACCAACGCGTTGGTACGCATTCAAAATATCCATGTACGCAATTAACTACGCATGGTGTCGCAGAAAAATGCTTTTTGACCTATTTTGGTCAATTTACGCGAAAACAAGGTCCGTACCCCCAATTTTTTTTTTTGCGCGATTTTACAGAGCTTTTTCTTTTTAATAACATATATAAAATTTTTAATTTTTTGTCTCGACGATTTTTTATACAACGCAAAAGGTGGTATATTTTGGGCAAATTGCTGATTTTGCCATTGAAGTGTACAGAGATTTTTGGAAATGTACACCTCTTTTAAAACGGCTGTAGCGCAAAAGTGAGGTCCGGCACCCCCTGTTTTTTTTCCTGATTTATTATCTACACATATTAATGTACAAAATATGTCAATTTAAAAAAATTTGGTCGATAGGTTTAGTTACGACGGTAAAACCTTAAAGGTATGTTGTGCACAAATGAGATAATTAGGTTGACCTTTTGCATACTGATTGTGTTTCCAATGTGCTATACCATACAGCCATGGTCAGGTCATGCGTGTAGTTAACAGCAGATGCACAGTTTTAAACAACTTTAATAAATGTTTAAATCTTTGTCACTCAGATATCTCTTTTTTAACCTGTGTGAAGTCCAAATTTCTCTCTGTACTTGTTGCACTTCAAGATAAAACTGGCATTAAACAGCCATTGTAACTTGATGCACATATGTAACATAAATTCAGTATTTGATCCATCAAAAGGTTGACATGTGGTTCAATTTAGAATTTGATTTGTTGACATAATTTCATGTAAAAGAAGCACTGCAAGGGATACTTTAACAGGCGAGAAGTAGCCAGAAGAACAGGGGGCTAATTTGAGGTGTGCTGATTACATTGAATGCAAATGGAACTATTCTAGCTAATTGCATATGGATTTATTGTATGTTCCTTTGTACACCTTACAGCTTTGTCTGATGGAAGAAGGATTCCTGTTTCTAGGGTCACGTCTTGGCAACTCATTACTACTAAAGTACACAGAGAAAATGAATGACAAATTATCAGGTAAAGTATCCGTCATCATGGTGTTGAAAATACTCTCACTGTGAGGTAATATTGACTCTTCCTTGATCAGGTAGAGTCAATTTTGTTTTTACAAAATATGTATTTTTGGTTTTTATGTATCTGCTCCCAAAAGTAAACCGAGTGTACACACACAACTTTTACTTAGTGAGTGCTGTGCTTACTGTTTAATTTGCTCATTTCGGATGGATTTCCCAAACCATGACAGCTCTCCATATCCTCCTGTCCTGCATCACAGTTCCCAAGTCAGATGCTTCAAGTCCATTGTTCTACTTGAGCACATTTCTATTGGGTAAATCAAATTTGAATTGAATTGAATCTACATATGTATGTAAGGGACAGTCTTCCAAGGTTTCTTGCTCCAATTGATCAATTTGGCAACAGGTTTGTGAAAAAATATTTTGTGCACTTAAGCTTTTGTATGCCTATAGTGCAAAACTGCAGAATTTTGCCTGAAGGCCAATCTTGTTCACTACACTCTTGTTCACTATAGAGGCCTTGCATGTGACGTATCATCCCGTAAATATGGCGGACTACTCAAATGCATTCAACAAAAGCATGATTGCAATCTACCGTGACAGTTCACTCACACACATAACCCTGCACTACCATGACTAAGATCAAATAGGTTGATGACAACATTTGATTGAATGGACTGCACTCCGCCATAACTACGGTGAAGGACATCGGCTCAAATCCTTTGTTTGGAGCCAATCGATAATTTCATGCAGGGCCTCTATACTCAACAAGTATGGACAGTGGATTACAATGGATTATAGTGGATTACATCACCAGCTACCATCATCCCTATTGATAACTACACAGCTTAAATGGACTATTGGATCAATGATAGTTTCACCACAATAGTGCTGCAAAATGGTATCATTGATTCTATCTGCTTGCCTCATTTGGTTGTTGGGCCTAGGCCCATGCATGAGTGACCAGGATGGTTATATTTGTTCTATTGAATCCTCATCAACACCTTGCAATGGGAGATATGGACTTGTGCATTGCCGATACCTTGCACGTAGGATCCCCTTGTACAGTAACTCATCATCAACGTTTCAAGCCGAACTGCTTCGCTCAGGCGATATTAACCCTAACCCTGGCCCAACAAATGAAATCTCAGTAAATCCTAGCAAACATAGAGACACTGCTCCCCATATGATCCCAGTAAGATATGTTATACCAATGAGCAACTACTGGACATGAACCATCAGAACCTTTCCTTCCTGTTTCTGTTTGGAATACCATAAAGACTCTGAACATAAATCTGAAACCATCTACCCATCGTGGATGTAGAGCCGGCGTGAAGAAACAACGTGGACGATTGCAGATAGCCAAACAACATCATCTTGGGTTCTTTAATGGGACTGAAGTAATACAACCTATACCTGTCATCTTCCGCCTAGGAGGAACAATTCTAAACTATCACTGCAGATTAACTCTAAACCTAACTTTAATAACTTGCGTACAATTAAGTGTGTCTCAAATTTCAATGAAACTACTCTTGATATATGTTTGTGGAACGCCTGGTCTGTCAGGAACAAGACGGCTCTTCTATGTGATTACACAACTGAAAATGACATTGACGTCTTTTTTCTGACAGAGACATGGCTGTATGACTACGAAAATGTCATTATTGGGGAATTCAAACCCCAGGTTATCTGTTCCTAAACCACCCTCGACACGATGGAAGAAGTGGTACACGAGGAGGTGGTATTGGTGTTTTATATAAAACCGAATTGAATTTGATGTCAATTAGTAGTGGTATTGTAACAACGACATTTGAGCATATTGTAGTAACTGATCAATCTAGATCAATTCTTTTCATTGTCATATACAGGCCCCCACCATCAAAAGTTAACAAACTCAAACTAAGTGACTATCTTGTTGAAATCGACAACTTTATAGGGAAACAGTTTCAGTTACCAGGTAAACATATTTACCTGGGGATTTCAATATTCATATGAATGAGCCCACAAAATCTCATGTTGCCAAATTTATTAACATTCTCTCCTGCAATAACTTACAAAACTATGTGACTGGTCCTACTCATAAATCTGGAAACCAGTTAGACTTAGTCATTGGTAATGTTGATGATAATCTTGTGATGAATTGCAAAACCCATCAAAATCTAATGTCTGATGATCACTATTCTGTGTTTTTCAAACTAAATCGTAAAAAACCAGATATGCCTAGAACATATACTAGTTGCCGTGATTTTAGGACTGTTGACATTGATCAACTCATGATGGACTTGACAACTGAGTTAGCTCCTTTAATGAGCATCATGAATGTTGATGAGCAAGTGCAATTCTATGATGCCACTGTTTGTGATGTTCTTGATAGGTATTGCCCTATACAATCTCAAGAACAGAACTATTCGCCCAAGAGTGCCTTGGTATAATGATGATATTCATCTTGCTAGAAGGGTTAAGCGTAGACTTGAACGCCGCTGGCGTAAGAGCAAACTGGATACTGACCGCCGAAGCATATGTTGTTCAGTTGGGTGTGCTTTCTGAACTTATCCACAGTGCCAAGGCATCTTATTTTACTGATAAGTTATCTAGCGGCAATGTTAAAGATACTTTCAAAACCATTAATACTCTTCTTAATACAACCCGCAACAATCTTCCTGTTGGTGAATCTGGTAAACCACTGGGTGACAAGTTTGCTCTTTCATTCAAAGGTAAAATTGTGAATATAAGAAATGAACTTGATGCAACATCTGGAATTGGTGACTTGACTGCTTTCGGGTTTCATGATGTTCCTGTAAATTGTGAGTTATCTTCATTTGCTTCGCTGATCATGATGAAATCTCTGAAATTATTGTTCGTGCACCAAATAAGACTTGTTCTCTGGACTCCATGCCTACATGGCTTCTTAAGACCTATGTCCATGATATGGTTCAGTTTGTCTCACATATTGTGAATACTTTCATCAGTACTGGTGTTTTCCCAGACTCCTTACGTCGGGCCATAGTTACTCCGATCCTTAAGAAATCAAATTTGGATCAAAATAACTTGAGTAACTATAGGCCTGTCTCCAATATCCCCTTCCTATCCAAAGTCATTGAAAAGGTTGTTTCTCGTCATCTTGATTCATATATCATGGAAAATTCCCTGGAACAACCTTTTCAGTCAGCTTATAGAGGCAACCATAGCACTGAAACTGCCATTCTACGTGTCAAAAATGACATTATGCATGAGATTGACAATAACAGGGCTGTCTATCTTGTCTTGTTGGATTTGTCGGCGGCGTTCGACACGATTGACCATGATTTATTAACATCTCGCCTTGCTACATCTTACGGGCTGCGTGGTCTCGTGTTGAACTGGTTTGATAGCTACCTCAAGAACCGCACAAATCGTGTCAGTATCTCTGGCACCCTTTCGGATGAGCAATCTGTGGATTTTGGGGTTCCTCAGGGCTCAGTTGTGGGTCCTCTCATATTTACTTTTTACACTAAACCTGTCGCTGATATCATAACTCATCATCATCTGAGATACCATGTATATGCAGATGATACACAGCTTTATACTGCCTTTGATCCTTCTGTTCCTGGAAGTTCTGATCTAGCTTTATCCAGATTGTCTGCATGTATCTCAGATATCAAGAAGTGGATGACAATCAATAAACTCAAGTTGAATGATCAAAAAACAGAATTCTTTGCTGCTGCATCCCCTCGTGCCATTAACTCCATTTCCAATGTTACGCTTCATTTGAGCAGCTCAGTCATCATCGAGCCCTCCAATTCCATCCGAATCTGGGAATCATATTTGATCCCACCATGTCTATGCGTGACCACATTACCACCCTCACAAAGTCTGTCAATTTCCATCTTCGTAATCTTTACCGCATCCAGAATTCATTGACCAGGATACCTGTCACCATGCTGTTCGCTCTCTCATACTGTCCCGACTTGATTATGGCAATGCAATCCTCTATGGTATCACTCAAGGTGAAAGAAATAGACTGCAGAAGCTGCAAAATCGTGCTGTGCGTTTGATTTTCTCTGTCCCTCGCTCAACTGGTACCTCCGACCTTCTCATTCAATTGCATTGGCTTCCAATCCAGGACCGAATTCTTTTTAAACTCCTGCTTTATGTTTTCAAGTGCTCTCAGGGCCGTGCCCCCAATTATCTTTGTGAGCTTCTTTCAGCCTATGCTCCCGGAAGAGAATTGAGATCTTCTTCCGATAAGACCCTGCTTAGTCAGCCTAGGGCACATAGAGGATCTGGTTTAAATACCTTCTCTGTCTCTGGCCCGAGGGAATGGAACAAACTCCCTAAAGCCATCAGGGAGTCTCCATCAATTCCAGTTTTCAGGAAGAAACTGAAAACTCACCTTTTCAGTTAGCTTCTTTCTTGTTCCACTGTGTTTCTTTTTTCCCCATCCTTTCTCTCCTTGTTCAGCGCCTTGATAAATTTTAAAGGCGCTATATAAATACCTTTATGTATGTATGTATGTACGTATGTATGTTTGGTGAGTGTGGTACATTGCACATATGTAGGCAATATGCATGTTGTGTTTGTATTGCACCTAAGCTGTTCAGTATTAACTCGTTTTTATTTTTATGTATTTAATTGTGAAATCTTACCTGTTTTCTTTAGATGGAACTAATACAGCAAGTAAACCAATTGGAGAGGTAAGAGTTGTAGATATTTACCTGACACACAACTAACTTTGGACTAAAATGGTGGATTTTTTTTAAATAGTTTTTATTCTATGAGTAAGACTAACCCTACACCAGCAACTGAGTAAGACTGACCCTAGCAACTGAGGTCAGTGGCTGTAATGCATTCTTATGTTGTTTTAGATCTAGAAACACTGTGTAGGAACTATAGACGTCCATGATTTGCTGTCCATCCACTGTTACACAGATTTCTCATGTTTGTCATTTGCCAGTATTTACAAACAAGCCCCTACATTTAAATAATTGTCCAAGGTTTTGTCATTATGGAGCAAAATTATGACCACATACCATAAAAACAGTACTAACTCTACAGGGTAGACCCCCAGACATATTAACTTGTTTGGGGCAATCTATTTACGTCAATTTTATGAAGCCCTGTGGTACATTTTCCCCTTATGGAGCATAGTTTTGTGTCTTCACAAGGGAGTTACCTCCATAAAGGTTGTTCTTAAATCTAAAAATTGGTTCCACATGGCATTAGCAACAGGACCGTGATAACTAAATCTATTTGGTTGCATGCAGTGGAAATATGATGAAGGGGAATGAGTCACAAATGAGTTTTACATATGTTTCTATAGAGGACATTTACAGCTTTCAGAAATTGAAACCCCCATGTTGATACGACTTTTATTTGTGAAGTTTATCAATTTATCAATCGCTGAAAACAATATAAAACAAAAGAATTTTAACACTTTCTTTGCCAATATCTCAAAATCAATATTAGCGACATCCGACTTATTTCCCTTGATCGTGTCACATATGTTGTTGTTGTTTATCTTGATCACAAGTGGCGATTGTTATTTTTGCTTTTGTTCTTTTCATTATATCAGGAATGGCCAGCATCCAAGAGGAGAAGAGGAGAGGATGCGAGTGATTGGATGGGTGAGTAAGCCCTCAACACAAATGTTATCAACTTGAGATGCTCATAAAATATATGCCACAATATGTCAAGAAAACGATCAAGTTATTGATTTAAACTTGACAGGTAATTGCTTTAAAAAGAGTACTTAAAATTGGAAGAAAACAGTCATTTTGTAAAACTTACAAAACACAATAACTGATTCATGCCACTTTCCTCACAACAGCCTCAGATGTAACTCTTGTGGAGGACCCTGATGAACTGGAAGTTTATGGGAAAGAAGAAAAGAAATCAGGAACACAGCTCACATCCTACTCATTTGAGGTATAGTCATAACATTCTATTCTGTTATGTATAGCTGCAGACATGCAAATAATTATCACAAAAGGTGTACCCATACAGATACAAGTATGAGAGCGACAGACAGACAAACAGAGAGAGAGAGAGAGTGACCAATAGACTGGCACCCAATGTATTGCCAGTGCTGACCATGCATGCACTTTTCTACTTATGAACTAATAAGCACTGGACACATAGTATTTTCAAAAAGGAATTTTGCATTTTAGTTAGTTGTAACAAACAAATATATTTTAACCTTTTCCACTTGAATCTCTATATATCTTCAATCACTTATCTGATGTTGCAATATTCCTTTGTAGGTTTGTGATTCGCTGCTAAACATTGGTCCATGTTCTAACATGGTAATGGGAGAACCAGCGTTTCTATCAGAAGAGGTGAGCAGAGTTTTTAAGTAAACACAATCAAGTAAAATGGGAGGTCGTAAAACTGTTAACAACTTTTTTAAATTATTACCTGGCAAAATCCATGCAAAATACTAATCCCCCAATTGTCAGTTCTTAATATTTCTCAAGTACTGTCAGAGATGTAACTTTTCAGGAAATTTCCTGATTTCAGGAAATTTTAAAGAAAGTTAAAAAAATTTCAGGAAAGTTTTGCTCTACCCTTCCTGTGCAAAAGGATAGGGGAAAGTGTATTTTAAGGATTTTTCTGTGTTTTTCAGGAAATTTTGACAACACTAAGTTACACCTCTGTACTGTACTTCTTCAGGTACTGTATTTCTTGGTATTCCAGTTGGAAATACTTCTGTATTTCACAGGAAATTCCCAGCCCTGATTGTCAAAATGCTATTTTGTGAGTTGGTGGCTCAAAAGTCAACATGGTCTTTTGTCTTAGATAATCAGTAAGAAAAATGTGACCTGATTAGATAATCAGTATTCAAGAGGCCAGTTTCTGTAAACAAGTCACTTTTCCTTCAGAGACATGTAACCAGATTAATTCAATTCCAAAATTGTGAATGACCATACAGAAACTTGGGAGCACTTACCCTTACCCCTAACTCTATCCCTAATCCTAATCACAGGGTGCTTTAGGTATTACGCCAAAACTTTCGGAATTTATTTTTACAATTGATTGTAAAATGTTATTTTGATGCCTTTTTCTTTCACTTTGTTCACAGTTTCAGAATAACTTGGACCCAGATTTAGAGTTGGTGACATGTTCTGGGTATGGCAAGAATGGTGCGCTGTCAGTTCTAGAGGTAACTTGAAGATTTTATTTTAAGATTCATGAAAACATGAAGAGTAGGTGAGGTCGATGTGTGTGTCTAAACACCATCAATTGGGGATACAACACGAGAAAATGTCACATAACAGCAGGGTTACCAATTAGTTCACTTTGAACCATAGGCCTGTGACTTAAAAATTGCTCCCGCGATTTCGTGACTTTCGGGTAAATTTTGAGCTTGAACGGGAAAACATCAATTTTTACGCATTTTCAGTGAATTTTGCTACGTATACAGAAACAACAAATCGTGAGTATTTTGAAAATAGATTTTTGTCAAAATCAACAGAAAATAATGCAATTTATTTTGTCTCAAAATTGATAGTTAAAATTTGGGCTGATATTTTCAAATTTTCAAGCCCATGAAATGGTCCGGAAATTTATGACAACCCTACAGTGGACATGTGGGAACTGTGGTCATCCGACATAATTATGTCCATATTTGGATGTGTAGGTTGATTCTGCAATACGATCTGTGGTAAGCAGAGCTGCCAACTCTCCCTCTTTTCGCAGGAGACTCCTTACTTTTAGCCCTTCAGAACCCTTAATTTTTGGTCATCTCCCTGAAAAGGAAATGGTTTCATCCATTAAGATGTACACATTTTGACAAATCTCCCTGATTGCAACAGGAAATCTCCCTTTTTTCAAGATTCAAATGTTGGCAGCTCTGGGTAAGGCAAGGAAAACTCATGTGTATGTCCATGGTAACAAATTATTTGTGTGTTTGCACATATATGTGCTTGCATGAGTGCATCCAAGGGTGCAAAAGTTGTATGCCTATATGTGTGGGTATAAAGCTTATTGGTCAAATACCAAACGTGCGCCGCTCAGCGGTGGAGTAAAAAGGAAATCTTGATTAGAATGTTGCTGACTGCAACTTACCAATGTTTCAATTTCATATGCTTACCTTAAGTCTGAAGGAAGGTCTTCGTCTTCAGTCGATACTCCAAAATAGCAGCCTTGAAGGCTAAACTAGGAGGAAACTTGCCGATGACCTCTTGGCCGATGCGGTGTCAACTCAAGGTGCAGACTAAAGGAACTCAGGAGACGGGTGCCATCAAACAGGTGTATAATACAGGAAAACGTACTGGTGTGGATGCTGTGCTACTATTTAGAGACTTCTGAGGCTGGGTGGTGGACGCATCTCCCTAAGAACTGGGAGTGCTGCCGACCGAAACATCTGGATGGATGGAGCATTAACTGCAACTGAAGGAAGTCTGTTCCAGATTCAGACTGTTGTTGGTATTTGAAGTTGTGCTTGTTGACCAGTTGGAATTGTATCTTGTAGAACATGGTGGCTTGGCTCATAAGACGTCTTAAGTGAAGTGTATCCCATTGCAGGTTTTGGACTAGAGGAGTTACCAGGGTTGTTCTCCGGTAGTCGGCATGCATAAAACGAGCAGCCTGGCGCTGAACTTGGTCTACACGGAAGAGACATTAAGTGTATCTATTCAATGACACTGATGGTTACAACAAAGTATGAAAGAGGCCTATTACATCACTACAATGGATTCAAACCTCTACTTAAACAAGGGACGCCACTGCCTGCCCCTGTGTACAATCCCATCATCAAGTCTTATATTTACGGTTCAACCCGTTAGTCATGTGATTAGCTTTGCAACTCCGCAATCAAAATCTGATGAAGTCCCATGGATCTGGTGATGAAATGTAAGAGCAAGTCACTATTTTGTTGAAAGAACTGTTTAAAGATTCATTTTTGTTTCTTTCTATTATTGGCAGAGAACCGTACGTCCCCAAGTTGTGACGACATTTGAATTGCCTGGATGCTATGACATGTGGACGGTAGTGGGAAAAATTGACAATGTAAGTTTAGTTTGGTTACTGTAAAAGTGCACATTTATTTTCATGTTACAAGCTGCTACCACAAAAATAACAACACACAAATCTTTTGTGTACAAGTCAATGTAAGGAAATTTAGAATCACAAATTTAAAAGGAAACGGTTCAAAATTGGACAAGTATGAAAAATTAATCACGCTGAAATTTTACCTTTTACAGTACCTAATTGGTTTTTATAAACAAAGAAACCTTGTGTTAGTTAAAAGTTGCCCCCTTTCTGAAGATGATTTTGAATTGAATTGAAATGGTTCTGGTTTTTCAAATATTTTTATTTTTATTTTTGAAAATCCAAACTTCCATTGTGCTATTCCAGTTGAAATCCATACACCCCCTATGGAAGACATAACTTCACCTATTACACAAGGAGTGTAGATTTCAACTGGAGTCACCTTCACCCATTCAGTTAACCCAGTTTGAAATTCACACTCCCTCTGTGGAAGATTAAGGTCACGTTACCTGAATAGGTGACTCCATTTGAAATCTACACAACATGTGTGGAAGATTAATTAAGGTTATGTCTTCCACGAGAGGGTGTATGAATTTCAACGAGAATAATCCATTAAGGTATCATTGTAGCTCTTTTTCTGCAGGTCATCATTTTCACTTTTTTTATTTTTCTGTTCTTGTCCTTTGTATATTCCCTTGGTTATGAATACTAATTCTGAACTTGATGCAGAATTAAAATTAAAATCTTATAGATTTTTTATAAGAAAAGTCTAAAAATTAATGAAACTCATTATTATGTTTGATGTTTTTCAGTAGCTCTTACAATTCTTATATTGCTCACATCTTGAGAAATGTTTCAATTGGTAAAATAGTGAGGATAGCCTGACTTGATACTTCTTTTTTGACTGATTTCTTGTAGGTGATGAAGCCCCCTGGTGTAGGTGATGAAGAAGGGGAAAAGGAACCACCAAAGGAATCAGAACAATTGACAAGCCATGCCTTTCTGCTGCTTAGTCGCGATGATTCTACCATGGTGAGATTGCATATCAAGCTTTATCTTTTGAAATTAATTGTCAAATTTTGTGATGAAGCCAATACTAGGTATATACAGTACTGTTGACCTGATATGGCTGTTAATATGCTGGGACAGACATCTGGGCACTGCACTTTCTAAATGTTTTGTTGCCCTAGCAATCACAGTGCAATATGTGCAGTCCTTTTACCTTAATACATGCAAGTTGTTTCCAAACATGCACCTTGTTTTCACCAGCACACAACTTGTTTTTGTCTTGCCCTTGCTTATAGATTTTGATCTGTAATTTGTACCCTTAATTTTTAACAATTTGTTAGGTTCAAATATAGTAAAAAAAATAGATAGATATATATTAAAGCCATATTGTAACATTTGCTGAGGAGGACGCCCTCAATGTTTTTTCAAAGTTTAGATTTTTACACGATTGTAATGTACTTGAATAAGCTTACATATCCTGTATAAATCAAGGCCTTCAGTCTTGTATTTGTCATACACTCTGAGATTTTTTACATAACAATGTGTTCTGATTTTGATTATGTTATAGATTTTACAAACCGGTAAAGAGATAACCGAGTTAGATCACAGTGGCTACAGCACTCAAGGCCCCACGGTATTTGCTGGTAACCTAGGCAACAATAAATATGCCATTCAAGTCACCAATATGGGAGTACGACTGTTAGAAGGAGGTAGGTGTGCATTTGGTTTATCATTTCAGAGAATGAAGGAAAGTGGCACTGACAAATAAATCTGGAGAGAGTAGGAAAGTAAGAAGTTAAAGGATTCTTTAAAATTGGGCTATGCCATTTTAAAACCATACTATCCCTGTTGAAGATGTTGCAAATTTTCTTTCACAGAGGAAGTATGAATTTCAAATGGAATGAGCACATTAGGCAGTCCATTTGAATTCTATACACCCATTGAGAAAGATTCAACCTTAATCTTCCACAGAGTGAGTTGGAGTTTCAAATACAGTTGCTTAATGTGCTAATTCCATTTGAAATTTATATTTCCTCTGTGGAAGATATTTCCAAAATCTTCCACAGGGGTAGTGTGGATTTTTTTTAAACGCTGATATTGGTGTTCATAGCGCATCATATCTGATACTCCTATATCCATTGTACATTATGTACATCATGCACTACTCCCTATTCCAGAAAAATACAGCACTGATTTTTTGGAATTAAAGAAATATTATCCCGTTTTGCCAAATGAAACATAGCTAAATCCTAATCCTTTAGTTAGTCCTAACTGGCAATGAAAGTCAAATTTTTATATTTTTACAATTTGATGTAAAATGGTCCAAAACATGCAATTTTGCATGTTTTCTTACAATTGTAGTGACAAAATTGTAAGACTTGGCACAAGTCTAAGCATTTCAAAATCTTGAGTATAGGCTAAGAGTTAGCTCATAAATATGATATCTAATTCCATGACTGATGGCAATGTCACTTATGGGACGAATATATGCAGTAAACAGAAGTGGGCCCATTACCGAGCCCTGCGGCACACCAAAATCGCTAGTTATGGGATCAGATAAATGACCTGCAACATTAACTTGGCTTTTCCAGTCACGTAGGTAGGAGGTGAACCACTGTAAAGCAGTGTTGGATACAGCAAAGCGTTTTTCAAGACAGCTTATCAAGATGTTATGTTCTATAGTATCAAACGCCGCTGATAGATCGAGGAGCGCTAGGAGGACGACGTATTTAGTTAGGACTACCTAAAGGATTAGGATTAAGCAAAGTTTCATTTGGCAAAACAGGATAATATTTTTTTAATCCAAAAAAATTAGTTCTATATTTTTCTGGAATGGGGAGTACAGTGAAACAAATACAATGGGATACATTTGCACTCAATCAGTCATCAAATTATTTACAGCAGGTAGCTAAACCTTAATTGACCTTTTCGGTAAATCCCATAACCTTTTGCGAGTACACCTGAGAACTCGTCATTTGACGTCACGCCGACTTGCAATGCGCAGTAATGATGTTCGATAAACGATGCAAAGCGGCGTGATGCAGAATGACAAGTTCTTAGGTGTACTCGCAAAGGCTTATGGGATTTACCGAAAAGGTCAATTGGGATAATGGAGTTTATCATATTTTGATCTGAATTCTTCATTATCAAAAGGGTAGTCTCTGCTTCAGAGCTATATGTATTACGCTGCACTAAACTTGGTTAAGTTATTGTCAGGAATACTTTACCAGACAGTGTACTTTAAGTGTGTAGCTACACAGTGGTGCCAATTTGATGATGATACAATTTCATTAAGCCACTCAATTGGCAAGCTTGATAGCAGTAGCCTACCTTGTTAACAATGATCTAGTGCGCATGTGTACTCATGATGTGTTGATTACACTCACTTTTTCATTGATTGGTTTAGCCACGATAACACATTGGAGAGTATGTGTGAATTCCTGCCAAGCGGCAAACATTGAAGGCTGAGTTCTGAATTTGATTGGTTTAGCCATGCTGGCTCATCGGATAGCATAATGAAGTATTTTGGTATGAATGCCCGCCATGCGATAAACTGTAAACATTGAAGACAGGAGTTGCTAGTGTTTTTGAGAACACGTTAGGCCTATTATATTTTTTATACATTCATCATTACAATTTCAGAGTGACGTTAAAATGATGTTCTTTTGTTTTATGTTTTACTATTGTTGGAATAGTGAGAGTCGTGCATTGACTATACGGTGGATTTGATTGCCAAGAAACATGTTTTAATTGGTTAGAAATTGAGGTGGGTAATAAATTGTGCCGTTAAAAAGCGGTTTAGGGGCACGTGCAGCGAGAAATCACATTAGCGTCCCTGGAGACCCACATATCACTTGTTGAGTTTTGTGCTAATTTGAAATAGACAAATTTGGATCACTATGGAGCAAAGGTACTGACTTCATTAGTGCAAAACAATGTCCTATCCTAAAGAATATAAATATTATACAGGGGACAGAAGAACACGCATCACACACTAGCACAATTAAACATGAAATTACAATGGAAACATAACATGCATAGGCAGATAAACCAGAGAAAAACTAGTTTGTAATGTTTGAATGTTTCTATGTTCCAGTGTACGATGCATAAGCCCCTTTCCTTGTTTATATATACTATATAATCCTTTATTCAATATCAATACTGTTGCTTATTTTTGTATTCAGTAAATCAACAACAGCACATTCCATTGGACCTGGGAGCCCCAATCACACAATGTTCCCTCGCTGATCCCTATGTGATCTTGATGAGTGAGAAAGGTGATGTAATGTTATTAACACTCAAGAAATCAGACCAGCATGGAGAAAGACTAGCTATCACCAGACCACAGATGTTACAGGTTAGTGTTTACCACCTGTGTGTAGGCAGATATTTTTATGTGTAATATACACCAAAGAGGGACTTCATGCCCAGTTGTCACACTTTCACAGCGTAACCCACTCCAGTAAGTAAGTCACCAGTTACAGGCCTTCATTTCTGAAAATAGAAGGAGCTCAAGTTAGTCACTCTCCTATGTGTACTGAGGAGCTTGACAAGGAGCTCAATTATATAATATCAATATTAAACCATAGGATTTTCAAGAAGTGAGGAGCTCAATAAATTGAGCTCCTGAAATACTGTTCAGGAGAGCTGTAGGAGCTCCGGCTCAATTGAGCTCCTCAAAAATGAAGGCCTGCAGTTAGGTGGTAAAAAATTATGTTTTCCCCAGTTGGCCAATAATTGTCCTCAGTTGACACACGGTGCTTGCAGTATTTGTGGGTGGGTGGGGATGCGTATGTGTTTGCCTTCAAATGTGGACATTTTTATGAAACTTGACATTTCAACTGTGGACATTACTGTACCAGTGGATATCATTTTCAAGCTGAAAAACAGCAGTTTATCCTAGTGTTTAAATCTCCATTTTCATTTCTACCGCGAAGTGGTCTGTTTTGATGTGATGGGTCACATATTGTGTATTGTATATCATACATAACTATACACACTCAGTTCACGTCCTCAGTATATCGATTAAAAACCAATTCAGACGGCTTTGTTTGGATAGAAATATAAGTCAGCTATTGGGGTGTTTGTGTGAGTGTGTTTGTATCCACATTCAAATTGTAGAGTTGTACATATTATGCAATTACCAACAGTGAAGCTATCTCCAACTGTGGAACTTTGAAAACGGTGTCATTGAGCCATAGTTTGTGACGCAAAGACCTCCACAGTTAATCGAGTTAGTCGATTATGTACTTATTTGTGTAAAACAGTTGAACTCCACAGTTAGAATGTGGGTGTATAAAAAGTCATACACACTCCACACATGGGAGGTCATACAAGAGGGGCGTTTGGTCAGTTTTTGTAGTTAGGTATGTGTTGTATGTGTGTCGGGTCGGGTGTGTAGGGGTGTGTTTGCATGTTCATTTTTTTTGTCTATTACCTCATTTGAATTGTCTTGCAAACTTACACTTCTGATTTTGATATCTTTTTTCTATAGAAATCCAAAATCCTCGCCCTCAGTACCTACAAGGACACCAGTGGTATGTTTGCAGCTACCTCAAAAAAACCCACTGGCCCTCAAAAGCAAGTTGATATCACACCAGAGAAGGAGCCAAGGCCATCAACGTCTTCAAAGATGTATGGTGTGGATGTCGAGTAGGTTGAGTTCATTATCATTAATATTGTTGGGTTGGTATTGTATTGAAATTGTCTGATTCAGGAGTACTATGGGCAATGTTTTCAAATATGTGTGTGTCATGTGAGATTGATGGATGCAGTTATATATTGCTCGTATTTCCAGAACATTTTTAGTGACAATTTTGTTCTTAAAATAGCAAAAATTTCATTTGTTCTTTGGTAAGTACTTAATTAGATTAAGGCCAGAGTAATGGAAGACACATTCGTCCACGACCGAATTTGAGATTTTTTGATATTTATCAACACTAAGATGTATTCTTTCACTTGAAACTGATAAAATACAACTTGCTAATATTTATTCGTATTTTTGCTTGATTTATTTCACTCTTTTCAACTCTAAAAAGTCACATGGCTCAAGACAGCTTAGTAAATTGGCGGAAATAATGAGTCAGAAATGCGTGAATGCTAAATATTGTGATTACTCGCATACGAATCGCATCGTGATGACGTGGCGCAACTCTGGCGTATGTCCAACGCAGTCAAGGCGCATTCGGTATGTTGTTAACGCCAGCAAATGTGGTGTAAACAAAACAAAATTTGCAGTCAAAATGCCACTTAGATTTTTAATTATTTTGAAATTTGGCGCACTGAAAGCAGACATTATAGATTCATTGGTGCAAAACGATGCATATTTAGACCATGCACAAGATACAGCTTTTACAAGTGTGAAAGTCTTACCGTTTTAAAATTTAAGGACGTTTTGTGCATAATTTTGAATTTTTTTACTAAAACATCGATTTCTCAGAGTTCACTTTTGACAATATTGCACGATTTTTGTGACAAGATAACTCGAAAAATATGCAAGCAAAGGGTAAACTTTTTGCACTATCCTTAAGAGTACATCAAAGTCTAGGGAAGGTTTTTTCATTTTTCAAAATATTTGTTTTAAACAAAAATATACACCATTATGTGCAATTTTTAGCTTAATAGAGTGACAAAATGGCTTTTTTCACATGTTTTTTCAATATTTGAAAAAGAGACGAATTTCAAAAAATAAAAAACCTTCCCTAAGTTCATGTCTCTTCTTCATGAAAAGCTAACTGAATTTTTTTTACTACGAACGGATTTTTTTCAAAGTTGTCACAAAAAAATTGGGGTAAAAAAGTGAATTTTTGTGATTTGTTCAAAAACTTGAGATTTTTGAACAAATCTGACGTCACCATGGGATTCTTTGACTCATTTCCTTTCCAAAAATGTATAGTTTTATATACTTTGGACATACAATTCAGAAATAATGAAGCTCGAAAAGGTCCATGTTCTCTCCCATTACTCTGCCCTTAAGAACTGTGCATTACTTGTTGGCTGAGATAAATCAGCACGCTTACGCTGAATGTTGATGCTAGTCCAATGCACTCATCCCTACGAGTTGTGTACATTAGGGAGTTATATGCAGTATACTGCACCCACCTTCAAGGGAATGGTGACCAAACAGTAGAGTAATTCAGCTGATTATGATCACAAGGTTGTGGGTTCAAATCCTGTCAGGGCTTCAAGAGGACATTTTTAGCAACCCTGTGGCATCGCTGTTAATTAGATGCATCAACATCTCAGTGTGTGTGCATTATCTATTAAAAGCATCAACATCTCAGCATGTGTGTTTTGATTTTTGCCTACATTTATTTATTTATTAGGTGCATCAACATCATCTTAGCATGTGTGCATTGATTTTTTAAACTTCTCCTTTATTTATTTATTAGACACATCAACATATCGGCATGTGTGCATTGATGTTTGCCTACATTTATTTATTTGTTAGACGCATCAACATCTCGTCATGTGTGCATTGATTTTTGCCTACATTTATTTATTTATTAGGTGCATCAACATCATCTTAGCATGTGTGCATTGATTTTTTAAACTTCTCCCTCATAGTTTTAACTTCTAATCATTAAAGTTTGTCACTATATGTTGATTGTTGTATTCCCTTGTTTCAGTAATATTGATGAGGAGGATGAGATGCTGTATGGGTCATCAGAACCTGCCGTGTTAGCTTCTAATGTTCCTAGTGACACAAGGTAAGACAAAACATCCACAGTACCCTAACAACCTTGCCCGGTGAAGGGGTAAGGTGGTAGAGGCACAAGCCTCAGTACACTTTACAGGAATTTGCTGACCATTGTGGCCCAAGACTTATCATAAACCATTAAACAACAACCTGGAATAAAAACCATAAACCATGAAAGCCGGGATAAGGCCAAAAAAAAATTGTTTGTTTGTCCACGTCCGACCGACCGTGTACCCTGGTCCCAACCGTGTCTTTTTTTTAATTTGCGTTGAATGTGCAAGTAAAACAGTGGTTAGTATAAATTGAAAGAAAGAAAATGTAAAGAAAATGAACAGTATAACATGCAGAACTATCTCAAGAGTTAAACCAGTAAAGTGCTGTGTGTTTTTACTTTATTATTTTATTTTATTTTATTATTCATTAGGCATTTCAACAAAAATATACAGCAAAATTAGACCAGCAAGCAAGGGCTGCCAGGGCCCAACAAAAGTGGCAAATAAAGCACTGACATCTAAAAGATGAGTGGACCCCACCCTTGCAAGCTGGTCATGAAAATAAACAAAGTATTGCACTATAAATACACATAAAAATTACAAAGATTATTAACACATTAAAAGTACAAATATTTTTTAAAAACAGCACTATGTTAAAAGCATGAAGCCCCAAGATACAAGAGACACAATATATTGCACTTAGCCAAGCAGGATAAAACACACCACAACATAATGAGATAATGCCCCCCTCCCACCCTATCACCACAACAAAACATAAATTTCTTGAATTGACTGAAAGTAGTCTCTCAAGTGGGATTTGAAGTCTTCAAATTATCAGTTTCAAGTGCAATATCTGTAAAAAAAAAATCCGACCTACCAACCCAACTGTTTCATAAGCCTCTATGGACAAACAAACTTTTTTTTTTGGCCTCAGCTCCCAGAGTTGTCAAATGGATGGCTGAGACAACAATCTATTACTTCCTTGGCTAGGGGAATTGTACACATTATTTTTTGTTATTATTTGATGAAATACAATCACTGAATGTATGGATGGGGTTCATTAATAGAATTGAGGGCATGGTTGCTGTTTATGTCTTCGGCTATGCCTCGGGCATAAACAATCGATCATGCCCTCAATTCTATTAATGAACCCCTAAATAATCCTCAAATAACACACAAAGTTGTGATTCCAACTGAAGAGTAACGTTATCCAGATATCAGTTTTCAGTATTTTCTTACTACATTTGTTTTACAGCCCTAAAAGTGGTTCATCTAAAGAAGCAGACAAAACCATGAGCAAGGAGCCAACCTATTGGTGCACTGTATGCAGGGAGAATGGCCTACTAGAGGTAAATAATGCACTTGATTTGGTTGCGAGGTAACTTACATGTACTCTATATATAATTATTTTTGCAATTGCTGACAAAGTGGGCATGTTGGTATTATCATGCTTTAACTATGGCCATGGTCCAAGGCCATCTATCTTATCTGTAAGGATTTAAAAAAAAAGTTAAATCTACATTTACTTTAATTTCTTTTACCCGCAGATATATTCTCTACCAGATTTCAACTTGGCATTTGTTGTCAGAAATTTTCCCATGGCTCAGAAAGTACTAGTCGACAGTGGGCACGTACAGAAAACTAGGTAGGACTCAAAATAATGTGAAAATTGTTGGCAAACAGAAGCATTGCATACCTTGAATTTTGTTTCTAACAAGTGATTGACCCATTACTGAAAGAAAAGTGATTGATCAAAAATGTGCTGCAGATAAAAAGGAATTGGACTTGGAAGCTTTAAAGCATAGAAATAAAACATGTTTTCCTTAGAAGTCATTGAGCTGAATGAATGAACATATGTCTTTATTGAGGATATTTCCACTTGAGTGAAAAGCACTGTTTTCCTAATTGGCCCTCACACAAGTATGATTACAATATACAGTATGGCTGGATAACAGAGAGATCAAAAAAGACTGGATGTAGACATGTTGAACTGTATCTGTTACTTGAGATTTAAGTAGAAATAACCCGTGTGATCCTGGTACAGATTGGCTTTTGTTCTATTCAATAATTATTTGTTATTTCATTTGTTTTGTTGTAGCGATCAACCTCACCAGCAGCATGAAATGTTACCTACAGTGAAGGAGGTGCTGCTACTTGGTTTAGGCAATAAAAATAGCAGACCATTTTTAATGGTAAGTAAAATGAATTGCTGACGCCTTTATCGATGGTGATGGGAGAGGGGATTGATTGAAATGTTGATAACATTTTTGGTTTACAAAAAAAACATCAATGTTAGATGGTAACCCTAAACACCAAGCCTTACAAATGCATCTATTTACTTACCTGTTCTTGATCATGTTTTTTATACTGGCCACCTAAAAAGAGCGGCTCTGTTGCATTCTTACTCATCAAGACGTGTTTACATGCATGTAGCTTGTTTATTGGATATTTATTATGAGCTTGTTTAGTACTATTTTTTTCCTTAGACATTGGTCTTTCAATTTCTGAAACAAAAATTAATGATTTTCATTTGTACTAATTTCTGTAACTCGTTAAGTCTAATTAGTCAGGGGTGGCTCATGTGGCGGAGGATCATGTGGCGGAGGATCACAATGCTGTACAATGGTGATCCTCCGCCACATGATCTTCAATAAACATTATTGATGGATTTCTACTTGTTTCTGTACTTGATCTCAGCCAAGTGATATCATGTTTAGCATTCATTGCCTCAGTATTTGTTAATTAGACAATTAAAAATTACTAATTACTTGTTGCTACATTAATAAAGTTCCATATGGCTAGGTGGGCAATTAAGTTAACTATATTAAACATGTGTCAAAACTTTACATTATCAATGTACACCCCTAACTGAATTAATATTTTCATTCTTATTTTGCTTGTTACACCCTGTATATTATATGGGTCATCCTGTATAATTACTCCCATTGTATGGTTTCTGAAATCTTCTGACTATATGCTCTCAGAATATATACTTTTTTTTGGTTCTAATGTAAACTTTTGAAGTTGGCCTTTTTCTTCTTTCAATCTGAGTAACTATTTGTTTAATCACTTATTACAAATATTTGTCAGCTAGTGTTCTTCATTGCATAGTTGGCATTTAAATTTTAGCCATTATTTTTTGTTGTTCTTTGTTTGTTTTTTATGCCCGTTAAAGATGTATGTGTAAAGTGCTTAAAATCTTTAAACCAATGTCACAAGGATATATCATGTAAATTATGTAACGGTTATGTTCATAAAAAGTGTACTCTATTAAAACCAAAACAATTGAAAGTTCTAAATCCCAAGGAATGGATTTGTCAGAACTGCAGTAGGCCTTCTGATAATTGTGACAATTCAAATTCTGACATTGAGGCTGAAGTATACGATTTAAACCAGTCCCCCCACGTTAAAAATATAAAAGATGTAGACCTAGAAAAATATGATAAGATGATTTTAATCCCCTAACACTGGATTGCAATTTTAATAATAAAAATTATAATGATATTGTAAACAGTGCAAACTGTGATATGCACGAATGCTCATATGTTACCCCTGCACAGTTCTGTTCAGATCCTGATGCAAGTCGTGGAAAATTTAATATACTAAATGCCAATATCAGAAGCGTGTCAAAAAATTTCAAAAAACTCAAAAATTGTTTAAATACATTGGACCAAAATTTCAGTGTAATTGGTATTTCCGAGACTCATTTGAAAGATAAACCTCATGATTATTTTAATATTCCTGGATACAATTTGGAATATATGAACAGGACTGGTCGGGAAAAAGGTGGTGTCTGCATGTATGTTTCTGATAAAGTAAAGTATAAACTCAGAAAAGATCTTTGTCATGCCAATTCAAATTTTGAATCTTGTTTTATTGAAATTGAATGTAAATCTAATCAGAATGTGTTAGTGGGAGTATTATATAGAGCACACACTTCAATCGATAATTTCATTACAGACATTGACCCTATTTTAAAGAAGTTAACTTTGGATAAAAAACATATTTATATTATGGGTGATTTTAACATCGATTTACTTAAAGTAGACAGTGACAGACCTACTCATGATTACCTTGAACTTCTTTACTCCTATTCTTTAATACCTACTATTTATAAACCAACAAGAATCACAGAATCAACTGCTACAATTATTGATAATATCCTTACAAATAATGACAATATTATCAAATCAACAATTATGATTACTGACATAAGTGACCACTTTCCAACTACTTTATCAACCAAGCGCCAAGTAGAAAATCAAAAGTGTAAAACGAAAAGGCGTTATATATAAAAGAAATCATAATAATAAGAATATTGATCAATTTAAAACAAAACTATCCGACGTTAAATGGGGTGAAATTCTTGATAATATTGATGCAAATGATGACTATAATAAATTCATTGAGACCTTTAATACGCTTTACGACGAATGTATTCCGTTAAAGAAATGTACTGGTAATAGAAGAAAAGACCCAATATCGCCATGGATTACGAAGGGATTGTTAAAAAGTATTAACAAAAAAGAATAGGTTATATAAACAATACATTCAATCTCCAAAGCGACAAACAATTTCAAATATTCAAAACATATAAAAATAAGTTGCAAATGCTTATTCGAAAATCAAAACGCATAAATACTTCTTTACCAAGTTTGAGCATGCTAAAAATAATATGAAGCAAACATGGAAAACAATTAATAATATTATAGGACGAGGAAAGAAACAATCTGCACAGAGCAAATTTAAAGCTGAAGATGGCAGTTCTATTACCAATCCTAAAGAAATATCAAATCAGTTCAATGACTTTTTCGTAAACGTAGGCCCTAAGCTTGCATCAAATATCCAAAACACAGGAAAGCAATATTTCGCTTATCTCAATGAAAACAAGACCAGTAATATGTATATGAAGCCTATTGTTGAATCCGATATTGTAAAAATAATTGATAAATTCGACATAAACAAAGGTGGAGGCCATGACAATATTGGCAATCTAATCATTAAAAAAGTGTGTAATGAAATTGCCAAACCTCTTAATATGATATTTAATTTGTCTATATCTACTGGGATTGTTCCTGATAAATTGAAAATAGCAAAAGTCATACCATTATACAAAAAAGATGATGCCGAGGCATTCTCAAACTATCGTCCAGTTTCTCTACTACCGTGTTTTTCAAAAATTCTTGAAAGGTTGGTTTTTAACAGATGTACGGATTACATTGACAATAAGCAAATCCTTAACCCCAAACAATTTGGCTTTCGGTCAAAACATTCCACCTTTATGGCTATAGAGCAAATGGTAGACAAAGTTACTGCAGCAGTTGAAAGAAACGAAACAACTATTGGAATATTTCTGGACTTATCAAAAGCCTTTGATACAATCGATCATAACATACTCTTACATAAATTAGAACACTATGGCTTTCGTGGTATTGTGTTAGAATGGTTCAGAAATTATCTAAGTAACAGAAAACAATATGTTTATTATAATTCTTATGAATCAGAATCACACGATATTATATGTGGTGTTCCACAAGGATCAATCCTGGGGCCACTTCTATTTATACTCTATGTTAATGATATAACTAATGCATCTAAAGTACTCGAATTCGTCCTTTTTGCAGACGATACCACCATTTTATACTCCCATAAAAACGTAGAACGCCAGACAAACCTTGTTAATGAAGAATTAAAGGAAGTAAGCAATTGGTTTAAAGCTAATAAATTGTCAATTAATGCTACCAAAACAAATTACATGATACTTGGCACACCCAAAATGACATCGATGAATCAAGACCTGCAAATCACACTAGATCACACGGCTTTAGAAAGAGTGCATCAAACTAAATTCCTTGGTGTACTAATAGATTTAATGTCTCACTTGGAAATGTCACATAGATTGCGTATCTAGAACAATTTCAAGAAATGTCGGTGTCATGAATAAATTGAAACATTTTGTTCCAAGTCGTATTTTATTTACACTTTATTATACGTTAATATTGCCTTATTTGAATTATGGAGTACTTTTATGGGGAAATACATGTAAAACTTACTTAAATAAAATTGTAAAAATTCAAAAATGGGCTATTAGAACGTGGCAAGCGTTCACTATAGAGACCACACAGTGCCATTGTTTTATAATTATAACATATTAAAAGTTGAAGATATGTACACACTGGAATTAGGTACATTCATGTACAGGCACTCTATAAATGAGCTGCCCTGTTCATTTGATAATTATTTTACCAAACGTTCTGACATACATAACTACAAGACACGATATGTAAATGACCTAAATCTAACCAAAAATAAGAAAGTCTTTTCTGATCATGCTATACATTACAAGAGGTCCCATTCTTTGGAATTCTTTAGATAAAAATCTGAAAGCTTCAAAATCTGTTAAACATTTCGTAATCAATTCAAAACAAAACTGATCTCTAAATATAATTAATCTTTTTCGTGAGCCCCCCCCCCCCCCTGATTGAGTGGTGTCAATCAGGTATTCGCAAGTTATAGTACCAAACCTGTAAAAGCATGTGATTTGTTTGAAAAATACACATGCAACGTAACTGGTGCCCAACATAAAAAACATGACCTCTTCTATCATGTTCTTTAACCATGTGAAACCATGTGAAACCGGAAAACTATATAACTGGAAAATGTTGTCTGTTGTCCCACCTTGTCCGCTTTCAAGGCTGCCGTTAAAGCACTCCAATAATTGTCTTTTTTTAATCTTGTTTTTGCTTTTTAGTTTATTTTTTGTTCCATTTGTATGTAGAGCTTCCCTTTAATTTAGTGATCTTTGAGCACTATTGGGTATTGCCTGTGCTTTTTGCCCAAAGTAATAAATAAATAAACAGATAAATGTGTTCTGGGCTAGAACAAACCTCATCAATTAATGGGAATTTTGGTATGTGCTGTGTTGTTTAGGGCTCAGTGCTACACTCACAGGTGGTAAGGCCAGTGTTGAAGCTCATAACTATATTGGAGTAACCAACACCAAACTAACATGATTTTGTTCATGCCTCCTAGACAAAAGATATGCCAGAACTAAAATTTCATCATGGTAATGAGGACAATACTAGCTGCATTTTGATGGGGTAAAGTGGAAGGATGCGGGTGTCAATCTGGTCAAGCCCCATGCAAAACATGAGCAAATATACACTCAAGTTGTTCATACTATCAGTACGTATTTGCATGGCAAAAAAAGCTGTCTCCAACACCATAAAGTTACAGATAATGTTGTTCTTTCATTTTAATAGGCCATCGTAGAAGATGACTTGCTGATATATGAGGCATTTCCAGCACACAGCACAAAGGATGATAGTCACTTGAAAATACGCTTCAAAAAGGTGAGCAACACTTTTCTCAACTTGATCAAGCGTTACTTACACTGTAAAATAGTGTAATTTTCTTAGGCTATGGAATAGAGTAAGACAGTAGTTTAAAGTTTCTAAATAGTATTTAAATATTATGAAACTGTACATGGAATTAGTTAAATATATTTATGTTATAAAAGATAAAACTTGAGGTACCCAATATCAATGTAACGTACGCACACACAACACACGCTTTGTTGGTAGAGCTTCATTGTGAGATGATCGTGCAAAGGGTCTATATTATTACTCAGAATGCTTGATTGTGCTCTTTGTCCTCACTTATCCATTGTGCTCAACTATTTTGAATAGTCTGCTGTAATTCTAGCTTTGTATTTCTCCATTCTAACAGGTTTCCCACAACATCTTGATGAAAGTGAAGAAGGGCAAAAGTAAGAAACAATCAAAGACATCGTCCAACCTGACGTTACTGGGAGACACTGAAGATGAGCAAGGCAAGAAGAAGTACATCAATAGGATGAGATATTTTCAAGATATTTCATCATACTCAGGAGTAAGTAATATCAATGAGTCCTCCGTTTACACCTTCCATCTTGAAGTAGTTTCACAAATACATGGTGATTGTTTGCTGAAATAATCACATCTTCACTGCTGAAAATTGGTTGGTTTAATAAATTTGCACATATGTGACACGATCAAGGGAAATGAGTCACATGTCGCCAATATTGAATTTGAGATGTTGGCAAAGAAAGTGTTCAAATTCTGTTTTACATTGTTTTCAGCGATTGATAAATTGAAGTAACTTCGCAAAGGAAAGTCGTATCAACATGGGGTATTCTGAAAGCTCTAAATGTCCTCTTTAGGAACCTATGTAAAACTCGTTTCGTTCAGGGTCGACATGTGACTCATTCCCCTTGATCATGTCACATAATATGTGACATGATCAAGGGGAATGAGTCAGGTGTCCCTAATATTGTTTTTGAGATTTTGGCAAAAAGAGTTTTCAAATTCTTTTGTTTTGTATTGTGTTCTGCCATTTATAAATTGTTCATAACTCGGTAACCAGATGTCCGATTTTGATGGGGGTTTGCATCAAAATGTAGCATTTCAGCCTCTAATTGAAAAATGCTGTCATGTGACTCATATCCCTAGCTTGTTTTGTCAACTTACATAAGGAGCTGTGCAATAATTATGAGTCCTGTGGGGAGGGGAAAATGGGGGGAAAAGAAATTTTAGCCAAGCTGGGGGGGCAAGCGATTTTGCACACATTCATGGGGCGCCTTTTAAATAAAATGCTCTAAAAAAGAAAACAGTACGGAAACACTTAATTATGCAAATTTACCTGCTCTCTGTGCATGCAACATATATCTAGACTATTTAAGGTTTGCAAATTGGGATCCCAAAAATTTGTCATGAGAAAACTGGGGGGGTTGGCAAGCTGAGCGGGGGGGGCGGCAAGCTATTTTTGGCAGGCCGAGAGGGGGGAAAAATTTTGGCACAAACTTTACTCCTCCAGGGCTTATAATTATTGCACAGCCTCTAAAATAATTCTAAAACAATATACTAAATCTTAAAATATGAGGAAGTAGCCTTTTATTATATTATCTAACATTGTACTTTGATTATATCTTATACAGGTATTCATCAGTGGACCCTATCCATACTGGGTATTCCTGACAAATAAAGGAGTGTTACGAGCACATCCCATGCCAATAGATGGCGCTGTAACATGCTTTGCACCATTTAACAACGTCAACTGCCCAAAAGGGTTTCTGTACTTCAATAAACAGGTTAGTTATCAATTTGCACAATGCAATGTATTTGGATTCTTGTTTCAAAACATGATATGAATCTTTCAAAAAATTGAAGGCTTGAGCTTGACTAAGCTCTTTTGCTAATTATATAAGCAAAGGCAATGGATAATACAGGTGAAATCCATACACCCTATATGGAAGACATGACCTTAATCTTCCATGCAGGGAGTGTGAATTTCAAATTGAGTTATCTAAATGTGTGGCTCCATTTGATTTTTGTTGTCTAGTTTAGGGGGTTAATGAAAATTTACATCTTGAAGATTTGAATGTGTGAATGCAAAACATACCCTTTCAAAAATTGCTTAATGTTTTGTGTTCCGTGAGCTATGTGTCGCTTTATGATGATGTTTCCTTTTAACAATCTGTAAATTATAACTCAAGAACCACAAGACCTACAAAAGTGTAATTGTGATATTTGAATTCTTCGTCAAGCCCACTTCAAAACAACCACAACCATTTTTGTCTGAAGTCATTACTATTCACAGGATACTGCCAGAGGATGTTTAAGGCTACATGCTCTTTTTGGTTGAAATTTTTGGCGGAAATAATCCCGCCAAAACATTAAAGTAATCTTTTCCCACAACTAAATATCATAGTCAGGAAATAAATGATGCATCTGGTAGCTTAGATCATAACTTTCATTATACTTAGTTGCAATTATCCCAGAAAATTCTTGATTTGTTTTTACAGAGTCTTGAATTGTCGATGTTTTTGATCAAAAACATCACTCGTGTATTTTGAAACTCGAGGCATTAACTCTTCTCAAATTAGCCCCAAATCATAATTTATTATATGCACGTGTAGCAAACACCAATGGGAATAATTGGACGTTGTTTTGAGCCTAAATTTGGTTTGATTTTATTTCACAATAATTCTAAGGTGAGAATTTTGACCTGACATTTCCTTTTTTTATTTTCAATTTAAATTCATTGATATGTGATATTTTGACTAAATACCGAGTACGCTTACCTTTCTGCAACACTTCCGGTATCATTAAGCATCTGCTGATAACCAACATTTGAGCTGAAAACAGTCCTTCCTATCATTTTTGAACAAAATATGGTTCAAAAGTGCGTACCGTAAGCGCATAAACTAGCACAGCGAGGTAATGAACAGAGCTATTTACGGTGGGGTATCTATTGTAAGCTATAGGGTAGACCTATAGTATATCTTCCGCAAGTGACAAGATGTGTCAAGCAGGGCGGTATATTCAAACGCTATTGTCTGGATCATTGAGTATCGATTAGCATGCGTATACATGCAGCACGGATGTGTGTGGTCCTCCCAGGTTTTGACATAAATTACAAATCACGTCGTGAATGACCCAGCGTTTTCATTTTATTATTACTAAATTAATCGTCGTTTATCACGAGTGCTAAGAGTCGTACCAGTTCAATTCATCAAAATTAATTTGTATTAAATAAAAACAACCAGACAAGTAGAGTCGTATGTCTTTCTATGACCGCATTCCTACCAAAATCAATTTTCAATACACTAGAAACGTGTTGATACATGTATGTATATCTTTGAAAATCGCCGAATGTTAACCACAGTCACCGTGGCACAGTATCTTTAGCATTCATAGTGCAAGTGGCAGTGGTTCGAACCCCGGTGAAAATTTTAGTATTTTTTATTCTTTTTACTGATGCGCTGTGCCGTTTTTCAAACACGCCCCTGAATGAAACTCGTGGGCATGTACCCTTAAATACCTTGGCATGTCTGCCATTAACACATGTGGCACAGTTGACTATACCTTGCATTGGGATTGTGTGGTGTGGTTGGAAATATTTGGTGTTTTCGTCCTTTTATTTAACATTCAAAACATTGAGACTTATGAATAAAATTAATGCAGTGGGACAATATGAATGTTTTCTGTTAAAAAATCAAATATAAGTTATAAGTCTCGACTAATAGCTCGTTGGCTTCAATTTTAAAATTACCATTTTGTGTGTGTGTGTGTGGTAATGGGAACTTTGCCGTTAAAATTCAGTTATATTGATCAAATTTCCCAATCATAGTGCATTGTAGGAATGTATTTAAACCTCCTCTGGGATACTGCGATGTAATTCACAACAGCTAGCTAACTATCTAACTGGCCTTAAACGAGAAAAAAATTAATACAAATCCTAACAAGCTGTATTAATAATCCATGTTAAGGATCGACCTAAAGTATGTCCATGTAAGAGAAGTAATATGTGAATAAGAAGAGTTACAAGGATTTTACATAATATTATATTCATTTGATATGCCTACCACTACCAGTTCCACTTGAGTTAGAGGGCTATTTTGGTATCAACTCAAATGATGTGCATGAGCTGATTACCTGAACACCCCTCTCACTCAAATGGAACAGAATACCAACAGGACTGTTAAGTTTGATCCTTACTTGTATACTGTTTTCATACAGGGTGAACTTCGCATATGTGTATTGCCAACACATTTATCTTACGATTCACCATGGCCAGTGCGCAAGGTTCCTCTTCGATGCACACCCCATTTCGTATCATATCATGTGGAAACAAAGGTAGGTAATATATGTGACCATCCATCTCAAACCGCTTGTAAAGTCAGCAAATTGTATTTCGAGTTACAGTGCCAAATATGCGTAGAGGTTGCATTCATATGTCCCTAATATTTGTCCGACATGTTTCTTATTTTAGTCTAGTCAAACACCAATCTTTAAAACTATTGTTGAAGAGGATAATAAGCTTATACTTATGTATAGCATTAGTAAAAAGCTTAAGTCTTTGTTTGCTTTGGCTAAATCCTGTTCAGGTGGTGGGTTAACCGACAATTAACAATGAGAGGACATTCCTGAACCTCGTTCAGTTGGGGATGATTTGAAGTGACCGCCAATTATGACCATTTGATATTTAATACCAGCAATGTGGAAAAAAAGAAATAATGTAGTGCCAAAATAATGTACCCTTTTACTGAAGGAGCAAAGTTTAACAAGTTATAACTCCGCTTCTGGATATTGTTTGAAGTCAAATGATATATCATTGTAAAGCTTATGATATATATTTTCTAAACACGGAAGAAAACAAATTTGACCAGGGGCAGACTTTACGAGCGTTTGGACCTGGACGGCCACATATAAGGACAATATCAACCCAGAATTCAATCAATTTCTCCTGTTTTAACATTCAAAGTAGATCAGCACCAGGCACTGAACTATGCTGCACACAAAAAGAAAGTACACACTTGTTTAAGTGGTTATAATTTTGAACATGATTGAATCAAACCATTGACATTGCTATGAATGTGCTAAGAATTTTGTTAGCTTGAGTTTGTGTAAAAAGAACTCCAAATTGTCTAGATGTTAATGATTTTTTGAAAATTGGTTCCAATTGAAAAGTTGCAAAATTTGAATTCAATGGGATCACATAAATGCTTGTTAAAATAAAACTATAATTCTTGCTTGTCAAAGTAAACTCATTTTTAGTTTTGACAAGCAAAATTTAGAAATAACTTTGTATTAAATTATCGGTTGCATTGAAGAGACTTTAAATGACAGTGGTTTTGACCAAATCTTTCGGTCTGTGTATATTCATCAACCTCGTGGATTAGATTGTTTCAAGATGCAAATCAAGATCATTACAATAGAAGTTGGTACAATACAGCTTGTAATAAATCCTCATTGTGTGATTACATACGTTTTAAGAATAAGCCCAATCTGGAGAATTATCTTCAAGATAAATTGGATTTTTATGGTGCCAGCTTAAAGTTTAAGGCAAGATCAAATACACTGCCTCTAATCGGTAGAGTTGCCTCTTGGCATAATAGTAAAACTTCTGGTTTATGTGATTTGTGTCATAGTAATATAGAAGATATTAGGCATTTTATATTTTCTTGCCGAGTGTACAATGATATTCGTTCTAATGAGTTCAAAAGATTGAAGGAAAGTTTAGAAAGGAATGGTCTATTATATGTATGGGAATTATTTATTACAAGCAACATTGATGAGAAATTATTTATCTTGCTTGGTGACTGCACCCAATTTTTACCAACTTTTCCTAGTGACTTAGTTCACACTGCTAATGTTTGTTTTGATGTCACATGTAAATCTTTACTGAAAAGAACATGGAAGGCACGTAATGATTTCCTTAAGTAATTAATTCTTCACCACACTGATTACAATCTTGTCTATTGTATAATAATGTATATACCCAGTTGATGTAGTTTTAAGTGGCTGGCACTCAGCTTCCACCCAGGGGCCAATTGGCTTTTGATGCTGGCTTTATTTGCTTCATTCTTTTTTCCTCACTTCATCTGACCCACGGGTGGACGTTGAATGCAAGCCAACTTAGTATTCTTTTTAGTATTTTAACTTTAGTATTTTAAGTATTCTTTTTAGTATTTCTGTTTGTATTGTTAACTTTTGTAAATACTTTCAGTATCACCTTTTAACTCTTGTTAACTTTTGTTTATATGGATGCACCACCAAGACGGTGGGTGCCGCTGTTATAAAAGCGTTTTCCAAATAAATAAATAAATAAATAAATAAATAAATATTGTATTGTTTTGTACTCAGACTTACTCAGTTGTGACCAGTACTTTAACAGCAATGACCAGTATCCCAAGATTCAACGGAGAGGAGAAGGAAGAAGAAGAGATAGAACGAGGTTTGTACATCGCAGTGCAATGCTTTTATTTCAATTTTCTGTACTAATTTACTATCCAGTGCAACATGACCAACACAAGAAAGGTACCCATAAAGCAGCTATGAACCAATTGCAATACAATTTCATCTGTTCATTTGAGCCAAATTTGGTTGCAATAGGATTTGAACGGTTCAACGTCAACATTGTACTTTTTGTCCTATAGACCGGTATCCAAGGTCACATAACTGAGGGCAAAGTTAATTTGACATCAAATTAAAATTTAGTCTCATGAACACTTCTATTCCTATTGCAACCAAACTTGGCTCATAGCTGCACTATGGGAACCCTCGTCTATTGGTGGTATTCAAGGTCATATGCTGAGGACAAAGGTCATTTGAGGTTATGTTGATTTATTTACCATTCATACAGTTTGACATTTAGCTGTTATAATATCTTTCTGAATTTATATCGCCCCATGGTGGAGGCATCCCAATCAACACCTTGCATCGAAAACCGTAACATTTCTAGTTGTTTCCTTGTTTTGACAGATGAGAGATTCATACATTCCAACAAGGAGCAGTTTTCCATTCAGCTCTTTTCACCTCTTAGTTGGGAACCAATTCCTAATACAAAGTATGTATTCACATTTTATTCATTTTCACTTTTTCACATTCTTTTGCATAAAATATCAAGTTAATTTTCATTAATCAGTAAATGATTCGATCCGCTTGCAATAATTTGCTTAACCCCATGGGCACAATGGGTCCAAATTATCAGCCTTTAAGAACTATTTTGATTGGTTACAAAGAGGGCTGTATCATGTATTGAACCAATAACAGATGCGGTAAGAATAGTCAGTAGAGCTGCAAGGGATTACGCTTAAAATTGCTGTGAGATTTATAAGCTCTATTTTTATTGGTTACTGAGATGATTATATAATGTAAATGACCATCCAGGGCTCTGAAAAATAGTATTGCCTTTGGGGTTACGCACCCATGTCACTAATTAGTGCATACTTGATTATACTGCCTTTGTTTATACATACTGGTGTTATTATGTGTTTCTTTATTACCAGGATTGACTATGAGGAGTATGAGCATGTGACCTGCTTAAAGTCTGTTAATTTGTTATGTGAATCAACAGTTACAGGCAGGAAAGGATACCTAGCAATAGCAACAACCTCACTGTATGGAGAAGATATACAGACTAAAGGGAGGGTAAGTGTCGGAGGTGTTCCACAAGGATTCGTTTGGGTCCTGTATAGAGTCTGCAAAGTGACATGAGGGACTAGTCACTTTACTAGACAATACTTTTAAATTTGTGTACAAATGTCAAGAAACAAAGTTAGTTATGCGCTATTGACCTCTCTGTTATTTCAGACAATGCTGACTGAAATTGATTTTGAAATACCAGAGATATGGATAAAGAAGGAAAAAAATGTCTCTTAGGGCTTTTTTTATGGGTGCAACAATAATCATGTTAATGAATTATGAAGCAGATATTGGTTGCTGTTCTTTTTATTTTTAAAAGATTGTTCAGAGAATGAAGAAATGCTCAACCATGACACGTCATAATCATCTGCTTATATATAATAGAAAAACATGATGAAATGTCTGTACTGTGTCTCATAATCACTGACATAAAATATTGAAATGTTGAAGATGAATTCATTCTAGATAATTGCAGAGAAAATTATTTTTTGATTGTGCAGTGTTTTGATTTTAGGACTTGTAAAGATTTTGAAGCATAAGAGTAATTAATACTTTCATAAATTGTCAATGTGTGATTTCAGATCTGTATATATGATGTCATAGAAGTAGTGCCTGAGCCTGGACAACCACTGACCAAGAACAACATCAAGGTCAGTACAAATACCCATGTGGGAATGTAACACAAATATGGGGCCCATTTTTGGCATAATAATAAGCCCCTTTTTGGTAAATTTGGAATCATAATTGGTCATGTTTCTTCATAAGTTGGATGGAGTTGTTAGGTTTACGGATTATAAGCGTGTCCCACAAATGGAAATTGGGGGTATTGTTCTTCCTCATATGGGAATTTTAAGTTGGGCGACTATCACTTTTTTTTCTAGTCGACTAGTCGGCAGCAAATAGTCACGACTACAACTATTGTCGTGACTATATGTGGTCAAAATTGGACCGAAAAATCGGGTGAAAGATAGGTGCAAATTTACCAGTCAATAAGTCAACAACACCAATTTTAGATGATTTATGGACTTGTTAATGTTACTATCGGTAAGACAATGCTTAACGTTTTTATCACATTTTCTCAGTTTATATGTTAGTATTTAGTTGGTTTTGGTGCGGATATTTGGTGATTTTAACATCATTTTTTAACATAAAAATATAGTTGTGTTAGTCGATGTTTGTTTTAAATAGTCATAGTCGCGACTACCAGTAATAGTCACAACTAATGACTATTGGCGACTCCTAATTTAAGTGTTCCAGCAACGTTTCGGTGTTGTTGTTTTTAACTATTTCAAGAATGTTGTCCACAAAGCGTTTCTAGAGGTGGGGTTTGCACTGTAGTGGAGCAATGAGGTTGGCATGTTGCTCGAATCTTTCCATAAAGATGTAAGCTGTGAGGGGACTAACTGGCGAACCCATCGCTGCACCAAATTTTTGTTTGTAAATGGTTCCACGGAAGGTTAAAGACCCATTCACTGATCCCAGCTAAAGTGTAAAAAATTACAATTGTTCATAAATTGCTTAAAAGTGAAGGATAAGTCATTCAAATTGTCAGTTGGTATTTTTGAAATGAAAAATTTGGCAAAAAAACAAAGAAAACAACAGTATTGACAAAGTTGAAGCCCCATTCAAATACATGCAGCTAATTTAGATACTGTCAGTATATAAATTACAGATCCATATAGATCACTTATTTTTGTCTTAAATCAGCTTTCAGCTGAACCACTAACAGGCTATGTTAACACATTTATGACAATGACAAAAGTACCAAAATCAGAATTTTGATGATTTTTACAATCGTCCGGATCTGCAAATCACTGAATGGGCCTTTAAGTAAGTCATTGTCAGGATAAACTTCATTAAAGCCATGATGTCTTCAACCTCCAACAGCCAAGGCTCTCAATGTGTTGTACCCTATGCTTCCTGTGTAGTCTACAATAGGTCTTAGAGGATTATTAAGCTTGTGTATCTTAAGCATGACAAAATTGCCAGAAAGAAAATAGCGAGTTCATCAATTGGTTCTTCATTTTTGTTACAGGTATTATATGACAAGGAACAGAAAGGACCAGTATCATGTTTATGTGATGTCATGGGTTATCTACTGAGCTGTGTGGGACAGAAGGTAATGTATACATATGAAGAGTTTGGATGAAAAATATGACAAGTCCAAAGGATGCCTTATTAGGATAAAAAATGCTATGTCTCACGCATTCATTTTTATAGCACCTCCATTTCAGCTGAAACGGCAAATTCATTTTTTATTTCCATTTTTTTAGGTCGTCTGAAGGAAAAGACCTAATGGCATCACAAGTCGGGTGTCTGTGTGTCCGTCAGCAATTATATTTGGCTTTTAAACTTTGGTCTCATGAACAGTTTAAATCCTATTTCAACCATTATTACATTTTGATGAATCCAGGTGTGGATGTGTGAAAATATTGGATCCAAAACATAATAATAATAAAATTGGATGCTTTAGGCCCAATATTTGTTGGTCTCGCTATGAGTTTTAAAATATTGGACTCGACTTTGTCTTGTCCAATATTTCAAAACTAATAGCTTGACCAAAAATATGGGCTCAATTGAACCAATTTTATATCAACCTTGAGCCAAAGCTGCATTATGGGAACTTTATGTAATGGTGGTGTTCAAGGTCACATACTGAGGTCAAAGGTCATTTGTAAAATTGGCTGAAAATGAACAAAAAGTTTCATAAAAATGGAAAAACAATTTTCACGTGAATATCTACAGGGTGAGTCAAAAAAAGTGCAATAGAGAAAATAATCCATTTTTATTAAAGAACCGAGTTAAACCTTTTAGATTTGAAAACATTTTATATAAGATATATTCATCAGCAACCTTGTGTGAAGGAATTGGCATTTACCGTTTTGTTTTTATGACACATTTTATAGCAATACCCAATTTCAATGTTTGTCCAAGAGACATCTAAAATCTGAATGTCAGCGCACTCTATGTGTAAGGTAGATTTGGAACAACTGCCATTTTCTTAACCTCATTGGCATTGAAATTAAATGGAGCACCCAAGGTTTTATTGCCCTTGTCTTTTTTAAGGAAAAGAAACATTATTTGTTGTTATTTTCATTTTACCTTAATTTAAAGATGTTTATTCTCAATCTAAAACATACAAATTTGTAGGCGGGTTTTTTCAAATGTCAAAATAAAATGCGCGCAAATTGAAGTGAATTACAAAATATCCAGTAAGTTGGGCATATTGGGATTAAAAAAATGGAGTTGGAGTTGAGTGAGGTATGAAGGTATGAAGTAATGTTAGGAAGTTTGTTTGAACAGAAAAAAAGAAATTAAAATAACGCAAAAATCAACCTTTTTTAAGTTGATGTCAGTTTCAGAGCTAATGCCTTTACCGTGAATTTTGTGCTCTCATTCAAATTACATGGTATCTCGTGGACAAATAATGAAATTGGGTATCGCAGCAAAAGGACTTATAAAAATGAAACGTTAGTCGCGATTCATTTCATATTTTCACAGAAGGTGATTTTTGAGTGTGGCATTTATAAAATTTTTCAATAATGGGAAAGTTTGTCTTGGTTCTTGCATAAATATCCATTCTTTGCTCTATTGCACTTTTTTTGACTCACCCTGTACTATGAATTTATCCTTTAGTTAGTCCTAACTGGCAATAATAGTCGCATTTTAATGTTTGGTCAATTTTTTGAAATAAGGACCAAAACATGCGTTTAGGGCATTTATCGTATGCTTTGAATATCAGCCCCTAAGACTTGTACAAAGACTAATTTTAATTCTCATTTTTGGAAAACACATTTACTAACCTTTTTCACAACAAATTTATGCTTAGGTATGAGCAAATACACTAACAACTTGTACGTTATGTATGTTAGTGATGTCTTGTTACAAACAACAAACATGGATTACAAACAACAAACATGGATTAATGTAAAAGTCAAAAAAATTTTGCGCTGAATTTTTTCACTTTGTTTTAAAATTTGAGATTCTAAGCTTTCATCCATTGACCTATACACAAAAGTAATATATTTGTGTGTTATTGTTTATGCAGTAGCTGCTTGAAATGTAAAAGTGCAAAAATAACTAGCACAAAAATGTCCACTTGTCTCCTATATTTCTTGTGTCACTTTTATCAATCCTAATCCAGATTTACCTATGGACCTTCAAAGACAATGATCTCATAGGCCTTGCCTTTGTGGATACCCAGATCTACATCCACAATGCTGTTAGCATCAAGAACTTTGTCTTAGTCTCGGATATCAGCAAGAGTGTGTATCTCCTACAATATCAAGTGCAGGACAGGACCCTGGCCCTTGTCAGTCGGGTAAGTTGAGTGTGTAAAGAGGGATGGGTATGTGAATTTAAATTGACATGGATGGGTGTGTGGTCAAAAAAATTTGAAAATGTCAAAAAAAATCAGCAAAATGCTTAAAGAAAACCCTGCTGATAAGTAGAGAATTGTAGGAACATGCAAAGGTTGTATCCATGTAACAACTAGAACTCTAGAGAGAGTGATGTACTGGCTCCTGAACTGTTCATCATCATAGTAGACAAGGAGAAGTAATAATCCATCCACATATCAGTCTCCACGGTACATTTACAATTTGGTAAACAAACCCTGAGAGTACTATGTCTGTAGGAGGTGGTGTTTGAATATCCCCAAAAGCTTCCTAGTGATTGGACCTGTGTGCAGAGAGCCATACATGTACATATAGCTCACAGTCAGTTTCAAAAAGAGCAGGATGCCTACCGTTGAATGTCCCAATCCATTGTGGTGCTGTGTGGATATTGACATGATGTGCACTGTAAGGATGCTGTCCTCAATGTTTATGCGAACTGTTTTGCGATTACAAGGTTGCCAAAATTCAGAATCTTAACAAACGGATTGGGTGGGCAGTTAATGAATCTGCATTTTGTTAATTGAGTTGGATGGGCGCTTATTGGCTCAAAGGCACTTATTGGAACAAATATAGTAAGTCTCTTACAGTCTGTCCACATAGAAGTACAAACCAAATCTGTGGTATCGGGGATTGATGCTTTGCGTCACACGCACTGCGTGGTAAAAAAAACCTGACGCGTAAAGAGCGTGGTGCGCTTGACAAGTACAAATCATGCCGCAGCTGGCGCGCCAAAGAAGCATTTACACACACGTTGCACTGAAACTATAATTCTCATACCTCCGGTTTGCAAGGTCTATTTACTTTGTACTGCTATGTGGACAGACTGTAGCTGCTGATTGACTGGTGTAAACACATGTGGTCAAGTTTCTGTAGACTTAAATACTATACATGTCCATGCAACAAGGCATATATTATTGTCCCTTCTTGTATGTAGTCTTCTCCTTTTTCATTTATATTTTTTCTATTGAATTTTTCTTATAACCAGTGGATATTCACATTTCCAATGCTTTAAATATTGTGTTTGTTTGTTTGTTTATTATTTTAGGATCCCAAGCCTTTAGAAGTGTACAGCTGTGAGTTCATGGTAGATGACAAAATGATGGCATTCTTGGGTAGGTTTTTTTTTAATTATTGATATTATTTTATTTTATTTTATTTTTCCCCCTTTTTTGTGACCCATTACACTGTTGTTAGAAACATCCCATTTCAAGAAAGTAAAGAAAAAATGTTTGAAAAACTAAAGAAAACAATAGGAAATTTGTAGTGCATTTGTCACATGAAATCAATATTGTATGTGCAACATCAATGTGTGAGATGAACGCCATAAAAGCAATTCAGTAACTTGGTTAAAAAATCTAAATCTGTATTTTCAAAAACTCTTTTGGTAAAATCAATTTATTTATTCATTTATTTACTTTGTGTATGAGATCACAGGTTCTGTGATGAGATTGTTCTTTTACAGAATGTTTTTAGTTTTGTTTTTGTATTTTTGTTTGTGGAGTGTGTGTGTCCAGATTTACACAATTTGTGTACTATCACGCTATCTCAGATAAGATTATGAATATATATATATATAATTGCATAACATTAAAAGAAACAAATTTACTCCATTTTCACTACAATAAAAATGGAGTAAATTTGTTTCTTTTAATGTTATGTACACACTCTCCTTCACAGGATCGAGCACTCTATTTAATGAAAGAAGAAACACAACTTTATGTATATATATAATTGAATACATGTTTAATTTCCTATTTTCTTTTATTTTTCTCCATAGTTTCTGATGCTGACAAGAACCTGATCCTGTACCACTACTACCCAAATGGTAAGAATCACTGCTTGTTTCTTGGCTTGCAAAACTTATTCACCCCTGCATGTAATCACAACTATTGATGGTTGCCAAGATTTATGGTGACAGTCAGCTCTCTATTGTGTCTTCAAAAGGCATAATTAAGGAAAATATATAATTTGGCTGAAATTTGACACTGAATTGTTTTGCATCAGTGTAATCTAAAATATTGTATTTATTAGAATTGCCCGAGTACAGTACTGTGAACTCATGTAGTGCAGTGGTTAAGACTGGACCAGTAAATTAAATCCTTGCTGAGTCCTGATTGTGTGAGCCCCAAAATCATCATTTAAATCATAATTTCTCGGGCTTGCATCATTTATATATTAATTGTGTCTCACATTATCTTACTCCCTGCTAAGGTGAAGCATGTACCATAAAAACTAAATAATTAGCATATGTGCCTACTATCAAGCGCTTTTTGGGATGTGACTTGCCCGGATTTTTAACATTTCCCCTGGATTTTTAAATCCGGTTGCAAAAAAAAAATTGACCTAGCTCTAAATGCTAGGATCATTCATTGTTGAAAAAAAAATAATGCAAAACCTGAACAGGAAAATGGAAAGGTGAAGATGTCATGGTTACTAGTGTTTTTGACTGCATCACAGGCTTCAATTATGACTAAGAATAACTTAGTACAGGAGACAATGTTTCGGTGTGGATGTGACCATTGCGTAAACAAACTCATCGCAAATTTCAATCTTTCTCAGAGCGGAGTGTATTGTGTGCAAATAATTGTTTGTGTTTTGCAAAGTGATAATTTGTGTTCATGTCATTATTGATTATTATTGATTTCAATATGGATACAAAATCAATTGTTAATAGAGTATGACATGAACACAAATTATCACTTTGCATATTAAAAACACAAACAATTTCTTTTGTGTGTGTAAGTCAACCATGAATGATCCTAGCATTTAGCTCCAGGGACACTCCTTGACCTAAAAAATAAATAACTTAAAAAAAACTGAAATGTTTAGAATCACTGTCAAAATTATAAAAATTCAGGGGGTGCAGCCCCCTTGCACCACCATCCCCCCGTGGCTACACCCCCTGGACCCCTGCAGAACATGATACTTGGTCTTCATCAAATGTTATTGTATAGAATGGTGGTATACATCATAACTCGCAAACGCAAAATCGGAATCAACTGAAATTCTGGGCATAAGCTTTTTTTTGTTGATATCTACTGAGAAATGTCATAAAAAGAGGATGCTAGGATCATGAAATACTCCTTTAACCCAAGAACTACATGACCTATGGAAATATAAATGCGACTAAAGGCTTCTTTACCTCATTTCCTATAAGATCAATGTATTAATATTATTGAAGTACACTGCAGATTTCTTACTTCAATGGCTAAAACTGGAAAAATATGGCTCCTGCCATCCCACTTGTCTTTTAATTTGTTTTAATCCAATCAGGAGTAAACCCCATATAAATCTTAATATGATTTTAATAAATTACAGAGATTTTCTCTCAAATTCTGTTTATATTCCAGCCAGGGAGAGTTTTGGTGGGACCAGACTTCTTAGAAGAGCAGACATGAACATTGGTGCACATGTGAATACATTTGTGCGTGTGAGATGCAAGCTGACTGATCCTGCTACAGATAAACCTTCTGGTGGCCCAGTTGAGAGGAGACATGCTGTCTTCATGGGTAGGTTGAGTAATGCAACATGTGTTGAGGGAAAGTAGTCAAAACTGCTGGTTCTAAGGTGTTGGATCAGTGTTTCATATATGTCTTATTGTCCTCTACAAAAAAGCCCAAAGTGTATGCTATTTTTGCAACAGCCGCATCCCCAGAATCGGCAGTGTATTTTAATGATGTGAGTTGTTAAAACAACTCACATCAGCTAAAAGAACGGCAATGCCACAGGGTTGTGACATTATGTGATAGTAGGGGTTTAGAAGTTTTTACTATTTTCCTGCATCTGCATGATTATGGCAAAGTAACAAAATAGCACCTGGAAACTGGTGCAATTAACTTGTGAGATGTCAGTCGGTATTGTGATGTGCCCTATGTAATTTAATTTGATTATTTATCTTTGTTTACAATTTAAAGCTATTTCATGAGAGATGAGAACCCCCTTGTAAGAGTTGGTGTGTAATGACATTTTGGGAATCCCCTCTCATGCAATCCCATTTTGATCGGAAAAACAAATTCAATTATATCTATTTTTGGATCTGGGAAATCACCATGTGTCTCAATGTGACAATTGCATAATTTGCATAATGTTGGGAAAATCATAGCTGGGAATTTCCTGTGTATCACTTTGGTATATAAGAGAGAAGGGACGGTTTCTCTTGGCAGTGGATGTAGGCCTTCTAATTTGTATACAGTTTATGTGCCTTCACAAAGAGAAGTACTGATGAGTCAGTCAGTTTACACAGCTAATAATGTGCTATTAGTCCAGCAATATAATCAAAGCAGATTTCGAGTACAGCAAAGTGCTTCTCTTCTCAAAAGGGGAATATATTCTTCTGTCAATTTGCTCAAGTTTGGTTTTCAAAGCAACACATCTGTCAATAAAGTGGATTAGTGCAGAAAAAGCCTGTTTCCTGGAGAAAGAAGTGATTGGTGAAAGCTGACTCGAGTATAGTCCCACCCCATTTTGAGTGAACATTTTTCAAAATTGGGGGGTGGGACTAAACTCGAAATTTAAAAAAAAAAAGTTATTTATTTTTTTGGTTTGGGATGCACTGTGGGTGTTCGAAATAAGCCCTATCGCAGTGACATTTCCACCCAAAAAATTGCCTGTTGCGATACAATTTTAAAAGTGGTGTAACCCTTCCCAAGATGCAACTAGTATTTCCCACACCTTTTTCCTTAATATTGCATGGTAATTGGTATTTGGAAACTGCAATCATACAAGAGAACATCCCAAACCCACAATTGACAAGATGACATAATGGGAATTCCTATTTATACATATATCCCAATTCCCAATCTCCCTTCTCTACTGATCTTGCAGCGCTTTGAATCCTTTAAGATCGGGAAAAAGACGCTATAATGCCCTTCCTGAACTTGTTGTTTCCAACCAGGATACGCACAGCTTCAAGCGAGAGGTAAACCGCTATCTCACCTGTCAGAACTAGCTGCCTTCACTTTAAAATATCCACACTTTATTTTTGTTTACTATTCTCATTCTAGCTACACTAGATGGAGGGTTGGGATTACTGTTACCGATGACTGAGAAGATCTACAGAAGATTATTCATGTTGCAAAATGGCATGACCAGTAACACACCTCATGTAGGAGGACTCAACCCCAGAGCTTACAGGTAGGCAGCTAGCCTTCAGGCTCGGTTCTTTGACATTATGATAATTATTTACTTTACTAACAAAACATCTTAATTTTCTAGACCTGTACAATTCCAATAGCTATCACTATATATTTTTAGGTATTTTTAACATATATTTTCCTTTCTTTATTAAATTATTTGTCTTTCGATAGCAAAAACCCATGGTCTGAGGTCGGTGATCGTATGCGTGGCACCTGAGGTTCCCAGGTTCAATTCCCGGGGTACCAGGGGTACCAAGTGAAATATTTGTTCATCTTTTTTCCTTTTTCATTCCTTCTCTGTCTTCCAATAGCAAAAAATCATGGTCTGTATTTGGGTTAATCAACACATAATTTCCATTATTAGGCCTATGTAATAATCATATTGCTATAAAATCTTACACGGAAAACCACTGTGCATGCATGCATGCCACGTGATGCCATTGCGCAATCACCCCAATTCATATATACGCATGTGGGCAGAGCATCATCATCCCTATATCTTTGTGTAAAAAATTGCCATGATAGTAGGGCGAATCCACTAGTTCTTCAACAGCCATGCATGACTATTTTGTTTGAGATAGGCCGAGCGACTCAGGCTAAGCACACCACCTGTACGATAACTGTACGACACCTGTACGAATGGGGCGTTGCCATTCATCAGCTGAAATGGCTCACTTTTACGATCTGTGCATGCTCATTACCCTCTTTAGCGTTACCAACTCAAGAAAATTTGATTTGTCAATTTTTGTTTTCAATACGCAGGCTGGGTTTTCAATGTACACATATTGAAGCTTATCATATTCTTTCAACAAATATATTACAGAAACCAAAATAACTGGATATATTCAGAGTTTTGAGATATACATGTAGGCATTCAAAGATCTAAGTATGAATATGACACCACCATAAGCCATACTTGGGTAGCCATTCAGACCCACTGATGACAGCACAACACCCCTACTTGTTTTTCTGTGTACATTATAGCTAGGAATATATTTAAATCTCAAGTGGCAGTCTGATCATTTCAAGGCTGTCAATTCCATAGTTACTAGTACAATGAGCATGGTGAAACACTATACAACCTCAATAGGATTTTGACTCCCTTAAATGGAATTGGAAATACATCTCTATAGATGAATTCATACAACCTCATCAAGTGATAGCGATCAGGTTTTAGCCAATGGGATAGGACTCCTTTGAGTTCGGAAAAGCAAGCTACATTATTGGTGAAATATCAATTGCCTGTCGCTCACCGACGAGTATAAATTCAGCTTATTTTGTAAAGTGGCACTTGTTGGTGTGATTATAATTCAACGTGATTTGCCTGTACAAAAATACTAATTTACCTGCTGTTGATGCTGTGTACCAAGTGAAATATTTGTTCATCTTCTCTCCTTTCTTGTTCGTCTGTCTCCCGGTAGAAAAAAACCATGGTCCGTGTTAGGGTTAGTAAGGAAGGAGCACAAGCCGTGGCTGGGACTGAGACTAAGGTTGTCTGGGGTACTTGCTGATACCTGATTTGATGTTTGTTGCTTTCATTTCAGACAAATCGTTTCACCTCAGCGGGCACTTAGCAACCCACATAAGAACATCCTGGATGGAGACTTATTGTGGAAGTTTACTCATCTTGGTGTGGTGGAGAAGAATGAATTGGCCAAGAAGATTGGTACTACAGTAGAACAGGTAGGACAGCATTGCTGCCACCCATATCATGGCATAATGCTAAAGCTTGTTTGCCTTACTATCATCATCATGATTCTTGTCAGCAGATTGACATAGTGCCATCAATAAAGATTCTCCAAGTACCTCTCTCTCTCGAAAGTTCAGTTGATTTCTTTATGGTTAAGTCTTCTTTGATTCTTTCAGCTCTTTTTGAATCAAAGGCAAAAACAATTGGCGTGTATTGATGTAGAATGGCGTGAACACAACACTTATGCTAGTTGCGCGTATGACTGGCACACGCTTATGTGAATTTACAATTGGCGTGTATTGATATAGAATGGCGTGAACACAACACTTATGCTAGTTCTTGGCAGTATGACTGGCTGCACGCTTATGTGAATTTAAACAATTGGCGTGTATTGATATAGAATGGCGTGAACACAACACTTATGCTAGTTCTTGCAGTATGACTGGCACACGCTTATGTGAATTTAAACAATTGGCGTGTATTGATATAGAATGGCGTGAACACAACACTTATGCTAGTTGCTTGGCAGTATGACTGGCACACGCTTATGTGAATTAAACAATTGGCGTGTATTGATGTAGAATGGCGTGGACACGACACTTAGGCTAGTTGCGCGTATGACTGGCACACGCTTATGTGAATTTAAACAATTGGCGTGTATTGATATAGAATGGCGTGAACACAACACTTTGCGCGTATGACTGGCACACGCTTATGTGAATTTACAATTGGCGTGTATTGATGTAGAATGGCGTGAACACAACACTTATGCTAGTTGCGTGTATGACTGGCACACGCTTATGTGAATTTAAACAATTGGCGTGTATTGATGTAGAATGGCGTGAACACAACACTTATGCTAGTTGCGCAGATGACTGGCACACGCTTATGTGAATTTAAACAATTGGCGTGTATTGATATAGAATGGCGTGAACAATTTAGTTGGCGTGATGACTGGCACACGCTTATGTGAATTTAAACAATTGGCGTGTATTGATATAGAATGGCGTGAACACAACACTTATGCTAGTTGCGCGTATGACTGGCACACGCTTATGTGAATTTACAATTGGCGTGTATTGATATAGAATGGCGTGAACACAACACTTATGCTAGTTGGCACAGATGACTGGCACACGCTTATGTGAATTTAAACAATTGGCGTGTATTGATATAGAATGGCGTGAACACAACACTTATGCTAGTTATGGCAGATGACTGGGTACACGCTTATGTGAATTTAAACAATTGGCGTGTATTGATATAGAATGGCGTGAACACAACACTTATGCTAGTTGCGCGTATGACTGGCACACGCTTATGGGCAATTCCGTGTTAAAATGACATTTTTTCAAAAATATGAACTTTGCAATTGGCAATGATTGATGATATATTTTGATTATACACCCTTTAAAGTTAACAAAAAAGAAATTTTCAAATGAATATCAGCTGCAGTATTTTTTTTTCATTGATTTGAAGGATTTAATGTATTTTCCTACATCTTGTTAATAGCAGATAGTCAAAAGTAATTAATATTTTTTTCTCATTAATATATGGAACAAAAACAATTCTTTTTTGTGATAGTGTTGTTTGATACATAATTTGTCAAAATAAAAAATAAAAAATTAGGAAGCTGTGTTTGGTAATGGTCAGGATGGCACGGCAAATTGTATAAAGTTAAGCATGTAACGCGAGTCACAAAAAGAACAACTTTTTAATGCAGTAAAAAATCTAAAGGGTTATAAATGTTCCCTCTCATTTTCCTCCTGGTTTGGGTCATAACTCATAATTATTTCATAAGGTTTTGGTTTGCTACAATTGTACCACCAGAGGCAGACTATTCAAAATGGTAACGCTGAGTCACAATGTAATGAGTCACAATATTGTAACGCTTGAGTCACACATATTATACAGCTCTCTATACAGTAGGGCTAGAAAATAATCCATAAATAATCACTAAAACTTCTCCCTCCCACTTTTACCCTCCCCAGGACTCATAATTATTGTACATTACTTAACAAATTGCAGGACTGGAAATTGTTTTTGTCCCCATCTGTATATTCAAATTTACAATTTGACTTTCCATTATAAACACCCATTATAAACACCCACTGCCACCATTCCACCCCAGTTTCTCCACCTAACCCCAGAACAGAAAATCATGTTTAAAGTTGAATTCCACAATATAAATTAAATAGAGCATGTTTAGAGCTTTCAAATTGAGCTGTGTTATCAAATAGTGTGTGTAACAGTCACCTAACGCGAGTCACGCACTAAGTTGGCCATTTTAAAAATACCAAAGTCAAATGTACTCAATGTTTGCTTCTGTAGTATATCTGCAGTAAAAGGTAAACTGTGTGCAGCTTCTTGTTTGAGGAGAAATATTGAAAAAGTAAAAGCTCAATTTGGAAGGGGTAATTTTAGTAACAAAAGTCACAACCACATTTTTGCCAATAAATGTTACATCGTTACATAGAGTTATTCACAAATTACAAGTTTACGTGATTTGATACATGTAAAGAGAAGATGAATAAATCAAGTCTGAGGAATGTGTTCCACATTGATCAGCGACAGCCTTTTATATTTTGCTACTAGGGGCTCTGCAATAAGCTGACCTCCCCTCTCAGCCTGCCATCAATTGCTTGATCCTCTTCTCAGCCTGCCAAAAAATCCTTACCCCTCTTTGCACATAAATATGGACAATTTTTAGGAACCCATTTTGCAAACCATAAATGGTCTATATCAGTTTTGCATATATACACCAGGCACAAAAAGAAACTCGTCAGTTATAGTCACCCTGGCTGTTCAACAACTTGATAATTTTGCATTATTCTGAAATATACATTTTGTTAGTTGGATTTTGCTTTCTCGTTTGACATCCTGTGCATGAAAATCGAGCAAAAATTTACCAAGATATGTGCCTCCAAATCCCAAAATCGAAAGTTGCAATTTTAACAATTCAATTGTGCCTGTTACACTCTGTGCTTTATTGATCGGCCCGTGGTGCTTGTGTACAACACAACGATGCATCCCATTGAAAATCGTTGAAATTGCAACTTTTAATTTTGGGGTTTGAGAGTTTGGAGGCGTATGTCATGGTCAATTCTTGTTCAATTTTTTACGAACAGGGTGTCAAGTGAGAAAGCAAAGTCCAATAAACAAAATGCATATTTCAGAATAATCCAAAATGATCAGGTTGTTAAACAGCAAGGATGACTATAACTGATAAGTTTCTTTTTGTGCCTGGTGTATATGAATGTTTCCATACAGTTTTTCAATGCATTTTATGTAATAAATGTATATGAAAATTGTATTCTTATTCAAATTGCCAGTTTTTTTAAATTTCCATCATTAGCCCCCATACCACCCCACCACACCACACCACCACCCTACCCCAGAGGAGAGGGTCCTTTTTAATGCTGAATTACAGTATTTTTATAGTGCTAAAGTAAAACTGACCACAATGGAAATGAAAGTGAGCATGTTTAAAGCTTTCAAAGTGGGACCATGTAATCAAAATAGTGAGCGTAACTTGAGTCACGTAACGTGAGTCACGCACTCAATTTAGCTTAAAGTTGCCCATTTTAAAAATACCAATCTCAAATATACTTGGTGTTTGTTTCTGTAATACAGCTGAGATATAAGGTAATTACTTGGTGGTATAAACTTTTGTCTGCAGCTGTTTGTTTGAGGAGAAATATTGAACAAGTAAAAGCCTAATTTTGAAGGTGTAATTTTTTTCAAATGCTGAGTCACAATCACATTTTTGCTATAAATGTTTCATCTAGTTATTTACAAAATTAAAGTTTACGTGATTTGATACATTGGGTCAGTAAGTACATGTGGAGAGAAGATGAATAAACCAACTCCTTGTTCAATTGTATTTATATGACATTGAATGTGCTGATTTTATCAAAAATGTAACGCGAGTAACATGGAATTGCCCTTATGTGAATTTAAACAATTGGCGTGTATTGATGTAGAATGGCGTGAACACAACACTTATGCTAGTTGCGCGTATGACTGGCACACGCTTATGTGAATTTACAATTGGCGGTATTGATATAGAATGGCGTGAACACAACACTTATGCTAGTTCTTGCGTGTGATGACTGGCACACGCTTATGTGAATTTAAACAATTGGCGTGTATTGATGTAGAATGGTGTGAACACAACACTTATGCTAGTTGCGCGTATGACTGGCACACGCTTATGTGAATTTAAACAATTGGCGTGTATTGATATAGAATGGCGTGAACACAACACTTATGCTAGTTGCGCGTATGACTGGCACACGCTTATGTGAATTTACAATTGGCGTGTATTGATATAGAATGGCGTGACTTATGCTAGTTGCGCGTATGACTGGCACACGCTTATGTGAATTTAAACAATTGGCGTGTATTGATATAGAATGGCGTGAACACAACACTTATGCTAGTTGGCGTATGACTGGCTGCACGCTTATGTGAATTTAAACAATTGGCGTGTATTGATATAGAATGGCGTGAACACAACACTTATGCTAGTTAGGCGCGTATGACTGGCACACGCTTATGTGAATTTAAACAATTGGCGTGTATTGATGTAGAATGGCGTGAACACAACACTTATGCTAGTTGCTTGGCAGTATGACTGGCACACGCTTATGTGAATTTAAACAATTGGCGTGTATTGATATAGAATGGCGTGAACACAACACTTATGCTAGTTCTTGGCAGTATGACTGGCACACGCTTATGTGAATTTAAACAATTGGCGTGTATTGATATAGAATGGTGTGAACACAACACTTATGCTAGTTGCTTGGCGTATGACTGGCACACGCTATGTGAATTTAAACAATTGGCGTGTATTGATGTAGAATGGCGTGAACACAACACTTATGCTAGTTGCGCGTATGACTGGCACACGCTTATGTGAATTTAAACAATTGGCGTGTATTGATATAGAATGGCGTGAACACAACACTTATGCTAGTTGCGCGTATGACTGGCACACGCTTATGTGAATTTAAACAATTGGCGTGTATTGATATAGAATGGCGTGAACACAACACTTATGCTAGTTGCGCGTATGACTGGCACACGCTTATGTGAATTTACAATTGGCGTGTATTGATATAGAATGGTGTGAACACAACACTTATGCTAGTTGCGTGTATGACTGGCACACGCTTATGTGAATTTACGCAAGCGTCAGTCGCAAATTTCTATTAAAAGCCAAACAAACTGTACAATTTTCAGAAATGCCTTAAATAGGTTTGCTATCTCTTGAGTCCCCAAATGTTCTGCTAATTTGAAAAAGTCAAGAAGGGAATGTTTTGACCAGAAAAGATGTTTTGATTGTTTCCATTTCTGATGGCATTATAGTTTGCATATTAATTAGCATAATATACCTAGCTATACTATGATCAGCCCATAATAGAGGAGAATTAATGGGTTTTTGAGTCAATAAAGTCCCAACTTTACGCCTGTGTAAATTCACAAAAGTGCACTATACTATGCAGGTACTTATAAAGCACTCTTGCAAAGAAAAAACAAGTATCACAGTAAACAAGTATGTGTGCCTGTGCATACCATGCAGAAATGTGTGTGCATGACATCACTGTATTTTAATATGCTCCATGCTCAGTGGCGAGCAGCAAAATTTTGTTCATGTGATAATTCTGTTGTTTTTTTTTCATTCTTTTTCTTACCAGATTATGGATGATTTGATGGATGTGGAAAGACTCACCATGCATTTCTAAAGGAACTTTCCTGCATTCCGCTGCTGAACGGGTGGGGGAGATAGCCACACTATTCTACATATCCCAGTCATAGACTTTCAATTCTTACCAATATCTTTGTGCATTATGATGAACATTTATTTTCTGCACTGTTTTCCTTTAATCTGAAAACATTTGTCACAAGTACCCAATGGTTTATGAAGTTGAGATGGGCATAGTTTGAACACAAATGTAAATTTATGCATGGTACTGTAGCCTAACAGCCTAAGCATACACCTTGGTCTGGGCTGGACATTATAAAGTGAAATTTGAAGAGTGCAGACAACATCACTTGAATTACATTCCAAATCTTGGATAATTTTGCAAAAGTTTTAGCTAAAAAAGAAACAAGGATTTTTATTTTAGGATAATTTTTCTACATGTACAGTCAGTCTTCTCTGAAGTACAAAGTACCGACGCGGACGCACACATTGTGCCGACTTTGAAGGCACGCATACCTGCAGCGGAGACGCAGCACTACGCACTGTTAACTCGCTGTATATGCGCGTGTTGTCACTTTGTACTTCAGAGTGGACAAACTATAGTCTAATGGAGGGAGAGTGAGCCCGTGGAAAGGCTGCAACCGCCACTTCTGGTAATTATTATAAAGGCTAATTTCTTCAAACGCACATTTCTATTTTTCATGAATAAACATGAAGAAATATAGACATATAGTTGCTGTGTGCATTTTCTTCGTAAGAAATAAAGAGGCCTAGTAACAGTGCACCGTCTTTTATGCAGCCATGATGGGACCAAGCATTGGCCGGAAAAATCAGAATAAGAGAATTATGTGGAATTCTGCATGCATTGAATGTTAAAAGTGCTATTCTTGGGACAAGAAGAGATAATCAATATATGGGGTAATGACGCTGAAAGATGAGAGTTGTGTGCTGTATCGACATACCATATTTACTCTTATTCAACACCCCCTTCTATTAAGGACTCAGATAGCAACATTTGCACAGTATTTTTTGTGGGACCTGAGAGCACATCAGACACATCAAATTGCATTCTGAATATGAGGAATGTCCTGATGATATCATATAATTTTGATTTTTTTTAAAATTTGTGATATAAAACAAAATTTATGGCAAAATATTAATATTAAATATTGATATTTTGACATACACATTTTCCCCAAAAGACGGATGGATGGCTTTTCCTCCCAGCTACATACAATTTGAGTACATATCATTAGATTTTATAAAGTTTACTTTGAGGACTATTAAATGATTTAGTTTACATTTGGGCTGCATTTTCGGCCATTTTGATTTATTGATGGCTCTCGATTTCATGCATGAAAAGTGTTGTCAGCATTTCTCAACTTATCTGTAAAAAAAAATGAATCCAGAATTGTATAAATCTGAAGCATGGGTCTCCACTAGCTGAGTAAACAGGAGCGGTTTAGTAAAGGAAATTGTAATCACGCCAATTGGTATTGCTCTTACAACCTTAATTATACGCGAATGAAGTGGTGTGGTACCATTGTTACTTCCCTTTGCAAACGATTTCCTAGCAACAAAGTATAAATACGTCTGTGCACTTTTTGTGCCAAAACACCCTTTCTACACCTACCTTTCTTTTTTCTTTGCCTTTCCTTTTCTTTCTTTCTATTTCTTTCATGGTTTCCCTTTCCTTTCTTTCTTTTTTCCATCTCTTTTCTCTTTCTTTCCCTTTCTAGGCCTTATGAGGTGAGGGTTGGCTATGTATTTATCAGGCAAAGGGCAAATTTGAGATATCATCAACCACATGCTCTTCTCTGGAGCACAACCAACTGTCCTTCTGGAGTACTATAACCTAACCCTAAACCCCAGCCCTCCTAACTCCAATATCTCAATTTTGCTATTAGTAGTACTCATGGAAATCCTATTTTATGTGGATGTAACTCGAGGGGGGTAAAAAGTTATGTACGCTTTGTACGTAAGTGAAAATGGCGAAAATTATGGACAGCCCCTCACACTTTACAATGGTTTGTGCACATAGTAGCGCTTTTCTCAATGCTTAATGCAGTTTTCATACGCTCTTTGTAGCCAATCCAACAAGATGTTAGTGTATTGATGATAATGTATAATTGAATACCTGAGTGGAAGAAGGGCCCAACTCCATCAAAACTGTTTTTGAGATATTAAAAGGGCATTTCGTGATCCACAGCCTCGTGCCCCCACTTTTCTCAAAAAAAGTTGAGATTTTTATATCACTGGAATACTCTGGCTACATAATGTTTATGTACAAAATATTTCTTGCAGATTAATTCGTTTAGCAAAGATATCGTGAAATTTGAATTTCGTTCTGGTGCACCAGAACGAAATTACAACGTATTGTCTATGGAGCAGTGTAATACACATAATCATGCATATACTTGCAAACGCAAAATCGGAATCAACTGAAATTTTGGGAATATGCTTTTTTCGTGGATATCTAATGAAAAATGTCATAAAAAGAGGATGCTAGGATCACGAAATACTCCTTTAAGAAAAGTTTTATAGACAGAATGTTTTCATCTTCAGGGGACCTTTAATACATGAACATACATTCCAAATTATATATGTTTCCATGGCAATTGTACATGTATCAATATGAGCTGGAGTTGGGCCCTTCTTCCACTAATATACTGCAAGTGCCAGTTCTGTAAGCAGATGTATTATAAATAGCTATAAAAATTTGGTAATTATCCATTAATTGCACAAGTTGAAGCATGTAATATGTTAGCAAGAAAGTTTATTGTAGTGAAAAGCAGATTTTGTGGATGAACAAAATTCCTATTTAACCCAATATTTGTGGAAGGGCCCAACTACTGGAGTTGGGCGTTTCTTCCATGATTGAAGACTATTTAGAGAGTGAATTTTGGCTCATCTTTCACACACAAGGAAGAAAAAATTGGAACTGGGCCCTTCTTCCACTTAGGTATTCAATTGCACTCCACATACTTGGTAGTGTAATCCTTTTACAGTTTTATCTTGAGCTAAACTATGATACATGTTCTATGCACAGTGCTTGCTAATTTCTTTCTCATGTACATGATATAGGTTAAACCAGAACCGGAACAGTCTTAAAAAAATTTATTTATAAACACCTTCAATGACATACTGGGAAATACTGTGAAATACTCAGGAATTTTCATGTTGAAAGCTGATTTGAAAAAGGTGTCTAAATGGGTCTACATTAAATTCCTACTTTTTATATGTTTATTTGGTCAGAAACCCACATACAGGCGTCAACATTGGAGAAATTGTATGGATCATCCCCCTATCAAAATAGTGGGGATTTACCCCACCTCCCCACTCTACAACTGCCTGACAACTCCAAACTTTGATCTTTTAATGCATATTACTTATTGCTCAAGAAATATATAGACAAACTAATATATAGACAACTAATGCACATACACTGAATGTTGATCTCAGCATGCACAGATTTGTTTAATTTCTTTCTCAACAAGGAATATTCAGTTATTCAAACAACCAATCACTTTAAATCTCAGTTTGTCATGTTCATGATGAAATAAACAACCAGAAGCACACTTTTCTACTCTATAAGCAAATGAGTAAAACACAAAAGGTGGTGTGGAAGTATGACCTAAGACAAACCTTGTCAGTATAACATTATTATTAAATGTTGTCACTATTTCTAAAATATTTTGTGCCAGCCAAATAAATGTGTAGTAATTACACATACATGTACATGACAAGAATATGAAATTTTGTACAATTTGTAAATAAAGTTGAATGACTATTGTGTCTTTTAATATCTTGAGTTACAACTTATTGTTATCCAGTTAATCATTTGAAAGTGGTAGTATAAATGGTATTAAAGGAAATTAGACCATGAAAAAATAATATTGTTCAGCTGGCACAATTTAATCATGCATCTTGTAATCATGGGTCAATCTTTAAATATTCAGAACTTTCCAAAAAACAATAACCTGCTGTTCTTGTGACCAAGTACTACCAATGAGGAATACAGTGGGGATGAACTTAACCAGTTTTGGAAAATTGGATTTCCAATTGCAAAAGCATAATCACCAGGATCTCAACTGTACCTAAGCTAGCAAATCACATTTAGTTCCAATTGAAAACATGTTGTTTTGAGCTGTCCTGAGCTAGACATAAATCACAGCTTGGTCTGTTGTTTGGCCCATACTTTATGAATAGTCACTGCCCATTATATACATGCAGGTTTAAATTTGTTCCATATCTTTTGATATTCTCATAATACTCCTAATCGGCCCTATGCTTCATTTGTATATGTGACACAATCTGCTCCATGGAGGCCAAAGGCAGCAAAAATATGGAGTAAAAAAACAATACAATATGTACAAAATTAGACATCCCAAAACTTCGTAACTTTAAACCAAGTATGCTAGACCTTTGGTGTTTTCAGTATATGATTGCAAATGTTTGTGTAAAGTGAGAATTATAGTAACTCAATTTTCAAAAATGCCTCCTTTGGCCTCCATGGACCAGATTGTGTCGCATAGATGCATTGGCACATTTCTGTGTTCAGCTGTAGCATAAATACCCTCTTTTTGGGGTTGGAGACACTAGATCAGTCATTGATTTCTGCAATGAATTTGTCTCCACCTCAGTGTCATCATAAATCTATCGTTGGTTTTAACTTGAACTTCTTGACAGATCTTTCGCTGGCCCGTAACCTGAAGTGATTTCCATATATGGTGATTGCTAGCCCATCTAAGGAGAGGGTGAAGATGGAGTTGGCTTTCGGTATTGCTGCAAACAAAGTAAACAATAGTTTGGTGTAAGATACATGCGAATTAAAATGATCTACATGGAGGAATATGACGCGGAGAAGATATCTTACACTTCCCATAATGCATTCTCCCATTTCAATTCAGTTCTGATTTTCTATCTAGTGCAACATGGGTCGATAGTGACAAAAAGTACCTCAGTGAACGAACGGGCACATCCAGATCTAGCAAAACATGTTTATATATGTAAATGTTTATGTTTAGCCAACCTGTATGAAGTAATGGGAGTGCATGTTACAAAAGATTGTGGGAAGGGTAAGCTATCTTCTCTGACCTAGACTGGTATGCTATATGTGGTGGAAGTTTTATGAATGTACCTCTTTTATAGGCTGTATACCTTCCTCTAGTCAGTAATTTAGAGAGTTTTTTATTGTATCTCTAAATGTAATGATGAGAAGTATAATAAAAGTATACATTTTGAGAAAGGAAATGATGCAAGGAATCCAACAAGCATATCAATTAACAGTTGTTGAGAAAATTTGATTTTAATTTACTGACTCAAGAAGGTATACAGACTATAGTTTGCAAAACAAGATTTGACAAGAACACCATGACAACCAAGTTGCACACAGATGCTCAACAGAACCATGCTTTTTATTATGACCTCTGCATATGGTCATATTTTGTACAAAAATATTTTGTACAAAAATAATATTGTAAGATAAATGAAAGTGTTCTTTTCAATCCAAATATAAGGAGGAGGGGCACATTAGGTATGTCGAAGTACTTGAAGAAATACTATGAATTGCACAACAATTAACACTGTGTTGACATGAAAATGGCTAGTTATATAAAAGTGCCGGAACTTTTGATTGAAATAACCATTAAATATTTCTGAAATGTATGTGAGCAGGAAAACAACATGAAATCAGCTTCACAAGAAGCTTTATTGAGTTACTTTAGTATCATATCAAAAGAGTATTAAAAACTCACTTTTTAGTCTGTTTTCCTTTGTGATAATCTTGAAGACATTTCTAGTTTCTTGTAGCATGATTCCTGATGTACCAACATATGATGGACACTTTGATTTAGTTACTGAAATAAAAAAAACATTGATGTATAAATATGTACTAAATATTTGAGATACAAATACAAACAGAACCATAGCTATCCATGTGATGGTGATTTTACACACCATAAGCATGATCCCCTTATCATTTCCTGACTTGCACAACTAGCGGTCACCCGTGCTTCGCCGTCACAATCTTTAGCAGTCACAGCCTTTCGGCGGTTGGTAAGTTGTACTGATATGTTGAGTGTGTAAATGTTCTATTTAATGTGATTAGTTTCGTTAGTGAGATTATCATTTAGAAATACAAAAGTGAGGTGGATTGTTTGTAAACTACACATTATGTAGCAGAAAGATGCAATCAAAGTCTTCATAGGTGTAGATGACACTACTCAGAAAAAGATGAAATTACTCAAGAAAAGAGAGAGGAAAGTCCATTGAAGTCTGATGCAGATTGAAATGCAATAGGTTAAACAATCAACACTTACATTCTTATCCACATTTATGAAGTATTAATTTATCAAATGCAGGGAAAAAATTAACAGACGGCACCAATAGCAAATGCTGCTGTTGCTCCACTCACTTGCCGTGATGTCCCTCAAAATGATCCCCCGGCACTCATTGCCGTGCCTCTAAAGTCTCTGTGCCCTTAGCTCTGTTTTTATCTCAAACTTGGTGACACTCATGCATTGATAGCTAACTTTAATTTAGAAAAAAACATAGTGTTGTGAGTCCAGCTCCATCTCTTAAGTTAAACCACACCTAAGAAGAGTAAGTGTGATAGCACATTCACACTCTGTGTCAATCTTTTTCGACCAAGTGTGGATAAGAGCGATTATAAGCCCGGAAGTACTTGGGCTGGTTTTAGGGGAAACCTAGGTAATCACAGGCATTATTCAGAGGCATAATAATGATGAAATCTGTACAAACAATCCACCAAAACTTTGACCACTAAATAAGCTTTGATAAAGTCTGCAAACAATTCATGAAAACTTCCACACTGGAGGGGTCTTTCTAATTGCTCTATTACATCAATTATCAAAGTCTTCCGATGATCCATGTAGTACACTGTGTGAGAAGCGGCAGATTTTGCTCAACTGGAACAAGACTAGATTGTTTTATTATAGCAATGATGTGTTGACAAAAAATGCTACCGTTCTGCTCAAGTTGGCAAAATTTTGCTGTGTGATTTTGGATCATGCAGGAGTAACAAGTTCAAAGGTTTAAGGCATTGATTTTTTTTAAAGAGTGGATATATGGTCATACTGGTGCATGTAATGTTATATGCAAAGTGTGCATGTAGGTGCAAATGTTTACATGCACAGAGAAAAAAGTACATGCACTGGTGCATGTATGCAGATTTTGTCACTGTCTTGCAAATCAATAGAACTTGGCAACAGAAATTGCCTTGGTGCCTTTTAATTAATCCATTTTGTCTTGGTGCCCTTTTGAAGCCATCAAAAATGCCTGGGCACCCTGCCTTTTTTAAATCAGCTGAAGGCAAACCTGCATTGCCCCTTTGAACACAAACTTTTTTCCCTGCACATACGAGGGGCGGTCAATAAGTTCGTAGAACAAGGTACTTGAAAGAGTACTAGCCAAATTCTTTCTATCTCACTCTTGAGCATGGTCACTGCAAACCTTAATGCACCCGCCGCAATTTTTCTGGCAGCCTTCTATGTCAACAAAATGGAAGTCTTCCGATAGCTCCTTGAGCCACTCTTCAGTGAAGGCTCACCAGCATTGATCACCAGCAAACCTGATATTATGAAGGTAGGACCTAAAATTCGAAAATAGGTTTCACTAACTGGAGGCCATGCCTGAACCACAATGTGGTTACTTTAGTTAACTGACCCCTCTGTCGTGAATGGCAGCTTGACAAACTAAGAATAGCGTACAGGAAACAATCCGAAAAACCGTTACATTCCTACCATCAACCCTCTTCACATGATGGCTTGCCTCAATTTTGCTATCAAAATTGTATGATCTATGCCTATGATTGTACTTTCATTTGGCAAATGATCCGTCATCAAGACTTTCCCTGGATCTCAGAAACAGCGATGAAGAGCTTGCACTATGGTGACCGAGTGATGATCTTCTTAGGGGTGGGAGATCCAGGTGCTTCCACTAAATGCACTCGTAATTTCAGTGATTAAAAATATATGTCTAATCACCTTAGCCACATATAGATTAAACTTGCCTCGGTCCTCATTCTAAGTGTATAGAAGGTGTGGACCTGAATATGTCAATTGGTATCAATTTTGTACAGGAAGATTCTGGGACCCCCATCTAGAAGACTCCCTGGAATACCCAATGTTAATGGATTAATGTTTAAAGCACATTCATCAGAGTTGTCATATTTTGTGGCTATCTCATCTTTCTTATTTGGCCCTTTATTCATTATCAATGCCACTGTACCAGCATGTATATCATTAGTGATGCCGTCAGCAAGTCTTTTGGACCTTGGATGATCTTCAAGGACGCTCATTCCATTCTTGAACTCTAAGAACCATTTCGTTGCTGTTGAATACCAAGGACTTCATTACCATTTACAGCAACTGTACATTGTTCAATTTCATTTGAGTTTTCACCGCCGTCCAGAGAAATTTCCATAATGCCCCTGTATTCACTTCTGGTAGTACCTGTGAATTCATGGAGGTAGGCTTCCTCTGAAGAGTGTCCTGCCCACATACAGTGATGCAAAAATCTAATATCTTTGCAGTAATGTTTTGAAGGAACAAGCTTTCAAATGAGACCAAATTCAATACCGTGCGACAAAGTAGTATACCGAGTTCTACGAACTTTTTGACCGCCCCTCGTAGTTCTTTCAACAAAATGTTTTTAATATGTTTTTACCAATATAAAAAATTAAATTAAAAAAACATGAAAAAAAAAATGAATTGGCTAATTTATTTTTCTGAGACAAATGTGCACCGTAAAACCAATGCAGCTGCAGGAGCTCTGAGAGATACTTTTGTTTGTCATATTAGGATTTAAAATCCTTGAAATTGTACTTTTATGCAAGCCACTTACCTGTTAAGATGCTCCCATGGAGGTCTGCCTTCAATAATTTGTGCTGAAACTGTGACATGACTCTATGAGAACAACACATTTAAAATCAGTGGCACGATATTGTCTCCACATAGCAAAAATAATCAAATCATCACATACACATGTATCACCACTACACCAGTAGCCTATTTAGACTGTCATCCCATCACATCTAACTACTTGCATTACTGGAATTGCAGCAGAGGGCATGATGATTTGGTCAAAAGTATTGTTGAGAGTGTAGGCCCCTCCTCATCTTATCAGCTTTTCTGTCAATCTTTAAATCTTCCAAACTCTTATCATGATGCACCCTCTACAACAGTTCCTGATGCAGCCACTAGTGTGGTGGTAAAAAGTCACTGACTAAAAATATATGGAAATATATAAGGTAAAAACATTGAGTATGAGTATAAAAAATCTGTTGCAAATATAACATTGCAGATTAACTTGCATTTTTTTGTACCACATGGCTACAATTTTAAATAACTATACTAGTTAATTAATTATTGACGGTTTATATACTATATCACATGCTTTAAAAAAATTATTTTACGTATTTATTGAGTTTATTGAGCTAAGGGTGATTTGCCCCCTAAAATCCCCAAATAGCCCTTGAAAATTATATTATGTGGGGGGTCTTTGATAAAAAAAAAAAGTAGCCCCTGAAAGGAAACTATTTTCAAGCTTTTTTAAGGAGAATGTGAGTATTTTTGTTCAAAAGTAGCCCCCGAAATAAGAAAAAGAAGTATTTTGAGGTGTGACTGCTTACGTACATAGGTCTATCTGTGTTGAGACTGTCCCTAGCATAGTCAACCCACAACTGATGGAGCGGCTCATAATCTGCATAGCTGTAAACAGAAAAACAATTGAATACTTAAGGGCTCTGGAATGAGCATTTCAACAGTATGTTTTGTGGGACATGAGAGCACACCAGACATATCAAATTGCATTCTGGATACGAAGAATGTCCTTCTGATATCAAATCATTTTCATTTTTTGAATTTCATGATATAATACAAATGTTATGACAAATTATTAAATTTGATATTTTTTTTTTTTTGATATAACAGTCCTAGAAGTAAACTTAATGATATGTACTTAAAGTGTATGTTGCTGGGAGGAAAAGCCGGTGATCAATTGACAATTTTGACCTTTCATATTGAGGATATACATTTTTTTCCCAAAAAGACCTAATTTTTTTGGTGTTTTGGGGAAAAAATCCATCAATATGAAAGCATGAAAGGTCAAAATTTTCAATTGATCGTCGGCTTTTCATCCCAACTGCATACACTTTAAGTGCATACAATCAGATTTTATAAAGTTTGTATAAAGAAAAAAGTAAAGCACAAGCACCACTTTGAAGAAAATTAATTATTTCTCCACTTACTTGTGATGTTCAGGTGGTATATCATAAAGTTTCATCTCTTTTCTTTGTGATGCAGTGAGTACTTTTTTTGCTGTCTTTTTGCCTTTCCTTCTCATCATTGCTTTCTTTTGAATGGCTAGGTCCATCATGACCTCCTTACTCCTCGTCATATTCGCTAACCCTTCTTGGTCTTTGAATGGGACAACTCGCTTCAAGAAACTGGATATGAATTTGTCTGGATCCTTGGGAACCTGTGTTAATAGAACAGCAGAATCAGATTTATTAGAGTACAGCCTGCCTCAAAAAATTCTAATATTGCGCATAATATCCAGTACGACAATGCACAAGACTGCTGACTTTGAAGTCAGTACAAAGGACTTTTGTTATTGATATTATTATTGTTATTTCTTATTTCAATAATATTGAAATGGATTATTTTCATGTGATACTTACAGGTTTTAATGCGTATCACTTGCTGGGAGTGAAATTGTACAAAATAATCCACACATACTGAAATTTTGATGCGTCTAATGCATGAGCCCCGAAGGGAGGGGGGTACATTAGATGCATCAAAATCTCAGTACAACTTACAAGTGCATTATTTTGTACAATTTCATGAGCAACAAGTGATACACATTTATTAACCTATTTCATACATGAGAAAAAATTCCATGATTTTTGCTACTTTTATAACAATATTGTCACTAAAAGTGTTGGAAAATACAAGCAAATGCATCGACCCGCAAGAAAGCACTGCGCGTTACACGCGAAGTGCGTGTCCGTGCATTAAACACAATCAATGCATGTTTTGGATTTTTCTAACACTTGCTCTGATTGGTTCTCGCTATCAAAGAGTGTATGAAAAGAATATATTGCACGATATATTATCACACAAAGATAAGCCATTCTATTATTATTTATTATTATCTAGAATTGCTGCAAATTAAGTTTGTTGTTTTACTTGTTTATATAATTCCCCATGAGCCGGTACGGTGGCTGTATTGCTGTGTTATTGTGACGTGTGTTAGTGATGTAACCATGGTGATGTACCATGGCGTACACAATTTAAAAAATATTGTACTTTTCAAATACCGCGCAATACGTAATTTTATTGTATCGCTCCAAAGCCTGGTATAAATAATATTTTTATTGATTTTTAAAACAATGACACTCAATAATATACCATGCTGTCCAAACGGAACCTTTCTTCGTTAAACAAAATTGCATATTTTTCTCTAGGAAATAATGAAAAGATGGGACCAGATTTGGAATTTTAGAAATTACAAACTGTTACCACTGAAATGTATACACAAAATGTAGTCCATCTGACTTCCTGGAGAGTGTGACGTCAGCACTTTCTTCGTGACTGGCACATGATTTCTTTGAATCAACACTTGCGATTTAATACTACGCGCACTGGAGCACGCACTGGTGTCACTTTCTAGAGGAAGCCAAATAGACTAGAGTTGGGCCACACTGCCACACTGTGTAATGCTCAAATTATATAAAGATGCAAATTGTTGTTCAATTTCAAGTTTTTGCCAACAAACCGGGCCAACAAATGCCGGTGGCACACTATTTTGATCTCCATTTGTGACAAACCATGATAGTGGATTTACCATACGCCTGTACTGTCAGAAACCAGGGGTTTGGGGGGAGAAATAAATAAAGGTCTGCCTTGATGGAACGTGTGGCCTAAAAGGAAAAACAAGGAAAACCAAGTGCTTAGTCTTAACCTTAGGGCATGAGAGCACATCAGACAGATCAAATTGCATACTGATAACCCAGGAGCACCAGGTGATGTTAGAGTTTAAAAATATGATTTTTTGCTATTTTTAGTTGATAGGATTTTTTGGATACCTTATTACCTCTAGAATGTCCCCTGAAAGGGAGACCATTAAAAAAATACACACAGCTCATGTTACAGGGGGGGTCAAATTAGGGTTTGTACAGTAAAGTATAGGGAAATCAAAGCTGTTTTTGATTTTGACTGCATTTATTTATTATGCAGTTTACTATGACAAATTTGGTTTTAAAAGAAAGATATTCATGTAAATTAATTTTTCTAAAATAAAAACTTAAAATTTGTGTATGGTTTTCATGTAATTAATCACATAAAATTGATTAGTTGAACACTGCCCTCGAGGCTTAATTGTTGTTAATGAGCTATACGCAGCCTGTCATCATGACATGCTGCATATAGCTATTATCACACGGTGGTGGGCAAATTTGCCAAATTATATGGCACTGGTTAAATTGCATGATTTGAATGTTCTAGTTGGAGTAGATCCACTTAAAAGAAGTTAAACTCAAAGTTATAAGATTCAAGCTGCCGTTGATAGACACGTCAAGCATGATAACATGATTATTACAACCTGACGGTGTGGTGTTTGTGACTGCTTGTATCAACTGTCATGACTAAGCTTAGGCTTGTTCCAGTGCCAGTGGTTCTGTCTTCTGAGACTGAAGGTATATGAATTCTTGGTAAGTTGCATTTTATCTATGAAGTTTTGACTTTCACTTTAGAAAGCATATCATGGTACATGAATGTAAATTCCACTTTACTATGAGCATATACCTGTACGGTATCGTACATGGTATTTTAATGGTAATATAAATAATTTATGTGATATTGATATTTATTGTCATGATTGTTATTATCATGTATCAAATGACTGGTTTGATCAGTTGAGTTACTGGTACCATTCATGCATTAATACGTAATCAATTTTGCTTCAAGACAAGTTAGTTGCACAGGCAAATATTCAAGCTGACCAGTGTTAAATATTAAATTCGGGATTAAATTATTCTTTATCACTTAGGCCCTATCAGTCAATGTGTTTACGTTAGCGTCGGTCGACTCAGCAGGATCCATAAGTTTGGACGTAATGCTAAGTGTAAAAGGCCTGTATAAAAATCTGCAAAAAAAGTGCAATATTGTCACAGAGATCTGCAGGAATATCTAGGTCTATGTCCCAAGTCTATTCTAGACTCTCTATTGTCTTTTTCCCAATTGATGTATTTTATTGGGAATTTCGACTTGTATACATGACATGTGAAATGTGGTCATTTATGGGCATTTCCACGGTAACACGTGTTACACTTTAGCGCATCCACGTTTACTTTCCATCCTCTGGTTGTAATATAGTAAAATTTAATAATACAACAATGGTGCGAAAGCCGTAACCAACAAAAACAAAATCATAGCAACCGCATTGACCCTCTTTATTTCAAAAAAAAAAAAAGTTTATTGCTGAACAATAAACTCAATAAACGTTATTTAAACTTAAACACAATTTTGAAAATTTCAGACGTATATCACCAAGATTATCAAAAAGCTGCAAGGTCAAGGGAGTGAAAATATCACCAAGTTTATCAAAAGCCGCTGCAAAGTCAAGGGAGTCGCCATGCAGAAATATAGATTTGCAAGATAAGCGTAAGCAATTGTACTTTTTTTTTTGCCAGTTCACATGAATTTCTAACAAGTTTTCTATTCCCTGTTTCTAACTTTATACTTTAATACAGAGATGTGATTTTCAGAAATTTTCCTGATTTCATGAAATTTTATTAAAAATTTATTGTTTTCAGGAAATTTTGCCCTGCACGATAGAAATTAGAATGAGACAGCTCATTTTTTCAGGAAATTTCAAAGCATATCAGGAAATTTGGACCATGTACTGTATCACATCTCTGTATTTATTTTATTTTACAATTTTACAATAATTAATCCAAGTCATGATAAAAAATGATATGTTGATAAAAATGATATTCATAAATTATGACCACATTTGCATGAATTGCCAATATCAGTGATTCTGAACAGTCCACTTCTGATGAAAACACTTAGTTAAACACCTCGGTATTGTGCTGACAAACAGTTCAACTCTTGACTGCAAACATTTCAATGTCCTGTAATGAGATTGATTTCTGGTCTAGCAGTTCTTTGTGCAGCATTTGGATTGAATTTCATTAGTCATTTCTCTTAGCAAGCTTCCCAGAGGAGAATTTTCTATTGCAGGCTGACATTTATATTACCTTTATGTCCCTGATATGCACAAAAATGCATCAATTGGATATTTTGTGCTAAAAGTTGTGACCTGATTAAAAGTTTGTTTTATAAATCATTGTAAAAGACGGGTGATTTTGTGGTATTCAGCTCTCTCTCTCTGTACTTCCTATCATTTTGTAGTTCTACACACTAAAAAGTATATAGATTGATGGATATCGTGCACTAGAGTTTATCACCAGATGTCTGCCGATGCTCCTATTTCACAACAACTTTGCGTGGTAATATCTACGCAGCACATGCGTAGCATAGCAAAACACTGGCATCAGCAGACATCCAGGGATAAAGTCTGAACATATCAAAAGTTGATTTTTGGACAAATTCATTGTTTATGTTGTAGCAATTATTTTGAAGTTGAAGTACTTTTGCTCCTATAGGGCCTAAACCACTTTAGTTTCCTCAGTGGGAATTCACAGGGGTGATTTTCCCACAGAAACATTTAAAAGTACTTTTGCTCCTATAGGGCCTAAACCACTTCAGTTTCCTCAGTGGGAATTCACACTAATATTATTATATTATTTGATTTGTAAATTATAAGATGTTTGTAGCAAAGACAAACCTATAATATTTCAGGTCATTTCATCATGGCAGTTGGCAATGGTAGGCTAATCAGTCTGCCGCCTGGACAACCAATTCTTTAGAAATGCTTAGTCGCGCTAAAAGTCGATCGATACATGTAAAAATCAGCACAATTCAGAGATACACCTTTTGCTATGAAATTAATTTTCTCGGTCAAATATAAAGCAATATTTTTTTTTTTCTTCAGTAATGTCAGTTAAAAACTTGGTGCTTGAATATACATTTTTTTTAAAATCCTGGTGTTAAAATTAAGCATCAAATTGTGTCTTTTAGTGTGATATTTTTGATTTTTAAAGGCCTTGAATTAGCCTGCGAGCTTTTTACGGAATTCATGTTTTAGCGTCTCAAACTAACATAGTTTGCTAAAGAAAGATATTTCCCACCTCTGTAAAGCACATCGTGTGGGTCTATATGTTATAGTTTTGTCAGAATTTCCGTTTTTGTTTTACCCTTTTTCCATTCATGCTCCGAAAATGTCAAACTAAGTAAATGTAGGCAATGGTGAGTACTTTTATCTCGAGAGCAACCAGCAGAAATAGTCGATATTTCCTTTGTTGTTATCCAGGTCAATTTTTCATTGAAAGCAAATTGCCCGACCAGCGATTAAATCCCCAATTGGGTGTTCTGGTTAAACATGATCAGTAGGAGCGCTATAGGTCTGGGAATTTCTTTGCTATATTGAAGTTCTGGCAACACTATAGCCATGCCGGTATTCCTATTAAACCCAGGGATATCGATCCACAATGCTAGTACTAGCCTTTAGATTTCACGTGTTGATTTAGAAATTTTTTCAGCCGACGGTGAAAGATGGTGAAATCAAAATGGAAATTCTGACAAAACTATGATATATAGCTCACGGTGATGTGCTTTAGAAAGTTGGGGAAAATCCTTCATTAGCGAACTATATTACCGGTACTTTGAAAAGCTAAAAGGTTGATCCAAGAAAAAGCTCGCGGGCCGAGCTGAAGCCTATAAAAATCGAATATCTTACACTAAATGACTGAATTTCAGGCCTAAGTTTAACACCAGGATTAAAAAAAAAAAAATCAGTATCAAGCATTATAGTTTTTCCAGCCATTTACTGAAAAAATGAAAATTATTGCTTTTCATTTGGCTGAAAAAAAATTTTACACTGAAAAGGTGTAACTCAAAATTTTGCTCATTTCAACACCAATTTCGATCGTTTGTATTGCCTCATTAAATGACTGAGTGAGCCTTGCAGAACAAAAGAATCGGTTGTGCAGGTAGCTGACTGTAATGTCTTGCATGATACAGTTGTGCACACATTGTTTTTCACTTGTCCATTTCACTGCCAAGATTAAATGAAATGGAGTATAACATGAGTAAAACTAGATTGTTTGTGTCTTTTCAGATCAATGAAATGGCTCTACTGAATGAATGCATTGATGAACAGATTATATCGACTACTACTAGCAAGTGTCATTTTGGAAATAATAATTAAGTAATTCAAGATTAAGAACTTGCAGAATGTATGTTACATTAAGGGAAAGGGGATAATAGATAAGGTGACAGGCACACATCATGGCAATTTCCACTGTTCTTTGCCCAGCATTATGCGTATGCATCATACTTTGATCAAGGTCCATTTCATATCTAGTACAAAAATGTAGGCATACAAGAAAGCCATTTTAAACATCAATATTATTCCAATTGCCCTGGTTGATATACACTGATGTCACCTCATCTATACATTTATGACCATTAATTGTTATTGGCCTGTTAAAATGTAGTAAAGCTAGTCTTAGAGATACTGTCCAATAGTTCTTACAAAACAATGGGACAGCATTGATTTAGTATATTTAGTAAGACCACACTAAGGCATTTAATTTTTCCAACTTGTCAAAGCGATATATGTAGTATACCATTTGATATGTTAAATACAAAATTATACATTGCTAAGGAGCAACTTAAAATGTGTGTTGAACAGCACTTTCACTTTTCAGTAAAGTTATTATGGTTCAACATAATTAAGCCATACTTTAAATAAGATTCTTAAACACTTGAGAACGTTCCTGCAATCTTATTGGTTCTTACCTGTGTGATATGACACGATATCACACGGGTCAGCAGCGATGTGCATTGACGCGATCACGCTGTACTCGCTATTTGAACCAATCGGAGGCGCATAACAACAACGGGACTGATCGATTTTAAGCCCTAGGTAATTCCTTGCAAAATGTAGGATTTAATTTCATTAATATTTGTAATAGGGGGCCTACTTGTAATGATATTTTTATTTGAATTGAAGTGTTTAAGAATGATAATAAAAGTATTGTTTTTAGTCGCTGTCGTGCATCTATCGTCTCATATAACACGAGGCGACATCATTATTTTTGGCGTAAAACAACTCGGCTTCCTCGTTGTTTTACTTAAAATAATGATGTCGCCCGTGTTATATGAGACGATAGATGCAATCCAGGGGCTAAAAACAATACCCTTATGCTCTAATTCACACCTGTGGCTGAGATCAATCCTGTGGTAAGCAGACTCAAAGCAGATACAAAATAATTAATAAAAACATGTTGACAATGCATATTGTGTAAGATTGCCAAGTAGAATGATAATGCAAGATTTTTCAATATATGTCAATCAAATCATTAAAGACTCTCAATGTAATACACAGTGGCTGCCTGTGCTTGTGGCTCAAAGTGAAGCAGGTGCATATGGTGGGATCATTTTAGACTGAAAATAAGGGTAATGTGCAAGTCTGGGGTGCCCTGCAGTTTCACTCTCACCCTGAGCCTATAGGAGTTACGCCATTGTAATACGCTCATGTACAAATAACGCATCCATTGACACATATTTTATGCTATATATGGTGTTTTTTTTTTTTTTATGAAAAACGATTTGTTTAAACAAGATATAATTGTGATATTTGAATTTCTTGTGTGATTTCCTTTCATTTGATACCCATATTGACATACTTTCGATGAAATTCAGATTTGACCCCCCTGGGGGGTCCGTGTGAATATTTTGGGGGTCTCCGGTCGGTGCTTAAAATACTTGCCATGGACCATCCAAATTGATGGTGCAACTAAAAATAGCATTAAGAATTCAAAAAAAGTACTCTGTGCTCCCTGGTTATGAATACTTTAGAAAAATTGGCACTGCTCCTAATTAACATAAAAACACTCAAAGAGGGAAAACAACTTTTTTGACAGTACACACAGAGCAATTCTGAGTCTGTACTCTTTTAGTTAAACTTTTAGGCTCTAAACCATGCACTTACCTGCAACAAGTCCTTATCTTCTTTGATTTCTGCTGGTAATTGGGCATATAAATCTTTGCCTTCCATTTTCACCTGTAGTCTGAATTACTGTATTTTAGAAACACAAAATAAAAACAAAATTACTTCATACATTTAATTTATTTGTCTTTTGCTATTCTTCAAATTCAAGTTTGTTTAAAAAAATCGGAAAGTGAATCCCCTTTTCAAAATAAGCATACAAGCTACAAGGCAAAAAAATATGGACTCTTCCTACATTTTCTCTCCATTTTGAAAATGCTAATATTGACGAATGCTTGATCATTTCACGGTAAAAAAAATTGTGCATTTTTGGACTGAATTTAAAGCCTTTTAAGTAATCTTTTTAAATATTTAGATATTTCTTTTTTTCTTCGAAAATGATAATATGCAATCATTATGAAAGTTCCCAATACATTTGGACGCGAAAACATTGGGAATTTGCAAAGAAACATAAACTTCACCTCTATCACTCAAAATATCTCGCACTATTTGGATTAGGACGGCGAGTGTGGCCTCAGAATTAGTCTCCTACGCAGCCAGTTTGGTTACGCTTCTTCCACATGTGGAGGGAGCGTAACCAAACTGGCTTCGTAGGAGACTATGATTTGGGATCGTTCTGCCATATGTGACATGATCAAGAGGAATGAGTCACATGTCGACCCTGGTCAAAAATGAGTTTTACATATGTTTCTAAAGAGGACATTTATAGCTTTCAGAAACTGAAAACTCCATGTTGATATGACTTTTCTTTGCAAAGTTACATCAATTTATCAATCGCTGAAAACAATATAAAACAAAAGAATTTGAACACTTTCTTTGTCTCAAAATCAATATTAGCGACATCCCGACTCATTTCCCTTGATTGTGTCACATATTATCATAATCTAAAAATTATGATAATATGTCACTATAGGCCTAATGTCGGACCAACAGAAAATCATCCCGTTTTACTACAAATAGGGCGAATTTGACAGTTTGCTCATAGATTTAAGTTGGAACATGTGTAAGTATTACAAATATGCCAAAAAATCATTTTTGAAAAAAATAAAGGTATATTCTGAAAAAATCAGTCTGCGTGGTTTACTTCGCTCGGGCAGTAAACCATGTTAATCGGTGATGAACAACGGTGAAACATGATTGAATCCCTAAATAGCTGCATTGTGTCAATTTTTTGTGTACTGCCAAGTTCTAACTTCTTTTCTCAGTCATCATAGGCCTACATGTATATCCTAACATGCATTTTAGGATACGATAATCATGATAATTACTGGGTAGGCCACCTACCATACATTACATGTCTGATATATGAAGGGGGGTCGAAAAAGTTTTGACTCCCAAAATTTGGGGGTAAGGTGTATCGGTGGTTGGGGGTCATAACATATTTCTTGCCGCAATAGGGGGGTCGCAATTTTATTGATGCCGGCTTTTTGTAAATTTGGGACCTTGATCCCCCTTCCAAAGAAAATGATACTATTGATACGTACATGTAGCTAGGACCCTAAGTGCATCCTAGGCAGTACTGCTGCAAGACTCCAGGTCCATAGATCATTCATTATGTTTAAATGAGTAGTCTTGCTTGCAGGACTAGGCCTACATGTATAATGTTTTCCAAGGTTCCTTTGTCTTTGACAGTGTTAACCATCGCGTATACGTACGCGACGTCAAGCGTGTGCATTGGACCTTCACCTTGTGCAAAATAATACGCGCTAGACGGGTAGCAGTACGCTTAATTTGTAAAAGGAAATCTGAATAACAGTATAGTTCGAGGAGCTCTGCTCTGACAATTAACACTCCAATCTACGAAGGCCAGTCATAGTCATGCAGTAGGGCAATGGAACCGCGCTACGTGAACGAGCTAGACTAGACTAGGCCTTATGCTGGTTTCATACTACCTTGCCGCTGAGCGGCGTGGCGCACGCGTATTGCAGACAAATGGACACAATCAAGGCTTGTCATTGGTTGAAACGCCCTGCCGCTTGCCGCTGCGGCAAGCGGCAGGAAAGTAGGGCCTATGCAGTATGCTGGAGGCTTTACATGTACCTGCCCTGTCTTTAATATTTATTAAAGAAAAGTATTCTAGCCAATCATGCAATACATCATGTACCCGGTACTTTGGTTTGAATGGCTGTATACATGTAGACATAACATAAGCTTACTACTATATCCCCATCATACATGTACTAGTACAACAAGCTTAAGCTTATACATGTACCATGCATGTGCATGATGTGTACACATTGAAGTTGAGGATGTTATTGTTGGGGTGCTGGTGAAACGTAAACAAACAAACCTCATCTGATCACCATTATACGATACAGAGATGTATTCAACAATGACATGTCTTGTAACAGTAAGTTGTATAATGTTTATCATCACTCACATGCTAAGAATTGGCGACTCGACCGACTCGACCTTCTGACAACTCGACTTCTGACAACTCGACCTCCCTGACAGCTCGATGATATCGTCGATGACTGATCTTGTTTGTTTATTTTTTTGGTTGATGTTCTGTTTGTGCATATCAAGTGAGTATTATTGTTATAATATCATGGAATGTACTTGTTACTAAAAATGGTTTTATTGTTAAACCAATTTGGAATGAGCTTATTTCTGTAATTGTTCAAACATGATATTGATTTTTCCCATTCAAAATTTAATAAAATGTTTGGTGTCCCAGGTGATAAATTCCTTACCCATTTGTTCCTGATTTTAAATATATTATATTTATATTTGCAAATTGCAAAATAAAAAGCCAACTTTTATTGGATTTAAGGCCCATGTTAAAATTAATAGGGAAACAGAATACTTTATTGTTAAGAGTTTTTTGATATGTTTGTACTTTGTTATGTTTTTTATAAATACAAGGAATGAAAATCCAGATTAATTTTGTAAGCTTTTGTAAACTCCAACTGCAATATTAAAGGATTTTATTTCACTATTCCACTTGTGTTTGAAATTTAAAAGGAAAGAAAATCGCAACAACGCATCGAGACCGCTGTGTTTCCATAAGGTGCACCGTGCATGCAGATAAGCATCGCATATGTGTAGCGTATCTGTGATAACAAAAAATACACAACCAGTAATTAATGATGCAAATTACCACTAATTACAGCTAATTATGTATTCATGATATTATTGTGTAAATTTGGCGTGAGTAATTTTGATGGTTTTTTTTTTCAATATTTAAAGGTGGGTAACCTGATTGACAACCTCATCCCCTCACTTTACCCCATCAAAATGCTGATTTTGGTATCAGGTGAAAGCTCATATTTTTCTCATTAACATGCTGAAATTAGGCATTCCAAATTGGTATATTTCCGGAGAAATCATCAAAAAACTGTCAAATTAGTCTCAAATGTGATATACCATATTTTAGACTAATTCAACAGTTTTTTGATCATATCTTCGGAAATACACCGATTTGGAACTCCTAATTTCAATATGTTAATGAGAAAAATAGGATCTCTCATTTGATATCAATTTATTACATGATCATGATAATTATCATTAATAAAAACACTGTACATTTGCAAGGAATATTTACATGTTCTTTATGCATTTTATGTTATAGATAAGTTTTAAAGAATTTGATTTTCAAAATATATCAGGTCACCTTCCTTCAATGAAAGTGTATTCATTCATCATAAATTGTCAAATATGAACCTGTTATGATGTTGAGTAAAGAAACTGCAGTTAATTACTTAAATATAATACAAAAAAATACAAAGTTTGATGTCAAACTTTGACATTTTGACGGTGTCTAGAATAGAATTTTTATTTTTTCTGTAAGCATGCATATGTGGCTCCATTGCTCAAAGCCAAATCCGAAAGTAAAAATAAAAATTCATTTGCAATGAGATTTAAATCAACATTTTGTTATTTGGATTAACATGAGAGGATAATATGGTATCCATAAAGGGTAGGCTTATATGGAATGCTGCTGTAATAATTTATGTGCACGACTAGCGCAAAATTTTGTGCATGAATGCTACCAATTTGGTTAAAATCAAAGGTTAATAGCTGTTAATTTTGGTATTAAAACACAGGACTTTCATAAATCTTATCAATATTGGTTAAAACTTTTTCCCCCCCCCCCCCCATTCTATAATGAGTCAAACTTTTTGGTCTACCCCTTTGAAGACATAAAACTTTTTTGCCCCCTCCATATGCCCCCCACCACCAAAGTATTTATGATCACTTCCTAACTTATAAACAACATGAAGCGGTAGGCCCTACTATAATTTTTTTTAAAAAGGAAACGAAAATGGGGACAAGAAAAGGTACGATATGTGGGTAACAAAACAACAACTCAGTTGGTCGAGTTGTCAGAAGTCGAGTTGTCCGAAGGTCGAGTCGTCACCATTCTTCCCAGAATGCAATATTAAATATGGCCGCGCCCATGGTCATACATTTACGTAAATTACCCTTTGCGAAACAGTCGTGGTTCAGGCCTGTGATGAAGAGTATTTCATCATATACACAGAAAGCAAACAAGAAGGACTTTGATACCTCTGAACTGGATATTTTAGTGTGTCCTTTGTCAAAGAAAGCACTGAGGTAGGTTCACAAAATGCACAGGGCGATCCTGACTTTTAGACCACCCTCGCAATATAGGGCTCAAATATTACTATTTCATCAAGGTTTAATATTCTAACAAGCTTAAACTAAAAGTTTCATCTAAGTAGTCAAGCTTTAAACTATTAAGCAAAAATATCCAACAAGCTAAAAGCGATTTTTACCCGTTTTTTAACAAGCTAAAACCAATTTTTGAAAAGAAGCTTAAAAGCGTCAATTTTTTCATCATAAAAATCATCTAAAAATATATAAAAATACAGTGACCTACCTAATATTACTAATCTATGTTTCCGATGGTATTCAAGAAGCTAAAATATTGTGAAAGAGGGCAGGGCTTTGAGTAATGAGGGAAATTACGGGGTAAAATACATCGCGTTTTTCGAGAGATTCGCCGAATACAGGACACTTCGCCCACAATGCACTTCGCCTACACGCCATTTCGCCTCACGTGCCATCTCGCCCCTAATTAGCGCAATGCAACGCAATGACATTGTGGATGTACACAATCGATGGGCACAGGATGTGTGTGTATTCAGATCGCATTACTATCAATGATGTATTCATTAAATCGCCCCCATTGAATGGACGAGAATAGGCCTATAGTGACCACGTCCTGTTGTAGTCTTGAAAATAGCCGGTGTCGATAGGTGATGATTGTTTTTGATGATGGTGCTGTGGTGATTTGAAGTTGAGAAGTATAGTTGTATTTCCCCTCACCTAATTTAGCTATAGCGGCAATTAGAATAGTAGCTCAGTATTGCGTTTTGAAATAAGGAAAGTATAGTGGATCAAAATTTAATAGGCCTACGTTTCATACGGTACCGTTTTTTTAATAGTCTTTTGGACTTTTGCATGTTTTCTTTATTGGGTAATTTGTAATATTCTTCTTTTATATTTCGTAATGTTTTTTTAGTGTTTGGCTTTGTTGTTATTCTTGCTATAATTTGTTATGTTGTTTAATGTTTATTTGTTTTTCTTCGTTTGGATTTATTAGAGCTTTGTCTGAGTGGATTTTTGGTTATATATTTTCAATTTAGTTTTTTCCTTTAATTAGTGAATTGTTTATGCTTTTCTTTGTTTGGTGAATAATTTCTTTGTTTGGGATAGGTCTATGGCTTTTTGCTTGTTTTTGTTACGTTTCTAGTTATATTTTGGCTCGGCTTGGTTTGGTTATCCTTTTCTTTATTTTGTAATGTTTTGTAGCCTACTACATACAATTTGGTACGATCGTATTGTTTTTTGTATATTATGCGTGTTTGTTTGTTTTATTTTGTCTGTATCAATTAATGTTATGTCTGTCTGTATTTTGTACTGTTTCCTTTTGAATTTGTTTATTTGGTATTGTTTTCTGACATGTTTGGGGGTTGGGCTTTTTTTGTCCTATTTTTGTTTTTCAATTTTTATGTTTTTCTTTAATTTTTTTTTTGCGTAATATTGTACTAGTCATATTATAATGTTAGAGATGCTTTTGTATTTGTGTTGTGTATGTTGTTTTTTATTCTTTCTATCTTTTTTTTTCTCAAGTTATTTGTGTTTTGTCCTGTTTAATATAAATTTCTGCAAAATGAATAATAATAAAAAAGGACCACTTCATATAACTTCCAAATCTGGGAGTTTGATAAACCTATTTGGAAGATACGTAGGCCTATATATGTCATGTGCACTTTATTCATGCATGTCGTATAATTTATACGGGTGTTGAAACTTTATAAAACAAACTGATAATGATGATTTATATGTTTAAGCTAGTATTCTATGAGTGTCGTACTCATGCAATGCTATTATTTAACCGTCTCAGCTTTTTGACAGTCGGACGAGTAGGACCTTTTTTTTCTTTATAGTTACCAAACTATGCTTAGCTCAGAATATATGATCACTACTAGTATCTCACATGGCGTAAGAAAGACCATGATGACGAACTTTTTGGGTGGGGCGGTTAGTGGACTTTCATCAGGGATTTCCCTTTTAACAAAGGAGCACCTGCGCATTATGATGTAGCATAAACACCGTCAGCATGATCTGACTCGTTATACTTAATTGCTTTGGCTTCAAGTATTTAGCATGTATCCTATATAATATATTTATTTGATTCAAATGCAAGTAAGGCTTTAGGTATTTTAGTCTCAGCTCAAACCAAAGTCAGAAAGTTTGAATTATTTATGTATATGACATGACCATTGACAATACAAAAACGTATCAAAGGGGAAAATAGAATTAGGCCTAGGCCTCAAGAAAGAACAGGATTGAATAAAGAAAAATTAAGGACATAAGGAAAGAAAGACTTTGGCCTTATGCCTGAAGGAGGAAATCCGGTTTAACAATCTAATACGGATTATACGGTATTCGTTTATAGTTTGAACCATCATAATTGGACGGAAAGAAAAAATGATTATAATGGGTGTGGGTATATGGGACCTGCCGCAGTTATAAAATTTCAAATAAATGGAAACATTTTGTGCAATAAATGTGTTTATTGATATAAGAGCTGTGATTTAATTTGAAACTTCACGTAACTTCGTTATTTTCCCCAGATTGGAAGATGTAGGTTGTTTGGCTTTATAATATACAGGTATGATTCGTTTTAAACTTCATATAACTCGTTATTTTTCCTAGATACTATTAACACGCGCACCGCGTCTTCTAGGTCTATCAAATACCATACATGATTTCATTTTAAACTTCATATAAATCATTATTTTGCCCAATTTTGCCTGTTCATGTGCGCACTGTCACTGAATGGGTCTTCCCTATCTAGGCTTATCACACACCCAGATTTGGAAGCTCGGATAACTCGGATGTCGTTTGCATGATCAGGCTGGGCATAGGCCTACACACAATTAACACTTGTCTAAAATAATTCCTTCCTTGTTTCTATTATTATAATTATTATCTTTCTTTCATTTATCATGTGTATACCTTCTTGTATATTATACATATGCACAACATATTTCTTTACTGATTTCTAACAAACACCACCGTCAAACAAACAAAAAATCAAATTCGGATTTATGCGCGCATAAAAGTAACATTTTCAATTTCGCGCTTGATTCTTGAGATGTGTTCGTGAAGGGGTGTGTATGGAGTGTTAGGTGGGATGTGTAGGGGTGAGTGGACGTAGAGAGAACAAATAAACAAACCAAAGTCATTATAGAATTATAGGAGAAAGAAAACAAAACACAGATTCCAGATTCAGTTTTATGCGGCATAAAAGTAACATTTTCCATTTTCGCTCATAAGGTATTTCGGGAAAAATTGTGCAATAAATAGGAGTAGGATCCAAAAATAGGTCTTTCGAGGGCAGTTGCTAACAAATGAGGCCTTTCGAGGGAAGACCCCCCCCCCCCCAAAAAAAAAAAAAAAGAAAAGAAAAAGAAAAGAGTTCTTTCTGGGCCATATTCTAAAACCTAGGACTTTTCCACAAAATGGTCATGGGAGCTGGTTTTTTTGCGTGAAAACAATAAGAAAATTATGGGTCTTTGGATGTGTAGGCCTATAAGGGAGCACGTTAATACTAATAATATTTGACAAAGAATAACCCCAAATTAAAATTTTACCGAAATCGTATTTAGTATTAACCAGTTTTGCAAACATTTGCAACTTTTTCTTCTTCGCGTGCCTCCGATAGGCCCTACGTCATAAGCACAAAACATGGCCCGTATAATTCTCGGGATCTTAATCAAACTGAGAGCATACTTGTCCCGGGACTTGTCAAGCTATCGATCGTACATCAGTGTGTATATGCCATGCAGCAGCAAGGCCCGGCCTTGTCAAGGAAGATACATCGGTGTATTCTGGCATTTTTGCGTGCATGGATCACGGTACCATTGATTGAACATAATCACACCCGGCGTTTTCGTGTAAGTGGTAGCTAATATCCGCCGTTAACACGCGGTGCAAAATGGGGCATAAGTCACTGCACAGCACCCCACAAAATATCTCAAAGCTGCATGCTGCTGGCGTTTGTTTTGCTAGTTGTGCGCATTTGTCTTTGAAAAATTTGGCAAATATTTTTTCCCTTAATTGTTTCATTAGGCTATGTCAAAGAAGATCTTCTCTGAATTAATATATTTTATAGGACTGCAAGTTTTAAAAGTTTTGAACATCTCAAACTTTATTTTAAGTGAGTTTGAGCGGTAAAATGAATGATTCGGTTAATTAAATAAAAATACACAAAACTCATAAGCGCTTTTTTTTTTGGCCATATTATATAAATTATTAGGCCATACTGGCCATAATTAATTTAACACTAAAAAGTATGAACTTATATGAAGTAAGTAAACATAATTTGTAAAATAAAATAACACATATAATAGTGCCTAATTGATTCTTTTGTTCATGAAAACATACCTGTAAATATAATAAAATACATAAGGATTTAACATAAAAATACATTTATAAGGCCTAAATTTCGGACATATTAAATTAATTATTGTTCGTGAAAATATAAGCTAATATAATGTAAAAAAGTGATGACGATGATGGGAAACTTGGAATCAACTTTCATTACCCTTATGATTTTGTATCATAATTCAATGGCTTTCCTTCGTCTTCGTTACAAGACTTACAAGCACAAAACATGTTTTAACACGGCCCGCAATTACAAATGTTTTGTTGCGCACACTACCCGTCCTCCAACACGCTGGCAAGTAAAGACTTCCGCGAAATCGCTGGGTATGACATGGGTAAATCAATGGCACTGTCACCGTAGCATAACGTATCCAGTATATTCCATTTCCGGGCCATTCCGTGGTTTGGCTGGCAGTCACGCAGGGGACTTGTCAAGCAATCGTCGGCAGCAAATACCCGCGGTGTAAAAAGGGGCGAAACGCACACCACAGGCCCTGCTCGCTGAAAATGGCCAAAATTTATTTTAAACGCTTTATCACGTTATCAAGTTATTAAAAGTAGGCTGAAAGTTTTAACAATCAATGGTATTAAGAAAATTAAGACTGCCATATTTTTCTTTATAATTATCTTCATAAAATTCACACACTTTAACACGAAGTTATCAAATTATTAAAAATGCATGTTGAAAAAAATGCATACACATATTAAAATATTTAAAAATATTGTTATAATCACATCAGCACGGTGTGTTAAAAACCGAACATAATCTACACCGGGACGGGACGGTAGGGGCCTCAATTTATAAAACACACACACACACACACAAATTTGTTGAATATTCCGTGCATTCATTGGAGCGAATCCTTGATCGTATAGTCTGCTACCAACACAGGAACACGCGACCCTTCCGGTCACATCGATCGTCATGATACATCCACAACCGCCATTGCAATGCATTGCATTGCATAGGGGGCGAGATGGCACGTAGGCGAGATGCCGTGTAGGCGAAGTTGCGTGTGGGCGAGGTGTCCTGTTTCCGATTCGCCATCTTGAATAAATGCAGAATTGCGTCACGCAGTAATACGATGTCAAACGCGCTTGAAAATGTATGATACGCTAGCGTAAATTACCGTCAAAGCGAAAGCGTACATCAAGCGCTTGTGCTACGCGAAAACTTCGGAGCTGGCATCACCGGTTTTGTTACCAGCTCTTTTACGTCAAAAATAGCTAGAAAAACGTGAATTTTGGAACAAAATAAAGCTTGTTCGATGGAATAAAAGGTATGTTTGTACAGTAGAAAACATGTTTAACCTTGTTGTGAAAGTTTAATATGATAAATTTGCAATTTGTTCCTTATATAGCTCGGGTGGTCTAAAAGTCAGGATCGCCATGCACAGCATGCAGTAGGTATCGTATGCTAGGTGAATTTAAATTTGCCATCAAACTGCATCATTTTATATATCAAATTAAAGCCCTTGAGTAAACAAAGCCAAAACTGAAAACCATTTTTTCATAGCACTTTCCGTAGCAAAGTTACATCTTGTCAAAGATTGACTTTCATCAAAAAGTTTCAGCTAGCAAAATTCCCCAAAACGGCATTTCGGGGGGTGTTTCTAGATCTTAGTCTCATTATGATAGCAGCTTTTTTTAATGGAAATGCTATCCAAATCCTCTAAAATTCCATGTGCGGGTGACTTATCACCATAAAAATCATATATTTGGGTCAAGTGAAGTATAGAAAACATATTTATGTAGGTTTCTTTCTTGGGCACTTGTTTTAAATTTCTATGTAAAAATGCATTGACATTGTCGGCGAATTTGACTGACTAGCAAATGTGTTAACTAAGGTTTGCCTGGGTTACCTACATGCAGCATCTATGATCTAGTTACTAGTAGTCTCTAGTCCGAATAATCAGACCCAGAATCTGATACCGGTACCAGAAGAAAAGTCAAAATATTAATTTCTGACATGATCGTGTTCTGGGTCTGAACTGTTTCCATTCGAATCTTGATGGCAAATTGGACAAAAGAAGCACATGGGATGGTCCTACTTCACAGTTTAATCCCCTCATGTTCATAGTCCTGCCAGCAAGACTTCAGTCTAATATCATAAACATAAATATTGACTGCTTTTTATTCGGGGCATGGTTAAAATTATAGGCCCAAGGTGATCTCAAAACCATGACTATGCCCCGAGGCGTAATATCATTTTACGGTGGGAAAAACGCGCAGTTTGATCGTGACGCATGTGACCGGTCCATAGTTCATTTCCATGGACCGGTCCATAGTTCATTTTGCGGGCATAGTTAATTCAATGACTGCACTTTCAACCAATCAGATGACAGAAATCTATATATGAGGTATATAATGACATCTATGGACCTGAAGTCTTGCAGCGGTACATACATGTAGGGATGCACTATACGTTTAAGAAATCCAAACTTCAAGCATCAAGAAATATACCTTGTATTTGTCAGTTTTTAATACCTCAGACTCTGTGAGTCAGAGATGCTGTAGACCCTCTCTACACAGTGTAGAAACATCACAAGTAGAATGTTGCTCAATATGATAAATCCAAATCATGAAAATTAAGATATTTTGCAGAGTAATGTTTTATTTTTACCACTTTTGCACTAAGTAAATTACTCCCATGAAGATTGCAGGTTTTGCCAATTCAGGGAATTTTGAACCCACCCAAAAGATGAGATCAATGTAGATCAATTACCTCAACTTTGTGAGTATAGACTAATACAGTGGGTTTAAATTATCCATGCACGCCCAAACCCTGGTACAATGGGATTAAAATCATCAGTGCATGCCCAAACTATCCTTGAGAGAGTTCCTCAGCAACATCCTATTCCTTAGGGCCCAAATGAGCCCACATATTGTCAATGTTTCTTATTTGTGGAAAAGATATTAATAGACCGATCTGTAACTCAGTAGAAAATGTCATAATGTTAAATACAGATTACTGAGTTACAGTTACTGGAACTATCATGTTCAAGGCATATATTAGACTGCGGAACTCAGTCCTCAATGATAGTCAGTCACTTATCTTTTGGTCGTTATATGACTATCATTTGAGGACTGAGTTCTTACCATACATCTTCCGAGGTGCAGTTTCAGATATAGCTTGGGATTATTGGGGCAGAGGTTATCTATTGAATCCTTTCATGACCACTGAAGCATAGTCAAGTCTGCCAAGGACACTCGGCACGAATTGAAAGACCACAAAAGAATGCATGCATGTCAAAGGTCATACAACACCAATTTGGTGTTTGTTATGCTCCTCGAAATATGTACCGTACCTTAAGGTCTGTGTCTGGGCTTATATTACCGTAACTAGGCACCCAGCCTCCCAGGCTTTTTTTACCCCATGGTTGCCCAGTTTTGGCTCCTGGTGTATCCAATATTTTACACTACAAACTATAGGACCGGGAGCCATCTTTGGGACCAGGAGCTTATTTTAGCTCCTGGTCCAGGCATACTTAATATAAGGCCTGCTCATGTTGCGTGAATCACTCTATTGTGGACCATCCTTTTGATACCGTTCTTGAGTATTTGGACAGGCGGAACAGTTTTGACAGGCCTTTTGTCTATCTCTCTGTTAAACAAACGAGGAGGTCGAAATTGTCCTCCTCGGCGAATACGAAAGTCAGCGTAATAGTATGGCACTACAGCATCACATGTTTTTGACATGTTTTAGGTATGCCAGGCAAACCTTAGTTTTAACACATTTGCTAGTCAGCGAAATTCACCTAGACCGGGACCAAACACAATACATATTTACATAGAAATTTCAATTTTTTTCAAGAACAGGTCGGTCAAGGAAACCTACATAAATATGTTTTCTATACTTCACTTGACCCAAATATATGATTTTTTATGGTGATGAGACAGTCGCACATGGAATTTCAGAGGGATTTTGATAGCAGTTCCATTAAAAAAAGCTGCCATCATCATGAGACTAAGATCTAGAAACACCCCCGTAATGCTGTTTTGGGGAATTTTGCTAGCAGAATCTTTTTGATGAAAGTCGATCTTTGAAAAGATGTAACTTTGCCACGGAAAGTGCTATGACAAAAAGGTTTTCAGTTTTGGCTTTCTTTACTCAAGGGCTTTAATTTGATATATAAAATGATGCAGTTTGATTGCAAATTTAAATTCACCTGGCATACCTACATGTTTCATTCACTTGACGTTGCACTCTTGCACATAGCGGTTCCGTTGTCCCACTGGCCTACAAAAACGTAGATTGTATGGCGATCGGAGTGTTATCGTCAGAGCACCTTGGACTATCTTGCACAGTGACAGTGTTGACATCTAGACTGCGGAACTCAGTCTTCAATGATAGTCGGTTGTGGTCATTTATCTATTGGTTGTTATATGACTATCATTGACACCCTGTATTATGAATATTTTTTCCCTGCAACTTAAGGCTAATGCAATGAAATGATTAGTTTCCCATCACATTTTTTTCAGTAAATATGAGGTCATGATTTCATTATTCATTATTTTGAAAAATTTCATTATTGTCAATATTGTCAACTTGGGACAGATACCCATTCTCCCCAAAACAAATGTATAGGAAATTGTGTATGTGCAGTTAGGATGCTCAGTAGCACAATATGGACCTGCTGCAGGTCCTATCTCACCGTTGGTACTTCGATCCATGCTTCACAACACTTGTTGTTGTGAAGGGATGTGAGGGTGACAGTAGCCCGAGGTACTCACACCTCCGTCACTACGATTTCCACTGGCCTTCTCCGTGAGGAAGGAGCCAGGGGTAGCGTTAACCCCCGATTGGGGGTGAATGACCCCTAAATTTAAATAATATTAATTTTTCACCCTCTATATTGGGAATATGTGCAAGCTCGGGGGTGAATTCTGACCCTCTACTTTTGGACCTTACTCCTACCCCTGACTACATTGTACACTGCAAAATATTTTCACCCCTGAGATTTAATTTTCACCCCATGTATTTGGATTTTCTGCAAGCTCGGGAGTGAAAAACATGGGAAAACAACCCCCGACTTTCGGGCCTTAATTATGCTACCCCTGGAAGGAGCAACATAGGGCCATGATGTGTCGGGCTAGGGTGACAGGGGCGTAGGTTGTTGATACTTGCAGTGTTGTTGTTTTGTTCTTAGGTGGGTTGATGTTCATGTGCAAATAAAAACATTGCATTTTCAATCAATCTTACTATAGGGAAAAGTTGTGACATGTCTATAATTTAATAAGGCTCCGTCAATTTCGATCCAAACGTCGCCAAATTCATACCATACAGGAGATCGAGGAATATACCAAGAATGCCAAAATGCGAGTGACCGAAATGCAGAAATTTAGGCTCCCTATTTCATGGGTTAAAGACACACTGCTGGGGCACAGCTTTGCATTGTACCGTATACTATGCATGCACACTGCTGGGGCACATCTTTGCATTGTACCGCATACTATGTATGTACATATAAACAATTACTGATGATGCAAACATTTTCACTTGTTTTTCTCTTCTGTCCAGATACGATTGTGAAACCAATGAGCTGATCAGTGATGAAATCAAAGTTGCATATCCTATAATCAAAGGTGTACCAAATTTGATACCACAAGACGCAAGAATCATAAAAGAGACTGGAGACGACAAAAAGCAAGACAAGCATTAGGACAGCAACCAAATTGTTTACATAATTCATAAAGCTGGACAGTGGACAAGCCAATTTGTTGTGAGAATGAATCACTTGTCAAAAGCAAGCGTCTACCTTCCAAGGCAAACTATTGCATTATTTATTGCCCGCCGTCACAACAGTTCCAAAACAGGCATGACATCAAAAGAACTAGTGGACAGAGTCGTCCGCGTTGATCATGCTGGAGAATTTGGTGCTAACAAGATTTACGAAGGCCAGATGGCCATTCTCGGGAAGACATCTGTTGGTCCGGTGATTCAAGAAATGTGGGATCAAGAAAAATACCACAAGGCTACGTTTGATAAACTTATACATAAACATAGAGTTCGCCCTACCGCGCTTATGCCAATATGGAATGTAGCTGGGTACGCACTAGGAGCTGGTACGGCGTTACTAGGGAAGGAAGCTGCTATGGCATGTACCGTAGCAGTGGAAACATCAATTGGGGAGCATTATAATAATCAACTTCGTACTCTATTTGAAGATGATCCAGTGAAGCATAAGGAACTATTAGATGTTATCAAGGAGTTCAGGGATGATGAGCTGGAACATTTAGAAACAGGTTTAGATCATGATGCAGAGCTTACTCCATTTTATTCTTCTCTGAGTAATGTCATCAAAGTTGGTTGCACAGCTGCTATTTGGTTATCGGAAAGAATCTGAACGGAGAATTGTGTCGAGTATAAACAAAGTTTGACACAAATGAAGATTAATGTCCATATTGATCACTCCATTGCATTTTTTACCTGTTTCAGATAGCATGACTCCTGGCAGGAAGGCTCAATCAGTCAGTAAATTATTATATTTTACAAAATATGTTTTGAAAATATTTTGAATTGCAGCCAGCGACATGCTGTCAGTTGGCCAGTTAAAGTATTTTATTTTGCAAAAATGTTTGTCTTCCATTCAAAAACACTATTCCCATGAATTGTTATGAATCAGCGTGAACAGGAGAGTACATGTACCGTATTTGTAAACTGCCCAGGGTTAACAAAGTCATTTTGGTTTGGCGCTTCTTTTTTAGATTGTGTAGGCCTACAATACGTAAAAAAAGATCCAAAATATTCAGCCATCATCATCAGTGTCATATGTTGCAGACCATGATTCAGATTTGCAGGGGCAGTCAATATACTAATATCACAATTTGCTTGTTGTATTGTCACTGGGTGGGTGCTTAATGGAATGAATACGGTAATTAAAAATTATCTTCAGCACTATTTGTTTATTTTGCTTTACACCAGGAGCGTGTTCGAGGAACGTCCTTGAGGAACGTCCTCGTCATGCCGATGTTGTTAGCTCTGATGTTTCTTGGAAACGGCTAGAGACCAACCTGATCAGATGACGTCACACTAGGTGACATCACCGAAGTAAATAATTCCTGTCCCTGATCTTGATTTGTTTAATCAGGTTGTCCCACACATCATCTACAATCTTGGAAAAATGTACTTGGAACACTTGGCACACTCTGTTGAAATTCCGTGCAGAATTTCTTATGATCATGGAAATGATGTAATTATGTTTGGGAACAAACATGACATTTACAACAATGATTTACAACATAATCTGTTCTTGGTATCATAAAATGTACTTGTTTGCATTCATGCGCGTACGCAGGAATTTTTCAAGGGGGGTGTGATGATAAAAATAGTAAAATAAAGAAATGGCCGCAGAAGGTCATCCCGTCAGCGCCTTCTTGTGACGATTTAGGGGAGTCTGAGGGGGATGTGCCCCCTCAGAATTAGAAACTTTTGGAAAATGAAGACCTAGTTGAAGCGATTTGGTGGACAATTTTGGCACTATTAGTGTGTAAAATTTGAAATTGAAAAAGCCGAAAATTTGTGAAATGACGGTCCATGAAGCCTTTCGTGAACAAGTTTTTTCTTCAGTTGTAGGCCTATAAATTGTGTTAAACATAAATTGGTAAATATCGAAAGCACTGAGAATCAAAAATGGCTGCTTGTTTATCCACTGTGCAGGGGTGTCTGAGGGGGATGTGCCCCCTCAGAATTAAGAAACTTTTGGAAAATGAAGACCTAATTGAAGCGATTTGGTAGACGATTTTGGCACTATTAGTGTGTAAAATTTTAAATTGAAAAAGCCGAACAATTGTGAAATGACGGTCCATGAAGCCTTTCGTGAACAAGTTTTCTCTTCAGTTGTAGGCCTATAGTATAAATTGTGTTAAACACAAATTGGTAAATGTCGAAAGCAGAATCAAAAATGGCTGCTTGTTTATCCAGGGGGTGTCTGAGGGTGCCCCCTCAGAATTAAGAAACTTTTGCAAAATGAAGACCTAATTGAAGCGATTTGGTGGATCATTTTGGAACTATTAGCATGATTAGTGTGTAAAATTTTAGTTTGAAAAAGCCGAAAATTGGTGAAATAACGGTACATGAAGCCTTTCGTGAACAAGAGTTTTGCCTCCTGCAGATAGTCGCTCTCTGTCTCTCTCTCTTTCTTTGCCTTTTCTCCCCCATTTTAATTTTTTGGACAGATCCAAGGGGTGTGTTTCACACCCGTAACACCCCCCCTGCGTACGCCAATGTTTGCATTATTTTGTTTAATGTACGGTACATGTGTCTCCAGCACCTAGTTAGCTTGGTTTTTAGTCTGCTGTAGTAGACCATTTAAATTTATCATCCCTCTAATCCATCTGACCATGCAATCCTGTTCTGATCCAACAGCTAGCTATCCATGAGAAAAATGGTCTACTGTATTTAGAATATACAATGAACTATGTACTCTAATACTGAATATGATGCTACCTCATTAAAAATGCAGCCTTGGTTGTTTATACACAGACCCTGTGGTTACCTGACCCAGATATCCTGGGCCAGATATAGAGCTACGCACCTGGTTAATGGGGTCATGCTGACTCATGCATAAACATATGTGCTTGCCTATGTGGGTTAAGATAACCACCCACATTGATTTTTACTTCATTAACATTCATCTCAGATTGGAGATGAAAGAGGTTGAGTCGTTCAGATATGGTGGGTCACAAGGTCATATTCCAAATAGAGCAGTCCTTTTTTCTCTGTGCAGGGCAGTCACTGGGGCCGGGAATGTGTAGTGTTTTATGCATGGCATGGTATGAATTGTTTAAAAAGGAATGCAAAGCAGTGAGTCTACTTGGTTTTAGGCATTTGATTGATTGACTGAAATTGCAGTATTAAACATACCTGTACACAATACATTGTATACCATAACCCATAACCAAAGAACATATATTATAATCCACAAACTTCAGAGTTGACCTATATCCTATTATTTGATGCAGTTTAAAATGTGTAATATTTTCACATGTTTATTATCATTGCATGGTTGAGTTAATATTAGTGAAATAGATTTAAATTTTGAAATTGAACTTTTTTGACCCTGATGGGCATTGGGCAACTACCTGCCTAATTATTGACCTGTAAACATTATTTTGATTGGTTACAAGTAGAGCTAGGGTATTGGAGCCAATGAGAGATGGTAAGAATAGTCAGTAAGAGAACTAAAAACTCTATTTTGATTTGCTTCTCTTAGTTGATTATATCGTGTAATTAACCAATCAAATGTACTGTACGAAAGACAGTAGTGCCCATAGCCAAAATGTGAAGAGTCAGGTGTAAAATGCAATGTGCTGCCATGTGTTGTTTTCATATTGTTAATGATAATTTTAAAGCCATAATGTATGATTTCTGTCAAATTTTCATTTTGTTATTGTTTACCCAAAATATTGAAATAATATTAGTAATACCTATTTTGGCCTCTTAACATGGAGTTCATGGGGGATTTAAAGTCCTAATATTAATGACATAATGTCCAAAGTGCTCTGTTGACCTACAAATGCAACATATTTGGCTGAGCCCTTTCATTAAGGTGCAAGTTGATACATGAACATTACAAATATGCCGCCCAAAATCATATTTGAATAAAATTAACCAATTTCATATTATAAGATTGTATATTATGGCTTTAATTTAATCCATTACAATCAATCAATTGCACAAAGATTTATCTTGACACAGGATGCACAATATAAATTAATACACATGGCAGCATTTGTATATATATTACATGTTGCATCTGAAATTGTCTTTTATAATAAGCCTTTTTGAAGTATGGCGGGCATAAAAGGAGAGGGCGTACTTTGGTTTGAGTAAACTTTTGTCAGCTGAGAAAGCATGCAAAGGTTTACTCAAACCAAAGTACGCCCATACTTCAAAAAGGCTTATACATTTGAAGGGCTCAGTGCAACACTACACTGTGTCATCTCCATTTGGCTATTTTGAGAAATTTGCATTTTATAATGGATTTTGGCCTCACAGGCCTTTTGGATCAAAGTCAGTATTCTGCTTTGTGGCCTTATTGGGTTTGCAAGTCCTTATGGAAACCCTGTTATTTTCATTCAAAATGGAGATGGGCAGTGTTGTACTGAGACATGCCCAAATACTGAAACACATACATGTAAGTTATACGATTGCATATTTTTGAGTTGAAAGGTGTGAAATAAAATACAAAGTAAGTTTTGAAAACCAACAAAAACTAGTTTATAGAAATGATCATTTGTGTGGATTTCTAGAAGGCGACGAACCATATGGGCGCGAAGCGGGGGTGTCAGGGGGTGTCTGAGGGGGGATGGGCCCCCCTGAGAAGTGAGAAACTTTTGCAAAATGAAGACCTAATTGAAGCTATTTGGTGGACCATTTTGACACTAATTATTGCGTAAAATTTGAGTTTGAAAGAGCGGAAATTTTGTGAAATGACCATGCCGCCGGCTCATTTCCCATTCGTGGATAAGTTTTCAATATAATTATAATTGTATAAATTTAATTACTTGCGCGACGCAGGGGTGTCTGAGGGGAATGTGCCCCCCTTAGAAATGAGAAACGTTTGCAAAATGAAGACCTAATTGAAGCTATTTGGTGGACCATTTTGACACTATTATTGAGTAAAATTTGAGTTTGAAAGAGCGGAAATTTTGTGAAATGACCATGCCGGCTCATTTCCCATTCATGGACAAGTTTTCAATATTATTGTATAAATTCAGTTGCTTGCGTGACGCAGGGGGGTGTCTGAGAAGCGAGAAACTTTTGCAAAATGAAGACATAATTGACGCCATTTGGTGGACCATTTTGACACTATATTGTGTGAAATTTGAGTTTGAAAGAAGCGGACAATTTGTGAAATGACCATGCCGGCTCATTTCACATTTTGTGAAAAGGGTTGGCCCTTTCTTCCTTTTATTTATTGTCCAATTGACAATTTAGGGGCCTACTGCTCCTAAAGGCATTTTTTTGTGCAATTAGGGGCTGTTTAATATTTATGACCCCCCCCCCCCGGTAAAATTGCCAAACGGCTTGCCAAAAATTGCTTGCCCCCCTCTCGGCCTGCCAAAAATCGCTTGCCCCCCTCTTGGCCCGCCAAAAATTCTTTTCCCCCCTGGCCTTGTGCTTGCCAAACTTAATGGTCTAGATATATGTTGCGAGCGCAGGAAAATTTGCATATTTAAGCGTTTCCGTACTGTTTTGCTAAGCCTTTTTGGAGCATTTTATTTAAAAGGCGCCCCATGAATGTGTGCCAAAATTGCTTGCCCCCTAGTTCGGCTCACTAAAAATTTCTTCCCTCCCTAATTTACCCCCCCCCCCCAGCTCATAGTTATTGCACAGCCCCTTAGCATTTCTGTCTACTTCTTTGCCCTCGAGAAGTCTAAAACAGTCCTGAGATCTACCATGTCTATGGCGGGGGTCTACGGTTATTGACTAAATCATACATGGAATTGGACACTGACTTAGGGCTTAACAAATTCCCTCTCTCCATCCCTCCTCTTTCTTTCTCTCCCTCCTTCTTTTTCCCTGCTCTAACATGTCTAAGGGCCCAGGCAATTTTTACCAGGGGTAAATTATTAGCTATTATTGCCCTTCTGTACTACTCCCTCGAGGTGGGGATGATATTTTGCGACACTCATACTCCCCTGGAATATTAGTTATAGTCAGGGCCGTAGCAAGCGGGGCGGCCGGGGATGCCATGGCCGCCCCACTTTTTGAGAAATTTGTTATGTTTTTCTTTATATCTTTATTTCAATATTGGCGTATATTTGTATTTTGGCCGCCCCACATTTGTGATGGCCGCCCCACATTTTTCAACCTTGCTACGGCCCTGGTTATAGTGCATGATGGGAAGAAGGGAAAAAGGTCTATGCCGTACTGCTCGGCTTCCCTTTTAGAGGGATTTTATTTTATTATTCAAGAGAAAAAAATGTGTTTTTATTTTATAATTTAAAACATTATTTTGATCTTCCAATCTATCAATATAGGATTGAATAAAATTGCTACATTTCTGAAAGTTAAATGAATTCATACATTTACCTGATTTAACATACATCTACAACAGTTAACACCACACCGAAAAACGAATAAAAAAATCCAAAATTCATAGGTATTTTCGGCGTTTCTAAATTTATTATTATTGCTGTGGTAAATGCGGAAGTAATGTCATGTCATGATGTGAAGAAGGTACTTAAAATTCGCGATTTTCACCAATTTAGTCTAATTTAATCATTATGAAATGTTTGCATCAGTAGAACTCTCAGATGTAAGGTAACGAATGGTGGAAATTGACAATTTTAGGATACTTATCTGACCGAAAAAGGTAAGCGTGTGTTCGACTTTTTATTATTTTTGACCTAATTTTAATTGATGAGCTGAATAGTGTTCAGTACTGTCATAATATACAGCTGTACATATCAGGTCATTATCATTTCCGGGTGTTGGCTGGCAGGCAGAGGAAAAGAAACATAAAGATTCATTGATTTGCATTCATAACATCCGCGTATCACACCATGGCATATGTCATGTGCAACCCAATCAAATTGCTCGTTAGATCATGGTCATGATGGTTAATAGATGCACCCTGAATGGAGTAGGCCTAAGGATATTATTATTAATATCAAAGAGAAAATTTTCGATAACGAGTCATACTAGGTCTTCAATTTTTTATTAATTAATGAAGTTACATGAAGGAAGGTGAGTGAATTCGTGATGAGGTTTTCTTGTTTCAACGATCGATAGTAGAATACGAGACGTAGGCTAAAAAAGTCTTAACGCATGCGTGGTGGTGGTGTTCTTCAAATCATCTAGAAATTCTTAATTCGCTGGTACCGTTTCAGGCTGTCTTGGTACAAGTAGATTCAAGCCTACCTTTTGACTTATTTGTTGCATACGATCCAGAGTCGACAAGTTGAGAGTAAATATAAAAATAAGCTGATATCTTCGGGCCGTTATCGGCGACGTTAACATGGCGGAAAAAAGCCTCAACCTGCGAAAGCATTTGCCACTGTAGCCACACATAAATGTTGCTGAATGACTGGGAGGTCAGAGGATAACACTTTCTGGGGTCCAGAATATCTTCTCATCTACATGTTAATACATCTATATTATAATTTCTTTGACCTGATCACTCATTAGCAATGCGAAAAATGACCCATTCATTTGAAAATGGGTGAATACGATCGTACGAGTGACGTCATCACTCATCAGCAAATACAAACTTGCCCCACTGCTGCTGTATGAATTTGAATAAGCTACCGGGAACCATATTACATGGACCGGCGATGGTGCCAGTGGAGCAACCCCAATTAAAACCAGCCAGTCCACCTAATTAATTATTCATGAGCCCAGCACAAGTGCAGAATCGGGGAAAACCGGAAAAATCCGATGTGAATTTAATGAATGAAAACAGCTGTTATCAAAATCCGGAAAGTGCTGATTGATGATTTTGGGAAAATTAAAGATGGCCGGCTGTCATTACAGTTTAAGAATGGCAATCCATGCTACCGAACATAAGTTATAATAGCTGTTTGAAAGATGACATTAAATATGGTGTGAAAGCACATACATTTTAGGACTGTCATAGAAGCTTTTAATTTTCAATCATTTCATAACTTCATCGAAGCTTTGAGGCTTGACCACCCAGCCACCCATTTCTCTGCATGGACTAATCCACTGCGTCACTCTCCCAAGATGCACATGTGCTCATCTCTCTGACCTTTACTTTCGTGTTGCTGGCCGATTGAGCGGACAGGATTGGATGAATTTTCCATGCACAAATAATGATGAAATATCCGGGGTGGGGGGATATCCCATAAGTGCACCTGAAATGCAACGTATTACTGAGAATTATGTCACCAACACGCATAATAACAAATTGGTAGGTAAAATTATATAAAAAGGGATATTTAAGGGGTATTTCAGAGTGGCCTATTGTTATTATAATGTTATTACGTAACGGTAAAGCTTACATAATTTTTTATCCCCGAAGTTAGATACGAAAGGACACTAGCCATGAATGCAAGGGCATCTGTGAGCAAATTCGTTGCTAGTGTTTCTCGAGTAAATCCGGGGGTCTCTTTGCACAAGCGCGTATAGCAACCAGCTCGAGGAAGGGAACTTCACATGCGCACACTTGCTTTACAAGGCTTTGTGACGTCAGCCCGACCAAGAGAATCATGCGATGGTCAAACGGTTGGGGATTGTTTAATGTTTACGTACATTAAACCTTGATAGCGAGTAGGCCTGGCATTTTCGGGTAATTTTGTATCCGGGTACCCGGCCCATTTTTCGGGCGGGTAACCGGGTACCCGAAAAAAAAAAAAAAAAAATTCAATGCATTTTGAAATCATTAATAGACTATGACATGAATATAAATTATTTTTTTAGGTCAACCATGAATGATCCTAGCATTTAGGTCTAGGTCCAGGACACTACAAAACCGTATGCCCGGGTAATGTAATCTCGGGCGGGTACCCGCTAGCCCGCCGAAAATGCCAGCCTTAATAGCGAGTGTGTTCCACACAAATTCAATGGAGGCTGTTCACAAACTGTTCAGCCGCCGTGTCAAGTTGGCTCCTTTAGCATGCTGTGCGGACTATACTTGGGACCATCACGATCTTCCGCGGACTCCCGCTATGTGTTTCAGGATACACTTATCAATTGGCCAACTTAGTGAAGAGTACTATTCTGTTAAAACTAGAGCGATAACCGCACCATAGCTGAACCATGTGGCTTCGGCAGTATATTGTGGTAGGCCTGTCACCCAGAGTCTGTAATGGACATAATCTCGAAATGCTACGAAGGTATGTCTGCCCGACTGGTGTTAATGAAAGAGGAAAAGTAAAGAATATAGAATAAACTAGGGCAAGAGGGTAAGTTAGGCGGATGACTGTGACGATCTGATCAAGCAGCAATACTGTGCTGGATAGTATTGATTTTAATAAGACTGTTTCATTAATTGCCGTTTTAATATACCTTGATCGTGGAAAGCTGGCATTTTGAAAACTTCACCTCTGGTATGACCCCCTTAATGAATGACCTTAAATGAATTTTAAAATATTTAAAACATGTTAAGAATGTCATAAGGATCATTGCATTTAAATTTCAGCTTGACAATTGAAGCATTTTGAAAACTTGACCTTTGAACCCTTTATTGCCCCTTAATGACCTTAAATGAATTTTAAAATGTTTTCAATATGTTTAGAATGTCATAAGGATCATTGCGTTTAAATTTCAGCTCAATCGAGCATTTTGAAAAACTTGACCTTTGACCCCTTTATGACCCCTTAATGACCTTAAATGAATTTTAAAGTATTATTTAAATGTTTAGAATGTCATAAGGATCATTGCATTTAAATTTCAGCTCAATTGGAGCATTTTTAAAAACTTGACCTTTGACCCCTTTATGACCCCTTAATGACCTTAAATAAATTTTAAAATGTTTTAAACATGTTAACAATGTCATAAGGATCATTGCATTTAAATTTAAGCTCAATCGGACCATTTTCGGTTAAAATGACCTTTTTTGACCCCTGTGACCCCTGGATGATCTCTGACGTTTGGAAATATATATTATATTCTTTATGGGCAATTCCAAGCAAAAGTGGACATGACTCAAAAAAATGAAATTGCCAATATATATTTCTTTTAACTTTTATATTATTCCAAACAGATGTAAGGTTCAAGTTATAAACTTTTTTCAGCATTTTTCTAACATTTTGGGTTTTTTTTAAGTTTCTTTGGAGAGTGTATTTTAAGTGAAAAACTCATGTTCAACTTAGATATTTTCCAAGTGGGCCTATTTTATTAAACATGGGCACTTTTCTTTTAAATTTGATACATTTTATATCTCTGAAATATGGTCTTCAAGAAACATCCAACACATTTTAAATAATCCCCCACTAATTTTTTTTTTCTTTCATTGCATTTTCATAGCACTAAATATGGCGTATACGAGTTACCGAAAAGATGCATTTTTTATGTATTTTCAAAATGTTGGCAATGTAATTGATTCCACTTATTATTTTCCTTCTACTAGTAGTGCCTTGAGTAAAAATAAGAAATTAATATACAAAACACTATCCATCACATAATAATGACCCATTAAAAACTGTAGCACGAGTTACCAGTAGCACGAGTTACCGATGGAGCACGAGTGACCACAGCCCACTTCCCCCTGTACCAGCAAAGGTAATGCAAAATCTACCACTTGGCAGCAATAGAGGATCTCCCAACTACATGAATATGCATTTATATGTGACCATGGTATTGGTAACTATTTTTTTCTTTCATTGCGTTTTCATAGCACTAAATATGGCGTAGCACGAGTTACCGAATGATGCATTTTTTTATATATTTTAAAAATGTTGGCAATTTAATTGATGCCACTTATTATTTTCCTTCTACTAGTAGTGCCTTGAGTAAAAATAAGAAATTAATATACAAAACACTATCCATCACATAATAATGACCCATTTAAAACTGTAGCACGAGTTACCAGTAGCACGAGTTACCGATGTAGCACGAGTTACCATAGCCCACTTCCCCCTGTACCAGCAAAGGTAATGCAAAATCTACCACTTGGCAGCAATAGAGGATCTCCCAACTACATGATATGCATTTATATGTGACCATGATATTGGTAACAGCTTTCTAGCAGCAGTGTAGCCAGTGTGGGGAAGGGGCAGCCTGCCCCATGACAAACTAGAATTATGCAGTTCGTAATTAAGGTGCCCATACACACACACACACAAAAGTATGTAAATAACAAAGGTTTGTAAATAAAAAATAATATGCAATATGCAAATAAGCTCATTAATATTCATAAATATGCAAATAACATGACACAAAATTATACAGCACATCAGGCCACCATATCCAACCAAAGCAAGTTTGAAGTTGATTGGTTATTGTGTTTATAATGCTGCAAAGTGGATTAATGAAAATGTAGGCAAAATTTGTAAATAAGCTCATTAATATTCATAAATATGCAAATAACATAACACAAAACTACACAGCACATCAAGTCACCATTATTCTATCACCCTACCGGTACCAAGTTTGTAGTTATTGTGTTGGAGCTGTACAGTGGATTAATGAATTTGCTTCCGACCCCGGACAGACAAACAAAGAAAGAAACAAACAAATAACCAGGCAACCACACATGTGTGGGGGCCAAAAATTAAAGAGAAAAGTGACCTCCTGTCGCAGGAAAATTAAAGTAAAAATATGGAAGGCAAAGATAGAGATAAGATTCAAGGAGCCAGTTTCCACCCCGATCATGTGCCAAAATAGTGTAAATTTATTTATACCAAATTTTTGCACACACCAATAAAGTCCTTTTTTTTAAGCTCAAAGACATTGTACAGTCTCTCTAAAAAAACATGCTATTTAGCATATATCCCACTATCAATACCTGAATAAATGATGCAACCAAAATTTTTAGCCCTCCACCCCCTAGGATCTAGCCTAAGAACCAATCAATTAATATGGGCCTCATGGAAGAGCAGAGGATACCTTAAAACATCCACTGAATGAGTAACCAAGGCAAAAGAAGAAATAAAACAAACAAAATAGATACTGGAAATCCTGAGATTAACAGCCACAGTGACATTGTTGATACTGAGATTTGTATAGTTCTGAGATTTGTATTGGAAATTGGTTTGTTGTTGAGTGTAATGAGGCTCATTTTCCAGCTTAGTGAAGTGATTGAAATCGGGCAAACTAGAGTATTTGCACCAAGCAGGAAATGGTCTCAACCAAAAGATGACCAAACATTCTATTACTCAGAAAGCAATTTTTAAAAAACTTACAGAGCAAATAACCATGAACATTACAAGTTTTGTGAGGGAATTTAGAGTCAAATAACATGGAAGTAAAAGTTTTATCAATTGTTGACTGTTCAATTTAACTGTTTAAATTTAAGCCCTAGAATAAAATATCCAAACAGGATCAAGCAAAGGCGTATGTAAGGCTGGGATGTTTGTATGTAATGTGTGTGGTACATTGTATGCTGGTACATACACTGAATAGTGTTATTTGTACATAGATGGGTTATTTGGGGGGTTATTTGTACATAGATTGAGTTATTTGATCATTACACCAGTTGTTGAGGAATTGTTATCAAAAAAAAATTGACATTTAGATGAACAATACCATTTTATATATGGCCGGACAAACTGTAGCACGAGTTACCGTGAGTACGAGTTACCATGTTTTTGCCAGTCAATGTAAAACTATGAGGGGCACAACTTTTAAGGTATACCAAAACAAACCTTATTATAGCAATTACTTATCATATAATCAATAAGGCTTTAGTGTTTTTTATTTTAGCACACCATCAAAATAAAAATGAGTGATTTTTAAGCATGTCCTCTGCTCGTAGCACGAGTTACCGATTTTTACAGCTGTCCCATGCATACAAAAGTTGATATCCTGAATTAGCAATACTATGAGGATCTAGCCTTGAATGTTGGGTATTAAAATACAAAAAATACAGATTCCAATCAAATCAATTTAAAAGCTGGAGCACAAAGTATGTAAAAGGACGCCATAAAGTGTAGCACGAGTTACCGTGGAATTGCCCATATGTTTTCCTCTTTCATATGACACCACTCATGGGGTCATACCTTCGTGGCATTTAGAGATATGTCCATTTCAGACCAAAAGGTTCCTGAGTAAGGAAGGGAGTAAGGAAGTAAGGAAGGAAGTAACATAGACTACTATAGGCTGACCATTTCATGGTTCAGCAAAAATGTCAGGGAATGTCTGTGTGCTGACGAAACTAAGTTGGATGACGGACGTGGACAAGTTGTAGTAACTACAAACAGTGTTAGGGAGTCCGGTGAAATGCCGAAAATCAAATTCCTATCTGTTTGTGTGTGAAAATGCCCAAAAGTAACTTACCCACAGACAATTTTCCGTCATAAAAATCACGAAAATAAAAAATCTTGCAGCTTAATAGATATGTTTCTTGTATAATATGTCTTTTTTCGGTCAAAAATTTAGTGGAAATTAGCTAAAAAAATGGTAAATATACAGCACTTCGTGCGGCTGTCACCGTCCCCTGGGCGCGGCCATCTTGGATGACGTACTTGCTTACCCATCATCCTTTTATGCTTATTTACTCTACTTCCGGGGCATTTCTTGAAGTGATGATGTCAAAGACTAAAAGTAGAAAGCCTCCCGATTCTTGCGATACCATATTTGCCAGGGTATTTTCTTCTTGGAGGAGCAAATTTCGAATGAAAAAGTGTCTAGAAATTAGGTAATTTTCTTGATTTTTTTTTCATTTCTAACATCAAAAAAGTGGTATTTGTAGCTTGAGGCCCATATACGGCCCGCCCGGGTATAATGAAAAACTAGACAGTTTTCTGCACAAGTTGACAAATTTCTTCAAAATCCATGTTTATTGCTTTTTTTTATTTTGTTAATTTTACAGAACTGGAAATTACCAATTGATCATAATATACAGTAATAAAAAGGACTAAACCAGGCAATAAAAATGGCTGAGATAACTAATGTTACAATGGTGGAAACCAAGAACCAGGATCCAGACATCATTCCGTTGGCGGTACAGATGGACGGCAAACCTGGTGGGCAGCTGCTTAGATTGGATCAGGTACAATGGACTATTCCAGTTGAAATCCATATACCCCATATGGAAGATATGACTTTAAAACAGGGGGTGTAGATTTCAAATGGAGTCGCCCATTTAGGTAACCCCATTTGAACACACTCCATATGATGTGGAAGATTATAAACGTCATTCCATAGGGCGTGCATTGATTTCAACAGGATTAGCCCAATATAATTTTAATGGCAACATTGTTGAGTACTGCATTTTTGTCTCGCCTGAACTATGTTCAGTGGGAGACATAGTTATCATTATATAGACAAATCCGATGAGCTAAGTGATAGTCAGGATTAAGTTGGCCATGGCGAGACAAAAAATGTCAAGGTCATTTTGGGGTCATCCGGGGTCAAATCGCCATAGCTTGTTGCAGGTTTATGAAATTTGGTGGGAAGGTCATTTTGGGTCAAATCTCCATAGATTGTTGCAGGTTCATTTACATGTACTTCAGCTTTCAAAAGTAATTCTAAGGAATTTCCTCTATGAGCAAGCCTATCATGTAATGATGAAATTAACCAATCAGAGGCTCTGTAAGAAAGGCATAGTACATATTCATATGCCTTTCTTACAGAGCCTCTGATTGGTTAATTTCATCATTACATGATATATTCGAAATAAAGCTTTTAGATCACTGAGCAATTTTAAGCTTTAAAATCCCCTTCAGCCCTACTGACTATCCTTACCATATCTGTGATTGATCTCATTGTGTGATATAATGTACATGTAGCACAGAGTCATACTTTTTGGTCAAATTTATTATTGAGGTAGGGCTAGGGAGGATTGGTTGTTATTGCCGTTGTACTTCAGAGAAGATATTTTACCTTATCCAGAATCTTTTTGCAACATGATGCATCACCTCATTACAACAAATGACACTCATGTAATTTGTACAGGTTTCCATCGTTTTCATTTGGAGAATAGATTGGCTAAACTTGGGTCAATAGTCAAGAAATAAACATATTTTGCAAGATCTGGATGTGCTCTGTTCATCAAGGTACTTTTTGTCACTATCAACACATGTTGCACTGAAAAGCAAATCAGTTCAGAAAATTGAAATGGAAGAAATGCATTGTGGGAAGATATCTTGTCTGGTTTTTCATCTAATTCTAGGTGTTTATCCTGTATAGATGGTTTTATCTTTTCATGCAAATATGGTTTTCCTTACCTTACCACTTTTCTACAGAGAAAATCTATGACTGAGACTGTGGCAGAAGTTGCCCAGGAATTTGGTGTGACCGACGCTACCAACTATGCACTTCAGTTTGATACCGGTATTTATGTCACTCAGAATAACCGTGGAGAGCTGCAGAAGGGTATGATCCTGATCCTGACAGACTCACCGGTAAATATTTTCATCATGTACAGTCATATCAGAAGGGTGTATTTGTCAGCAGAACAGGAGCAAATAAACAGTAAAATACATAACAAAAGTGGGCAGATCACCAATCGCATTAGACGCATCAACATCTTCGTACAAGTGCATTATTTTGTACAATTTCTCTAGCAACAAGTAATATGCATTTATTAATATATTTCATAAACAAGAAAAAAAAATCCTGTGATTTTTGCCATTTTTAAACAAAATTGTCACTAAAAATGTGAGAAATGCAAGCAAATATATTTCATTATAAATGTTTCAGCCCGGAATAAAAATGAACACGTCCGAAAGCACTATGCATAGTGCATTATACACAATCAATGCACTCATAGCATTTTTCTAATGTTTGCTCTGATTGGTTCTCACCATCTAAGAGTGTATAAATTACTCCTGTTGAACTTCATATGTTTATTTCTTTCAGAGCAAGTCAGCACAAGATTTATATGACACACTGCACTCCCAGAATCCAGAAGAGATCTCCAAAGCTTTAAAGAAGCTGGCCAGAGCAGGCTCTGATATCACTTTTGCTACCGAATTCATTGAAAAGAAAGGTCATGAACTGCTTATTCAGATGGTAGAAGCAGGGACAGAGTGAGTTATCCCAAACACTGAGTATCTAGGTGTACAGAATTAGTTGATCAAATCTCTGGGTGTATAACCAACATCTTAGTCAAACAGGTCCTTAGTTTCCTTATCGTTGATATATTATCTGTTGTTTTTGTCAACATTTTAGTCCTAAGAGTAAGACCCTGAATTGTATAATTTTGTTTGTTATTCAAACCAAACCCCATATGCTATAATTTGACTTATTTACATGACATCCATTTCAAAATTAACATAATCAGCAAGTTGCTGAACAGAATATCTTGTGATCTAATTGTAATCAAATCAGAGCATTAACTTAAAATAGTATACATGTATCATATTTGTGTATGGGATCATTATTCAATTTATTAGTTAGCACATGTGGAAAAAGCAAATACCGTATTTATTCTATGCCCCATGTCATTGCATTTAGGAAAAGGGGGTCGTTTATTAGAAGTGAATTTTTGATGAAACAAATTACAAAATACAACTCCTGGAACTTGCAAAATACAAGTTTTGAAATACAACAGGGTGGCACTATATAGGGTAGAGCCTGAAGTTTCCCATTTTACAAAAAATGGAGAAATTTCACCTAATTCCAAGTAGAAAACGGAAAATGGACTTTGCAACAAATGACAGGCAAAATCTAAGCATATTCAACAGAAGAATGCACAAACCGATTGAATATTTTACTGAAATTTTCTTTAAATTTATCACGAAGCTGCAAAAACTTGCAAAAATTGTACAAAATGCAATGTTGTTTGGTTTGAAGAAAAAAAATTGTATTTCCCTGGAGTGGGTAAATTCTTATGGTTATTTTTAGAAAACGGAAAACAACTGACAGGAAATTAAACATATACAAATCGGAGAATTTCGGTCTCTAATAATGTGATGCGATCAAGCAAAATGAGTCGGATGTCGGGAATATTGATTAGAGTGTGATCGGAAATTATGTAACATTTGGGTGAAAATTAAAATTGTTATGAATTTGTGCATATTGTGCATTATAATTACCTCAAAACACCATATTTTACTAATCCAAAAGAAAAAGTAAAATTGTTGCCGTGCGTTCTCATGTAAACGGGTCTGTAAAGTTAGGTCAACAAAATTCCAAATCTCAATGATTTATAGCAATATCACTTGAAAGTTTGTTCAGGAATTGATTTATGTAAAATTTGATCTATAATGTTTGTCATGTAAATAGAGCATTAAAAGTGGATCTTAGATGGTGTTATAAATTAATATCTAGACTAAATTAGACAGTAGCCATGTTTGGAGCAAATACACAGGGCACAATGCATGATGCATGGCAGACTTTAATACATTCACTGGTTCTGAGCATGTTCAGTAGTAGCCCATCTGATTAGCCTAATTATGTAAGAATATCTAAATCTTAGAAAACCCACCCTGTTTTTGTTTTCGATCAAGTTATAGCATTTGGTGTTTGTGATTTTTATGACAAACACTTATTTTGGTATACTCTTTTTTTCTATATTTGGTGTTTTGCTATTTCTTTTCTGTCCGGTTTTCATAACATACTTAAACCCCAGTTGGTGTACCTACTGCTGATATTTTGAATGAGAACTTCAATAACAAAATAGTGTAAATTTAATTTTTAATTTTTTAGTTCCAAATAGCAGTAATAATGGAGAATTGTTGTTTTAAATGTGTGTGTATCAAGTTTGAGAGACGTTGAGAATTTGTGTTGTACTCTTTTGGGAGCATTTCTCTTTCACCATTTCTTTGCTTTTCAGCTTCTTTACTACACACCCAAAACACATGTTGAGGGATTAGTGCCAGGAGGTCACATCTGCAATAGCTACCTTGTGTCACATTTTTATATTTGTACAATATAAAATTCAGAAATTTGTCAAATGTCTATAGGCATCTATTGCAGATAGGGCCATCTTGCCCTAACCTCTCCATGTATAACAGCCACAGGAGAAATAATGACAACATATAAAATAGCAGACCACAAACTGCCATAGTCCATACATACAGGATGACTGTATAAGAAACAGACTCTATTCTTTGGGAACTAAAAGGGTGCATCCAGATTGATCTTTACTAAATTATCTTAATAATCAGCTTTTATGTCCTTTTGAATACAATGTATCTTTATATTCCTAACTACAATGATTTAACCCCAAAAGACACTTTTCAATTGTGTTATCTATTCCAGTTGTTATCCATCCACCCCCTATGGAAGACATGACCTTAATCTTACACACAGGGTGTGTGACTTTCAAATTGGATTACCTGAATGGGTGACTCCATTTGAAATCTATACCCCCTGTGTGGGAGATATTAAAAGGATATGTCTTCCAGAGAGGGTGTATAGATTTCAGCTGGAATAGCCCATTTATTCCATGGATTCCAACTGCAAAAAGGAACCGATCTTGTCTCTTTAGTAATTCAAAAAATTTGCCTGCAAAATTTCGACCACTACCTGTATTTGTTTAGGCCGTGGAAAATTAATTGTTTGACTAGGTTCCCTGAACTGCAAATTCGCATTGAAATTGACCTCTGCATCGTGATGTACTCCATGTTCAAATTGGGTAATGTTATTGATTATAATTATGCCAAGCAGTGGGTACAAAACAATTTATGGGGACATAGTGATATTATGAATTGACACTGCATACTGCTGATTTGTGCAGCAGAAACTGAGTCTGTGATATAGATTGAAAATTCCTTTGTAGTTAAATCATAGTTCAGGAATGGAAATTTCAATTTCAAAAATTGACACAAAATATATAAAAGCTGAATAATCAGTTAATTTTGGCAAAATATCTATTTTGGTCCTATAGTGCTATTGTTGCCCCAATAGGTACCGATGGCTCTTTCTATCCTACCTACAGAATTAAAACCAGAGAACCTGGACTCCCTATACTGCCACATACAACAGCGCTGTCAGCTATGGGAGAAAATTGTGGGTATTTGGGTCCATGCCAACAGTGTGCAGAAACGAACAAAAACAATTCTGTGTCGCATATGGAGCGTTTAGGTATTGCATGCAGGTCGCATCAAGTGCATCTCTAAAATGCGTCTAGTATCATTGCCTAGAGCGCATTCTGAGCAAAACCGTATGCCACCAATTTTTGCTCCGTGTGTGTATCGAGTTCTGGTTCTCTGGTTTTAATCTGTGATCATACCATAAACATGTGCAAAGTGCTAAGCTTTCAATTGTCATTTAAATGCAAAATGATAACGTTATAATGCAAATGTTAATTATTATGTTTGATACAATTTATTGCGTCACCAGGGTATAATAAAAAGAGTCATCGGTACCTATAGTGCTACAGGACCAAATTAGACGTTGTGCCATAGTAAAGCACACAAGCTTCATTGCACAGGCATTTTAGTTGTCAAAATATTTTCTTTTTGAGATTACAGTTCTTCAGACTTGCCCTATATAATGCACTGGTATCAAATCATATACATCACCAAGCAATATTGGGTGATGGTACATCTGTTAATGTTGACAGTTCTAATCCTTAAGCTGGACAAAAAATGTATGTGTTTCCGGTTAACCCGACCGACTGTGTCCTCAAACTGCAGAGTTAAAATTTGAGTGCTAGAACAAAAAATATTGGTAGGATTCCGGGTTTTTGCAACTGATCATACTTCAGGCTACCGAATTAAAACATTTTTGAAGCCCATTTGAAGAGATGTTATTTTGGTAAAATTCCATAAATACAAGAGGAAGTTGCCATTTTGTCCTTCCTTGTTTCACTACAAGTTCTAAAAACACTATTTGTAAATATTATTTTTCAAAAATTCATAAAAAGGTAAAATGGCAAGAGATTCACTATTTTATGTCAAAGTTTTTGGAAGTCAAAATATTTATGCAAAATAAAATAATTTTCGAATGACCAACCCTTTGTATTTAACAGCATAATTATGACCAAAATATTTTATGTAAAATAAAATATTTTGCTGAATGACTGACCTTTGGTCCCAAGACACATGAAATCAGAAATATAAATTATTTTTGTCCAGCCTTACGGCTAGTAAATATTTTGACGTATTGCGTTCATTTTACCACCAGTGTATGTAATATGCCCTCTATATTCTATCAGACTCTTCAATGTAGAATGAAAAATGTAGCATGCATTCATATATTTTACATTCACCCACGGCAAAATGCAAGCGTCAAAATATCCACTAGCCCTTGTACTTTGTTCACTCACTCCATGCTCAGCTAGGACACAAAAGGTGGAAATTACACATTTTGCTGTGCACATATATTTAAGCCACAAATTGAACATCACTTCCTTGCATCATTATCACCTGGGTTCAAAGAAAAGATGTCAATATCTTTTCTGTTGTGAGATATAACATATTAACCTTCACAGTGTTAAACCAGAATGCATTATGCACCTTTTTCAAACAGAATTCCAGCTAATATCACTGTGTGTTGAACAGTCTCTTTCATTCATATATACATTTAGCTCAAATGTCTTAAGCTAGCAACTCATTCACCTGTCAATTTGGAGTGACATTTGTCATATGATTTCAAGATGACATTAAATCACCTGTGATCAAATGCTGGTTGACTTAACTGGTAGCAATTTATTGGACTGATGCGGGGCATGCTGCCAACTTCACATTAATATCTTGGTAAATTGTTTTGCTGGTAGAGTGATGGGATGTAGATTTGAAAAAAAACCCATCAAATACAAAGTTGAAATTATAGCCAAGGTCCTAATAGCAGTTGTAATAATGATAATAACAAACAGATTTATAAACTGCCAAAATGTAAAATAACCACATAGCACTGTACAAGCAAAACTATTGACCAATTGTTACAACATAGTGATTACAAACAAAATGCTAAAAAAATTAAGATATTACTAATACGGATACACTCAAAGAGCACAGTTAAATCTTACCAGACCCCCAGTGAAACAAAACCTTACGTAATCCTACCAGGATTAACAGGAAAGCGCACCAAATTTGATTCTAATAGTGCCAAATTGGCACAGACTGATTCAAATCTGATATGATCTCCAGCCAACAGCAGTTGAAAAATGCAGCCGAAAAATAAATATTGGTATTGTAAGATTTCAGAATAACTGCCTCCACCCGTAAGATTTCAGAAAATTGGGGTTAGGATTTTAAATAATGATTAGGTTAGATTTAGGAGTTGGGGTTGCTCCCAATATTGGTATACTGGTAATGGGTGCTTGCAAAAAGAGGTGAAAGGTGATGTCTGATACATTTTGTAACTGGCAAGGAAGTGATGGTTAATTTTAGTGATGAACTTTTTGGGAGTGTATTCAACTGGTTTTATTTAATTCATTATATCTGATGCATAGGAGTGTAGATTTACACATTTTCATACTTCTCTTTTCATGGTGGTGGGAAGCTTTGAGAAAAACAAATAATAAGTATATATGCATACATTTATGACTAAAACAATGACATACAATAATGCTATTCATTGGTTGCGAGAACCCTAACAATGGAATTCAGCTTAGCCAATACTTAAGTTGTGGGATTGTTGATATAAATGGTTATGTGTTCATGTGTGTCTCATCAGTTTCGGTGGTGGGATTTTTTAAGTGTTGAATGATACAACCTATATATGGAGACTGTAGAGGATGTGTAAATGATACCACTGGTTAATGGATTCTATCCATTATTTATAGTTCTATTCGATTTATTGGGACAAAGATGTGACTTGTCTGAAAGATTAATAATGCATTTCTTTTCACAGGGCAAAATGAAGCTTTCTTGAATTGGCCAAATAGTGAATTTTTTTAAAAACCAAATTATTTTACCAACAGTTAAATGTAATCCCCTTATATAACTGTGACATTGCCTTCATTTTGCCCGTTTATTTTCTCTTTCTCTCTCTCTTTGTGTGTGTGTTTGTGTTTTTTTGTGCACACTCCTCCACTCACATTCCTTTATGAGCATGATAAACTTTCCACAGATGGGTCAAATTGCCGAAAAAGTTGTCTGAAGTATTTGGGTGAGTTACGTTACAGTGTTGACTTGTGTAACCATGATTACAGTGTAGTCATGGTTACCAACTATTATCCAACCAATACAGCATCTTGCTGTAATTACATCCAAACTGCAGGCCAATAATAAGTAGATAATGCATTGGGCAATCTTTTTTTTTCTCATAGCAATGGCTTTGGGTGACACATTTTACTAAAAAACTTTCATGACTTTCTTACTTTTTTTTTGTCATGTGTTTTTCAAAAATCAGGACTCAAGTATTAAGTGTCATCTAGTGCTACGCTTTTTTTTTTAAGCAAATAAATCCAGTATATGGACTTACAGAACTCTTACAAGACATCCCATCTTTCACCATGCATAACATCTATGCTATTCTCATCCATATTTACCTAACTTCATCGGTATTTATCATTAATTACCGAGTGGTTCATTCAGCATTACTAACCCTCAATACCATCGATTGGTCTACTGCAGTGCTCAACAATTACCCTCCTGTACCTGTTTTTCTATATATTTTTTTGTGATATATTTTTTTGCGGTTGTGTGTGGTCTTTCTTGTGTGATGTCAACTGTAGGCTATACTTTGAGAGCCCTGTATAATTAATTAATAAACATGCAAAGTGCCAACAAGCTAGACTCATCAACAGTTTGTAATCATACCTAATTTTGGCATAAAAACAAATGCTATTTTTGAGGATCAAATGGACTGTGAAACAGTCTAGCTTATCAGTGCTTTGATTGGACAAACCAATTTCTTTCAGGTTGAAATCATGAATATTCATGAAGCATATACATCTAGACAAATAGCTCCTTTTGTTTTAGACAAAGTAGATAGTGCCAGCAATATTTGTTTGTATGATAACTGATGATGATGATAATGTACAGGGTGTTTTCATCATGTTTTTGCTGATTTGATTTCGTGACTCAAAATGACACCTTGATTTTATTTACTAATACTTTCGCGCTCGTGGTGTGGAATTGGGGGTGATATCGAAGCTTGGCGAAATTCCTCCACGCTCTGAAGCTCTCAACATATTGCTTGCACATGTATGTACGAAAAACTTGCTGCCGTTTTATCATGGTGGTTTATTTATATCTATATATATATCTATATATTATTGCACTCTTGCTTAATGTTTTTTTGCTGGTGAAGTTTTGTATCTTTTTTATCACTTTTACATGTATGTATGCAAGGCGTGTGTTCATCATTGTGGATGAGTTGTGACATGTAGTCTTGTGATTCCATCAAGAGTTTATACGACTGGTGTGCATGTGTGATTTGTTTCCTTTGGCTTTCATTGAGGTTACAATGATAAAACCCCCTAGTCTTTTGCTCTTTATTCCCATATCCTCCAATAGGTCTAGTGTAACTACCAAGTGTATCATTTTGCCATGCCAAATAGAACAGCAGCGAATACCAAAAGGAAAGCCTTGAATCACTTCAAATAGTCAGATGTCATTGCCCTAAGTACAAGGCCCTTTTTGAGAAAATAGGTACATTTAATTTGCAGCTCTTGATTTTTCTTTCAATTTTTCATTATCTTATGCTGATCTATTTTTCTTTTTTGGATCATGATTTTGGATTATCTCTTCCACAGTATCACTTTGCCTTTCTCTCTACATATACCTGTCAGCCTCTACCTATCCTATATCTTTTGGACACCCTCTGTTTGTTTAATACTCCACTTGTTCGACATGGTAAACTCTAACCTAAACCCTAACCCTACATGTAATCCTAACCCTCACATTAGTGCTAACCCTATTGGAAGTCATAATATAATCCAATCTTTGTTGTTGATTACAGTCGAACAAGCGGGATGTTACACAAGCAGAGGAATGTGATCTTTATGTCTGTCTCTCTCTCTTCCACGCTCTGCTTCCTTCTCTTCCTCTCTCTTTCACATTTCCCCTTTCTCTGTACTAATAGGCTTTCCAGTTCAAATCCATGCACCCCCTCTGGAAGACATGACTTTAATCTCCCATACAAGGAGTGTAAATTTCAAATGGAGTTACCCATTCAGGTAACTCCTTTTGAAATTCACACTCCCTGTGTGGAAAATTAAGGTCATGTAGTCCATAAGGTGTGTATGAATTTCATCTGGAATAGCCCTATTCTCCTGACCTGTTTCTTACAATTCCATTTCTTTTTCCTCTTCCTCACTCACCCCCTTCTCCATCACTCTGTCCATTGCTTTTTCTTTCTCCTTCCATTTTCTCTCATCCAGTACCCTCTCTCTGTCTCTACCTTTTACTGTTCTTTTTTTCACCAGAAGTTTCACTCTGTGCCACTGTTTTTGAATTCCATTTTTTGCCATCTTAATCTGCCAATTTTTTTCCAGTTGATCATGGAGCAGCTATTGGTGCATTCTTTTCTCTGCTATCTGCTTTTTGATCAGAATTTTGTTTTTTTTAAACTTGTCTTAACCCTTTGCAGGCAGGGTACTCAGCTTGTAACAGCCGAAAGAAATGCAGAGGACCTTATTTTGCAGAGTGTTGTGTACAGGTTTTATTTATTACTCTCCGGGTGTGCAGTGTATATTATTGTCCCTATCCCATCATGCACTATTGCAGGGTACCACAAGTACCCCTTGAATAGGGCATTATGGGATATGAGGAAAAGGGTATATATATTGAACAAACAATTTCACCTGTCTTGACCCAACTGCAGAGAAAGTTGCCAGATCCAGCACAGAATTATGCTGTATGTATGTTAATTGTCAGTTTTGATTGGTTGTTGAAATCTATTGAATTCAGACCTTTCTGTTTAAAATGATTTATTTAGCAGTGATGTTTACTCAATTTCAGGCTGGAATATTCACAGCTATATATTTGATTTTAGGGGAAACCTTGAAGGTTTGTACCGCTTGTGAGGTGCATTGGCCATGCCTGATGAGTATTATGCAGTAACTAAGCAAGACAAATCAATCCTTCTCTGCCTGAAGTAAAGTCTTTGAAATAAATTATATTTATGTGAAAGAATTAACATGGACAGGGTGGAAATGTTTGTTATACATACACTACTGTAGTTACTCCTCCTCCCTTGCACAACTGACAAATTACATCAGGGGTGTCCAACAAAAGGCTTATTATTAATCTAACAAGCGTCACCACCTAAGTTGAATGTAGTGGTTACACTGACGTAAAATGTTAAGTATCATAAAAAGAAATAATATGAGAGTGTAACAGTATGGGAAATCAGTCTCTCACATTTAAAGACCAAAATAGCATTGATTCAAAAAGCAATTGTCATTTCAACAACCACATGCACATATGCTCACTAAATAAAAAAATGCCATGGCAAAATATTTTGGACACGAACTTTGAGTAACATGTCCGACTTCTCCCATTTTTTTCAATGACTAAAATATAGATCAATACAGATACGTGTCGAATAAAATGTAGCCAAAAAAAGGTACCCATGATGATTGATCATATTTGTGAAGCCCCATTTAAATTTGTCGGAATTTATATCGCATATTTTAAAGAGTTTCAGAGATATGAAATTCTAATTAATGTGATAAAATGGATTGATAGAAAACAATTTGATAGCAGAATGCTTAGTACAATAGTTGGACACTCCTCTTCTAACAAATACCTGGTGGTGTGGATTGATAAATAGTGTGCACTCCTTACATGGCACTACCATGCACTGTAGTAGAACTCAAACAAGTTAATTGGAGAGAGTACAGATTACATATAATGCCATGTGGTATGTGCCAAATTGGATTGTCTTGCAAGGGTGCTAAAAATGTATCTTGCGGCATTTATTGGCAGAGACCTGGAATTGAATGATGGTTGGTGTATTTAAGCTTCAGCATTACAAAGGGTTGTACATGGTGTGCTTTGTAAGTGATTTTGTTACAAAAAATAATGCAGATAGCAAACAAGCATACACTTGTAATTGATGTGCACATTGTGAAATAATCTATTTTGACATTCATGCCTGGCATCCATGATCAGCATGCAAACGTGGTAGAGTCCGGGCTCCCTGTACTTTCACCTCATGTTTGGTTGTGACGTAGGTGTGTATTGCCCTGGTTATAGTATCAAATCACATGCATAAAGCACAGAGTGCACATGTACATGGGCAGATTGATTGCATGTTTGCGGAGCAGCCACAAAAAAGCATTGACGTCTCAACCAAACGTAAACGAAGGTTTAATATAACCTCTTTTACAGAGTCTACTTAAAATGATGTGTATTACACAATTTTACATTGTGTGTTACTGTTTGGAAGTGAAAATGCAGTATTATGCAATGCTGTCTAGCTTTCATTACCAATTGAGGCTTGACATCAGAATTGTGTCATATGCTGCACCTTATTACTGGGTTGTCTGGCAACTCATACAACCTGGCTCGGAACCAGAACAGCTAATCTACATTCTTTTGGCTGGCCATGCAAGGAGTGCAACCATACACATTAAGTTGAATTATACAAGTAATACATATATTTATCATGTTATAGAAACATACCTTGACTTAATATAATGATGTATACCTTGACGTATTTTATAAATCAAGCAGAAAGAGTGGATAAGTTCGGGTGTGTAGGGGTGTGTGCGTGCATCTTTTTGTCTGTCTGTGGGGGTGTTGTGTGTATGATACACCAATTCATTATGTGAGTTAACTACATCCTCCTGGGTGCACAATCTGGTGAAAGCAGCATATTAACCCTGTAATCACCCAATGAAGATTGAAGAAACACATTCTTAGTATAACACTATTAACAGTAGTTTCCCTATATTGGATGACTGAGAATATTCACTAAATTTCTCTCTTTGTGTACAAAATGGCCACTTTTTAAATGCTGTACCTACTGTTTTCCTGAGAGACAAACAAACCAGTAAACAAACATATAAAACAAATATTTGTGACTACTATTAAATTTGTTCACCCCATTTTCAGAATAGCAACACTCATGATTTTAAAAAGCAGCAGACAGCTTGACAAATACATTAAATGAATAAAAACCTAGAATCTTCTTCAATCTTGGTAGTTGCCTACATTCAAGTCTATATTTAAGACCTATGTCACATAATTCACAATGTAAAAACACCACAGATTTGGATGGTAGGCCTTAAGGCAATGGGAAAAATAAGACCTGTTCTACAGGCCCAGAATTGTCTGTTTTGTAGATTTTTTAATTTTTTTTAATTTTGCTAAAATCATTTAAAATCAACAGTTTTGGTCAAAATGTACTAATTTCTAGTTTCTAGACAAACATGCTGTCTAATCTGACATAGTATACAAATATTGACTCTCAAACCATGCGAGGGGCATAGTCATGCTATTGAGATCACCGCAGGCCCTGAGTAAAAAGCAGTGAATATTTGTTTTATATACCAAATCTTAAGATTCTTGCCATCTGTTTGGTTTAGAAGCGTAGATTTTAGGAAGAGAAATATAGCGTGCAAAAGCGTTAACGTGTGTGTAATATCATTTTACGCTGGGAATAAAGCACACGCATAACTATGCCTGGGGAATAGTTACTTTTGCCGCATAGTTTTCCGCTTTATCAGATGGCAGGAATCTTTAGATGAGGTATATAATAACATTAACATGAGAGAATATGATCTGCCTTTCTAGACAAATGTGTTATCTAACTTGACATCACTTGCCTTATATTTTGGACCATTTTTCTAGCTAAACTTGAACTCAAACAATCATGAATTCATTTGAATTTGGGGTGTGATTAAATCAAAATCATATTCAAATTGATTCAACTTGGTGTTCCTGAACCATTTCAGCTGTACTATTAACACTGAGTGAGAACTCACACTGTGTTTGTGTTATCTGTCAATTGTAATAATTAGAATGCCTATAAACCTGATATTTGATGATAATGATCTGATTTTATCATGATTTCACATGTTTGAGCATGTCCCTGACGTTTTATTGATACAAGACAAATGAGCCAGAACTGTGCACTTTCTACAAACCAATATATTTGAGCTGATATGATGTGATTTACCATGGTATAATATTTATGTAATTATTTTTTATATTAAAACCCCAGTCAGTCCATAAATTATGCAAGATGTTAGTGTGTATATTAGTGTGTATGTGTCTATCTTGTAGTGCGATATGTTCCAATAAAGGTGGACTTACCCAACAATGTATGGTAATCAAAAGTGGGCCCAACAAATGTGTTAATATCTTGTAAAGGTAAATTTTCTACAAAATGTTTTGGGACTATATTGTTGCATTTTATTAATGTATTGCAAACAGCAAGATTAAATTTATCCAGATGTAAAAATCATTTTAAACAAAAGTTCAAAGAAATTTGTAATATAGCTTCACAATATGAGGTTGAGTTGAAAATTATGCTGGGATATAGCTTTCATGGAGGTCTCGTCCGATTCTGATCAGGGATAGAAAGGTGTTTTAAAACATGTTTTTAAAAAAAATCTTTTTTTTTTTTCATTTTTGGCCCCCACACATGTGTCGCTTATGTTATCATTACATTGCCTGGTTGGTTGTTTGTTTGGCAGTCCAGGCTGAAGCAAATTCATTAATCCACTGTGCAGCTCCAGCACAATAACCGATCTACTTCAAACTTGGTATGGTAATAGGATTTGGTGGCCTGATATGCTGTATAGTTTTGTGTCATGTTATTTGCATATTTATGAATATTAATGAGCTGATTTGCATATTTATGAATATTAATGAGCTTATTTATATATTTTGCCTGCATTTTCATTAAATCATTCTGCAGCTTAAATGCAATATAATACCAACCAACTTCAAACTTGGTATTGTAATAGTATATTGTGGCCTGATGTGCTGTATAGTATTGTGTCATGCTATTTGCATATTTTATAAATATTTATGAGCTTATTATATTGCATATTATTTGTACTTACAACCCTTTGGTATTTACACACCTTTGTGGGGGCTACCTTAGTTATGAACCGTGTAATTCTAGTTAAAATGTTGATTATGATTGGAAGACCATATTATGCATTTATGTCCTGATGTTCAAGAATAATTGTGTCCAGTTTGTTTAATTTAGAATGGATAATTGGATATCATCGATTACAGATTGTTGTGTTTTACTGTGATGATTTTCCCATTAATTTGTAATTATTCATTATCATAATCCATACAACACAGCTATCCTCTGCAAAATAAAACTCATCTAATTCACTAACCCTATATTTCCTTGTAGTTTTATCCACATGCAAATTACTACTGATAAAAAAGCACTAACATCTAACACTGACCTTTGACCCCATATCCATAGATACTTCTCGAAGAGACATCCTAGCGAGACCAAGGCGGCACTGCTGTCCCCCCGCAAGCCCACAGGTTACCGCGCGTCCATGAGAGAAGAGCAAAAGCTCATCAATCGGTAGTTGTGATTGGTGCACGCACAGCCTAATTTGCATACGCATGCCTGTGCCATAGTAGCGCATTTTGCTGCATTACATTTCTAGATTGCTGTATATTAACAAAATTTGATTGTATAGGATACTAGGAATGTAGTTAATTATAATACAGCAATGAGTATGGTTGATAAATGTGTCAGCTGAGATACTTGGAAGATAAATGAGGATTCTTGATTTTCAAGAAAGGGAAAACGTAAAGAAGAAAAAACCAACACTGACTTTGTCAGCTTTACTTTATAATTGTATCCTTCCAACACAACAATGGGCTATTCCAGTTGAAATCCATACACCCCTTTGGAATACATGACCTTAGTCTCCAACACAGGGAGTATGGATTTCAAATGAGGATGCATGAATGGGTGATTCCTTTTGAAATCTATACCCCGTAGCCCTAGTGGAAGACTAAGGTTGTGTCTGCCATAGGGGTGTATGGATTTCAACTGGAATAGCCCAATTAGTAGTCATATGACCTGACCTAGAAATAATGTTTATTTTTTTCAAGACATGGCACTGAAGTTCTCAGCCAGTCATTTGTCCATCCTGCTTGCATTTAATGTTGGGGTATTATAGCCACATAATTAATTTGTAGCATGTATATCATTTGATTAATATAGCTCATCATGCATGATGTCATTTTCATTAGCAATGGAAAGCCAATAGATCACATAGAATTTCTGTAGCTTGACAGTTATGTAGTCTTGTTTATGTGTCAAAAATGTTTGATCTGTATTATAGTGGTTATTGATTGGTATTATTATTTGAAAATCACAACATATCATCAAATCCAAACATTTAGTAATATGTGACCATCCTCCACAACTGAGCCGGATGTCGCCAGTGCCACTATTGAGATATGCTCCATTGAACTTAACAATAAACAATAGGAAACAAAGGATTTATTGACTGTTTTATTGATTTTTTCACTACTTAAATGTCAAGTACTATAGACATGATATACATATTTTGGTTGAATATCTCAAAAATGATGATTGGCGACTTCAGGGCTCAGTTGTGCTGGATGGTCACATATGTGATGTTATGTGAAACTCCCTTCATAAAAGCGCAAAAAACAAAAAGCCTGTTTTATAGGTGGACAGACTTTTCAAGTAGGGTCGGCTGCTCGGGGTTTAAAAAAACATTTTCCTGGAGGCTAAAACGCCCCTAAAATATCAAATAAAAAGCTTGACAAATCTGGCAAAAATTTGATGGTTTTTTTTTTTTTTATTTTTGGAAACATATTTTGAAAATTTTCAATGAAAATGAAGAATTAGTTTGAGTCATTTAGTTCAACATTTAATTTGCCTCTTCCACATGTTACATATCACCGAACCAGTTAATACTTGGCATCATCTAAAGTCTGTGGAATTCTATGTATCCATTGACTTTCCCTGTAGATGTACAGTGTGCACAACATAGATGTGAGCATCTTGAATACTAAGATTGGTTTTTTTTTTCTTCCAGTAGTAGTCTTCTGGTCTTCAGAGTATAAGTACAGTATCTGCTTTGTTAATTGAAACCCATACACCCCTATGGAAGACATGACTTTAAACTCTCATACAGGGGTGTAGATTTCAAATGGAGTCGTTCATTCAGGTATCCTCATTTGAAGTTTAAGGTTGTGTCATCTGTATGAAGTGTATGTATTTCAACTGGAATAGCCCATTGGTTTAAAGATATCTGCTTCCCAAATCAAAATAATTTCCCATATGGCCATACCATACCGACACTGAACCTAATAACAAATTTATCATACCACTAGTGTCATTCTAAACATTGAAATAAATTATTTCTACAAAACGTTTTTCTCAAATGGATTATAAAGTTGGGACCTCTGACGTACCTTCCGATGCACTCATGGCACATTGACTGACCATGACGCTTTATATTAGTAAATTTTGTGACGGACCTTTTGCTTCCATGGCGGTACTATGGCTGTGTCATCAATATGGCAGTACATGACGCACCTTTCCTGGGGTTCAATAGGTGCGTCTTGCAAGTGACAGCTACATAACTCTGGAGCCACTACCCTATCCAAAAGCATTGTGAAATGACAGCCGGGGTGCTATGTGACTTTGATCCAAGGGAATTAAGCAAGTTATCTCTTTCAGAGCAGATTGCACTATTCTAGTGAATACATACACCCCCTATGAAAGACTTGACCTTAGTCTCCCATACAGGGGGTGTGAATTTCATATGGGGTTACCTGGATGGGTGAATCCATTTGAAATCTACACCCCTGGTGTAGGCGATTAAAGTCATGTCATCTATTGGGAGTGTATGGGAATAGCCCATTGATTCATAATCAGTTGCCCCTAGAAGAAAGATAGCATCTGTTATGATATTCATATATGCAAATACTGTACTTTTTACCTGAGAAACAAATTAATAAAAAAAAAAACATTACCAATTTGATCACATTTTTTGTTGCACATACTTAAATGTTTCATGTTGCATGAGCCATTGTGTTTAAGATACACATTAATATACACTAATACATAATAATTATACAATGGGATCGATTGATCAATTACAATTATGTATTTTGAAAGTAAATTGTGAAATTTAAAGTGGAAGTACAAAGCATGTTAATGGTGGGCAACTCCACATGAGCACTAAATCTACATCAATTTGTATTTCTCAGATGCGGATTGGCCTTTGTTGTGTATAAACAAAGCATACCCTGTAGCGAGTATGCAAGTAATACTAGACTGTGTATTTGATTGCGTCTTATGAAATGACTAGACTTGTTACAACTCTGATGCGTTACTGCTAGAGTCATGACAATCACACCGTCACATGCATGTTACACAAGTCCATACTGCAGATCTGTATATCAGAAGTACACATTAACATGGATTTACTGCATGTCTGGAGTGACCCAGTGTTGCACGCTCTGTTATACTCTCATGGGAAAATGTCTCATGATTTTTGAAAAATGATATTGTGAAAATGCATGTTAGCTATTTTATCAATTGTCAAGTTATTATGTAAATGCCTGTTGTTAATTGGGCTATTCAGTTGAAATCCATACACCCTCTATAGAAAATATAATCTTGATCCTTAACACAGGGTTTCAAATGGAGTCCCCGATTCAGGTAACCCCAGTTGAAATTTTGTGGAAGATTAAAGTCATGTCTTCCATAGGGGTGATTAGATTTCCAATGTAATAGCCCAATGATTCATGTGACATGATAAAGAAAGATCTGAATGATTTCCACAGAAAAAGAATACATAAGGTTCAAATTTTCAAATGATGGATGGCTTTTCCAGCTATATACAAAAGTAAATATCATTAGATTGATAAAGTATACTTCAAGGACTGTTTAATATCAAAATATCCATTTTTAATAATTCACAAATTTCAAAAATCAAAATTATTTGATATCAGGAGGGGCATTCGGTATTTAGGAATTTCTCATGTTTATTTTTTAATCAAAATTGTTAGTGACACTTTAGCAGCTGTCTTTACCATAATTGGTATTTGAAATGACATACTTACTCATGGTGTATTCCCAGGGAGGAGTGGGGCACTCAAATCAAACTTGAAGTCATCCTCGGGCAGAAAAACGCTGAAAGGGTAGGGTTTTCAGCCTGTTGTGCGGGCCACGATAAGGGTATCAATTTCAAGCTTTTTGCAAAAAAAAGGGTAGCCTTTTTACCACTTAGGCCTACATGTCAGCGTTTAGGGTAGTAATTTTCATCTTTTGTCGGAAGCCGTTTTCCAACTGGTAAAAAATATTAAAGCCAGTATTATTAAAGCAGAGTATTAGGCCTACTTATTGTATCAGCAAAAAGGATGTATTTTTTGAGTTTATCAGTGAAAAGGGTTCCTATTTTGCACCAAGGTCATGATAAGGGCTTAACTGTGTTTAGGGTAGGGATTCTGATGGGCTGCTTGAGGATGACAACACATAATGGTATGTGAGTGCCCCCAGGGTGTATTTCCATTTTTTTATTAGCAAAATGAATGTGCTTATGAAAAGCATTGAGTTGTAATTTAGGAATTATGTAAATTTTATGATCACTTCATAATCATATTGTCATTTGCACATAATTGAGCCTCAAAAAGAACCATGCACATATTTGAAAATGCAAGAAGACGAAGACTTGGCACAATATTGATATCAGCTAGTCTGTCAGGCCAGGCTGTTAAGTTAGTTAGACTGTACTCAAGTCTTAATTAGCAACTCTTTGTTTTTTGAAACAGAAATAACACTCTTTAATTGTTGCTAGGTGTTGCAGTTGATGCATATAGTTTGTTGTTTTGCAGGCATGGGAGTCACTGGCTGACACATTGACATCATTCCTGGAGTTGATGGAGCATGCTATTCTGTCTTGGGATATTGTCACCGCTAAGTTTGTTAAGCGTATAGGTATTGCAGTATATTGCTGAGGCAGAGAAGACTGTTAGTATTGAGTGTTCTTTATCTTGTAGGGTGGTATTAGATCAGGATGCAGTGGCACTCAGCAAATTCATTGATCCCAGCAAAATTGAAAGAAAAAAAAAATTGTTTATAAATTGCATAAAATTGAAGGATAAGTCATTCAAATTGTCATTTGGTATTTTTGAAATGAAAAAAATTGGCAAAAAACAAAGAAAACAGCAGTTTTGACAAGTTGAAGCCCCATTCAAATACATGTTTGGAAAGACTCACCCTGTGGAAAGAGAGATCTCCCAATTCACCAGCTATGGGACTGCAACCCAGTGAACAGCTACCACCTGGAGCTGATTCCACATGGCCTGAGTGGTGGTGTCTCAACAGACTTAGATCAGGGGTCGGAAGGTGCAAGGTCGCTTTGCAGAAATGGGGATACCTACCAGAAGGACAAAACACTACCTGTGAGTGTGGAACGGTTCAACAGACTATGGAACACATGTTGGTCTGTCCACAGATGGGGCAACATTGCACACATGAGGACCTAGCTGAATTCAACGATTCTGCTCGTCACTGCGTCAGCTATTGGCTCGGGCGCATTTGACCCTGCGCTTGGACACGCTAAGAAGAAGAAACTAATTTATATACTGTCAGTATAGAAATTACAGATTCATGTAAATTTCTTATTTTTGACTTAAATACACGGCTTTCGGCTGAACCACTAGCAGGCTATTTGTTAGCACATCTATGGCAATGACAAAGGTACCATAATCTGAATTTTGACAATTTTTACGATCGTCCGGATGAGCAAATCACTGAATGGGCCTTTAGAAGGATCAGGGAAGGCTTCAAGGAGAACAAATTTCCCTTGACAGTCACTTTTGTGGACTTCAAAAAGCCTTCGACTCCATTAACAGGTCCGTCATGTTTTCAGTGCTGCAGCATTATGGAATACCAAAGGTTTGTTTTTGTTTTGTTTGTTTTATTTCTTCTTTAACCTGGGACACTCAATCAGTTGAAAACACAATTAATCATCTGTTCTTCCTTGAGGCCCAGGGTGGTCAATGCCATTCAGGTGCTCTACAAGGACTCTAATAGTGCTGTCATGGTAGATGAAAGTATCTCCAAGCCTTTCCAAGTTATGGAGTGCTGCAGAATGGTGTGTTGGCACCATTCCTGTTCATTATCCTGGTAGACTACCTTCTGAAGAAATCCACCTCTGGATTTGAAGCTGGAATTATTACCTACCCAAGTCGGTCAAGGAGGTATGCTGCTAGAATGCTCAATGACCTGGATTTTGCTGATGATATTGCCCTGTTGGAATTTTCCTTAGCCCAGACCCAGTCATAGCTTACTAGGACTGCAGCAGCAGATCTACAATCCAGGAAAAAAAGGTTGGCACACTTTGCCTGTCTTTTGGTATATCTCTGCCCCTGCTCCCCCAATTCAATGTTGGACCAAGCCAGGCTGTAAACAGGCCAGTGAGACCATCCAACATTGAAAGATGGGTAGTGGGGAAGAAGGGTGAATATAGAAGTCTGTACTTCACATATATTGCATGCATGTTTCACTCGCCTCTCCAATTTTGATAGGGCACGCATTTCCATTGTTCAGTGCAAGAGTGGCAACTATTTTTTTCCTGGATTGTAGGTATTGTCATCAGTGCACCTAAGACAGAATATATGACTGCAAACTGTAACGCTCAGCCAGCACTTGAAGTCTATGGTAGTACATCAACCATGTCACAGACTTCAAGTACTTGAGTTCCAAGATGGGCTCTAGTGTCAGAGACCTAAAAAAGAAGAAAAAGCACTAGCCTTAGCATGCAGCATTGTGGAAACTGGAATGTTTTTAAAAGCCCATCCCTGCCAATGGAAATAAATATCATGCCACTGTTTTCTGTGAAATATCAAGTTGTTTGAGACAACCTGTGTTACTGTCTGTCTGTAGAGTCATGGGTAATCTCTAAGGACATGGAAAACAAGATCAATGCCTTTGCAACATCTTGCTACAGAGTCAAAGTGTGTGGATCGGATTCTAAATAAAACAATCTACAATCTAACCAACACCACCCCCACTGGTTGCCAGAGTCAAGATTCATCAACTCAAATTTCTTGACCATATACTGGGTCTTGCAGACGATGAGCTTGTGAAAGAATATGCCCTTTATATTCCATTACATGGGAAGAGGAAACTGGGACAGCCACGCACACTGTACTTGCAGTATGTCTAGCACCTCCTGGGAGATGCTAGAGGATGCTGCAGCGAAACAAAATTGTTTCGCTCCGCAGCCGACAGATGATAATGAATATTTAATGCATATAATGTTAAAGTGGTTCCAAAAATTTAAACTGACTTTCAGCACACAAATTCACTAAACTTGACACCAAGTGTTGAAATGGTTATAACTCGTACAAAGATTCTTGTCATTTGATCGGCCAATTGCTATTGATTATTTTTGTTATTTTAAGTGTCAGCTGCATAAAGACTATTGCACTCTGCATGTGTGAAATAGTCAATTTCCATTGCACTTATGCTAAGCTACTACGGAAATGCTAACAAATGTGAGCTATAGTGCGCACAGTGACCACCTTGCCAATTTTATGTGTGGGTGTTGCTTAATAAATATAGTTTGTAGTTTTTAATATATTTTTTAATTTAATATGAGTTATATAAAAATGTTTTTATTTGTTCCATGAAAAGAATATTTTATTCAGTGAAATATGAACTGCTGCATTCAACTCAGCAAAGTCTTGATGAATGGAACAGTCCATATTTCACCTCATGAAAATATTCTTACCATTATACTCATAAACTATTTGATAGTTTTTCCATCCATCTTTAAATCCAAATTTACCAGCATGCATCCTCCGCCATTTCCTCTCTTTACCCACCCTCTATAGCTTATTATTTTAGTAATTCATTGACTGATCCTTGTACTTTTCTGTTTTCCAACTTGCTATTTTTAGATTGCCAGCTATGTTAATAGGCCTGTAACCCAAGAGAGTCAATTGGTGACATTGAGGGCACTCTCCATCTTGGAAAGTATCATCTTAAACAGGCAAGTTTGAAATGAAATTGCTGATTTGTTAATTCAATTGTATTAATTTCTAGGAATATACATGTACAATGAACTTTG